>NW_026126447.1:7577500-8777500 GCF_943737965.1 Phodopus roborovskii
AATGTAATAAATAATCTGAAGGAAGAAGGTGACTTTCATGTTACACACACAAAAATAGATTACTGTTTCCCATTTTTCTTCAGGTTTCCGCATTGCTGAGACCAATGTCACTACCTACTTCATCTATGAGGTTGTTTCATGGCAGTGTCATTCCTCAGATAATGATATACATATATGATAAAGGTGTTCAAATTATAATTAGTTCAAAGTATCTGCTATATAAGATATGTGATAGTATTACTGATGCTATAAAATTTTACCTTAATTCTTACACAATGAAAACAATAGCAGGTGACACATGCAATACTCATGTTGTTAATACTCTAAGTTTCTGACAAGGATCTACTCCAAAACCCCTAATAAGTAACCCAACAAAATAGCAAAATTATTGTCATCTTATAGGTAAGAAGACTCAAAGTTTTTATTATATAAGAGTTTCACTTGTTTGGCTAGCTAGTATTACCCCAAGATATTTTATGTTGTTTATATCTATTGTAAAGATAATGTTTTTCTGATTTCTTTTATGCTTAATGGTGAAGTCAATTCATCTCACAATATTCTAACTCAAGTAAAATAATGATCTGCCTTAATTAGAATTATAGACATTTACTATTTACAGTTATATCTCTTACTTCATGGCTGTATATATTCATTTTTTATTGTATGCATTTGCTGTGTTTTTAGCTTAATCTATTAAATAAAAAGAACAGTTTCTTCTTCATAAGAAATATTTATTATTCATTTTAAATAACTTAAACTTCAATAGCTAAGGTGGCTAATTGCCTGTAGAATGGAAAGCTCTGGAGCAGATCCCTCTGTGCACATTTGTTATCTTTTGTCATGTCTCCTTCATTCTACTAAGGTAGAGTCATATAAACAAAGACAGCTGCATTAAAGCCCACTACTTATTCTCTGGCTCTTTATTGGGTTTCCTTTGAAGGCATTATGAAACTGAAAAGATATTTTCATAGGTCATGGATGGAGAAATAGTGTCTAATTTACAATGTTATTATGGGTGTTTCTCATATATTTCAGTAGAATCATAATAATGAAGACTCTAGATCTGAGGAGTTGACTCAAAGGATAAAGTTGTAAATGTTTTACCCTACGAATCTGAGTTTGAACCCCCAGCACCCATGTAAAAAGCCTGGTGAAATGACACATGCCTATAGATTCTATAGAAGACTAAGACAAGAGGATCCCTGGGGCTCACTGGCTAGCTAGTCTAACCAAACGGGTTCAGTGAAAAATCCTATTTCAAAAAGTAAAGTGGAGATCCATCACGCCTACCTCGGCCAGCAAGGAAACACGACCACGACTCTTCTTCAAGCAGTTTACTCAGGAACTTTGTATATCAGCTTCCTTCTCCCCCAACCCCAGCAAGCCCTTAAATGTGCACTCACTCATGCCAATCAGCTCATGCCACCTGGCGATCCCAGATAGGACACAGAAGGAGGAAGCACACCAGATCCATCAAGCACTTCCAAATAAGGCTTGTTTACAGCTAAGCTCAGACTACCTGGCATCCAGCCAGGTGCCATCTTGGGGCTGTGGCTTCCCACAGAGATCAAAAGAAAAAGCAGCATACATTTTGACTTCTGTCCTCTAAATAGTCATTTACAGACATGCTAACACAGAAGAGCATGCACATAAACAAGCATACACGTATACCAGGAGCACAAACAAATTTTAAAAAGACTTCAAATAGCTGGTGCTTATTTTTAGACTTGTATAGGGGTTAAAATACATGGTGTTTATTTTGTGTGTGTGTGTGTGTGTGTGTGTGTGTGTGTGTGTGTGTGTGTGTGTGTGTATTTATAAAGTCAGTTTATGATTATTGTCTCCAGTTACATCAGTTTTATCATTTCTCTGTCTGCTTCTCTTGACTGATTTTTGGTAGAGCTGCATTCTGTTTTTCTGAAAGCCTAGTAAGTCTTCACTGGATGTAAAGATGGTGACTTTACCATGCTGCACTGCAACAGCTTTTGCAGAATTCTTTCAAGAAAGATTGCATTGTGATTGACACATAAAGTGGAGTCATTTTATACTTTGTAATGAGAGTTCCAGGGTAGCATTTAAACAAGGTAAGTAAGCTCCAGCAGTAAGACTTCCATGATGGATCCCCCATATTCAAATTCCAAAGACTGAGATACAAACTATTTAAGATATGTGATTGCCTGTTTTGCTTTAACTCGGAAAACTGTTTGATTCTGGAAATTTTCTAGTTCTTCTAGTTCTTTCTACAGTTTCCTCCTGTAACCTTGCGGCATTATAACTGGTATACACCATGATCAAACTTAGGCAAAGATTAGAATGTTCATCTCTTCAAGTGCCCCAACCTGCGGGGCAGTCAATGACAAACCAGGGAACACCTAGAAGAATATTCTGATCAAGCTGACAAATTTTATTATCTCAGGGGAGGCTTATAAAGGACCATGGGCAGGATGTGAGCAGGGTTTGCATGTGGCCAGGGTTTGGGCACTGGCACATAGGTAGAGTGAGGAGGTCAATAGAAGGTATGCCCTAAGTTATTTAGCTAAGCTATAATTGGCTGTAAATTGCAGCCCTGAGATATTCTTTAACTGTCTTTGAACCCAAAAGCCTGTACCTTGGAATGTTCTTCTGAAGATTCTGCTTATTTCTTAAGAGGCAGTACTTTTCTATCTCAGATATCTGAGGTTGTAAGGATGTGATGATCCCCAACATTCAAGTCTATGGCGCTTGCTCTCTCTGAGCAGCTCTTTCTTTCTTTTCTTTTCTTTTTTTTTTTTTTTTTTTTTTTTTTTTTTTTTTTGTTAATAGAATCATTATTTTTTTTATTTTTTTATTTAAATTTATATAACAAAGTCCAATTAAATTAAAACAAACATTTATACACAATATTTGGGAATTTGGGCGTCGTTCTTTCCAAACTACTTCCTGCTGGTAAGGGGCGCTGTCTTGGGGGATTCGAAGAAGATTCAGATATCCTAGCTGTAGTCTGTAGGGCTGTTTTGTCCAGCCTGAGCAGCTCTTTCTTATGCAGTTCTTTGCTCTGCAAATTTAGCAGAATGGCTTTTCTTAATTCTTTGATTTCTGTTTCCTTAATTCTAGAAGAATTGAGGAGTATTCTACTATGACCTAGGACTAGAGATGGTTTGCAGGCTCAAGGATGGGCATAGTCTTTAAGTGTCTTTTCCCTTGGAAGTCAGGGAAGTTAGCTGCCTTTTGTATGTGTCAGAAAATAATTGTTTCAAATGTTTTGTGTATATTTTTAAATCTTTATGGTAGGATTGAAATTCTTGCTGCAATTGATCTTCCATGGGCCAAAATGAAAGTAAAACAATTTTAAGTAATTTTAAATGAGTTCAAAAACAAAACAAAATTATTTTAAAACAGGGTCATTTCATCTTTAAATGTTTAAACATTTTCAGATCAAATGTTAATTTAATTGTAAAAGATAAGCCTCTTTAAATCAATAAGAAAAAAAATAAGTGCATAGTTTGTTCTTTACTTTCCTTTTATATTTATTCATGATCTAGAGTAAAAAATATATTCTTTTAATCCAACCTATTTTTGAAGTGTAATGAATTCATCTAAGGAAAATTTTCCTTTGCATGATTAAGAAAGACCTATTCCTATAAAGTAAGGACACAGAGTTCTGGAATCTATAGGGAGAAATGGTTTAGAAACTTCCTGCTTTTCCCTAGTGATCCTATTTAAAAATCTCATCAGCAACCTTTTAAAGAGTGGTGTACTTTTATTTTATGTGTATGAATATTTTCCCTCCATGTGTGTACACCACATATGTGCCTATTATACACAGAGGCTAGAAGAGGACATTAGAAAAGGAGTTACAGACGACTGTGAGCTGCCATATGGGTTCTGGGATCTGAACCTCATCCTCTGAAACACCTGTAAGTGTTCTAAACCAGTGAGTCATCTCTCCAGCCCCTCATGAGCAATTCTCTATCTCCCAAATGACTTACCTTTGTCCTTGTATTTATCCTCATTTTCAGAGTAGATGAGTTATGACTGGAGTCCTATTTCTTTGTGAGTCTACCTTCCCACTTAACACTTGACTCCAGAAGCAAGTGTGGGAAGTTCAGCAAGACAATGAAGCATGTCACAAACCTGCCAATTTATCAAAACTTTATGAGCTATCTCCTTATGTCATTTTATATCATTAGGCATTGTAAGTATAACTCTGCAATACTGTTTTTGAACTTCAGCATATTTTAATAAAATTTTTAGCATAATTAACATATTCTCTAGACAGAAAATTTGCTATTGTGTTTAGTCACTCTCATCATTCTCCATGGCAATTTGTGCTCTATCACAGAAACAAATTCTACTTTCCTGATTGACGTGAACTTAGTTGTTTCATTCCTGTCGCCATGCAAGCCCAAATGGATGGAATGCCTTTGGTGAGGCATGGGAAATAGTGTATGCATTGGAAATTAATGTCTCAACCAAGATGCTACAGTCTGATCTTGGAGGACACAGTAATAACAGCCTCTGCATTATAGCAATGGTGGAGGAGGATGCAAAGGGGGTTAGAAACAGAGTATAGACTTAGGAGTGGGCATAAAGTTAAGGACTGAACTAAGGGACAGAAATTCATTTCAATCTGGTTTAATTCACTTTTAGCTGATATGAGATGACTGGTGACCTGTTCGAACCGGTGTCTTATGTAGCCCAGGATGACCTAAAACATACTGTACATCAATGCACACTAATGAGTACATGTTGAAAGCACAAGGCAACTTGTGAACAATCTTACCACACCCAAATATGGAAACAAATCCCTAGTATCCAAAACAAAACATCGATAACACTTAAGATCATATGCTAAAGTAAGGTATCAGTGAGTCCATACATATACACACTCACTCAAGATACAAAAGCATACATAAAAAAAGACAAACATCTCCTATATAAGAATTTTGAATATGTGTCCACAGTTCATCCAAAAGAATACAAAGCAAAGCTTCCCAGTGATAAAGGATGAGTTGTATATGTTGAGTTAAAAAGTATATATTTATTTGTATTGGTATATTTGTGTTTTTCCATTTGTGCATGAGTTCAGGAATGTGTCAAGACACTCAGGTATAGATCAGAGGACAACATTTAGGAATTGATTCTCTCCTTCTTCCATGGATTGTGGGTATTAAATAGATGTCAGTGGCACTAGAGACAAATGGCTCTGCCCATCACCAACTACAACACTCGAGAATGTGCCCTGCCCCTAGCCCAGATAGCACAGTAGAGCTGACCCTGTTAACCTGGATGCCAGCATTGGGAATGTGCATAGGACATCTGGCCCCACCCTTCATCTGCCATATGGTGGAGTAGGAGAGGGAGAGATGACCTCCCTATTCCTTTGCCCCTTGCTGTCTGTGACAAGTGGGTGGAGGGAGCTGTCCTTGAGGTCATAAGAGTGGGAAAATTGGCACTGCCCCCCCAATTGCAGCAGTACTCAGGAGAGCAGACCTTGAGCCTCACCTTGGCAGCACAATAGAGGTAAACCTGTTGGCAGAGGCACAGGTGAGCTGGCCCAGAGGGCATGAGAGCTGCATGAATGACCCTGATCCCCCTCATCTGCCATGTGATGGTATGGGTAAGGGAAAAAGAGCCCTCCCTCCTCTTGCCCCTTGCCATCTGCAGCCAGTGAGAGCTGACCCTGAGGCCACAAGAGTGGGAGAGCTGGCCCTGCCCCTCACCAGCTGTAGCAAACAAGAAATTAGGCATAGCACCTCACCTGAGGAGGACACTAGAGAAGACTCTATTGGTGAAGGGAGGGGCACAGGTGAGCTGAGCCTCTGGGCATGAGAATAGAAGGGCTACTCCTGCACCCACCCTAATATGCCATTAGGTGAAAATGGTAAGGGAAATATATGCCCATCCACCATATGCTAAAGGCAGGAGAGCCTGCCTCAGATGCATGAGAATGGGAGAGCTGCTCCTGCCCTCATCAACTGCAGAAATTGGGAGAGCAGATCCTGCACCTCATCTGGGCAAAACAGTAGAACTGGCCTCCAGAAGCAGAACTATGTGGTAGCCAACCCCAACATCCACTTAATCTATGAACTGCTAGATCATGTGAAGTGACCAGACCTGCAGACCCAAAGCTACAGGATCTCCATGATACAAAGCAATAGGATAACCAAGAGGCCCAGTGAGGGCCCAGTATCAACAGTGTTGCAGAATCAGACTCATTGCAGTGAACACCTACAAGTAAAGATGTATTGACTAAAGGGTATACTGAGTTACTTTCTGAGCCTTAGTACAGCTTCCATACTGAGATTTTTTTTTGCAGGGGAGTGGTTTTACTTTTAAATTTTGTTTCAGGCGAAAGGTAGCAAGGGCAGAGGGTGGAAGCAAGGGGATGGGGAAATGAGTGGGATTGTAATACATAATGTGAAATTCACAAAGAATCAATGAAAGGTTTAAAAGTTCTATTTCATTTGCTCATTCTCCTTTTGGATGTGTAATTACACACATGCTTGTTAAGAGTTTAATTGTTTTATCACTCTTAAAGAAAGTGAAAAATGAAAAGAAAAGATGAAGATATTCTGCAGCCCCAGTCTCAGCCCCTTAGTAGGTGATCTTCTGTGGAGAAACGGTCCTTGTCAACATAGCTCATGAAAATAAGGCCCCAGTCTGATGTGATGTCCTTATAAGGATAAGGCATGTGGGAGAAGGGACACTGAAATGGGGCACCCTGTGAAACTGGAAGAAGTAAAGGAAAGTGCTCACTCAGTGTTTCCGGGAAGGATGCTAATAGAATACTGTCACAGAAGAGATGCATTATAAAGAAAGGGTTTGTCTTAGTTCACAGTTCTTGTCCAAAGACAAAAGGCTACCACTGGTAAAGACTCAGAACATCACACAGATATTGCAACTATACCTGCCTCATGGCCAAACTGTCTGTTACTGAATACCCACTCCCAAGACACACCATTATCCCATAACCAACTCAGTATATATATGAATGAATCCATTCATAACACCAGAGCTCAGGTCAATTCATACAGTCACATTTGACTCCACTTACTAACTACCTAATATTGCATAATGAGGAATAAAGTTCAGCCTGTGTTTTTAGAGAAGGCAGACTCCATTTGAACCATAGCAGTTGGGAGACAGGATCTAAAGGAGACAGCCAGATTCTACATTTTTGGTTTAATATAATGTCTCTAATTCACATAAGCAACTTGATGAAGTGCAGTAGGAATAAACTTACCAGTATTAATGAAGAAAGAGCTGTTTTGCTACATGGACCTTTTCTTATGATGTCCCATTTAATCTTTATGCAACACTGTCAGGCAGCTTGCATTAGCCATTGAAGATACAAAGGGGATATCCAGGACACTACTTATAACTATTCTAGGGCCGTCAAGTTCACTTGTAACTCGGCTGAAGTTCAAATTCAAATGCTCTGACTTTTTTTTATATAAATTTTATTTAAATTAGAAACAGTCTCATTTTACATTCCAATCCATTTTTTGGCTGAGGGCCATCTAGGTTGCTTCTAGGTTCTGGCTATTACAAATAATTCTGATATGAAGCTAGTGGAACGGATGTCCTTGTATGAATGTGCATCCTTTGGGTATATGCCTAAAAGTGGAAATGGAGAACTGGTTCAATGGTTAAGAGCACTGGCTGCCAGAGAACCTGTGTTCAATTGCAAGCACCCGTGTGGTGGTTCACAGCTGTTTATAACTCCTGTTCTGGGAGAATAAACAACTTCTCCTGGCCTCTGTGGGAATTGCATGTGTGTGGTGCACAGATACAAACAAATGTTCTGTTCTTAAAGGAAAGGGTTATTTATGCCTTTAAAATAAAAATACAGAGATGAATAAAATGAGTGTTGTTTTGCCTCTTTCTGATATCAAATACAGTTGTAGATAAGGGTTTTTTATTTTATTTTAAGTCTTCTTTATTTTAAGTCAGCATATAAGTAGTGGGTTCCATTATAACAATTCTGTACAAACCTGTAATTATAATTTTTTTCTATTCATCACCACCCTAACTCTTCTCTAACTCTTCTTTCCCCCATCTTTTGGCGACGTTCCCTCCCCTAATAGTCCTGCCTTCTGCTTTAATGTCACATGTAACTCATTATACTGTTACCCTCAGCTTAAGATCTTTACATTTCCTTTCATGGTACCCTTTCCAATTCCATGATTATACACATATGTACACACACACTCAATTCTAGATTTTTCACATGATAAAAACATATAATATTTTGTTGGAGATGTCATTCTGTAAATATGTTTCTCATATTGGTCAATGAATAAAGCACTGTTGGCCAATAGGAAAGCAAGATAAGTGGGACTAGGAGACAAGGAGGATGCAAGAAGTAGTAGGGAGGAGATTCAAAATGTAGGATCGAGAGAGAAGATCCCAGGCCCTCTCTTCGGTAAGGTAAGACCACATGGAAATATTTAGATTAATAGAAATGGGTTAGTATTTAAGACAGAGCTAGCAAATAAGAAACACTAGTAACAGGCCAACAGAATTATATCTAATACAGCATCTCTGTGTGTTATTTGGGGCTAGCGTGGCTCTGGGACCAGGCTAGTGGGAAAACTACTCCTAACATTTTTCTTTTTGAATCTGATTCATTTCACTAAATATGATAATCTCTAATTCCACACATTTTCAAACAAATACCATGATGTCAATTTCCTTTGTGGCTGAATAAAACTGCAGTATGTATATGTAGCACATTTTGTCTGATGATGGCCATCAAGGCTTGATCTACTTCTTTTCCATTGCAAACAATAAACAAGGATGTACATGTATCTCTACATTATACTTATTTAGAATCCTATGGACAAGCATCTAAGAGAGATAAGGCTAGATTATATAGAAGTCTGATTTTTAGTGTTTGTTTGTTTTTATGTTTATATGTGTGTGAAACCTCCATACTGATTTACAAAATGACGTACTAATACATATCTACACCAACAGTGTATAAGGGCTCCTCTTCCCCCATATTATTGCCAGTACTTGTTGTTTGATGATAGCCATGTGATTGATGTAAAATGGAGTCTCAAAGAGATATTAATTTGTATTTCCCTTATGGGTAAAGCTGTTGAAGCTTTTTCAATTTTTTAAGTTTTTATTTTGTTTTGTTTTCATTATTGAGACAGGGTTTCTCTGTCTGTCCTGCCTGTCCTAGAACTCCATTTGTAGACCAGGCTGGCCTTGAACTCATTGAGATCTACCTACCTCTGCCTCCTGAGTGCTAGGATTAAAGGCATGCATCACTACTGCCTGGTTCAAACTTATTTGTATTTCTTCTAATAATGTGTCTTATTTCATTAGTTCATTTACTAAGTAGATGATTTCTTTTTATGCTTAATTTTTTAAGTTTTTTCTATGTCCTAGATATTATTCACCTATCGTGTGTATAATAGGTAATGATTTCCTTCTATTCTCTAGGTAATCTCTTTACCCTGGGAATTGTTTGCTTTGTGGTATAAACATTTTTCATCTTCATGGACACTTATTTGTCATTTTTTATGTGTGATTTCCAATGGTATTAGCATATTTTTCAGACAGTCCTTTCTATGCTAATATTTTGAAATATTTTATCTGTATTTCTTCAAAACACAGATAGTTCATGTCAGAGCTGAGGTTTTTATGGTTTTATGTCCACTTTGAAGGGATGTGCAATGTGAGAGAGATGCATCTAGTTTCATTCTTCTGCATTTTAATACTGAGCATTGTCAACAATATTTATTAAAGACCTCTTTTCTATTTTATGTAAAAAGTTTATTTTTTATTTTACATACCAAACCAGTATCCCCTTCTCCCATCCCACATCTTCCACCACTCCCATTGCCCCCATCCACTTCTCAGAGGAGATAAGACCTTGAAGACCTTTTTTCGATGTACTTTTTAACGTTTTGCTGAAAATTAGGGGCTCTATAGTCATGTGTGTTGATTTCTGATCCTCTAATTTATCCAATCAGTTTATTGTTCTTTGTACAAGTACAATACTACCTTTGTCACCTTGACTGTGTAAAATAAACTGAGATGAGGTGTATTAATCAGAGCTCTTTGAAGACACAGAACAGATAGAAGAAATTATATATACACTTTTATGTGAGCTGCCACCAGAAGGTATGGCAGAGATTTAGAATGGGTCTTCCTAGTTTAAATGATCCCATCAAGACTAGACACATGGGAGAGGGCCTAGGCCCTGCCCCCAAATGATATGACAGACTTTGAAGACTCTCTATGGAAGGCCTCACCCTCCCTGGGGAGCAGAAAGGGGATGGGCTGGGGTTTGGTGGGGGCTAATAAGGGAGAATGGGAGGGTGAGGGAACTAGGATTGACATGTAAAAAAAACTTGTTTCAAGTTTAAATTTAAAAAGGAAAAAACATAAAAGAATGATTCAGTCAAGAAAAATCCCTAATAAGTGTGCCCAACTGTTTGGATTTTAGTTGATTACAAATGTGGTCAAGTTAACAACCAAGATTATCCAATACAAGTCTTCCCTTTCTCAATTTGATGCTCATATCTCCTTATGTCATGTTTAACTTCCAAATGTAAATAATAACAATGTCCTAATTATGCCCAAAATAACTGCTTGTTCAGGATTCCAACACAAACTGAAGATTAGCCAAGGCATACAGCCTCATAGACCAAACAACTATCAAATTTTTTGACATTTATGTTAAGAGACAGCTATTGCTGGACTAGCCATATCACATCCTAAAGCCACTCTTAAGAGATCCCCTTTAGTATATATATTAAATATATATGGATATATATATATGTATGTACGTATGTATGTACATACATAGATACATACATATTCCCTTGAGGGAACCCTAACAAATACTGGTTGAGATTGCAGGAATGAGTAGTTCTAGAGTAAATCAATAAGCAGCATTTCTCCATAGATATGCATCAGCTTCTGCCTTCAGGTTCTTGCCCTACCTGAGTTCTTGCAACTAATTCCTTAGAAAATGAACTGCAATATGGGATTTTAAGGAAAATAAACCTTTTCCTTCTGAAGTTGCTTTTAATCATGGTGTGTTAATACAGCAATAGAAACCTAACTAAGACACCACATGGGATGATTCTTACAGAATTATTCTTTTTTTCCCCCAACACGATTTCAAGAAAATGCATAGAACTGGAAATTATACTAAGGTAACCCCAGTTCAGAAAAATGAATACCCCATTTCTTTTCTTATTCACAGATCATAGCTCCTAATTTTTATATGTGTGTACATGTAGGCGTGAATTTGAATAGAATCCAGAAAATTATGAAGAGGCTTATGCAAGGTGATCTATGTGTCCAGAGGTCTCAATATACTGGTGGTTTTTCTTGGCTTTCATCTACCTCTGTGGAAGCACTAGACAGCAGTGAAATCTTCCCCTTTCCCATCACCATGTTCAGTACTACAAGTGAGGCTTGTTCTTTCCCAAGCCCTCTGTGATTATAGGATGACTTCAGAACTGTCATCAGTGACTACTTCCATAACTGCACACAGCAATGCTAAGGAAACCAATTCTATTAATATTAATTCATTGACAACAAAATTGACTTCCTGAAGGAGTTTTCTCTCCCCAGACTTATTAATTAAGGTATCAAAATACTGTATCAGAGTTGATTAAATATAACTACTTTAAATTCCCTCAAGCAAATAACACTGGGATTCAGTGTATAAATGTCTGCTCCCAGCATGAGTTTCTCCAAGAGATAAAGCATGACTTGTTAGTTGTAGCCATATGTTCTCAGTTCCATAGACCTAAACTGAATGAGTGATACCTCCAGGCAAAGTTTCTAATTTTGTAGAAACGTTAATTGGGAGGCTAGAAAATATTTGCTCTCACAAATATATTAGCAATTTCTTTAGTAAGTCTGGAACAAGAAAAATACTTATTCAACTTACTTGAGAAATTATTAATTATTTTAAATTCTTCTCTGTGTTCTTGGGGGTCTTCAGATATGATAAAATTAGACTGCCCCCACCAGGCCATGAATTTCCATGGTATCTATCTATACCTATCACAAAGTAACTGTTGACAGTCTCCACCTACATTTTCTTAAACAAGCATCTAAGTTTAGCATGAAGACAGCAGAAGAAAGTCCCTTCATATATTTAGGCCCCAAATAGCAAAGCAAAAAAAAAAAAAACAGAAGAAAAAATTCCACAGTTTTAGCCCAAGAATGGAAAGTGATATGTATGTATGTATGTATGTATGTATGTATGTATGTATGTATCTTTGTATGTATGTATATGCTAGAATCATGGTGTGGGATCCTTCCTTGATGGGTTGTAGAGAGAGAGAGAAAGACGAAATTTAACCAGTATTCAATTTTTCGGCTAAAACAATAGTGGACATGTCTCTCCTTCAAGTTTGCAGAAGGTATAGTGTGCTGGTTAATTTTTATATCAACTTGACACATGCTAGGGCCATCCTGGAATAAGAAATCTTAATTGAAAACATGCTTCTACCAAAACTGGCCTGGAAGCAACCCTATGGTGCATTTTCGTAATTAGTAACTGATGTGGAAGTATCCAGCCCATGGTAGGTAGTGCTTCCCCTAGACATTGGTCCTGAGGTGTGTAAGAAAGCAGACTGAGCAAGCACTGGGGAGCAAGCCTGTACAGAATACTCCTATGTGGCTTCTGCTTCAGTCTTGACTTCAGATTCCTGCCTGGAATTCCTGCTCTGAAGGAATCGTCAATGGTGTACTACAATCCAGAAGTATAAGTGAGACTAATCTTTTCCTCCCTAATTTTCGTTGGGCGTGGCATTTTATCACAACAATAGAAACCATAACTAAGACAGAAGTTGTGTTTCTGTACCAAGTTATGGGGTGTTGTTGTAATAGGCCTGACCATATTGTTGGAGGGAGGGTTATGGATAAACTTTGGAACTTTTGTCTATATTAGACAGAGTATTAATGAGCTGTTGTGTGACCTTGGGAGGTAATACTGTGACCATAACAGATATTGGAGGACTTGGCTTCTAAAGTTTCAAAGAAAAGTTTGAGAATCACTCAAAGGAACTACAGGACTATTTGTGTGGTTTATTTTTGTTAAGAATCTGTGATGCCTTGTCAGATGGAGCAGAAGAATTCATAGAGAAAAGTTTTCTGAGATGTTCCTCAAGGTCAGCACATAGAACCTATGATCCAAGGGGTAAAAGGCTGTACATTGTGCTGGCAACCAAATTTGTCAATCATAAACTTCTAGTTAGCACTGCTTTTGAAGGTATGAAGGAGTCATAGCACTCAGAGAAACGACTAGGGAAAGGTACTGGTGAATGTGCAGCCTCAGTTAAAGCAGGAGTCCCAGGATTGAAGGGAGAGCTACAGATATTAAATCTCTGACCCACATAAGCCCACCAGGGAAGTACCATAGAGAGAAGGGGAGACCCCACCAACACCTACTGGAAGAAGCTATGGGAAAAAGGAATACAAGAAAACACCTAACAACAGAAAGATAAGCATGACACCACCAGAATCTAGGGAATCTACACCAACTAGAACAGAACACAACAACAAAGCAGAGGAAGCAGAAGGGTACGACTTAAAAATTACCATCATAAAAATGATAGAGGCCCTCAAAGAAGATGTGAGAAAATCCCTTAAAGAAATGGAGGAGAAAACAAACAAAAAAGTAGAAGAAATGAACAAATTCCTTAAGGAAAGTAGAGAAAGCCAAAAAAAAAAAAAAATTAAGCAAGTGAAGGAAACAGTTCAAAACTTGAAAATTGAAATAGAGAAAATAAAGGCAACACAAACTGAAGGAATGCTGGAAATAGAAAAACTGGGCAAAAAATCGGCAACAACAGACACAAGCATAACCAACAGAATTCAAGAGATGGAAGAGAGAATCTCAGGCACAGAAGATAAACTAGAAGAAATAGATTCATCGGCCAAAGAAAATCATAAATCCAACAAATCCTTAACACACAACATCAAGGAAATGTGGGACACCATGAAAAGGCCAAATCTAAGAAAAACAGGCATAGGGGAAGGTGAGGAAGCCCAGCTCAAAGGTGCCAAAAACATATTCAACAAAATCACTGAGGAAAACTTTCCAAATCTGAAGAAGGGCATGCCCATGATAGCACAAGAAGCATACCGAACCCCAAATAGGCTGGACCAAAGAAAAAAGACCCCGCGACATATAATAATCAAAACACATAGCACACAGAATAAAGAAAGAATATTAAGAGCAGCGAAGAAAAAAGGACAGGTAACATATAAAGGCAGACCTATCAAAATTACACCTGACTTCTCCATGGAAACCCTCAAGGAGAGAAGGTAGATAGATGTTCTAAAAGTATTAAGAGAACACGGATGCCAGCATAGGCTACTATATCCAGCAAAACTCTCAATCACTATAGATGGAGAAAACAAGACATTTAATGACAAAACCAGATTTTCCCAATATGTATCTACAAATCCAGCCCTACAGAAAGTATTGGAAGAAAAACTCCCACCCAAGGAAGGTAACTACACCCACAAAAATGTAGGCAACAGATAATCCAACTACACCAGAAACCAAGGGAAAAGCAGAACTAATATATTCACAATACCACTGACAACAACAAACCTAAATCAAACAAGCATCAACAATCAATGGTCCTTACTCACCCTCAACATTAATGGTCTTAACTCACCTATAAAAAGACACAGGCTAACAGAATGGATACGAAGACAGAATCCATCCTTCTGCTGCATACAAGAAACATATCTAAGCTTCAAAGACATTACCTCAGGGTAAAGAGTTGGGAAAAGATTTTCCAATCAAATGGAAATAAGAAGCAAGCAGGTGTGGCTATCATAATAGCTAAAAAGTTAGACTTCAAACCAAAATTAATCAAAAGAGATGAAAATGGTCATTTCATATTCATCGCAGGAGAAATCCATCAACACAAAGTCTCAGTTCTGAACATCTATGCCCCCAATACAAAGTCACCCACATTCCTAAAAGAAACAATACTAAAACTCAAAGCTCATATAAAACCTCACACACTTATAGTGGGAGATTTCAATACACCACTCTCAATACTAGACAGGACCACAAATCAGAAACTCAACAAAGAAACAAAAGAACTAACAGAAGTTATGTCTCAACTGGGGTTAACAGACATCTATAGAACATTCCATCCAAAGACAAAAGAATATACCTTCTTCTCTGCTCCACATGGAACCTTCTCGAAAATCGACCACATGCTAGGTAACATAACAAACCTCAACAGATACAAGAGAATAGGAATAGTCCCCTGTATCTTATCGGACCACCATGCTTTAAAATTGGAATTAAACAACACAAATAGCAGAAAACCTGCAAACTCATGGAAACTGAACAATGTGCAATTATACCACTCTTGGGCCAAAGAAGAAATAAAAAAAGAAATTAAGAACTTTCTAATATTCAATGAGAATGAGGACACAACATACCCGAACTTATGGGACACCTTGAAAGTAGTGCTACGAGGGAAGTTCACTGCACTAAGTGCCCATATGAAGAAAACAGAGGATAGTCACATAAAAGAATTAATAGTGCAACTGAAAGCCTTAGAACAGAGAGAAGCGAATTCACCCCGTAAGAGCAGACGCCAGAAAATAATCAACTTGAGGGCTGAAATCAACAAAATAGAAACCAGGAAAACAATACAAAAAAAAATCAATGCAATGAAGAGTTGGTTTTTTGAGAAAATCAACAAGATAGACAAACCTTTATTCAAATTAACGAAAAAGCATAGAGAGAACATGCAAATTAACAAAATCAGAAATGAAAAGGGGAACATAAAAACAGACACAGAGGAAATCCAGACAATTTTCAGGTCATACTTTGAAAATCTGTATTCCACAAAAATTAAAAATTCAAAGGAAATGGACAAATTTCTGGATAACTATCACTTACCAAAATTAAATCAAGAGCAATCAACTTAAATAGACCTATAACACACAATGAAACAGAAGTAGTCATCAAAAGCCTTCCATCCAAAAAAAGTCCAGGGCCAGATGGATTCAATGCACAATTCTACCAAACATTCAAGGAAGAAATAAAACCACTACTCCTCAAACTGTTCCACAAGACAGAAACAGAAGGTGCATTGCCAAACTCTTTTTTATGAGGACACAATAACCTTGGTACCCAAGCCTCCCAAAGACACAACTAAGAAAGAAAACTACAGACCAATATCCCTGATGAACATTGATGCAAAAATACTCAATAAAATACTGGCAAACTGAATACATTCAAGAATACATCAGAGAAATCATCCACCAGGACCAAGAAGGCTTCATCCCTGGAATGCAGGGATGGTTTAACATATGAAAAGCTATCAATGTGATCCACTATATAAACAAGCAGAAAAGAAAAACCATATGATTATCTCCCTAAATGCAGAAAAAGCCTTAGACAAAATTCAACACCTTTTCATGATAAAGGTCTTGGAGAGGTCAGGGATACCAGGAACATACCTAAACATAATAAGAGTAATATACAGCAAACCAACTGCCAACACCAAACTGAATGGAGAGAAACTTAAGCCAATTCCTCTAAAATCAGGAACAAGACAAGGCTGCCCTCTCTCTTCATATCTCTTCAATATCGTACTAGAAGTTCTAGCTAATGCTTTGAGACAACAAATGGAGATCAAGGTGATCCAAATTGGAAAGGAAGAAATCAAACTGTCTCTATTTGCAGATGATATGATAGTTTACATAAGCAACCCACTAAACTCTATGAGGGAACTCCTACAGCTGATAAACACCTTCAGTAAACTAGCAGGATACAAGGTGAAATCAAATAAATCAGTAGCCCTACTTTTTTAAGACAACAAAGAGACAGAGAAAGAAATCAGAGAAACATCACCATTTATAATAGCCACAAGCAACATAAAGTATCTTGGTATAATGCTTACCAAACAAGTAAAAGACCTATATAATAAGAACTTTGTGGCTCTAAAGAAAGAAATTAAAGAAGATACCAGAAAATGGAAAGATCTCCCATGCTCTTGGATAGGCAGGATAAACATAGTAAAAATGGCAATATTGACAAAAGCAATCTACAGATTCAATGCAATCCCCATTAAAATCTCACAACTCTTCACCGATCTTGAAAGGATAATAATCAACTTTATATGGAAAAAAAAAGACCCAGAATAGCCAAAACAACCGTATACAATAAAAGAACTTCAGGAGGCATCACCATTCCTGACTTTAAGCTCTACTACAGTGCTGTAGTTCTGAAATTGCCTGGTATTGGCATTAAAATAGACAGGTAGACCAATGGAATCAAATTAAATATCCTGATATTAACCCACACACCTATGAACACCTGATTTTTGACAAAACAGCTAAAATTATACAATGGGGCGAGGACAGCATCTTCAACAAATGGTGCTGGCACAATTGTAGAAGTGTAGAAGACTGCAGATAGACCCATGTCTGTTGCCATGCACAAAACTCAAGTCCAGATGGATCAAAGACCTCAACATCAATCCAGCCACATTGAACCTCTTAAAAGAGAAAGTAGGACATACCCTTGAAAAAATTGTTATAGGAGACCGCTTCCTGAACATAACTCCAGGGGCACAGACACTGAGAGAAACAATTAATAAATGGGACCTCTTCAACTTAGAAGCTTCTGTAAGGCAAAGGACACAGTGGACAAGACCAAGTGGCAGCCCACAGACTGGGAAAAGATTTTCACCAATCCTATATCCCACAAAGGGCTGATCTCCAAAATATACAAAGAACTCAAGAAACTAGTCAACAACACACCAAATAACTCTATTAAAAAATGGAGTACAGAACTGAAGAATTATCAATAGAGGAAATAAAAAAAGCTGAAATACACTTAAGAAAATGTTCCACATCCTTAGCTATCCGGGAAATGCAAATCAAAACAACTTTGAGATACCATCTTACTCCTGCCAGAATGGTTAAAATTAGAAACACCAAGGATGCTGGAGAGAATGTGGAGAAAGGGGAACAGGCCTCTCCTGCTTGTGGGAGTGAAAACTCACAAATCCATTTTGGAGATCAGTATGGTAGTTCCTCAGGAAAATGGGAATTAGTTTACCACATGACCCGGCAATCCCCCTCTTAGGAATATACCAAAAAAATTCACATCCATGCAAAAAAGACATCTGTTCAACGATGTTCATAGCAGCACTATTTGTAATAGCAAGAACCTGGAAGCAACCTAGATGCCCCTCAATTGAAGAATGGTTAATGAAGATGTGGCACATCTACACATGGAATACTACTCTGCAGAAAAAAATAATGGTATCTTGATATTCGTAGGCAAGTGGATGGCACTTGAAGAAATCATCCTGAATGAGGTAACCCAGCCACAAAAAGAGGAACACAGTATGTACTCACTCATATATGGATTTTAGACATAGATCAAAGGATCACCAGCCTATAATTCACACCAGCAGAGTAACTAGGATACAAGGTTTATGCTAAGAGATTCATATAAAGTCCCTCACAGAACTGGTAAGGGAGAAGACCCGCAGAGCTCAAGGGAAGTGGGGGGGGGCAGCGAATGGAGAGAGAAGGGGGAGGAAAGGAAAACATGTGTGACCAGGAAGATTGAGCCTGGTTAGGAATAGAAGACAGGAAAGAGAGAGAGAGAGCAATAGAGAACATAAAAGAGGGAGCCAGTATTGGTTTGAAGATGAAATTGAACACAAAGAAATGTCTAGAGAACTACAAGACTGCTGCCAACTAACAATTTGAGCTTCCGTGGAAAGGCTACCATAAATGCCCTTCCCGGAGAGTGAGATCAACAACTAACTTATCCATGGAGCCCTCAACTAATGCCTGTTGGAAACAGGATCAAACACCCATACATAAACACTGAGTCAAACTAGAACCCAGATGCAGATGGAGAGGACAAGACCAGGCGGCAGAAACACATAGAGGCAGCTTACCTGAACAAGGAGGAGCTAACAGGCCAGCAGACTGATAGCTGAGAAGCCAGCATGGGACTGACTCAGGTCCCCCTGAATATGGGTCTCAATCAGAAGGACTAAGCAGTCTAAGGGACCTCAGACAGTGGAGCCAGGATGTATCCCTGGTGTACAAAAGGACTTTTCGAACACATCCCCCATGGAGGGATAACTGCCTTAATCTAGAGACAGGAGAGAAGCCCTAGTCCCTACTTCACATGACCTGTCAGACCTACATGACCCCAACTGGATGGCATTCCCCTACATATGGAATTGGGGTGAGGGGATGGGAGGGGAGGGTGGTTAGAGTGAGAGGGAGAGAGGGTAAAAGGGAAGAAAGGAGGGAGATAGTGAGGGAGGGAGGGAGGGAGGGAAGGATGGAGGGGGGACTGGGATTGACATGTAAAATAGTAAATTAAATTTAAAAAAAAAAAAATGCTTTGACTCCAAATTTAAGTTCAAGGACAAGTTACTGGGGAAAAGGAATTCTATTTTTGTTTCCACAGAAAATGAAAAGATGTGGATTCCTTCCAGACTAATTTGGTTTGATCAAGCCAGACTGCCTGAAACAGAGTTCCAGGTGATCCTACCTTCAAAATAGCTGGACAAAGCAGCCTTACAGACTACAGCCAGGATTTCTGCATCTTCTTCGAATCCCCCATGACAGCTCCCCTTACCAGCAGTAACTAGTTTCGAAAGAACGTCGCCCAAATTCCCAAATATTGTCTATAAATGTTTGTTTTCATTTAAATGGACTTGGTTATATAAAATAAATAAAAAAGAAAGAAAATAGGTTACAAATTTGAAAAAAAAAAGAAAAGAAAAGAAAATGCACTACGTGTTTGCCCACAAGCAAATTTTATTGGGACATTTTCTCAATCGTGATATTCTCAATTAACTCTAGCTTATGTCAAATTGGCAAAACAAAACATAAAGAACAAAAAATATAGCTGGGCAAAAGTCCTTTGTCATTGAGTCATTTGGAAAAATTAGTTTCATGCAGGCTAGAAGAGAAAACCCAAGATGCATTCTTCCTTCATGTTGCTATCCAACTCAATCATCACCTTTTAAAGATGCTGTCTCTTTTCTATTGTCTATTGTTAGACAGTTCACCAAAAATCATATGGCTGCAGGAGTGTGAATTTATATGTGGATCTTCACTCCTAATTGTCTGATCAATGTGTCTGTTTTCATTCTAGTGCTGTCTTCATTCCTAGTATAATTTGAAATCTGGGATGGTATTGCCTCCTGCTGTTTGTTTCCATCCTTTCTTTCACTCTTTTTGTTGTAGGTGGTGATGGTTTTATTGTCTGTTGTTGTTCAAACTTGTATAGGTTATCCTTTTTTATGCTCCTAAATAACTTTTAAGGATATGTTTTCAATTATTGTGAAGAATTGTGTTGGAATGTTGATGGAGATTGCATTGAATGTGATGATTGGTTTTTAGAGGATTGCCATTTTCACAATCTTAATCTTGCTAATTCATAAACAATGGAGATCATCTGGTATCTTTAATTTCTTTCTACAATGTCTTTATGTTTTATTATACATGTCTTTTACTTCTTTAGTTAGACTTATTCCAAGATATTTTTGAGGCTATTCTGAATAAGATTTCTTTCCCCTTTTCTTTCTTGGCATACTATTGATATGTATATCAAATGGCTACTGTTTTTTATGATTGTTTTTTATCCTGATACTGATAAGAGTTTGGGGGTCTTTTATGTATAAAATCGTGCCATCTGAAAAGTAAGTTATTTGCTTTTTTGTTGTTGTGATAAAATAGTATGTAAAAGGCAGTCTGTAAAAAGAATGTGTTTGGGCCAATAGTTCCAAAGGAATAAGTGTTCATCATGGTGGAGAGGAATGGTAGCAGCTAGGCATGGAGGCTATAGCAGGAATCTGAGAGGTGCATTGCCAACCGTAAACGTAAAACAGAAAGCAAAGTGAAAATATAGCAAAATCTCTCAGAGCTAATGTCTAATGACATACTTCCTGCAGCAAGTCTGCATGATGTATACCTCCCCAAACAGTACCAGCAATTGGGAGCCAAGTGTTTAAATACCCAAGTGTATTAGTCAAGGTTTTTCAGAGGAACAGAACTTACAGAATAGATAGATAGATGATAGATTATGATAGATAGATAGATATATAGATAGATAGATAAAATAGAAGATAGACGATAGTTGATAAGTAAATCATAAATCATCAATAGATAGATCACAGACAGATCTTAGGTTGATAATAGATAGGTCACAGATACATAAATAGATAGATAGATAGATATAGATAGATAGATAGATCTTAAATATAGAGATATAAAGAGATATAAAGAGGATTTATTAGAAACCTCTTTATCTAAATCTGAATCCTGTAGATTTATTACACTTTGTGGTCCAGCTAGTCCAACAGGGGCTGTCTACAAATGGATGATCTAAAAATCCAGAAATTTTTTAATCCACAAGACAGGATGTCTCAGCCGATCTTCAATATGTGGTCTTCACTATCTCAAAGAATTAGGCTGTAGACAAGGATTGGTCTTGCCTGTGAAAGTGATAGCAAACAGGCAAAGAGAGCAGCAAGCTTCTTCTTCCATATCTTTTATATAGGCTGCCAGTAAAAATATGGCAGATTAAAGGTGTATCTTCTCACCTCAAAAAAAAATTGAATTAAAAGTCTATCTTTCCACCTCAAAATATCATATTAAAGCAAGTCTTCCCACTACAAATGATTTAATTAAGAAAAATTCCTCATAGGTGAACCCAGCCAATAGGGTTTTAATTAATTCCAGCTGTAATCAAATTAACAACCCAAATTTCCATCATACCAAGCCTATCTGAGACATTTCTTATTCAAGTCACTGCATGATACTTTGACTTCTTCCTTTGCATTTGTATTCACTTGTCTTACTACTTTAGCTAAGACTTCAAGCACTGTATTGAACAATAATGGAGAGAGTAGCCATCTTAAAAAAGAAAAAGTCAAGGTGAGTGCCTCCAATGAAATCAAATCCTGATTTTATGCCTCTGGCATTCAGAACTGTCAGAAAGCTTTAACAGATTTCTGGTGCTTAAAATGACCCAGTCCCAAGTTCTTGGTTTAAAAAGTCTTAAAACAATAGTGTGCATGGTTCACTCAGTATATTTAAATGTAGTAACCAATTAGTTGTCTTTAGAAAAGTGTTTAGAGCACATGGCTAGCATATTTAAGGAATCAGGATCAACTAAAGTATCCCCCAAAATATAAACTACAGTGGTCTGTAAGAATAGTATTTAACATCTTTCTTAAAAAACTAAATAGATAAACAGAGTCTATATAATACTTTTGTAAAGACCTGCAAAACCATTTACATTGAATTATTTAACAACCAATGTTATATTACTTGAGTTATGCCTCTTTCTACCTCTTCCATCTCTGAAACTAAAATAGATTGCTGTCAGACTGTAGATAAAGTGGGCATCATAGTAATTTCAGAAAAATTCTCCTTGTTTCTTTCTGTTCATGTAATGTACACACCTCTATAGCTTCCATCTGCATGAAGAGATAATATGTATTAGTGGTAAATATGTTGTCAGCAAGTAAATTTTCTGTTTGGACTTAACCAGGAGACCAAATACACATTCTCAAGAGGTTTAATCAGTGTAATCTGAAATCTTCAACATGAGAAGATTTCATGCTATATAACAGCATGAAACTTACACAGGAAATTAGGAAAGGCTCCTTATTCTCTAGTTCTCTTTTCCACTTCCTTGTCACCCACCTCCTGTCATATTGTATGTATGTTAGATGCAGACTTACCCTTTCTTTATTTGAATGTTGTAATGCTCATCTCCATGCCCTATTTCACAGTGCAAAGTGTGCATTCTCTGTACCTTACATTGCATGTGCATGTGCAAGTTTGTTAAATTTTCTGACATTTGTAAGGAGTAAGATTTTTCCTCCCACCGCTGGTCTTGTCCCACCGCTGTGCCAGCCCCAAATAACACACCGAGACTCTGTATTTGCTATAATGCTGTTGATACTAGTTTCTTATTGGCTAGCTCTGTCTTAAGTATTACCCCATTTCTGTTGATCCATGTGGTCTCATCTTACAGGGGAATAGGGCAGGTGTCTCGTCTCCCCAGTCTCTCCATCTTGACTCCTCCTTACTACTTCCTCTTTCCTCCTTGTCTCCTAGTCACTCCTATCTTCCTTTCCTATTGGCCAACACTGCTTTATTCATTAGCCAGTATGAGAAACATATTTACAGAATGACATCTCCCATCAGACATTGTTGATCTTTAGTGAAAAGGCATCATCAAGAAAACATTTTCTCACTTAATTACTGAAATGACACTTCATATGTAACTTGGTATTAATTCTAATACTGTATTATAGGTTTCCCTTTGATGACAGAGTGAATAAATACTTGTCATCAGATAGACTTGATGACTGGTTCTTCGGTTTTCCAGTGCAAAGAAATAAGATTAGTATTGCCAAGTTCCCCTGCCAAACCCCACTCCCCACTTCAATTTTGTTTTAAAAAATGAGTGGTTAAATTACTAAGGGTTAGAAAATGCAACTGCTTCTTTTATGTGGGATATAATTTTGCTCCCTTGTTTTTCTATTTTATTTGGCAAGGTTTCTAAGTCAATATTTAAATAGGAAAATGTTCTAAACAACAGAAAAGAAAACCCTGTGTTCCCTAACTATATTTATAAAACAGCACTTAATAATTTACCTAATTAGAGACATTGTTCCTTGGAGTGTACAACCTATATGCTTTGGAAATTGTAGTGTTTAAAATCTTAATTATTTTCTTGGTCAGGACTAATTTCAAATTTTATGTTCTAAATAACACTGACATAAGTTAAGGAAATGAGTACTTCTACAACAGGCAATGTTGGAAAAGGCCTCATGCCAGTTTCTATTTTAATATTTTTTTCATATCTTACATATAGATTCCTGTTCCCTCTTCCTTCCATCCTCCAATACCCCCAACAGACCCCCATCCCATGCCATCCACTTTCCAGCAAGGGTGAGGCCTTCCATGAGGGGTCATCAAAGTCTGTCAAATCATTTGGGCGGGGGCCTAGCCCTCCCTATCATGTCTCTAGGCTAAGGGTTTACCCCTCCAAGGGGAATGGGTGCCTGGAGTCCAATCCTGCACTAGGGATATACTGGTTCCATTGTCAGAGGTATCATAGACTTCCCAGGCCTCCTAACTGAGACCCACCTTCAGAGGGTCTGGGTTCATCTTATACTATCAGACTGGGGTTCATGAACTCCTACTTATTCAGGTAAGCTGTTTCTGTGGGTTTCTCCAGACTGGTACTGACCTGTTTGCTCATCACTTCTCCCTCTCTGCAACCAAATTCCAGGAGTTCAGCTCAGTGTTTAGCTATAGGTGTCTGCTTCTGCTTGCATCAGCTACTGGATGAGGACTTTAGGGTGGCATATAAAGTGGTCATCAATCTCATTATCAAGCAAAGGGATTTAAGGTAGCCTTTTCACTATTGCTTAGGTTGTTAGTTGGGGTCATCCTTGTAGGTCTCTGAACATTTCCCTAGTATAAGATTTCTCTTCAAGCCTATAGTAGTTCCCTCTATTATGTTATCTCTTTTCTTGTTCTTCTCTATTCTTCTCCCAACTTCCTGGTCCCTCATATTTTCCTTACCCCTGCTCTTCTTCCCTTCTTTTTCTCCTAATTCTCCCTATACTCACTGCCCCACCCCCTGCTCCCAACTTGCTCAAGAGATCTTGTCCTTTTCCCCTTCTGTGGGGGACCATGTATGTCTCTCTGAGGGTTCTTGTTTCCTAGTTTCTCTGGCGGTGTGAATTATAGGCTGGTGATCCTTTGCTCTATGTCTAAAAACTATATATGAGTGAGCACATACCATGTTCCTCTTTTTGTGACTGGGTTACCTCACTCAGGATGGTTTTTTATAGTTCCATCCATTTCCTTGTGAACTTCAAGATACCATTGTTTATTTTCCACTGAGTAGTATTCCATTGTGTAAATGTACACATATTTACATTCTTCAGTTGAGGTCATCTATCTAAGTTGCTTTCAAATTCTGGCTATTATAAATAATGCTGCTATGAACATAATTGAACAGATGTTTTTGTTGTGCATATTTTGGGTATATACCTAAGAATGGAATTACTGGATCTTGTGGTAGACTGATTTCCATTTTCCTGATGAACTACCATACTGATTTCCAAAATGACTGTACAAGTTTGCACTCCAACCAGCAGTGGTTCTTCTTTCTCTACATCCTCTCCAGCATAAACTGTCATTGGTGTTTTTTTTTGTTTTTGTTTTTTTTTATTTTAGCTGTTCTGACAGGAGTAATACCAGGAATAGTTCAACATACAAAAGCGTATCAATTTAACCCACCATATAAATAAACTGAAAAAGAAAAACCACAAAGTGGCAGGGTACAAGATTAACTCAAAAAAAAAAATCAGTAATCCTATTATATACAGATGATAAAGGGGCTGAAAAAGAAATCTGAGAAACATCACCATTTACAATAGCCACAATCAAAATAAAATACCTTGGGATAAAATGAGCCAAACAAGTGAAAGACATATAAAATAAGAACTTTGAGTCTTTCTAGAAAGAAATTAAATAAGATACCAGAAAATGGAAAGATCTCCCATGCTCTTTAATAGGTAGGATCAACAAAGTAGAAATGGCAATCTACAGAGTCAATGCAATCCCAGCACAATTCTTCACAGACATTGAAAGGACAATACTCTATATGGAAAAATCAAAACCCAGGATAGCCAAAACAACCCTGTACAATAAAGGAACTTCTGGGTGCATCACCATCCCTGACTTCAAGCTCTACTATAGAGCTATAGTCCAGAAAACAGCCTGGTATTGGCACAAAAATAGACAGGTAGACAAATGAAATAGAATTGAAATCCTTATATTAACCCACACACCTATAAACACCTGATTTTTGACAAGGAAGTTAAAATTATACAATGGAAGGAGGAAAACACCTTCAACAAATGGTGCTGGCATAACTGCAGATAGATCCATATCTATCATTGTGCACAAAACTTAAGTCCAAATGGATCAAAGACCTCAACATAAATTTAACCACACTGAATTTCTTAGAAGAGAAAGTGGGAGATACCCTTGGATGAATTGGTACAGGAGACTGCTTCCTGAACATAATGCCAGTAGTGCAGACACTGAGATCAACGATTAATAAATGGGATCTCCTAAAACTAAGAAGCTTCTGTAAGGCAAAAGACACAGTCAACAAACTAAACAGCAGCCCAAAGGATGGGAAAAGATCTTCACCAACCCCACATCTGACAGAGGGCTGATTTCCAAAATATACAAAGAATTTAAGAAACTAGTCACCAAAACACCAAATAATCCAATTCAAAAGTGGGGTACAGAAATAACTAGATAATTTTCAATAGATGAATTTCAAATGGCTGAAAAACACTTAAGAAAGTGCTGAGCATCCTTAGCCATCAGGCAAATGCAAATCAAAACAACTCCGAGGAAAGTTTAAAAATTTGAATTGATGATCATTGGCAATGTACCACTTTTGTCAACTACATTCATTTCTGATCCTCTGAATCCATGTTTCCATATTCACAGCCAAATTAATTCATTTATCTGATAAAATTGTTTTTTTTCTGGAGGTTAGCCAAATGACAACTTAACCAGTTAAAAATATACAGTTAAAAATATACAGTTGTGCCTATAAGCCAGATATTTTCTTATTTTATGATTTATTTTATATCTCTACTTGAAAAGGCATAAAAGAGAGCAAATTGCACTACTTTCACATGCTGTATCGTTTGTGTTAAGATTAACTCAAATACATAGCCTTTAAAAACAATGAAATCCTTAATTTTACAATAAAACTTTATAATCGTGTTCTTTAATTACTAATATTTACCAATAAATACTTGTGTTTATTAAATGCCCAGGTGCCAGACAGAGTGCTGTTCAGTTCGCATATATTATTTCATTCATTCCTGATTATCTTACTAAGGATGTAGTATTGGAAGAGTATATATGAGCAGCTAAGCTAAGAAGCTCTTCATCCATGCATTAGGCAAGGCAGGGCTTGGACATTCTTCTATTTATTTTCTAAAAACTTTCTTCCTTTGTCCTGTGTGGGAATGCTATCTCTCTCACTGTACCCCATAGCCATTCACAAGGAAGTTTCCAAAATAAACACTCCTGCTGTTGAGGAGTTTAACCTTCTGTTAAATCTGTGCTTCACATTTTTCTTTTCAGGTATCCCCTCCAACAAGTTGTTTTTTGACAGTGTTATAAGCCAGATATTTTCATCGATCACCTGAGAGGGAGGTAATTCAACCAGCTCTGTTAACTTACTATACTTCTGCTCATATTTTTTTTGTGAGACAAGTGAGCTTTCCCTCTATTGACCTACTCTGCTGTCACTGTCCTGATTAACTTGTGTCCTAGGGAAATATGAGCAGGTCATCTTGGCTGGAGCTATGTGACTCATCTGCTGGTTGGACAGAATCAGAAATAAGTGAAAATATCTGTGGCTTTGCCCAGAAACCCTGCCAGGCTGTCTCAGGAGTGCTAGCAGGCTGTAAATAACCTTTGGCTCATACTTGAGTCTTCTTTAAGGTCAGACTCTTGGCTGATGTGCAAGTCTTGTTGTCAACAAAGAATCATGAGCCTATCTCCAAGCCTTGATAGGAAAGGAGTTCTGCCTGATGGCCTCAGTTTCTATGACAGTGACATGACTGTCTGCTGAGGCCACAGGATGTACTGCACTGGAAAGAGTTTTGGCTAATTATATGTGTCAGCTGCAGACTTAGATACAGCTTAGCAGCTAAATTCCAGAAGAGGGTTTAATGTGGAAACTATGTTAAGCATGAATAGTTTTGAAAGCCCTTTAAGTCATGAGTTTTTTGCATGATATATGTCCACAGGAAGAATTGATGTTAGATAGAGAGAGTGGAGTAATGAACAGTGAAAGGAGGTATGTGTGGTTTATGAAAGGAAGAATAAGTTTGTGCATAGCCTGGGCTCCAAGATGTGCCTTCAGGGTTTTGGATTTTGTGGATGTGGGCAGAATCAGACCACAGAAACCTTGCTTGAATAAACACCTCATTAGAGGATGTCTTGTGGTGAGCTATAATTACAAACATCCCATTTTCAAGAGGAAAATGATTGGTCATAATGGGATTCCCAAAATGTGCAATAAATTATTAAAAACTAAAAGTGGCCTTTCAAAGACAACTTAAAACTTTGATCCAACAAGACAAATAGTCCAACTTAAGTTTTTTTTCTCTTCTTATTCTCACATCTTCATCCTTTATCTAAGTCTGTAAAAATACCAAGCTTCTGTGTATAAGAAATAAGTGTTGAACTGATCCGAACTCCTAGAATCCAGTTTCAGAGAGGGAGGAGTGATAAGAAAAGGGGTCAAGACCAGGCTACAGAAACCCACAGAGACAGCTAGCATGAACAAGGGGGAGCTTATGGACCCCAAGACTGATAGCTGGGAATCCAGCATTATACTGACTCAGACCCTCTGAATGTGGGTCTCAGTTAGAAGGCCTGGGCAGTCTAAGGGACCCTTGACAGTGGAACCAGGATGTATCCCTGGTGTACAAAAGGACTTTGGGAGCACATTCCCCATGGAGGGATACTCCCTTAACCTAGAGCCAGGAGGGAGGGCCTAAACCTTACTCCAAATGACTTGACAGATTTTGATAATTCCTACTGGAAGGCATCACCCTCCCTGTGGAGTGGGGGGATAGGATAGGAGGGGGATCTGGGGGGGGCATGGGAAGGAGGGAGGCATAGGGAACTGGGATAGATATGTAAAGTAAGAAAATAATGATTATATATATATATTTAAAGTAATAAGCGTTGAGAAAAAGTAATTATTGTCTAATGCTACATGAAAATGGCTCTTGATGCAAGGTGCTGGGCCAAGCAATTCCATCCATTCCTTCTTTTAATCTGCCCTAAGACTTATATAACAAGCCTCAGGTGGCTAATCTTTCTCTATGAAGAAGAAAATAGAGAACAGAAAGGTTATAAAAGTCATCTGAGTTCACACAACTCGGGTTATAAAATAATATTTTACACAAATGTAGTACCAATGCGTGTTAGTTTGCTTTTTCAGAATAACAAAACCCAAATACATAAAATTCAGATAGTGTCTCCTCAAAGTAATAATTTGAATATAATATCTTAGAAAAGTTTTTAATTATTCTCTGTATATGTGGTGTCTTCAATGTTGGGTCTTACTATCTGTTGCTGGTTGACAATCAATCATAGTGGCAATAGGTTGTATTGTTTCGAAGATGTTAAAGGCCTCTTCTGCCAGTGACTCATAGGGAGATAGCATACCCAAAGAACTGGAATTTTCCTTTTATTATTTAATAATATTATGGCTTCTGGGGGTAGTTTTATCCACCAATGCAGCTCTTCCTTTCAAACACTTTATCCTTACTGTTTTTTAAGCTTGTGTGAGTATACATACATTTGTGTGCATGTGTACACACACTCGTGTGTGTGTGTGTGTGTGTGTGTGTGTGTGTGTGTGTTGTCTTGAGTATGTTCCCATACATACCTCAATTCTCTTCTTTCCCACCCATTTCCCTTTCTGTTGTTCCAATTCTTCCCTTAGACATCTGTGATGCTACTTCAAATCATATGTATACATATGTGGTTTTATGTATGTATGTAAAAACCTAGGGAAAATATAGGAACAATATTTGTCTTTCTGTAATTGTTTATTTTGATTAATATTATTATTTCCAATTGCATAGATTTTACCACATACCTTAATTCTTTTGGGGGGAATGGTAAAAAATGTTCCACAGTGTACACCATTCCTCAGATGCAGACCTAACTTAGTTCCATAATTTATCTATAGTAAATAAATCTGTAAGTGTGAACATGCAAATATCTCTTTCATATTATCACCTGGAATTCTTTGGATAAATTTTCAGCATTACTCTCCTGGGTCATACAGGAGAGTAATGGTTGGCTTTTTAAAGAATTTTCCATACATATTTCCATGTTGAATGGAATAGATTTTATTCTAAATGTAATATATAGAAGTTTCCTTTTGTCCACATTCTTTATGTTATTTGTTTTCTTAATTACTGCCATTCTTATGGGGGTGAGATGGCATCCCTCTAGAGTTTTGATTTGCATTTTCCTAATTGCTAGTGAAGTTTAATGCTATTTAATACATTGGTTGGCCACTTTTAAGTGCTCTGTTGATTACATTTGAGTACTTTATACATTTTAGATATTAATATTTTGTTAAATATAGCATCTAAAAATTTCTGTACTCTGTATAGGCTGTCTCCCATTTAATTGGATGTTCCTTTTAGTACAGACTTTTGATAATATATATGAGTTCCCATTTTCTACTTGTTGACCTTATTTCCTGAGATAGTATCAACTTATTTAGAAATTAGTGCCTATGCTTATATCTTAAACTTCTTCCCTCACATTTCCATGAGTCAGTTTCAGGGTTTCAATTTTTCCATTAGGGACTCTGATCCATTTGACATTTATTTTTATATAGGTTAAGATTAGGGATCTAGTTTAATTCTTTTATTAAATTTTCTCAACATAATTTGAACATACTGTTTGTTCTTTGATGTGTATTTTTTACACTTTTGTCAAAATCAGACAACTGTAACTTTCAATTCATGTCTAGGTCTATTATTCAATTCCATTGATGCTCATATCTGCTTTATAATGCTGATTTTGTCACTATAGTTCTGAGATCAGCTAGGTTTATGACTCCAGAATTATTCTTTTTTTCTCCATATTATTTTAGTTTTCTGGGCTATGTATGCTTCCAAATGAACATTAAAATTGGGGGAGGTTGTTTATGAGAAGAATGGTATTGGCTATTGATAGGGGCACATTTGAAAGTATAGATTGCTTTTGGTAGAACTGTGATGGTGATTCTCCTACTAATCACTAGATATGCGTTGTTTAGTTCTTTGTCAACTTGAAGCAAACTAAGACATCTGGAAAGATGAAATTTTAATTGAGAAAATGTCCCCACCAGATTGGACTGTTGGCAAAGCTGTATGGCATTTTCTTAATTGGTAATTGATGTTAAAGAGCCCAGCTCACAATGGCTAGTGCCACACCTGGACTGCTGGTCCTGGGTCCAATAAGAAACCAGGTTGAACAAGCTAAGGAAATAAGCCAATGGCCCATGGTACTCCAGGGCCACTGTTTCAGTTCCTGCCTCCAGCTTCCTGCCCTGCTTGAGTTCCTTCCCTGACTTCCTTGATGATAGACTATGAAATGAAAATGTAAGGGAAATAAAGCATCTCCTCCCAAATTGTTTTGGTGTTTCATCACAACACTAATACAGACATCAGTACCAGATTGTGTGGTATTGCTGTGCAAACTTGACCATGTGTTTTGGGGAGGATTGTGGAAGAACTTTAGAACTTTAAGCTGAAAAGGCCATTGAGTATTCAGAGCTCAATTAACTCTTGTGGGAATCAAGAAGTCAAAATTGAGAACAGTGACAGAAGTCTATATTATGACATTTCTGAGGGAAGTTTGGGAGTCCCTGAAAGACTATCAGAACATTTAATATTTTCAATTAAGAGCCACTCAGGTGAAACATTTGCTTTGCTTTGATAATCAACGCTGCTAAGCATTGCTCTTTACGTTCTCGTGGCCTGACAGCTTCATGCAACTATCTCAACAAGCTCCCAGATAATCAAATAATCCAGTCTGCTGACATTACTATGCTAATCCCACCCCCTCTCAGGGAAGAGGTGAGCAGGGGCCCCTCTCTAAGGACCAACTTCTACTTCCTTCTTTAGGATCTCCTGGCCAAGTTACTCATCTAGAGTATGCTGATATCAAGGTGTAATCCCTGCCTCAACCCACCTAGAGAGGGAATCTCTCAGACCTGCCTGCACCCATTGTGAGACCCATCAGAGTATTGGACCTGCTTGTACCCATCAGAAGAGAACCTTGGGCATGTACCAACTAAGAGAGGAAGAGACCCCACCTGCACCCAAAGGAAGAAGGGATGAGAAGACAACAATTTAAGAACACATTCAACAACAGAAAAGCCAATATTACACCACCAGAGTCTGAGTCTAAGGACTCTACACCAGCAAGAACTGAACATCCCAAAACAGATGAAGCAGAGGAGAATGACCTTAGAAACAACTTAATGAAGATGATAGAGACCCTAACAGAGAAAATGAGAAAACTCCTTTAAAGAAATGGAAGAAAAGACAACCCAAAATTGTAAGAAACAATTCAAACAGTGCAACGTTGGAAAGCTGAAATAGAGACAATTAAAAAAAGACAGTCTCAGGGAATGCTGGAATTAAAAAAAAACGGGTAAACATCAGGAATTACAGATGCAAGCATAACCAAGAGATTACAAGAGATGGAAGAGAGAATCTCAGGAGTTGAAGGTACACTAGAAGAAATAGATTCATTGACCAAAGAAAACCTTAATTCAAATAATGTCTTAACACAAAATATCCAGGAAATACAGGTCACTGTGAAAAGGCCAAACACTTTGAAAGCAGTACTAAGAGGAAACGTAATAGCACTAAGTGGCTACATGAAGAAGCTAGAGAAAGGTCACATTAGAGAATTAAGAGCACAACTCAAAGCTTTAGAACAAAAGGAAGCAAACTCACCCAGGAAGACTAGATACTGGGAAATAATAAAATTGAGGGCTAAAATAAATGAAGTAGAAACTAGGAAAACAATGCAAAGAAACAATGTAACAAAAGAGATGGTTGAGAAAAATCAACAGGATAGATAAACCTTTATCCAAATTAACCAAAAGGCAAAGAGGAAACATGCAAATTAACAGAATCAGAAATGAAAAGGGGGACATAAAAACAGGCACTGAGGAAATACAGAGAATCTTCAGGTCATACTTTGAAAACCTGTATTCCACAAAATCTGAAAAATTTAAAGGAAACAGAAAATTTTCTGGATAGATACATTTACCAAAATTAAATCACAAACCCTAATGAAATAAAAGCAGTCATCAAAGGCTCCCATCCAAAAAAAGCCCAGGGCAAGATGATTACAATGCAAAACTCTACCAGAAATTCAAAGAATAGCTAATACCAATACTGCTCAAAGTGGTCCATACAATAGAAGCAGAAGAGTCATTGCCAAACTCTTTTTACAAAGCTACCCTGGTACCCAAGCCACACAAAGACCAAAGAGAACTACAGACCAATATTCCTCATGAACAGTGATGCAAAAGTACTCAATAAAATACTGGCAAATTGAAACTAAGAACAAAGCAGAAAACTCATCCACCATGACCAAGTAGGCTTCATCCCAGGGATGTAGGTTCAACATATGAAAATCCATCAATGTAATCCACCATATAAACAAATTACAAAAAAAAAAAAAAAACCCACACACACACACATGATCCTCTCACTAGATCATCTCACAAAATCCAACACCCTTTCGTGATAAAGGACTTGGAGAGATCAGGGATAATGGGAGCATACTGAAACATAATTAAAGCAATATACAGCCAACTAGCAGCCAACATCAAAGTAAATAGAAGCTCAATGTGATTCCTCTAAAATCAGGAACATGACAAGACTACACACTCTCTCTGTATCTCATTAATATTGTACTTGAAGTTCTAGCCAGAGCAGTAAGACAACAAACAGATATCAAAGAGATACAAATTGGAAAGGAAGAAGTCAAACTTTCACTATTTGCAGATAATATGATGCTTTACATAAGTGACTCGAAAAACTCTACCAGGGAACTCCTACAGCTGACAAACACATTCAGTAAAGTGGCAGGATACAGGATTAACTAAAAAAACTCATTAGCCCTTATATATACAGATGATAAGGGGGCTAAGAAAGAAATCAGAGAAACATCACCCTTTACAATAGCCACAAACAACATAAAATATCTTGGGTTATGCTAACCAAACAAGTGAAAGCAAAAACACCTATGAACACCTGATTTTTGACAAAGAAGCTAAAAGTATACAATGGAAAAAAGAAAGCATCTTCAGAAAGTGGTGCTGGCATAATTGGATTCTGTTGTGTAGAATACTGCAGATAGATGCTTGTCTATCACCATGCAAAAAACTTAAGTCCAAATGATTTAAGGTTTCAACATATATCCAACCACACTGAATCTCTTAGAAGAGAAAATGGGAAGTACCCTTGAACGAAATGGTACTGGGACTGCTTCCTGAACATAACACCAGTAGCACAGATACTGTTTTCAATAATTAATAAATGGGACGTCCTGAAACTGAAAAGTTTCTGTAAGGCAAAGAACACAGTCAACAAGACTAAACAGCAGCTCACAGAATGAAAAATATCTTCACCAACCCCACATCTGACAGAGGGCTGATTTCCAAAATATACAAAGAACTCAAGAAGCTAGTCACCAAAACACCAAATAATCCAATTTAAAAGTGGGGTTCAGAGCTAAATAGAGAATTCTCAATGGAGGAATCTCAAATGGCTGAAAGACACTTAAGAAAGTGCTCATCATCCTTAGTTATCAGGGAAATGCAAATCAAAACAACTCTGAGATACCATTTCACTCCTGTCAGAATGGTTAAAATTCAAAACACCAATAACAGTTTATGCTGTAGAGGATGTAGAGAAAGATGACACTCCTCCACTGCTGGTGGGACTGCAAACTTGTAGAGTCACTTCGGAAATCAGTATGACGGTTCCTCAGGGAAATAGGAATCAGTCTACCACAAGATCCAGCAATTCCACTCTTAGGCATAAACCCAAAATATGTACATTCATGCAACAAAGACATCTGTTTAACTATGTTCTATGTTCATAGCAGCATTATTAGTAATATCCAGAAACTGGAAACAACCCAGATGTTCATCAACTGAAGAATGGATAAAGAAAATCTTTTACATTTACACAATGGAATACTAATCAGAGGGGGGAAATGGAATATTGAAATTCCCAGCCAAATGGATGGCTAGAAGAAATCATCCTGAGTGAGGTAACCCAGTCACAAAAAGACAAACATGGTATATACTCACTCATAAGTTGATATTAGATATGAGCAAAGGATAACCAACCTACAATCCACACTGCCAGAGAAGCTAGGAAACAAGGAGGACCCTAAGAGAGACATACATGGTTCCCTAGAGAAAGGGAAAGGTACAAGATCTCCTGATCAAATTGAGAGCAGTTGGGGGGAGGGGAGAGGGAGTCAGGAGAAAAAGAGGGGAGAGGAGGACATGAGGGAGCAGGAAGATCGAATCAGGGGAACAATAGAGGAGAATAAGAAAAGAGATACCATATAAAGAGAGCCTTTATAGGTTTAATGAAAAATATGCCACTAGGAAAATGTCTACAAGGATGACCTCAACTAATAATCTAAGCAATAGTGGAGAGGCTACCTTAAATGCCATTCCCTGATAATGAGATTGATGATTACCTTATATGCCACCCTAGAGCCTTGAATCCAGTATCTAATGGAAGCAGAAGCAGACACCTACAGCTTAACACTGAGCCAAATTCCTGGAATTCAGTTGCAGAAAGGGAGGAGTAATGAGCAAAGAGGTCAATACCAGGCTGGAGAAACCCACAGAAACAGCTGACCTGAACAAGGGAGAGTTCATGGATCCCATTCTTAGCTGAGTAGTCATAGGACCTACCCAGATCCCCTGAATGTGGGTCTCAGTTAGGAGGCTTGGGCAATCTATGGGGCCTCTGGTAATGGATCAGTACTTATCCCTAGTATAAGAATGGACTTTGGGGGTCCATTCCACGTAGATGGATACCCTGTCAGCCTAGACACATATGGGAAAAGCCCTAGGCCCTGCTCCAAATTATATGACAAACTTTGTAGATCCCCCATGGAAGGCCTCACCCTCCCTGAGGAGCAGAAAGGGAATGGTATAGAGGATTGGTGGGGGGCAGTAGGAGAGAGAGAGGGAACTGGGATTGAAATATATATATATACATATATATATACATATATATATATATGTATATATATATAAACACTTGTTTCTAGTTTAAATTTTTAAAAAGAAAAATTTGAAAATAAATAAATAAACAAATAAACAAATAAATAAGAAGAGACCAGAGACTGGGATGAAATCTTCTGGGAAGTATTTTGTCAGTGTCAGCATGCAGAAGCTATGTCCTAGAGGATGTACTCTTGTTTTGGCAGTCAATCTTGGAAATTTTAAGTTTTTTAAGTGGTTCTTGTTTTAAAAACATTAAGGTATCATGAATAGCAGTCATTTCCTTGGGCTCTCCATCTACTTATTCAGGGTTTGGTTTCTTTCTTTTTCAAAGCCCTAAAGAACATAAGTTATTTAAGCTTTCTCTCAGGTTTGTGAGTATATCAATGTTTATAAACTTCACTCTTAGAAATGCTATTATTCTATCTTATAGGTTTTCATATTTTGCATTTGCATTTTTGTTCCACTTAAATGTTTCATTTTTATTTCTTCGATGACTCAGTCATCATTCAATAGTATATTGTTGAATTGCCATGAGTTCATAAGATTTCTGTCATTTTACTTATTGTGGATTTCTAGATATATTCCACTAGAGCATAAAGTTATTTCAATTATCCTGTATTTTCTGAGAATTTATTTATATCTTATGATCTATTTTAGAGAAAGATTCATAGGTTCCTACAAAGAATGTGTATTCTTCAGTGTTTGAGTGGAAAATTCTGTAAATGGCTATTGATTTTCTTTGCTATATAGTGTCATTTGTCTCCAATATTTCTGCATGTATTTTGGTTAGTAATGCCTTTCTCTTAGTGAGAGTGAGATGTTGAAGTCACCTACTATTACTGTGTTGTAGTTAATTTATGTTATAGATAGTGACTTTTATTTTATGAAACTGGATGAATTTATGATCATAATATCCACTTGATGGATAGTTCCCTTAAACAGCATAAACTGACTTCATCGCTTTTACTCATTTTTATTTGAAGTAAATTTTGTCATAGATTAAGGCAGTAATGTCTATCTGTATTTCTATTTGCATAAAATATATTTTAATACAATTTTAATACAATTTCACTCTATGGTAGTATCTATGTTTTATGATGTGTGTGTTTGCTGAAGAAAATAAATATGTAGAACCTATTTTTATAACTTAATCTAGCTGCTACTTTAAAAAGGATATTTTCTATTTAGTTTCTGAGAATCCTAAGCATATATACAATATATTTTGATCATTTTTACCCATATTCTGCCTTGAACTTGTCCTACACTTCCTGCAAACTTCATACCATTTCTTAAAGATCAATAACTTTGTTATCAGAGACATGTGTTTCTTATTTATCTAGAGAAATTAATTCTAGTTGCACGCCAATAAGTTCACATTTCTTTTAAAAAAAAAATAATGAGTTTCTCTGTGGATGTAGACTGTAGTCTGGTTAACCTTTGTTTTATGTCTAATATCCACTTATGAGTGAGTACATATTATATTTGTCTTCCTGGGTCTGGGTTACCTCACTCTGGATGGCTTTTTCTAGTTCCATTCATTTGCCTGAAAATTTCAAGATGTCATTTTTTTTTTTATCACTGAGTAGTACTCCATTGTGTAAATGTACCACATTTTCTTTATCCATTCTTCAGTTGAGGGTAATCTACATTGTTTCTAGGTTCTAGCTATTATGAGTAATGTTGCTTTGAACATAGTTGAGCAAATGTCCAATGGTATGGGTCAGTCCTATGCTGGTTCCCCAGCTATCAAACTGGGATGTATGAGCTCCCTGTTATTCAGGTCAACTGATTCTGTGGGTTTCTCCAGCCTGGTCTTGACCCCTTTGCTCATCACTCCTCCCTCTCTGTAACTGGATTCCAGGAGCATGGTTAATGTTTAGCTGTGGGTGCCTGATTCTGCTTCCATGAGCTACTAGATGAAGGCTCTAGGATGGCATATAAGGTAGTTGTCAATCTCATTATTGTTGAAGGACATTAAAGGTAGCTTCTCCACTATTGCTTAGATTGTTACTTGGGTTCATCCTTGGAGATCTCTTGGCATTTCCCTAGATCCAGAATAGAAGAGAAGAAGAAAAGATTTTTAGGAGAAGTCTAGAAGAAAATCTTTCTAAGAAAAGTTCTCATGAAGACTTGGGATGTGGCTGAGTGCTACAGTGTTATCCAAGCCTATGTGAGATTTTGAGTTCAACAATCAAGGAATACGAGGAAGTTGTTATACCTGCATATTTTGTCACCCTTGAGTGCATACCCTTTAGAAATACATACAAATTTTTTTTTGACAATTCAATCTCTTACATTAGACAACAGTAATCAATAGGAACATTGATTTTGAATCTGATCAACAAAGTCCCTGTCTTTTCTTTTTTGGAGTTCTCTTATGTCTGGAGGTTGGAAAGAGGTAACTATTTGTTGTATATTGCCTTCAAAGCTTGAGATTACCTCTTCCATTTCTTGTACTCTATTTGTGAGTCTTACTACCTATGAGGTTTTTGTTTGATTTCTTCAGCTTTTTTATTTCCAGTTTTACCTGTTTGTGTATTCTTTAGATATATACCTTATGTCTTGAACTGTTTTTATCATTTCATTCCACTCTATGTGTTTTCATAGATTTGATTAATGGGTTTATTCATATCTTCTCTGAAGTCCTTGAATATACTCGTAATGGTTATTTTGAAGTCCTTGTCTTGTGCCTCAGTTATATGAATTTCTCAGGTCCTAAGGTAATATGTTCCTGGGATTTAATAGAGGTATTTTCCTGAATATTATTGATTGTGCTTTTATGCTGATGTATAACAATCTGGGTTTGGGATGATTGTGAGTATAGGTGTTGATATCCGGTCTTGTCTTTGTTCATTGAGGGTCCATTCCTTAGTTACCCTCTGTTAACCTCTCTGGATCTTAGGAAAATGTGAGAGCTGTAGGTGCTTCTACCTCCCTGCTAGGTGCGGTACTAAAGAATTAGGTAGAATTTGTTTGCAGGTATCTGGGGGCTGACATGACAGATTGGGATAAGCTGGGGGTTGCTGAAGGAGTCCACAGGAAGGAGAAAGCTGAATTTCCCATGAGGTTCAGAGGTTTGCTGGCTAATTTTATGTCAATTTGACTGGCACATGCTAGAGTCATCTGATAAAAGAGTACCTAAATTAAAATAAAAATGCGTCCATAAATTGATCTGCAATAAAGCCTATAGTCCATTTTCTTAATTACTGATTGATGTGGAATCCTAGCCCATTGTGGGTGATCCCATTCCCTGGGTTCTATAAGAAAGTGAGATGAACAAGCAATGAAGAGCAAGTCAGTATACAGCACCCCACAATGGACCCTATGTTCCTGCCCTGTTTGAGTTCCTGTCCTGACTTCCTTCAATGGTGAACAGTGATATGGAAGTTTAAGCCAAATAAACCCTTCTCTCCCCAATTGCTTTTGTTTATAATGCTTCGTAATAATAATAGCCTTAACTAAGAAAAGCAGAGTCTCTAGGGAGTGGAGTCATAAAGAAAGGGCAGGCCCCTGTAAGTGGTCTGCTACAGAGCTGGGGTGAAATTAGAGAATAGAGGAAAGGAAAGGAAAGATCACCTACCTGATGACCTGCAGCTTCCCAGGTATAGAGTACTTCCAGGTGTCTTTGGCTTACCTACTTGCCTCAGCTACCTTTTGTATACAACCCGGGCCTTGCTTCTTAAGAGTGGCATAGACCACAGTGTGCTATCCCCTACAGCATCCATCAGTAACCAAGAAAATTTCCCATAGGCTTGCCTGCAGTCCAATCTAATGGAGGCATTTCCACAGTTGAGGGCCCTTCTCCATATATTACACTAGCCTGTGTCAAGTTGACTGAAAACTCCAACCAACACAGGCTCTATTCCCACTCATGATTCCTTCACACTCATAACTTAACCACCTTCCAAAGAACTGCATTGCCAAACATCATCAATTTGAGGATTAAGTTTCCATACAAGAGTTTTGCTAATACATAAGATTCCAGACCACAGCACACTCCCAATAAAATCATGTTTTATCCCAAAAATGGTAGCTTATATGTTATGTTATAATACTAACAGGAAGAAGAGGTGCTGATATCCTCTGAGCTATTCATGCTACAGAAAAACAAAGAGCTGAAAGGAAACTAGATCTATGATACCCAATTCACTCCTTCCTCCATTTCCACTATGGGACTAACAGATGCCATTCAACATTTGTTGAAATTTCTTTCTCATGTTTTAATTAAGTCATACAATGAAGTGTTTCAGTACTTCCTTGGCATTCTATCATGGTTAAACTCAGGACCACATTGCTTTCTGCAGTAGTGTGGGTCTCTAGAACCAAAGAGAATTTCCTTTGAGCCAGAAATAACTATTCTCCATGGTGCATGCTAGATGATAAAGTCTTGAAGTCTACAGAAGACTGCAGATAATTGCTCTAATTCAGCTTCATGGTCCAGAAGAAAACCAGGGGCAAAGGGAGAATTCCTTTACCTCTGACAGTGCCCCCAAAGATTCTTTATTCTCACTCCTTAAAGCAAATAAACTACATTGTGCTTGCTCAATTTGTTTCTTGAGTGTGACAGAATTTTGGATGTATTTTCCAGAATGTTGATATGCACACTAGAAGTTCTAGACGGTCAAAATGCCCATTCAGAGCACATGGTCTGAAAAGCAAAGGCATTCGCTGTCCACCCAAATGAACTACTGATATGATGTCTCTTCTAGTCCAAGGAAAATGTTGACATTACAGGACCATTTCAGTCTGTAGTTTAAGACTATAGCAAGTAAGCCATTATGCCTCTTCAGGCAGATAAAAACAAACACCTCTAAAGACATATAATTTCTCTTTGTAAGACACTCTGGAATAGCAGGTTGTCAATTTGAGATGGCAACAGCAACTAAATATTCTTTGTTACCCCTTCACTGAGCCTTTTTGGAAGTTTTTTTTCTTCAACTGAACATGTTCAATCAGGTCACATTCCTAACCAAATGAGAAACAAAAGCTCCAGCAATAGAAGAAATGCTCCCTTGCAACTATGCCGAGTGGCACAGTTGTCTATTCTATGGCTAGTCTATAATCTTTTACACAGTAATCCCCTCCCCTGTTCTCAACAGTCATCCTTTCTAGTTACAACCTTACCCCTCCAGCAGACTGATTTGAATGCTTTCCTACAGCTTAAGCCAACCTGACACCCTAAAAGTCCCCTTGACTCATACATAAAAAGTCAGCTTAGATTTAGGTTGGGTTTTCCCCACCTAAAATGATCAAATTAAGGAAATTTCACAGACATGAGGTATGGGTTTTAATTGATTCTAGATGTAGTCAAGTTGACAACCAAGATTATCCATTGCACTGAGTGAACTGCAGTTTTCACATTAGTGGTGCTGGTTTCTTATTAATTACAGCTGACTCTTCAGCTCCAGCTGACAAGATACTACAGAGTCATAACACAAAATATCAAACAAAACTCCCTGTAACATCTTGATTCCCTTCAAAATGTCCTAAGTCATAGTGTCTCTTTCAGGACTCCTGTCTCCCAAATTCTAACAAGAATACATTAAGTTCTGAGCACTCAAAGACTTCCATAATCTTCCCACAAACAACATTGTTTGTCTGTCACAAGAATATCCCATGAATTTTGTAATGATTTCTCTATTAGGGTTCCTATTGCTATCATAAAAATAGCATGATCTGTTAATCACACAGATGTGAAGGGAAAGAACACTAACCCAAACCATGGCCAAATTAATTAAAGCAAGTTTTTTTAAAAATGTGTGTATACAAGCCATCTCTTCCTAAAGGCGAGATAAGGGTTCTTATGGTTCAGGAGTAGGGGTTTTCCAAGTGAGGTATTTAGGGGTTAGATGTAGAACATTAGCATAGCAAGTTGATCATAATAGCCTTCTAAAACAACGACATGGTTGCAAAGTAGTCATCACAAGGTATTCATAATAGCAGGTAGTCATAACAATAGGTGATCATGTTAAATCCTTTGAAATGAAAACATAGTTGTAATTTCTGGGAACAGGGAGTATAGAACCATTTGTAGTTAAGGTTAGAGCTGGGGCATAGCCCAATCCTTGAAAACAGATTTGGTCACAAACAGAAATGAATCTAGTTCGTCTTTATTGTAAAATTAGTTTCAAGCAAAAATGGAGACAGGCTGATTCATCATACCAAAACAAGGAAAAAGTTTATGTCATTTTTACAAATCTCAGGTCACATTCCTTCACTGAGGAGCGACAGGGCAGGAACTCAAGTAGGAACTGAAGTAGGACCCATGGAGGAATGGTGTTTAATGCTTGTTTGTCATGGCTTGTTCAGTCTGCTGTCTTAGATAACTTGGGGTCATCTAGCTCAGGAATAGTACCTGGAACCTCAAACACAAGTTACCAATCAAGAAAATTTCCCGCAGACTTGCCTGCACACCAATCTGATGGAGACATTTCCTCAATAAAAGGTGCCTCATATGGCACTGGCATGTGTCAAAGTGTGCTAAATAACAAACCAACTAAAATTCTGTGACTACATCATGAAACAGCAGGATACAAGTCAGTTAGAGCTGATAATCGTTCATCTTTAGCCCCAGCTCAGGGGACAGAAGGTTATTCAGGGAAGAAGTCAGAGGATCTTGAGGACTAGGATCAGAATGACAATCCCACAGTATAGGTTAGAGAAAAATAATTTTGCATAGAAATAGTGTGGGAAAGAGAAATATTGCCGGAATTAGTAGCCTTAGAAGCCATTTAAGGGTAGGTCATGCTTTCATGGTCAGCTTTGGATCCCACCTCTCATTTCCCTGATAGAACCAGAAAGAGAACCTCCATAATTGCACTTTTTTAGCATTTAAAATATCATGTGAAAAGGTAGAGATACCAGGGCTTTGCCAAGGGATAGCTGATTCCTCATAGTTAAAAGAATGGGGTTTGAGTTTTAACTCTGGCCCTGGATGAAACATGACACCCTAACCTGCTTCAAATAATATGGAATGCTATTGTCTCTCTGCCCTATAGGAATTACCCAGCAGCATTTGTCATTCACCTGACCAAGAGATAGCTCTTTAGGAAGGCTATTTCACTTGAAGACATCTTAAGATGAGAGGAATAGTTATGCCCTTAATTAGGTAATATATTATCCTTCCCAGAAGCCTCTCAGTGCAGCCCTTAACAAAAGTTATACCATGTAGTAGTGCTAAGCCTGGCCACTTATCTGAGTTATCTAAATAAGTAAATAAATAAATAAATAAATACCTTTTTTCTTTCCTTTCTTTTACCTCTTTTTCTTCTGGATACTTGCAAAAAGCACTCTTTCTCTGGCCCTCTAGGCTTTCATGTTCTTCCTCCAAGGCTTCCCTCTTTTCTGCCATTTAGCTATTTTCTGACCTCCAATGTGGAACACACCAGCTTTCTAGGACATTAACTCAAAATATTTGACTTTTTCCTCCTTTTGTCCATCTTCCTCCTTCTACAAGCTCCCAGGATCTTAGTTTGCCTACTTGGTTTTCTTTTAAACTCTAGTAAAATTCTTGGTGAGTACCTTCTGTTTTTAAAGTTTTTATTAATAAGATGATCAAATTTAATTTCTCTCATGACAAAATGATCACATCCAATAATCAAATTTACAATATCTTGATGCATGACAGCTCTTTACTCCTTTTATGATCAACACTTTTCTGTTTCTCAACATTGGTCTTCTTGTTAGAAGTTAGATAACGTACTTCTATGAATGGGGACGTTGTCTATCATGTTTGTGAGGTCTACCTACCATATTTACTGAGTACTCTATAAGCCAAATGATAAAATAATAAGATATTAAAGCAGTCACTAAGCAATAATCCTCTTTGAACATCATCCATCATTGTCATGAGGATGAGAGGCATGTATAGGCAATATGAAGTTTAAACACACATAGTCACAAACCACAAGAATTTTCCTAAATTTTCCAGTGTCATGAAAACCTCAAGTTTGTGGTCTAATCTTTTTTGTGACATTAAATTTGAATATTTACTTAGGAATTTCATAAACACAGTTATCCACAGAACTATCATCATATGAAACATTTTCTACCACAGAAACACAGACACTCTTCTATAGAAGCACCACCGTTTATCCTATAAACTGAGTTCCTGACAGAACCCAAAATGGCCCCATGGGTCTTATTTCATGGCAATTTGCAGTAAAGAATAAGATAAGTGTCCTGCACAAACTTTCTTGTGCACCCTACATGTCTTATTTTAAGACATATTAAGCAATTAAAGAGTAGGAAAAATGTCACCATATTTTAAGAACTGAAGGTGGAAGTGGCAGGCAAATGGGATTGTTGTGCAATTTTTTTTTCTGTCTATTCTATCAACTTTAATCTGAAGGTCTGGAAAAATGAATTAACAACATCTCCAAGCAGGATCACTGTGACCATGCTTGCCTGAATTACCTGAACAACATGTTATATTGAAGGAGCATTGCTTCTTTTTCTGTGTGTTCAGGATTTAAAGTAAGGGGATTTTGGTAATAGAACTTGTAGAATGCTCTGGAAGTCCCAAAAGAAGAAATCACAGAAAGCAGCACAATGCAGCCAGCTTTGTAATCACACAGATGTGGGTTGGAATCCAGACTCTGCTTATTGCTCTGTCATCAAGCAAAATTGCTTGATGAAATGCTGTTGAAGTTGCTTCTTGCTGCATAACAAACCACCTCAAAATTCAGTGGTTTGAAATAGCAACCACTTTACCACAGGCACAGTTCTGTGGGTAGAGAAAGAGGTCCATGCACAGCAGGGACACATTGTCTCTGCTCCACAGTGCCTGTTGAGGAACTATATTTTGACTGACAGATTGTGAGAAGAGAAGAAGGAGAGTTTGTTTGGTTTTATTGGGTTTGTTTTAGTTTGATTGATTTGATTTTTTTCTTCTCCAGCCAGCATGATGATAGGGCTGGAATGCATCTAAGATACCTTTAAAAGCTCTATCTGTCTGTTTGTCTGTCTTTTATCTATCTATATCCCCTCTCTCTTGTTGCTTTCTTTCTAGCTCTCTGTCTCTGTCTGTCTCTCTATGTGTGTCAGTCTCTGTCTTGTGTGTCTGTCTGTCTATGTATGTCTGTCTCTGTCTTGATGTCTATTTCTGTCTCTGTCTCTTTTCTTCCTCCCTCTTGCTCAGACCACAAATAATCTCTTCCTGAATATCTTGACCTTCTTCAAGTATAACTATCTCAAAATACAAAAAGAAAAAAGAAAAGAAAACAAAAAGAAAGGAAGGAAGGAAGAAAAGGAAGAAAAAGAAAATTGGTATAGGAGACCGCTTCCTGAACATAACTCCAGGGGCACAGACATTGAGAGCAACAATTAATAAATGGGACCTCTTCAAACTTAGAAGCTTCTGTAAGGCAAAGGACACAGTGGACAAGACCAAACGGCAGCCCACAGACTGGGAAAAGATTTTCACCAATCCTATATCCCACAAAGGGCTGACCTCCAAAATATACAAAGAACTCAAGAAATTAGTCAACAAAACACCAAATAACCCTATTTAAAAATGGGATACAGAACTGAAGAAAGAATTCTCAATAGAGGAAATCAAAAAGGCTGAAAGACACTTAAGTGCTCCACATCCTTAGCTATCAGGGAAATGCAATTCAAAACAACTTTGAGATACCATCTTACTCCTGCCAGAATGGCTAAAACTAGAAACAATGAAGACTCATGCTGGAGAGAATGTGGAGAAAGGGGAACACTCCTCCACTGCTGGTGGGAGTGCAAACTCATACAGCCATTTTGGAGATCAGTATGGCGGATCCTCAGGAAAATGGGAATTAGTTTACCACAGGACCCGGCAATCCCACCCTTAGGCATATACCCACATGATCCACATCCATGGAACAAAGACATGTACTCAACTATGTTCATATCACCATTATTTGTAATAGCAAGAACCTAGAAGCAACATAGATACCCCTCAACTGAAGAATGGATAAAGGAGACGTGGCACATCTACACATGGAACACTACAAAAAAAATAAGGGAATCTTGAAATTCACAAGCAAGTGGATAGCACTTGAAGAAACCACCCTGAATGAGGTAACCCAATCACAAAAAGAGGAACATGGTATGTACTCGCTAATATATGGATTTTAGACCTAGACCAAAGGATCACCAGCCTATAATTCACACCACCAGAGGAACTAGGTACAAGGTATATCCTAAGAGATTCATATAAAGTCCCTCCCAGAAGGGGGAAGGGACAAGTCCCCCAGAGCACAGGAGAAGTAGGGGAAGGGCAGTGAATGGAGAGAGAAGTAGGAGACAGAGAGGGGAAGGAGAGGAAATCATGTGTGACTAGGAAGATTGAGTCAGGGTAGGAATAGAAGACAGGAAAGAGAGAGAGAGAGAGAGAGAGAGAGAGAGAGAGAGAGAGAGAGAGAGAACATAAAAGAGGGAACCATTATTGCTTTGAAGATAAAACTGAGCCTAAAGAAAGGTCTAGAGACCTACAAGACTGCTGCCAACTAACAATTTGAGCAACATTGGAAAGGCTACCATATAAATGCCCTTCCCGGATAGTGAGATCAACAACTAATTTATCCATGGAGCCCTCAACTAATGTCTGTTGGAAACAGAAGCAAACACCCATACCTAAATACTGAGTTGAACTAGAATCAAGATGCAGAAGGAGAGGACAAGACCAGGTTGCAGAAACACATAGAGACAGCTGACCTGAACAAGGAGGAGCTAACAGGCCAGCAGACTGATAGCTGAGAAGCCAGCATGGGACTGACTCAGGCTCTCCTGAATATGGGTCTCAGCCAGAAGGACTGAGCAGTCTAAGGGACCTCAGACAGTGGAACCAGGATGGATCCCTGGTGCACACATGCCCCATGGAGGGATAGTGCCTTAACCTAGAGACAGGAGAAAAGTCCTAGTCCCTACTTCAAATGACCTGAGAGATCTACATGACCCCACCTGGATGGCATTGCCCTACATGTGGAATTGGGGTGGGGGGATGGGAGGGGAGGGCAGTCAGGGTGCATGTGAGGGGGCAGAGAGGGTAAAAGGGAGGGAGGGAGGAAGAGGGAACTGAGATCAACATGTAAAATAATAAGTTAAATAAAAAAAATAAAGGAGGAAAAAAAAACAAAGAAAAATAAAAGTACCTCCCAGAAGCTTACAACCCTGTATGAAGAATTCCAGTTAAATGTACCCACTAGTCTGTTCCTGTTATGTAATAATACCTATTTGATCATCATGTTTGGTAGATGTTCAACAAAAATCTTCTTATTTATAAAAAATTTAAATTGTACTTACTGAATAAAAAAGAACAATTGATAAAATTTATGATTTTATAAACAATCCTTATTTTTAATATGTATGCAAAGACTCTTGTGCAAACTATTACAGGTTTTTTTTTCATTTTCTAAACTTACATGAATTGGAAAATCTCATCAACTGTAAAAACTGAAATAAAAGGTGAATTTTGAAAAGAAAAAGAAAGAAAGAAAAAGAAGAGTTCTTCAATGTAGTATATTGGGTGGGAAGTGGATCACAGAGATTCACTACACAACCCCATGCCTTTAAAGTCCAGTTTTTTTATCTTGGCATGAAGCATAGGTTTAAGCACCAGGAAGTCCTGATCAAGATGTGTTCCTAGCCCTCCTTAACTGGGCTCCACTCTCTCCTGTAAGTCTGAGAAATTATCAGCACTGTGAATGTTCTCTTTCCCCAGAAGAAATCTTCCTGGTTTTTGCCAGGTTTTTCTTTGTTCCAGCATTAGATTCTTGGCCATGTGTAATTAAGTCAAATTACCCTGGGGTGCCTTATTTCACAATATGATAGTCAAAGGAAAGTATATAAGTATATTTTTAGAATGTCCTCATCCTTACTATGCCAATTAAATTTTGCTACTTTCAATTTTAATGTCTCAGTGAATGTGTCTGAAACAAATGTCACAAACAAAATATAGCTTTTATCATCTATAATCCCAGATCACCACCTATCATTGAGGGAAGTTAAGAAAGAAACTCAAAACAGGAATTTGAAGACAGGCCTGCTTGCTATACCACACAGCATTACCAAAAGCACATTGCCGATGCAAAGAAGGTCAGCAGTGATGGAGGATGTTCTTTGCTGTCTGGCAGATTGTCTCATTCTCAGCTAACTTTCTAATACACTTCATGACTACCTGCCACAGTGGGTTAGGTCCTCCTATATCAATTATTCATCAAGATAATCACCAATAGACATTCCCAAGAGCAATTTGATCTAGGAAATTCCTCAATTTAGGATCCCAATTTGAGTGATTCTATGCTGTGCTGTGTTGACAATTAGAGCTAACTAGAATACAATTAAAGGGAAAAAATTACAGCTCTTGCTAAAATGGTGGCACTGAACATGTAGCCAAGATTTACCTAAGATTCAGTTGGTAATAAATGTCTCTGTTCTGTTGTTTCTTGTTGCTTTCTTCCAACTCTTCTTAAATCCATATTGTCATGATTTGGAGAAATCTATACTCATTTTTTATGGTGGAGTGAGCCACTGTTAACTTAGAATCAGGCAGTAGTGTGTGCATAGGTGAAAAGTGCACTGTATGGAGAATAAATCCTAGAAAGGAGCTGTACTTAGAACAAGTTTTTAATGATGTCTGACCATTGGAATGGCCTCTGTGCATGAAGCCCTTTTCTGTAGTTCTACAAAGGACGAAGGTGGGCACTACAAAGACACAGCCACACCTAAGGAGCAGACAAGACACTGTAGACCATAGAACAAAAAACCATTAAAAAGAGAGCTCCAATTGAAATCCCAGCTCTGAAGCAGCCACAGCAAATAGTTCTTTATCTTCTACATTTCTGTTTCTTCCTTAATGAAAGAATGTATGTCACACAGGAGAGCCCACAGATGTGTTCAAAGGCCTTTCTATCAGGATTTAGCAGTCTCGGTGGACATAAGTCAGGCTCCTAGTTTTTAATCCATCTGTTACTTCAAACATTTCATCTTTGCAAGTACAATCATACTTTTGGAACAAGAGATTCAACCAAAAGGTAACCTGAGAAACTGAGTCTGCAAAGGAGATGGAGAAGCAAGGAAAACACAATTCACCCCAACCTGGACAGTTTCAGAAAGCTGGGTACTCTCCTATTAATATAAAACTCTGTCCAAGACTGCCTTTTCTAAGCGCAATATTTTATCTCCTTCTTTTCTGAAGATGGCAGGATAATCTCTCAAGAGAAATTCCTTTGTATCTCTTCTGGCTACTAAAATCTGTTTTCTATTCTTATGAATCCATCAAAACATCTCTAGAGCCATCGCTGATACACGTGGCTATAAAAACACTATATATGCTTACCTTTATCCCACTTGGCACTGTACACCAGCATTTGGCATTGTTGGCTGCCCTTGCTTAAAATACTCTTCTGTTGCCTTGAAGGGACATAAAAACATGTCTCTTTTTCTCCACAAAACCACCCTACTAATTCCCATCATAGATTCATTCTCCCTTATCAGCTGGGGCTTTTCTTTCTACTCTATTTATTCTCTTGACTTCATTTTTCTTATTACCTTCACAGATTCATTGTCCATTATCAGTTGGGGCTTCTTACTCTATTCTTGTCTCCTGAGAAGCTCATCTATTCCTATCCCATAGAGATCTTCTAAAAGACACAAAAAAGTACATCTTTAATACAGCCTCCTCCTGCCTCCATGGTATCTCCAGATACCGTAGACCCAAAATGTTGAAAGATAAATCCATAATGTTTGCCCATCATGCACAATCTTTTTCGTGCCCAACCTCGACCAGCAAGGAAGATGCAACTCAGGGAGATCTTCTTCTAGCAGTTTAATCAGGATCCTTGAACAAGCTTGTTCTTCTAACTCCAGGGAAACGCCCGCACAGGCTTAAATCCCCTTGTGCTGACCAACCCTAGTAAGCCACATGGACCCTGTAGATAGGCTGCTCTTATATGGAAGCAAGCAAGCTGAACAGGCTTAGCCAAATAAGGACTTGTTTACAAGAGAGAGTGCTCACCATCGGAAAGGTGGAAAGCAAAAGCCATCTTTAAGGCGCGGCACTTCACAGCTCTCTACAAATCTTCTTGCAAAATCATGTCTTCCCTACAAAAGCCAGAAAAGTAAGCCAACCTTGTTAGATTTAACTCTCTCTTCCTGATCTGTTCACTCTTCTCTCATTGTTGAATATGTTATTTTCTAGTGATGTTTTCCAACTATTCATTTGTAATAGATTAGTACTTTTTTATGGTTCAAACTATTCAGAGTATGAAGTAGATTCAATGGATATCAAATGGCACTTTTTAATGAAGTACACTGAGCTAGTGCCATAGTTGCTTTCCTGTTGCTGTGAAGATATGTTGAACAAGCAGCTTACACAATTATTTAATTGGAGGTTTTCTTACAGCTTCAGAGGATGACTCCATGATCATCATGGAGAGAGGCAAAGTACTAGGCAGGCAGGCATAGCACTGGAGCCATAACTGAGGGCTTACAACTGACCCACAAACATGAGGTAGAGGGACAGTAGGACAGACAGACAGATACACAGAGAGACAAAGACACAGAGAAAAGAGGGAAACATGGGGGTCTGGTGAGGGTTTTGAAACCTCAAAGCTCACCCCCAGTGACTCACTTCCTCCCTTCCACAAGGCCACACCTTCTAGTCCTTCCTAAACAGTCCCCAAACTAAGGACCAAACATTCAAATACATGTGCCTTATTCAAACCACCACAACTAGATAACAGAAAATAAAACCCAAACATGTATTGCTCATTAAAGGGCAAGTATTGTATTAACACTCTTCTGATGTGCATACACACTGGACCCAGAGTAGAAGTGTTTAATCCCTGGAATATCCTACAGAAGTGTTTTATAGCCAGTGACACAGTCCAGTCTAGCCTTATTACAAAATATTAAACAAAGCTGGCCATACTTTTAGGAGTGTTTCCCACCATCAGTGCTGCATAACTTGCTGCTTAGTTTTTAATGTATTCAAGTTGCACAGGTCTTTGCTCAAGCTTTCCTGTTTCTACATTCCTCCTCGTCACAGTAAAATGGCACGAGCTGTTCCTCCCATCAGTCTCTTTCCTCTCATTAAATATCTATGTGTCTTGCTTTGTGCATTAGAGTGCACTTGCATTGCACACAGCAGAACATTGGATACCCACCATTGCAATTAAAATTTTGTAAAGTGCTGAATACATTGCACCTGGACTCTGATGTTCTGATATACTAGGTGCAGCATGAGAGTTTTGAAAACTCCTTCCTCAAGAGATTCCAGTATTGCTGTAAGCTATAAACTGACTTGTATGGGAAAACAGTGGTGAAAAGAACCTCCATTGTAAACTGTTATTAAGAAAGTTTAACAAGATTTTGATTGCAAAGATCTTTACATAAACAAATGGACGTAATAGTTACCATTAGCTGGCAGTAGTGAATGGAATTAAATGACGAAGATTTAGAGGGACTCTTGGCAGCGTAGCATGTCAGGTGACATACCAAGTGTCAGCCATGTTTTTGTATATCTAGATTCTTCTCTTGTATGGAGAGCACCCCATTGTAGAGGCATTGTTGATTTGAAGTCACCTGTAAGTGACCTCCTTTCCTTATCTCAAGAACCCAAAGAACATGTCTTATACACCTAACAGCTCCTTAGGGAAGCTTTTCAAGGCTTTGAGCATTTACAGGACTGTGGAGAAAATCTGGATATCAAGTTGAATTTGAGACTTTGAAACTATTTTGGGTCAGCTACACAGCAGAAGTTGAAGGCTGGCAGAGAGCCCTAAAACTGAGGCAAAAATAAACCAAAGACCATTTTTAAAATGCTTTAAGTGCCAAATGTATGAGATGTTAAAATTGCACCATAATGGAGTTAAAATTTACGAAAGTGGCTTTCCAAAGGTGGCATTTAACATTCCAGCCCAGAGTAAGGCAGTTTTATGGGGAGAAGTCTGGAGACTATGCAGGACCTCTCCCTGGAAATCAGTCTTCCAGAAATCTTTGAATTCTCTCATGCAAGACTACTTGCAATTTATAGCCCACCAGGAGTTAAGAGAGCATGGATTGGTCAGCCAAGATAAGGAAGGAGTTTTCATGAACATTAATTGGGCTGCTCAGCTTTTTACTATATTCAACAAATGTTTCCCTGCTTGCCACTCCCAGCCTAGAAACATCCTCCAATATCTCAGCCATCCAAGAATACACTTGGGGTTCACTTGCTAATTTATGATCTTATTTTCCTGGGCTCCAGGAAAGGTGTGATTTATGTTCATTCAGTCTCATGGAGTTTTTCTGGAAGGGTAGCTGTGAGCAATAGGCTTTTCCCTCCTGGCTCTGCCTCGCCTACTGTCTCAGTTTCCATGGCTCCAGTCTGTTCTTGCCCTCCTTTTCTCCAATTAAGAACTGCTACAGATTACACATGGACAGATTTATGCATGGCTGGAGACCAGCTCATTCCCACTAATAGTCTAAAAGAAGAGTATGTTCTATGTCAAAAATCCTTTGTGTGTAATCCAACTGTTTTCTTGGAAGTAGTTTCTTTTGACCTAAGCCCATGATTATTTTTTAAGGTTTGAATTTTATGAGCATGATACAAAGTCTGTCAGCAATTTCTCTGTGTGACTTATTCAGAGTACAGTGTGTTTTCAAAGTATGCAAAGACTTGTGGGTATTTCTATCATCCTATGCCTTAAGACACATGAAAGGAGGGGTGGGAAGACACTTATTCATAATTAATTTTTCCAGCCCAATCACAGTTTCCCCTCTTTCCTTTCCTCCAAGTTCCTTCCTCTAAGTCCCCCATCTACTCCTCCTTTCTCTTTAGAAAAGGGTAGGTCTCCCATGTATACCAGTCAACCATGGTATATCAAGTTGTGGTAAGACTACGTACTTCCTCTCCTATTGAAGCTGGATGAGGCAACCCAGGAGAATGAAGGGGTCCCGAAGCAGTCAACAGAGTCAAAGTTAGTCTGTGCTCCCACTGTTAAAAGATCCATACGAAGACCAAGCTCCACATATGTTCAGGTGCCTAGGTCAATCCCATGTAAGCTCTCTAATTGGTGGTTAAGTTTCTGTGAGCCTCTATGAGCCTAGGTTAGTTAATTCTTTTCTTATAGTGTCCTTGGCCCCATTGGCTCCCACAATCCTTCTTCTCACTCTTCTACAGGATTCCCCAAGGTCTGCCTAAGGTTTGGCTGTGGGTCTCTGCATCTGTTTCCATTTATTCCTGGGTGAAGTTTCTCTGATGGCAATTGGGCACTAGCAGACATTTTTTTTAATTTTTTTGACAGTACTGGAGATCAAACCTTTGGACTTAGGCATACTCAGCAATGGCTCTTCTATTGCATTAAAACAAAAAAAAAATGATAATATATCAAGATACTTTTTAAGTACCAACAGCTAATTCAATTATTCACTGATTGTTCAGGAAAACTCTCTCTGGGGTCAAAATGACTTCTAAGGTACAGAGAATGACATAAGTAGCCCAAAGCTACATCTTATCATTTGAGAACGCTTTTGTGGTCTCTGTTGGGAAAGATTAGAGATAAGAGCAATAGCAGCATAGTACTTTAGGGGTTTGTCTGTGTGAGCATGCTAGATCCCCTAGAACTGGAGTTACAGGTAGTTGTGAACTGCCATGTGGGTCTGGGAAACTGAACTGAACCTGGGACCTTTGGAATAACAGCCAGTGCTCCTATCCACTGAATCATCTCTTCAGCCCCCTATATGGAAGTCTTTATGATAACCTTTTTCATCTGACATGAAGTGATTATAAATACAAAATATCTTCACAAACTAAATTAATAAATAAACAATTTTACATGATTTAGCACATGAGACGAAATTATTTTTCTAGTGGTCTGAATATGTAAAAAAAAATCTGCTTAGTATTTGTACACATTCAATACCTTTGTAACTTTTTCCAATTTATAATAATAAGAGTAAAAAGTTCAAATTATGAACATTGGCAAAAACTGTTTCTAGTTTCTAGATCAAATTTATTGTCATGATACATTTTCATTCTTTGCAGTATCTTTTCATTGATAGAAAGTGATACCAACTTTAATCTGAACATAATGTGATCATGATTCTTAACTGGAGTGTGCATAAAAATCACATGAAGAGTCATTAAAACACAAATCAGTAGACATCATCTTCAGATATACCATATAGTTACACAATTGAGTATTACTAAGGAGTTAAAAAAGATGGCATCATAAAGTTTGTAGTAAATAGATAGAACTAGGAAAAAATCATACTGAAAAAATCCCATTCCTAGAAAGACTAAAATGGCATGTATTCCACTATATATAATTATTAGCTGTTAAGTCAATGTTAACCAAGCTATAATTCATATACACACAGAGAGAAGGTATTGTTATGAGTAGTTTTTTCCTTGCCGGTCTGGTCACGCCACCACCTCGCCAGTCCCAAATAATACACAGACATCCTGTATAAATAGGATATAAAGCTGATGTTTCTAATTTCTTATCAGCTGGCTCTATATTAAATATTAACCCATTTCCATTAATCTAAGTATTTCCCCGTGGTCTTATCTTACCGGAGAGTGGGGCTGACATTCTGTTCTCTCCAGTCTCTCCATGCTGATGCTTCCCTACTACTTCCTCTTTCCCCCTAGTCTCCTAGTCCCGCATATCTTGCTTTCCTATTCGCCAACAGTGCTTTATTCATTAGCCAACACAAGAAACATATTTACAGAATGGCAACTCCCATCAAGGTACAGAGTAAGAAACTAGAGAGAACATATAAATTTCATTAGGAAAGGAAAAAAGAATAGATAGAAATGGGTGGATGGGTATGCAGGAATAGAAGGATCAATCAGGGAAGAGGAAGAGCAGTCAGGGAAGGGGAAGATAGAAATTGTTGTAGAAAAGAATATGGGAGAAACAGACAAAAAATTAAGTGGCAGTTGAGTATTAGTATGGAAACCTAATGCAGTAGAAACTTCCTAAAATATATACACATATGAAGGCAATCTAAATGCAGTCACAAATAATGGGAGAGACAGAATCCTAACTGGCCATCTCTTGTCACTAAACAAAGCTTCCAATATGAGGATTGGTTTACATCAAACTATGTTATTGGCCAAAGGGGCCCTGTGGAAATTCCAAAATAACCCAAGTTACTCTCTACAAACTGACAGCAAGATACCATTGTGGAAAACAACATCAGCACAACTCTTTGAACATGGAGATGTTAAGTTGGTGCCTACACCTACATAGAGCCTTCACCCCTGCATTCCATCATCTTCAGGACAGAAAAGTACTCTGCATGCTATCAAAAGAGAAAACAAACAACAAGCAAGCCATGAACCCTTTATCTACAATGGTATATTGTCTGCAAGATATACTAGGGCAACTGTGGCACAAAGCTTGTGAGAGTAACCAACCAATAACTGATTTGACTTAAGGCCCACTCCAGAAAATGGAACCCATACTCAACCCTGCTTGAGTTACCAAGAATTTTTGCCAATATAGCCTAGGGACCTAGGTAAAACCAAATAATACTAGTCTAAACCGGCAGTGATAGAATAACTTTTAATGATATTTTGCTACACTCATAGATCAGTTCCTTGTTCAGCCATGATCAAAGAAGCTTTCTCCTGAAACAGAAGGGAACAAACATAGATTCCCACAGCCAGACATTATGTATGCAGAAAGAGATACCTTGAACACTCAGCCCTAAAAGGAATGTCTCCATCACCCCCTCAGCCCACTTAGAGCTCAGGAAACTCAGGGAAAGAGGAGAAGAAAGTATGTAAGAACTAGAAGGAATAGAGAACACCAAGAAGATACCTGGCAGAGAGAGATAACTTGTGACACTCAGCCCTAAAAGGGATGTCTCCATCATCCCCTCATCCCACTTAGAGCTCAGAAACTCAGGCAAAGAGGAGACAGAAAGAGTGTAAGAACTAGAAAGGATAGAGACAACCAACAAAACAAGGCCCTCTATATCAACATGATCAAAGCTCATATAAATTCAGAGTCCGAAGCAGCATTCACATAGTGCCTGCATAGGTCTGCACCAGGTCCTCTACATTTTTTTTTTAATTTTTTTTTATTTATTTATTTTTATTTAATTTTATATAACAAAGTCCAATTAAATAAACAAACATTTATACACAATATTTGGGGATTTGGGCGTCGTTCTTTCCAAACTACTTCCTGCTGGTAAGGGGCGCTGTCTAGGGGGATTCAAAGAAGATTCAGATATCCTAGCTGTAGTCTGTAGGGCTGTTTTGTCCAGCTGTTTTGTCCAGCTGTTTGGAATGTAGGATCAGCTTGTACTCTGTTTCAGGCGGTCTGGCGTGATCAAACCATATTAGTCTGGAAGGAATCCACATCTTTTCATTTTCTGTGGAAACAAAAATAGAAATACTTTTCCCCAGTAACTTGTTCTTCAACTTAAATTTTGGAGACAAAGTGTTTTTTTTTTTTTAATTTATTATTTTACATGTCGATCCCAGCTCCCCCTCCCTCCCTCACCTCCAGCACTCCCTCCCTCCTTCCCTCCCTTTTGCCCTCTCTGCACTCTCCCATGCACTCTAAACCCCCTCCCCTCCCAACCCCCACCACAATACCATATGTAGGGGAATGCCATCCAGTTGGGGTCATGTAGATATGACAGGTCCTATGAAGTAGGGACTAGGGCTTCTCTCCTATCTCTAGAATAAGGAAGTTAACCCTCCATGGGGGATATGTTTGCAAAGTCCTTTTGTGCACCAGGGATACATCCTGGCTCCACTGTCTGAGGTCTCTTAGACTGCTCAGACCTTCTGGCTGAGACCCATATTCAGGGGGGTCCGAGTCAGTCCCCTGTTGGCTTCCCAGCTATCAGTCTAGTGGCCCTTAGCTCCTCCTTGTTCAGGTAAGCTGTCTCTATGTACATCTACCGCATGGTCTTGTCCTCTCCATCTGCTTCTGGGTTCTAGTTCGACTCAGTGTTTATGTATGGGTGTTTGCTCCTGTTTTCAACGGGCATTAGTTGAGGACCCCATGGACAAGTTAGTTGTTGATCTCACTCTCCGGGAAGGGCATTTATGATAGCCTTTCCACGGGAGCTGAGATTGTTGGTTGGGAGCAGTCTTGTAGTTCCCTCGACCTTTCTTTGTGTTCAACTTTATCTTCAAACCAATATTGGCTCCCTCTTTTATGTTCTCTCTCTGTGTCTCTGTCTCTGTCTCTGTCTCTGTCTATCTCTCTCTCTCTCTCTCTCTCTCTCCCTCTTTCCTATTTTCCATTCCTAACCAGGCTCAATCCTCCTGGTCGCACATGCCTTCCTCTCCTCCCTCTCATTTTCTCCTACTTCTCTCTCCATTAGCTGTCCTCCCCCACTTTACCTGAGGTCTGGGGGACTTATCCCTTCCCAGTTCTGTGCGGGACTATATATGAATCTCTTAGAATACAACTTGTATCCTAGTTCCTCTGGTGATGTGAATTATAGGCTGGTGATCATTTGATCTAGTTCTAAAATCCGTATATGAGTGAGTACATACTGTGTTTCTCTTTTTGTGACTGGGTTACCTCATTCAGGATGGTTTCTTCAAGTGCCATCCATTTGCCTGCGAATTTCAAGATACCATTATTTTTTTCTGCAGAGTAGTATTCCATTGTATAGATGTGCCATATCTTCATTAACCATTCTTCAATTGAGGGGCATCTAGGTTGCTTCCAGGTTCTTGCTATTACAAATAGTGCTGCTATGAACATAGTTGAACAGATGGCTTTGTTGCATTGATGTGAATCCTTTGGGTATATGCCTAAGAGGGGGATTGCCGGGTCCTGTGGTAAACTAATTCCCATTTTCCTGAGGAACCGCCATACTGATCTCCAAAATGGCTGTATGAGTTTGCACTCCCACCAGCAGTGGAAGAATGTTCCACTTTCTCCACATCCTCTCCAACATGAGTCATCACTGGTGTTTCTAATTTTAGCCATTCTGGCAGGGGTAAGATGGTATCTCAAAGTTGTTTTGATTTGCATTTCCCTGATAGCTAAGGATGTGGAGCATTTTCTTAAGTGTCTTTCAGCCTTTTTGATTTCCTTTATTGAGAATTCTTTCTTCAGTTCTGTACCCCATTTTTAATAGGGTTATTTGGTGTTTTGTTGACTAGTTTCTTGAGTTCTTTGTATATTTTGGAGATCAGCCCTTTGTGGGATATAGGATTAGTGAAAATCTTTTCCCAATCAGTGGGCTGCCGTTTGGTCTTGTCAACTGTGTCCTTTGCCTTACAGAAGCTTCTAAGTTGAAGAGGTCCCATTTATTAATTGTTTCTTTCAGTGTCTGTGCCCCTGGAGTTATGTTCAAGAAGCAGTCTCCTATAACAATTTGTTCAAGGGTACCTCCTACTTTCTCTTCTAAGAGGTTCAATGTGGCTGGATTGATGTTGAGGTCTTTGATCCATTTGGACTTGAGTTTTGTGCATGGCAACAGACATGGGTCTATCTGTAGTCTTCTACACACCCTCATCCAATTGTGCCAGCAGCATTTGTTGAAAATGCTGTCTTTGCCCCATTGTACAATTTTAGCTGTTTTGTCGAAAATCAGGTGTTCATAGGTGCGTGGATTAATACCAGGATTTTCAATTCGATTCCACTGGTCTACCTGTCTATTTTTATGCCAATACCAGGCTGTTTTCAGAACTATAGCTCTGTAGTAGAGCTTAAAGTCAGGAATGGTGATGCCTCCTGAAGTTCTTTTATTGTATAGGGTTGTTTTGGCTATCCTGGGTCTTTTGTTTTTCCATATAAAGTTGATTATTATCCTTTCAAGGTCGGTGAAGAATTGTGGTGGGATTTTAATGGGGATTGCATTGAATCTGTAGATTGCTTTTGGTAAGATTGCCATTTTTACTATGTTTATCCTACCTAACCAAGAGCATGGAAGATCTTTCCATTTTCTGGTATCTTCTTTAATTTCTTTCTTTAGAGTCACAAAGTTCTTATTATATAGATCTTTTATTTGTTTGGTAAGCGTTACACCAAGATACTTTATGTTCCTTGTGGCTGTTGTAAAGGGTGATGTTTCTCTGATTTCTTTCTCTGCCTCTTTGTCATCTGAAAAAAATAGGGCTACTGATTTTTTTGAGTTTATCTTGTATCCTGCTAGTTTGCTGAAGGTGTTTATCAGCTGTAGGAGTTCCCTGGTAGAGTTTATTAGGTCGCTTATGTAAACTATCATATCATCTGCAAATAGAGACAGTTTGACTTCTTCCTTTCCAATTTGGATGCCCTTGATCTCCTTTTGTTGTCTTATAGCATTAGCTAGAACTTCTAGTACGATATTGAAGAAATATGGAGAGAGAGGACAGCCTTGTCTTGTTCCTGATTTTAGAGGAATTGGCTTAAGTTTCTCTCCATTCAGTTTGATGTTGGCAGTTGGTTTGCTGTATATTGCTCTTATTATGTTTAGGTATGTTCCTGTTATCCCTGACCTCTCTAATACCTTTATCATGAATGGGTGTTGAATTTTATCGAAGGCTTTTTCCGCATCTAGGGAGATAATCATATGGTTTTTCTTTTTCAGTTTGTTTATATGGTGGATCACGTTGATAGATTTTCGTATGTTAAACCATCCCTGCAATCCAGGTATGAAGCCTACTTGATCATGTTGGATGATTTCTCTGATGTATTTTTGAATTCGGTTTGCCATTATTTTATTGAGTATTTTTGCATCGATGTTCATCAGGGATATTGGTCTGTAGTTTTCTTTCTTAGTTGTGTCTTTGTGAGGTTTGGGTACCAAAGTTATTGTGGCCTCATAAAAAGAGTTTGACAATAAACCTTCTGTTTCTATCTTGTGGAACAGTTTGAGGAGTAGTGGTATTCGTTCTTCCTTGAATGTCTGGTAGAATTCTGCACTGAATCCATCTGGCCCTGGACTTTTTTTCGTTGGAAGGCTTTCGATGACTGCTTCTATTTCATTTCGGGTTATAGGTCTATTTAAGTTGTTTGTCTGTTCTTGATTTAATTTTGGTAAGTGATAGTTATCCAGAAACTTGTCCATTTCCTTTGAATTTTCAATTTTTGTGGAATACAGATTTTCGAAGTATGACCTGAAAATTGACTGGATTTCCTCTGTGTCTGTTGTTATGTTCCCCATTTCGTTTCTGATTTTGTTAATTTGCATGTTCTGTCTCTGCTTTTTTGTTAATTTGGATAAAGGTTTATCTATCTTGTTGATTTTCTCAAAAAACCAACTCTTTGTTGCATTGATTTTTTTGTATTGTTTTCCTGGTTTCTATTTTGTTGATTTCAGCCCTCAAGTTGATTATTTCCTGGCGTCTGCTCCTGCGGGGTGAATTCGTTTCTCTCTGTTCTAAGGTTTTCAGTTGGGCTGTTAATTCATTTATGTGACTATCCTCTGTTTCCTTCATATGGGCACTTAGTGCAATGAACTTCCCTCGTAGCACTGCTTTCAAGTTGTCCCATAAGTTCGGGTATGTTGTATCCTCATTCTCGTTGAATATTAGAAAGTCTTTAATTTCTTTCTTTATTTCTTCTTTGACCCAGGAGTGGTGCAATTGCACATTATTCAGTTTCCATGAGTTTGCCGGTTTTCTGCTATTTGTGTTGTTGTTGAATTCCAATTTTAAAGCATGGTGGTCCGATAAGATACAGGGGACTATTCCTATTCTCTTGTATCTGTTAAGGTTTGTTATGTCTCCTAGTATGTGGTCGATTTTAGAGAAGGTTCCATGTGGAGCAGAGAAGAAGGTATATTCTTTTGTCTTTGGATGGAATGTTCTATAGATGTCTGTTAGCCCCAGTTGAGACATAACTTCTGTTAATTCTTTTGTTTCTTTGTTGAGTTTCTGATTTGTGGTCCTGTCTAGTGTTGAGAGTGGTGTATTGAAGTCTCCCACTATAAGTGTGTGAGGTTTTATATAAGCTTTGAATTTTAGTAGTGTTTCTTTTACGAATTGTGGTGACTTTGTATTAGGGGCATAGATGTTCAGAATTGAGACTTTGTGTTGATGGATTTCTCCTGAGATGAATATGAAATGACCGTCTTCATCTCTTTTGACTAGTTTTGGTTTGAATTCTAGCTTGTTAGATATTAGGATAGCTACGCCTGCTTGCTTCTTATTTCCATTTGATTGGAAAATCTTTTCCCAACCCTTTACCCTGAGGTAATGTCTATCTTTGGAGCTAAGATGTGTTTCTTGTATGCAGCAGAAGGATGGATTCTGTCTTCGTATCCATTCTGTTAGCCTGTGTCTTTTTATAGGTGAGTTAAGACCATTAATGTTGAGGGTGAGTAAGGTCCATTGATTGTTGATGCTTGTTTGGTTTAGGTTTGTTGTTGGCAGTGGTATTGTGACTATATTTGTTCTGCTTCACCCTAGGTTTCTGGTGTAGTTGGATTATCTGTTGCCTACATTTTTGTGGGCGTAGTTACCTTCCTTGGGTTGGAATTTTCCTTCCAATACTTTCTGTAGGGCTGGATTTGTAGATACATATTGGGAAAATCTGGTTTTGTCATTGAATATCTTGTTCTCTCCATCTATATTGACTGAGAGTTTTGCTGGATATAGTAGCCTAGGCTGGCATCTGTGTTCTCTTAATACTTTTAGAACATCTATCCAGGACCTTCTGGCCTTGAGGGTTTCCATGGAGAAGTCAGGTGTAATTTTGATAGGTCTGCCTTTATATGTTACCTGTCCTTTTTCCTTCGCTGCTCTTAATATTCTTTCTTTATTCTGTATGCTAGGTGTTTTGATTATTATATGTCGAGGGGTCTTTTTCTTTGGTCCAGCCTATTTGGGGTTCGATATGCTTCTTGTACTTTCATGGGCATGTCCTTCTTCTGATTTGGAAAGTTTTCCTCGATGATTTTGTTGAATATGTTTTTGGCACCTTTGAGCTGGGCTTCCTCACCTTCCTCTATGCCTATTATTCTTAGGTTTGGCCTTTTCATGGTGTCCCACATTTCCTGGATGTTGTGTGTTAAGGATTTGTTGGATTTATGGTTTTCTTTGGTAGATGAATCTATTTCTTCTAGTTTATCTTCTGCGCCTGAGATTCTCTCTTCCATCTCTTGAATTCTATTGGTTATGCTTGTGTCCGTGGTTTCCGATTTTTTGCCCAGCTTTTCGATTTCCAGCTTTCCTTCCATTTGTGTTGCCTTTATTTTCTCAATTTCGGTTTTCAAGTCTTGAACCGTTTCCTTCGCCTGGTTAATTGTTTTTTCTTGGCTTTCTGTACTTTCCTTAAGGAATTTGTTCATTTCTTCCACTTTTTTGTTTGTTTTTTCCTCCATTTCTTTAAGGGATTTTCTCATATCTTCTTTGAGGGCCTCTATCATTTTTATGATGGTGAATTTTAAGTCGTACCCTTCTGCTTCCTCTGCTTTGTTGTTGTGTTCCATTCTAGTTGGTGTAGATTCCCTAGATTCTGGTGGTGTCATGTTTGTCTTTCTGTTGTTAGGTGTTCTCTTGTATTGCCTTCTTCCCATAGTTTCTTCCAGTAGGTGTTGGTGGTGTCTCTTCCCTCTCTCTATGGTCCTTCCCCGATGGGCTTATGTGGATCAAAGATTCAATGTCTGTAGTTCTGTGTGGTCCAAGCTCTCTAGGAGGTTTCTCTGCAGACAGGGATCCAGGGATGGGGTCAAGGATGAGGATCCAGAAGAAGATGCCAGCAGGTACTCACAGTGGTCCTCTGGCCAATAGCTCTGGCCAATAGCTCTGGCCAATGACTGGCAGAAGAGGACGAGGGCTGAGCTGGAACTCTGGCCAATAGCCGGCAGAAGAGGACAAGGGCTGGGCTGGAACTTGAGAAGGTTTTGCAGGGTAGTGGGATCTCACTGGAAACTGGCGCTCTCCAGCTGAGACCTCCTTCTTTGGCAGGGGCCTGGATTTGGGGGTCAAGGATCTTGCCTGCAGGAACTCGAGTGGACCCACAGAGATAGGTGGATCTCTCCAGGTCCTCTACATTTATAGTATGGTTTCCAGTTTAGTACTTTTATGGGATTCCTGAGTATGTGAACTAGTGGGTCTCAGATTCTTGTGCCTTCTCTTGCACTCCACAGTTTTTTTTCCATGTGCTTTTATTTTGTTACAGTTTGGCCTGTTGGTGGTGTTTTGTTTCTTTTTGGAGTGTTGTTTTAGTTCATTTTCTTGGGTTTCCCTAGCTCAGTGAAAAATGCAAGATGTGGTTCAGCTAACATAAAGCACCTATTTGCCTGATATGAGCAGGGTAAGATGACAATATGTCTTAGCCTGTGATCCACTAGCTCATCCATACTTGGTGAATTCCAAAATTAGAAAACCCAAGACACAGTTTTTTCTAACCCAATTACCCTACGATATAAGATATAAATCATTACGGTCTAGTTTTAGTATCATAGGAAATCACAGATGAGGAAAAGGAACTAGGCTCCAGACCCCTGTCTTCCCTAGCAAGCACATAGCCAGAGCACTTTTTGGATTATCCAAGGTTTGAAAACATAAAGATAGTGGAAGAAAAAAAAAAAAAAAAGAACTACGCATTGGGTGCCATTCCTGCCCTGCTAGGGGCTCCCCCGGCTCCCAGCTGACCCTTCTTCCAATCCTCTGACCTGGAACTGCCAGACCCTTCCTACCACAGAATCCCCCAGAGGGACCTGGAGGCAGAACAAAGTATCCATCAACAACTGCCATTTCTGTCTTGCCCCTGTACCCTCCGATAGACAGGAGAGGATAGAACCTCAAACCCATACACACCAGGAGAGGTAAAGACCCCACCTGTATCCACTGGAAGAAGAAATGGGAAGATGACAGTATAAGAAAATATCCAACAATAGAAAGATTTATATGACACCACCAGAGTTTAGGGATTCTATGCCATCAAGACCTGAACATCCCAACTCACATGAAGTAGAAGAGAAGGACCTTAAAAACAATTTCATGAAAATGATAGAAGCCCTCAAAAAGGATATGAAAAAATCCCTTAAAGAAATGGAAGAAAAAAAACAACCCAAAAAATGCAAGAAATCAACAAATATCCTATTAAAAAAAAAAGCAAGAAAAAAAGAATCAAACAGATGAAGGAAAAAATGCAAACAGTCAATGAACTGAAAACTGAAATAAAGAAAATAAAGAACACAAACTGAGGTAATGCTAGAAATAGGAAAGCTGGGTAAACAATCAGGAACTACAGATGCACACATAACCAACAGAATACAAGAGATGGAAGAGAGAATCTCAGGAACTGAATATAAAGTAGAGGAAATAGACTCATCAAAGAAAGGAAATCTTATATCTAACAAATCCTTAACACAAAATATCCAGGAATTGTGGGACACTGTGAAAATACTAAATCTAAGAATAATAGGAAGAGAAGGAGGCAGAGAAACCCAGCTCAAAGGTACAGAAAGAATATTCAACAAAATCATAGAAGAAAACGTTCCCAACCTGAACAAGGACATGCCTATGAAAGTAAAAGAAGCATGATTAACACCAAACAAACTGGACAGAAAAAGTCCCTCTAACACATAATAATCACAACACTGAACATACAGAGTAAAGAAAGAATATTAAGAGCAGCAAAGAAAAAGGCCAAGTAACATATACAGGCAGACCTAGCAGATTTAGACCTGACTTCTCCGTGGAAACTCTGAAAGACAGAAGGTCTTAGATAGATGTTCTACAAACACAAAGAGACCATTAATGATAACTAAGATTATTATACCCAGCAAAACTAACAGTCACTATAGATGGAGATAACAAGATATTCTATGATTAAAAATAAAAAAAGATTTACACATGCATATTCACAAATCCAGCCCTAAAGGAACTTCTGGAAGGAAAACTACAACCCAAGGAAATGAACTACACTAACAAAAACATAGGCAATACATTATCTGACTTTACCAGAAGCCAAAAGAAACAGCAGGGTAAATATATACAAAACAACAAATCCAAAACAAACAAGGATTAGTAAACAAAAGTCCTTAATTTCCCTCAATATGAATGGTCTTAACTCACCTATAAAAAGACACGGGCTAACAGACTAAATATGCAAACAGAATCCATCCTTCTGCTGCATACAAGAAACACACCTCAACTTAAAAGGCAGATGCTAACTCGGAGTAAAGGATTGGGAAAAGATCTTCCAATCAAATGGACCCAAGAAACAAGCTGGTATAGCTATCCTAATATCTAACAAATTAGACTTCAAACTAAAATCAATCAAAAGAGATGAAGAAGGTCATTTCCTATTCCTCACAGGAAAAAGTCCATCAGAAGGGAGTATCAATTCTGAACATCTATGTTTCAAATACAAAGGCACTCACATTCATAATAGAAACATTACTAAAACTCAATTCTCACATAAAACCTCACACACTTATAGTGGGAGACTTCTGCACCCCACTCTCACCACTAAACAGGTCTACCAGACAGAACCTTAACAAAGAAACAAAAGTACTAAAAGAAGTTATGACCCACAGAGTTTAACAGAAAATTATAGAACATTCTATCCAAACACAAAAGAATATACGTTCCTTTCTGCACAACATGGAACCTTCTTTAAAGTCGACCACACACTTGGTAACATAACAAACCTCAACAGATATTAAAAATTTGAAATGACCCTCTGTATCTTATCAGACCACCAGGCTTTAAATTTAGAATTCAACAACAACACAAACTACAGAAATGCTACAAACCCATAGAAACTGGACAGTGCACAATTGCACAATTCCTGGGTCAAGGAAAAAAAAAATAAAGAAATTAAAGACTTCCTAGAATTCAATGAGAATGAAGACACAACATACCCAAATTTATGATACACATTGAAAGCAGTACTAAGAGAAAAGTTCAAAGCACTAAGTGCCCACATGAACAAACTAGAGAATAGTCACATTAGAGAATTAACAGCACAACTGAAAGCTCTAGAACAAAAAGAAACAAACTTACCCTGAGGAGTAGGTGCCAGGAAGTAATCAAACTGAGGGCTAAAATAAAAAACTCTACCAGGGAACTCCTACAGCTAAGTGGCAGGATACAAGATAAACTCAAAAAAAAAAAAAAAAAAAAAAAAAAAAAAAAAGAGAAAGAAAAAAAAAAAAACAGTAGTTCTAACATATACAGAAGATAAGGGCTGAGGAAGAAATCAGAGAAACATCACCCTTTACAATAGCCACAAACAATATAAAGTATCTTGGGGTAAACTTTGTGTCTTTAAAGAAAGAAATTAAAGAAGATAACAGAAAATTGAAAGATCTCCCATGCTCTTTAATAGGTAGGATCAACATAGTAAAAATGGCAATCTCGCCAATAACAATCTACAGTTTCAATGCAATCCCCATCAAAATCCAGGCACAATTCTTCACAGACCTTGAAAAAACAATCCTCAATTTTATATGGAAAAACAATAGTCCCCGGATAGCCAAAACAACCCTGTAGAATATAGGGACTTCCAGGGGCATCACCATCTCTGACTTCAAACTCTATTATAGTGCTGTAGTCCTGAAAAGAGCTTGTTATTGGCACAAAAATAGACAGATAGACAAATGGAATTGAACTGAAAACCCTATGAACACCGATTTTTGACAAGGAAGCTAAATTTATACAATGGAAAAAAGAAAGCATCTTCCAAAAATGGTGCTGGAATAATTGGATACTGGAGTGTAAAAGACTGCAGATATCCATATCTATAGCCATGCACAAAACTTAAGTCCAAATGGATCAAAGACTTCTACATAAACCCAGCTACACTGAGTCTCTTAGAAGAGAAAGTGGAATGTACTCTTGAACGAATTGATAGAGGAGACTGTTGCCTGAACATAATACCAGTAGCACAAACACTGAGATCAACAATTAATAAATGGGACCTCCTGAAACTGAAAAGCTTCTGCAAGGCAAAGGACATAGTCAGCAAGACTAAACAGCAACCCACAGAATGGGAAAAGACATTCACCAACCCCACATCTGACAGAGGGCTGATTTCCAAAATATACAAAGTACTCAAGAAGCTAGTCACCAAAACACCAAATAATCCAATTAAAAAGTGGGGTTCAGAAGACCAGGTTGCAGAAACACATAGAGACAGCTGACCTGAACAAGGAGGAACTAATGGGCCCCCAGACTGATAGCTGGACATCAGCATGGAACTGACTCAGGCTCCCCTGAATATGGATCTCAGCTAGAAGGACTGAGCAGTCTAAGGGACCTCAGACAGTGGAACCAGGATGTATTCCTGGTGCACAAAAGGACCTTGCAGACACATCCCCCATGGAGGGATACTGCCTTAACCTAGAGATAGGAGAGAAGTCCTACTCCCTACTTCTTCAAATGACTTGACAGATTTACATAACCCCACCTGGACAGCATAGCCCTACATGTGGAATTGGGGTGGGGGATGGGAGGGGAGGGTGGTCAGGGTGCATGTGAGGGGGAGAGAGGGTAAGAGGAAGGGAAAGAGAGAGGGAGGGAGAGAGGGAGGGAGGGACAGGGAACTGGGATCGACATGTAAAATAAAAAATAAAAATAAAAATATATATAATTGGAACAGAAAATAAAGAAAAAGAAAAAATTATATATATATATATATATATATATATATATATATATATATATATATATATATGGTTCAGAACTAAATAGAGAATTCTCAATGGAGGAATCTCAAATGGTTGAAAGACACTTAAGAAAGTGCTTAACATTCTTAGCCACCAGGGAAATGTAAATTAAAACAACTCTGAGATACCATCTTACTCCTGTCAGAATGGCTAAAATCACAAACACCAAAGACAGTTTATGCTGGAGGATGTGGAGAAAGGGGCACACTCCTCCACTGCTGGTGGGAGTGCAAACTCGTACAGCCACTTTCTAAATCAGTGTGATGGTTCCTCAGGAAAATGAGAATCAGTCTACCTCAAGATACAGTAATTCTACTCTTAGGCATATACCTAAAGGATGCACATTCATACAAAAAGTACATCTGTTCAACTGTCTTCATAGCAGCATTATTTGTAATAGCCAAAACCTGGAAGCAACCTAGATGCCCCTCAACTGAAGAATGGATGGAGAAAATGAGGTACATTTACACAATGGAATACTACTCAGTGGGGGAAAATGGAATCTTGAAATTTTCAGGCAAATGGATGGAACTAGAAGAAACCATCCTGGGTGAGGTAACCTAGTCACAAAAAAGACATACTCTGTATGTACTCACTTATATATGGATTTTAGACATACAGCAAATGATTACCAGCCTACAATTCACACCGCCAGAAAATCTAGGAAACAAGGATGACCCTGAAAGAGACATACATGGTCCCCTGGAAAAGGGGAAAGGGACAAGGTCTCCAGAGCAAATTGAGAGCATGGGGGAGGGAAGAGGGACTTAGGACAAAAAGAAGGGGAAAAGAAGGGGGGGGGGTGTGGGCATGAGGGAACAGGAAGATTGAGAAAAGGAAAGAATAGAGGAGAACAAGAAAAGAGATACCATAATAGAGGGAGCCATTATAGGTTTAAAAAGAAATCTGGCACTAGGGAAATGCCCAGAGATCTACAAGGATGAACCCAACTAACAATTTAAGCAATAGTGGAGAGAAAGGGGATGGGATGGGGTTTTTTGAGGTGATAGGGGAGGATGGGAGGGTGAGGGAACTGGGAATGACATGTAAAACAACCTTGTTTGTCATATAAATAAAATAAAGAGTTGAAAACAAATTCTCAAAAGTAAATGAAACACGCACACACACACACACACACACACACACACAAGGAATCAGTCACTTGACAATCAGGAAAAATACCAATAATAATAATTAAACTCAAGATTTGGTTCTTTGAAAAACAAATCATATATACAAACATCATAAATTGACATCATGAATTGTTGAAGGACTTGAAAAGGTAGCTCAAAGAAAAAGAAATAAAAATTACTCCTAGTTTAACATTAAAAATAAAAAATTCTTAGTAACCATGTCCATGATATAGACCATTAGCATAATGGTAGATGTCAGTTCACTTGGTAACAGCCAATGTGGGCAGCCAAATTAAGGAAACAATCACTCACTTACATTGCAAATGAAAGTGGAAACTGTTGTATTGTTCCTGAAGAGTTAGTTGGCATGTATTTCCACATTAAAGACCCACAGGCCCTTGTGGCAATCCCTGGACATTATGCCCTAAATGCAATAGCAGATGCACATAAACACAATACATCAAGAACCCACAGAAGACCAATGTTACATTGTAAGTAATCCAAATGCTCAACGATGAAGGGCTACATCAAAATAATGAAGCCCAGAGCATTAAAAGACCAAGCAAGTCTTCAAATCAATGAAAGGCTCCAAAATCAAACCATCTTAAAAGAAAGGTTCCCAAGAGCCTGAATGGCAACAAGAAATGTGTTTAGAAAATAGGAAGGAAGGAAGGAAGGAAGGAAGGAAGGAAGGAAGGAAGGAAGGAAGGAAGGAAGGAAATACCTAGAGTTTAAAGGTGACAGACACTTGTAACCAAGTTCAGGAAATATCCTAATGCACCCAAATACTCAGTGGTATGTGGGTACCTGACTAACAGCTGATGATGCCAAGCAGACCAGGCAAAACCTGGACTGTTCTGGCAGAGTCTACAGCTAAGAGCCTCTCTCACCATTAACAACAATCTCAGTAAACCCAGAAATGGTTTAGAAAGGGGAGGACCTTCCAGTTCCTAGTGGGTCCACCCTTTGAGGCCATTTTGCTCTCCCACAGATTACATAACCAATCAAAGTGAACAAGAAAATGAAATTCTAAATCCTGCAGTTATGATTTTCCTTTAGTGTATATGTCTTTTTCTCTTCTCTCTCTCTCTCTCTCTCTCTCTCTCTCTCTCTCTGTGTGTGTGTGTGTGTGTGTGTGTGTGTGTGTGTGTGTGTACACGTGCACGCACACAATTTAAAATAAAATGGCAATATTATTAATTCAAAGTGCTTTCAGGTTTGGGCCCAGACTGAGTTTCATAGGCAACTTCACAGTCATGCATTCAGTATCTCCCAAGAAATCTGATGACCACATGACCAAGAAAGGGACCCATGATTCATCAGTTGATGTGATTGCAAGAAAGTTAGAGAAACGTAGCAAGACTTTTGAGCAGCACTCAGAAGCAGCCACTGAGTAAAGGCAAAGTAGTGGGGTTGGAGAACAAAGAACTTGCTGCTCTTTGAGAGGACTGAAGTTCAGTTCTCCGCGTCCTCATTAAGAAACCCACAACTGTCTGTAACTCCTATTCCAGGGGATCCAGATTCTTTTTCTGATCTTGTGGGCCCTATACTGGCCGGCACATACCCCAAAACAAACACATATACATAATCTTTATAAATAAAAAAAAGCAAAGTAGCAAAGAAGCAGCAATGTTTGTTGACAAATCAGATTTCAAGAGAACAGTATAGCAACAATTATATTAAAATCCAAATAATCATTTCGGCAGGTGCAATTTGGCATCCAGATGGACCACACTAAACAATTCAATTCTATTTTAATTATTTAAATATCATGTTGTGAACCACTTACTTGGCAACTAAAAATGTTGAAAATCTGTTTAATAGGAACCACACTGTGGTTTAGCTCTGTAGTGAAGGCTTTCTTCAGTCTCTGCATCACTTATAGTTGCATTCTGCTTCAGTTGACTGCAAGCCCCTAAAAGGAAGAAGGGAAGGAATCGGCTCCCCTTTTCTTATTGTGTAACAAGCACTGGGCTTCACACTCTACCTGCACACCCCAAAGCTGGAAAACAAAACTGTATCTGCTGAAATAGCATGCCCAATGTCATGTAGCTAGGAAACAGCAGGTTCAGATTTCAGACCTAGCTTGTTGAACTTCAAGGACACATTGTAGAGACAGCACATTTTTTTATAAAAAGTACAATATATGTTTTAGTAGGAAATATCATAAGTAGCCATCATAGTGATTAAAAATGAGAATTCTATGTGATTCTACATTAGTTACTTTTCTGTTGCTATGATTAAATACCATTGACCAAAGGCAACTTATGGAAGAAAGTTTATTCTGGGTTATCATTCTGAAGGAAGACACCACAAAGGTTAGGGAGGAATGGCAGCAAAGCATCTAGAACAGGAAGAGATTACAACTTCATCAGAAAATGGTGCCAAAAGCAAACTGGAAGTAGGGAAATGCTATAAACTCTAAAAGCTTATCAACACCAACCTACTTCCTTTAGCAAGTCTGTATCTCCTCAAAGATCCAAAATTCTGGATAGCATCATCAAGTGGGGACCAAGTGTTCTAATACCTGAACCTTCAGCAATCAATTTAGGGTTTTTTGGTTTTGTTTTTGGGGTTTTTTTGTTTGTTTGTTTGTTTTGTTTTGTTTTGCTGTGAAGAGACACCATGATCATGGCAACTCTTGCAAAGGAAAACACTTGGTGTGGCTTTAGTATATATAAGACTTCAATGCCTGCCTCAACACTGACATACTTCTTCTACCAAGACCACACCTACTCCAATCCTAATAGTGTCCCTCCCTATGAGTCTATGTGGGCCATTTTTATTGAAACCATCACATTATACACCCTAACTCCCATAGTTTCATTGACACATCATAAGGAAAAAGGAATTCAGTCCAACTTTTAAAGTCCCAAGAATCCTTAAAAATCTCAAAGTAATTTAAAAGTCCAAAATAGCTTTTGAGATTTGAAGCAATCTCTTATTTGTAACCCACTATAAAGAAAAAGAAAAAAACAAGCAACAGGGCTGGAGAGATAGCTCAGAGGTAAAGAGCACTATCTACTCTTCCAGAGGTCCTGAGTTCAATTCCCAGCAACCACATGATGGCTCACAATCATCTGTAATGAGATCCGGTGCCCTCTTCTGGCCTGCAGAGATAAATTTATGCTGAATAAATCTTAAAAAAAAATGTTCTCAATACACAATGGAAAAACCATGTTCTCAATACACAATGGCTTAGAATCTGCATTCGGTTGTAAAAGAGAGAATTCAGATCACAGTGAGAAGATACTGAACCAAAACAAGACTAAAACCCAGAAGGGCAAGCTCCAGATCCTGTAGCTCCATCTCTGACATCAAATGGCTTAGATGGATCCATTCCTCCAACTTTGATCTGGTTTCACTCCCTGTATGGAGATATCCTTGGCAGGCATATCACATCTGTGACATTGCTAAAATCTTCACTTTCAGTTCAGGCTTTATTTCTTACTTTCATGCCATGGCCTCTCAGGGCCTCCCATCCTCAGAACTTTCATGTAGAGTCTCCTCTGCCACATGCTGCCTGGCCCACCTCAGCATCTCTCTGAAATTTCAGAGGGAGAATCAAATGGTCCCTCACTTCTGCATCTTCACACTTCCAAAGTCAGTACCACAAATATGACACTGCCAAGTTCTGCTTCCAACTTGGGATAGAATTTTGACTCCTTTAAAGACATTAGCAGTATCTTTTATATAATGAAGGACTTGCTTTCTAGGAGAAAGTATCCCCTAGGCTTCCTCCTTTCACAAGGTGGAAGTTTTTCTGGGATGGGGTTAGGGGTGGTTCTTGCCTAGTTTATTTTTGTTTGTTTGTTTTGTTTTTTACTTTATTTAGCCCATTTGTTAATGGGCAAAAAACATTATGATGCTAAATTACCACACAGATAGCCTCTAGCCTAGCTGTTAAAAGTAACCTTATTCCCCTCTGAAACTCCATGAGCCAGGCCTCCACAGTCTAGAATACTCTCTGCACTATATTATTCCATGTTTATAGTAGAGTGGCCCATTAATCTCTGCTAACGGGATTCAACTCTCAAAGTCTCAAAGTCTTCTACATTCCTCCATGAAACAACATGGCCTGGCTCTTCACAGCACAAGTCCATTTCCTGATACCAACTTCAGTTGTATATAAGTTATATCAGTTATTTAGTTAATGACCAAAGTGACTTACAGAAGAAAATATTTTGGCTTACAATTCCAGAGGTAGAATCCACAGTGACAGAAGAAATGGCAGCAGGCATCTGGAGAAGGAAGCTGAGGGATAACATCTTCAATTAAAAACATGAAGGTAGAATACACTAAAAGTACAGTGACACTATAAACTCTCAAAGCTGGAAACTAGTAATGCATTTTCTCAAGCAAAGCTCCACCTCCTAAAGGTTCAACAGTCACCACCCAACAGAGCCACAAATTGAGGAGCAAAAGTACAAATGTGTGAGACTATGGGAGACATTTCTTATTCAAACTACATATACATGGTGTACACTAGTAGGAGATATTGTCAGTAACAATCACAGTAAATGGAAATGGAAATTCTGTAATAACGCTTTTCTTGTTTGAATCTGCAAAAGAACGAAATTTTTTTCATGCCTCACTTCCCTTCTCAAAAAATAAAACAAAACAAACAAACAAAAATTAAGTGACAATGTTCAGTGGACCAAGGAAATCTTGCTAATTGTGAGTTGAGAATCCATGATCAAATTTAATAACTACATAATCCTCTGGGGGACATGTTAGATGGAACAATCAGATCAGCACATCTTGGGAAAAGGATAATATTTTTTCAGGTCTGACAAGCTCTTGCCAGGCCTTGGGCCACACTTGAGGCAGCAAGACTTGACAGGTTATTCATCTGTCTTCAGGTGATAATGGACAATTGTCTGCACATAAACTTCATAAAGCCTGGTTGTTAATGAAAGATCTTTAACAATAGTCATTTATTTCTCCATTTTCAGTTTTTATGTTTAGATATTCTAGACTACATCTGCAGAAGACACCATGACATTGAGTCTGTGGCTTGGTTACTTATATTGTTACCGTTATGCAAGTCTACAATGGAGAAGAGCAAGTGTAGACAGAAATCTAAACTGTACAGTTTGTAGAGAAAAAACATGCCATCACATATTCTAAAAAAATAAAAAATCAACTTCCCCCACAGATCTATCATCTAACCAGATATCTGCTCAAATTCTGTAGTCTGATTTTCTTCAATTTATTATATATTTACTTGTCAGCTAAGTTTGCAGTGAAAAGAATCTACATTCAGGACAACTTTTACAACAGATAGCTAATGCACTACGATTCACTTATCAGTGAAACTGGCTGAAACTAGCAACTTTTGAGCAAATCCATGCATTTCTTCTTAATAGACTCTGTCCCTGACCTCAATAATATGATCCTAGATATTCAGAGCTCATTGGAGAAATGGTTTGTTCTTTGTTCTTTTTGCATTATCACCTTGAGGTTCACATTGACGTATTAATTCAAAAGGCATTTAAAATGGATTATATTCCAGCAACTTTCTTTTAAATCAATACCTGAGAAACTTGACACAAATTTTTAAATAAACTCTTCTATAACTAAAGAAAGAACAATTGTCATTTTTATCATTTCTAAGAACATATATACATGTAGTATTCTAAAGAAGAAAAATGTATTGGTCAGTATAATCAGGTAAAGTGTTAGTTTTGCTCACAATAAAGCCGAGGTAAAAACTATAGGCCTGCATACATGCTAAAACTGGATACTGCTAAATAATTTGCTCTTCTGTTCATTTACTTGATCAAATAAATAACTTTTGTGGATGATACAAAACTAATGAGTCTATCAGAATCTCTGCCTCATGAAAATTTAAATTTTTACATAATACAATTAAAGAAATTCATCCTTAAAATATTTTTAAAAATAATAGATATTGTGTTCACATACTAGAAAATCTTCCCCAACCTCCCCTATTACTCTTGTCTTTTTTAGACATATGTGTCTAAATAGACCCAGACCCTTCTGATCCCACAAAGCCAGTTTTGGAGGAAGCCTACCCTATTCTCAGCCAATCAACCTTCAGCTAAGGAAGTATTCTCTTTTCTCCCTCCCATGCCCCTCCCCACCACCCTCCCATCCCATTCCCCCACACACACACACTTCACAGGAAGGGTGAAGCCTTCCAGGAGGAATCAACAAAATCTGTCAAGTCATTTGGAGTAAGGACTAGGCCCTCCCTCTTGCCTCTGGGCACAGGAGCTTTCTGAAACCACACAAGGAACCCCCAAGAGTAGTTGGAACATGTCTCAAGACTCCTAACCACAAGGGGGAGCTAACAATTATCAACACCAGAAAGCACCACATCAAGGAATAAGATACAAACTAATGACATGACATAAAAACTATCTCTCAACTAGGATACAAGGAGGAATCTAAGAGATTTATACAAGGTCCCTCACAGAAGGGGAAAGAAACAAGATCTCCTGAGCATATTGGGAGTGGGTGGGCAGACAGTGAGTAGAGAGGGAGCTAGGAGAAAGAGAAGGAATAGATGAGAGAAAAGAGACAGAGACAGAGACAGAGAGAGACAGAGAGAGAGAATATAAAAGAGGAAGCCATTATAGGTTTCAAGAGAAAACTGACTCTAGAGAAATGTCCAGAGACCTAAAGACTGACCCCCAACTAACAATATGAGCAACAATGGAAAGACTATCATAAATGCCCTTCCCTGATAATGAGATTGATGACTAACTTTTCTACCAACACAGAGCCCTCATCTAGTAGCTGATGAAAACAGAAGCAGACACCCACAGCTAAACAATGAGCTGAACTAGAATCCAGATGCAGAGAGGGAGGACAAGACCAGGCTACAGAAACTCAAAGAGAGAGCTGACCTTAACAAGGAAGAGCTAACCTAGATGCGGAAAAAGCCTTCGACAAAATTCAACACCCTTTTATGATAAAGGTCTTGGAGAGGTCAGGGATAACAGGAACATACCTAAACATAATAAGAGCAAAACAGCTGCCAACATCAAACTGAATGGAGAGAAACTTAAGCCAATTCCTCTAAAATCAGGAACAAGACAAGGCTGTCCTCTCTCTCCATATCTCTTCAATATCATACTAGAAGTTCTAGCTAATGCTATAAGACAACAAAAGGAGATCAAGGGGATCCAAATTGGAAAGGAAGAAGTCAAACTGTCTCTATTTGCAGATGATATGATAGTTTACAGAAGCAACCCAATAAACTCTACCAGAGAACTCCTACAGTTGATAAACACCTTCAGCAAACTAGCAGGATACAAGATAAACTCCAAAAAATCAGTAGCCCTACTTTTTTCAGACGAAAAAGAGACAGAGAAAGAAATCAGAGAGACATCACCCTTTACAATAGCCACAAGCAACATAAAGTATCTTGGTGTAACACTTACCAAACAAGTAAAAGACCTATATAATAAGAACTTTGTGGCTCTAAAGAAAGAAATTAAAGAAGATACCAGAAAATGGAAAGATCTCCCATGCTCTTGGATAGGTAGGATAAGCATGGTAAAAATGGCAATCTTGACAAAAGCAATCTACAGATTCAATGCAATCCCCATTGAAATCATACCACAATTCTTCACCAACCTTGAAAGGATAATAATCAACTTTATATGGAAAAACAAATGACCCAGGATAGCCAAAACAACCCTATACAATAAAAGAACTTCAGGAAGCATCACCATTCCTGACTTTAAGCTCTACTACAGAGCTATAGTTCTGAAAACAGCCTGGTTTTGGCACAAAAATAGACAGGGAGACCAATGGAATCGAATTGAAAATCCTGATATTAACCCACACACTATGGACACCTGATTTTCGACAAAAAAGCTAAAATTATACAATGGGGCGAGGACAGAATCTTCAAACAAATGGTGCTGGCACAATTTGATGAGGGTATGTAGAAGATTGCAGATAGGCCCATGTCTGTCGCCATGCACAAAACTCAAGTCCAAATGGATCAAAGACCTCAACATCAATCCAGCCACATTGAACCTCTTAGAAGAGAAAGTAGGAGAAAGTAGGAGGTACCCTTGAAAAAATTGGTATAGGAGACAGCGTCCTGAACATAACTCCAGGGGCACAGACACTGAAAGAAACAATTAATAAATGGGACCTCTTCAACTTAGAAGCTTCTGTAAGGCAAAGGACACAGTGGACAAGACCAAACGGCAGCCCACAGACTGGGAAAAGATTTTCACCAATCCTATATCCCACAAAGGGCTGATCTCCAAAATATACAAAGAACTCAAGAAACTAGTCAACAAAACACCAAATAACCCTATTAAAAAATGGGGTACAGAACTGAAGAAAGAATTATCAATAGAGGAAATCAAAAAGGCTGAAAGACACTTAAGAAAATGCTCCACATCCTTAGCTATCAGGGAAATGCAAATCAAAACAACTTTGAGATACCATCTTACTCCTGCCAGAATGGCTAAAATTAGAAACACCAATGATGACTCATGTTGGAGAGGATGTGGAGAAAGGGGAACATTCTTCCACTGCTGGTGGGAGTGCAAAGTCATACAGCCATTTTGGAGATCAGTATTGTGGTTCCACAGGAAAATGGGAATTAGTTTACCACAGGACCCGGCAATCCCCCTCATAGGCATATACCCAAAGAATTAACATCCATGCAAAAAAGACATCTGTTCAACGATGTTCATAGCAGCACTTTTTGTAATAGCAAGAACTTGGAAGCAACCTAGATGCCCCTCAATTGAAGAATGGTTAATGAAGATGTGGCACATCTACACAATGGAATACTACTCTGCAGAAAAAAATAATGGTATCTTGAAATTTACAGGCACATGGATGGCACTTGAAGAAACCATCCTGAATGAGGTAACCCAGTCACAAAAAGAGGAACACAGTATGTACTCTCTCATATGGATTTTAGACCTAGATCCAAGGATTACAAGCCTATAATTCACACCACCAGAGGAACTAGGATACAAGGTATATTCTAAGAGATTCATATAAAGTCCCTCACAGAACTGGCAAGGGACAAGTCCCCCAGAGCTCAGGGGAAGTGGGGGTGGTGCAGCGAATGGAGAGAGAAGTAGGAGAAAACAAGGGGGAGGAAAGGAAAACATGTGCGACCAGGAAGATTGAGCCTGGTTAGGAATAGAAGACAGGAAAAAGAGAGAGAGAGACAGAGACACAGAGAGAGAACATAAAAGAGGGAGCCAATATTGGATTGAAGATAAAATTTGAACATAAAGAAAGGTCTAGAGAACTACAAGACTGCTCCCAACTAACAATTTGAGCTCCCGTGTAAAGGCTATCATAAATGCCATTCCCGGAGAGTGAGATCAACAACTAACTTATCCATGGAACCCTCAACTAATGCCTGTTGGAAACAGGATCAAACACCCATACATAAGCACTGAGTTGAACTAGAACCCAGATGCAGATGGAGATGACAAGACCAGGCGGCAGAAATACATACAGACAGCTTACCTGAACAAGGAGGAGCTAAGGGCCACTAGACTGATAGCTGGGAAGCCAGTATGGGACTGACTCGGGCCCCCCTGAATATGGGTCTCAGAAGGACTGAGCAGTCTAAGGAACCTCAGACAGTGGAGCCAGGATGTATCCCTGGTGCACAAAAGGACTTTGGAAGCACATTCCCAATGGAGGGATACTCCCTTAACCTAGAGGCAGGAGGGAGGGCCTAGTCCCTACTCTAAATGTGTAAGGATTAGGGTGTTTTCTCTCACTGCCTAGTCTTGTCCTGCCGCTGTGCCAGCCCCAAATAACACACAGAGACTCTGTATTTGACATTATGCTGTTGGCCAGTTACTTGTTTCTTATCAGCTAGCTCTGTCTTAAGTATTAACCCATTTCTATGTATTTTCACATGGTCTTCTCTTACTGGGGAGCCGGCTGGCATTTTGCTATCTCCAGCCTCTCCATCTTGACTCCTCCTTACTACTTCGTCTTTCCTCCTTGTCTCCTAGTCCCTCCCATCTTCCCTTCGTACTGGCCAACAGTGCTTCATTCATTAACCAGTATGAGAAACATATATACATAATGGCATCTCCCATCATCTCCTCTTTTCTGTCTAAATAAAAAGAAGGGTTTTAACCTTAACATAGATGATGGGAGATGTCATTCTGTAAATATGTTTCTCATGCTGGTTAATGAATAAAGCACTGTTGGCCAATAGGAAAGGAAGATAGGAGGGACAAGGAGACAAGGAGGAAAGAGGAAGTAGAAAGGAGGAGTCAGGATGGAGAGGCTGGGGAGACGAGACGCCTGCCCCACACCCCAGTAGGTGAAACCACGTGAAAATACACAGAAATGGGTTAATACTTAAGACAGAGCTAGCCGATAAGAAATAAGTAACTGGCCAACAAAATTATATCATGTACAGAGTCTCTTTGTATTAATTGGGGCTGGCACAGTGGCAGGACCAGACCAGCGGCGGGAGGAAAAACCTTATTCCTTACACAAATGACTTGACTGATTTTGTTGCTGCATCCTGGAAGGCATCACCCTCCCTGTGGAATGGGGGATGGTGTGATGGGAAGGTGGTCTGGGGGCATGGCGGGGAGGGAGAGAGGGAGGGATGGAGAGGTAATTGGGATCAATATGTAAAATAAGAAAAAAAATTTAAAAAACTATCTCTCAAACTCATATCAATCTTCTATATAATAGATATACCTCTAATTGATTTATGGAGACATTTTTGAAAATCCTTTCAAATGCCTTATCATAGTTGCAAAATAGTGGCAAAGTACATTTCTCCCAATGTCATATTTCTCTCTCTCTCTCTCTCTCTCTCTCTCTTTGTGTGTGTGTATGTGTGTGTGTGTGTGTGTCTGTGTGTGTGTATATAAGAGGAAGTTCATTTTGAATGATGAGCCAGCCACTTCCTCTAAAACTCTAAGAAATGAAACAAAGCTAACAATCCAATAGCTTGCAGAATCTCTCTTCTTCTTTTTGAAAAATGGAATGGCAAAACAGAAATATTTTTAACATAGGTTAAAACATCTTATTTTAACATAGGTCCTACTAGCTAGATAACCCAACCACATTTATAAGGATTTGTAATCCTTTTTTCCTTCCTTCCTTCCTTCCTTCCTTCCTTTCATTTTATTCTTTCATAAGAAGTTGAGATATATATCCATCTCCCAGTATCATGGTAGACTGGTTTCAGAAGCCCTAGAAATACCCAAATCTGCTGATTTTCAAGTGCTCATACAAAATTGTATATACACATGGCTTATACAGTCCTTCCATGGTCTTTATATATTGTGTAGAGTCTCAGAACACCTCATACAATGTAAATATTATGTCAGAAGCTGCAACATTGTACTATTTGGGAAGTAATGATAGTGAAAAGCCTATATTCAATACAAACACAATTGTTTTTCAAAATATTTTAACCCAACATTTATTGGCATCTATAGATAGATAATGCAGATATACAGAGGAGCAGCTGCAGCTAAAAGATAAATATGCATTTACAATAAGAGAGATTTTTCTTTCTTTATGACTTCTCTGCCAGCTTGGGCTCTTTTCTTGCTCACCTCCTTAGAATTTCCTAAAATATGATTCTATTGGAGATGGTTTTGTCAGTTTTGTCATTGTTTTCTCTTCTGTGCTACATTAAGTAGAAGTCTGTCCCATATGTATAGCAGCTTCACTAGGTTAAAGTTAGCACATTCAGTACAGTCCTCATGGCCTGAGTGAGTGTGAATGGTACTCTCATCTATAGGCAACACGGTGGAGAAAGTGATGGAAGAATATGCCTCCTTCAGAGAATGCAATGAGCAGGTCACACTAATATGTACCACAACAACAGCTCCAAGTTTGAGGAGCTTACAACATTTTCCTCACTCTGTTTATAGATTGTCCATAGATTACTGAAACTGTATTTCACATTTCTTCCCACGAGAGATTTCTATGGACTGAATTTGTCCCTCCTCATAAAACCACATTTGCTCTTTAAATTCCATCAGTTGGGTAAACCCTAATCCAATGTGACTGATGTTTATTTTTTTTAAAAAGACAAATGTAATGAGAGGACAAGGTCTCCTGTTATCTGTGAGAAATAAATGTCAACTACTGAAGCCATATACTCTGTGATACAAGTTTCCAAACCAAAGAAGTCATCTTGTCTCTGGGCAGAGAGAAGGGTCATGGTTAAGCTATGCAATTTTTGAAGGCACCTGCTTGGCATTGGTCAAAGCTATTTAAGAGAACAAACTGTATGGGAAATCAGGGTAAATTCCTACAGAAAGCTATTGCAACTCACATGTCAATGGGTTTGCCCTTAACTCTCTTCTCAACACAGATAACCAAAACATTAAGGCAGCAATATTATCCAGTTATCTATTATTGCATAGAATCTACCAAGAGATAATGAGATTGACATTATTACATCTCACAGATCTGGGGATTGACAACTGAGTTCAGCTATGCAGTTATCATTTGGGAATATCTTTAAAGAGAGGTGTTTCATCGAAAGGATGAATTGGCTGAATACCTGAGGTGTTTCACTCACAATGATAAGTAATGCTGATTGTCAGTCCTAGAGTCTTTACGTGTATTTTATGTGTAACCTGGGCTTCTTATAGCCCATCAGATAAACAGTCAAAAAACTGACCAGGCACAAAGTGGAGGGCTCTGGCCTCTATTTCCAAGTAGGAGGAGTGCCAAAGAAGCTGTGGTCATCTCGGTTTACCATTGGTGAAGACATTCTCTTTCCAGTATGTCCCATCTGTCAGGAGCTAGACATTTAGCCCCATTCAGCTTAAAGAGTGTTGGGGGAGAAAACTGTAGTAAACCAACATACCCAGCTAACAATCTAAGGAATAGTGGAGAGGCTACCTTAAATGCCCTTCTCTGATAATGAGATTACTACCTTATATGCCATCCTAGAGCCCTCATCCAGTAGCTGATGGAAGCAGAAGCAGAAGCAGAAGCAGACACCTACAGATAAACACTGATCCAAATTCCTGGGATCCAACTACAGAGAGGGAGGAGTGATGAGGTGTAAGGTGTACGGTTTTTCCTCCTGCCGCAGCCTGGTCTTGTCCCACTGCCACGCCAGCCATAGGCCAAATAGATGCTTATTCAGGGAGAAATAACTTACAACCTAGACAGATGAATACCAGGAAATTCAACCTGATCCTCTCCTGTCCGAGTCACGCCAGAAAGAGAGCCTTTCCTGGCTCCCCTCTAACCTCCTTCCACAGGTCACTCCTCCCATGGCTCCACCCCCCAATGGGCGTGGTCACTGCCATAGACGGACTATCTCACTACAATGAGGGGTCAAGACCAGGCTGGAGAAACACACAGAAAGAGCTGACCTAGGGAGCTCATGGACCCCAGACTGATAGCTGGAAAACCAGCAGGGGACCAACGGGTGTTAGGAGGCCTGGGCAGTCTATGGGGCCTCTGGTAATGGATCAGTATTTATCCCTAGTATAGGAATCGATTGTGGGAGCCCATTCCATAAAGTGGGGCCTATGCCCTGTTCCAAATGATATGACAGTCTTTGAAGATTCCCCCATAGAAGGCCTCACCCTCCCTGGGGAGCAGAAACTATATAGGATAGAGGATTGGGGGGCAGGGGAGAAGGGGAGGGAGTGGGAAATGGAATTGATATGTAAAACAAGTTTGTTTCAAATTTAAATTTTTAAAAATGGCAAAAAAGAAGAAGACGAAGGAGGAGGAGAAGAAAATAAAAAATAAAAAATAAGCCAATGTCCACAGCAGAATTTTCTTTTTTCCCTTAGCAGCAACCTCTGATTTGCTGAATGTAATGACCCCAAGCAAAGGCTATAGATACAGAATTGAAAACTCACTCATGTTAGCTCATGGGTTTGACTTCCTTACTGTAGCCTAAACCTGGAGAGTCAGGTAGTAAATTGGGAGTTTGAAATTGTAGAATGCTCTTTTCCTTATAAAATGGTCAAATTAAATTTTATGGTTTATTTCTCTTAATTTATACAAATAAATAGGAAAGCAGGAGTGGTCTAATACTTTTGCAAATCAATTGAAACTTATTTGAAGAAAATAGATAAGTAAGTTATAAAAACATAGATTTGAAGCTATCATCATTAGTATTAATTTCATTATATTACTAATTGTTACTACATTCTTGGGCATTCCTGTAAAGCCAATTTTTGTCTTCTTGCTATCTTTGCCATTAAATAATAATAATAATAATAATAATAATGTTATCCTAACTTATAGGAATAATCACTGAACATTTCAAAATTAATCTTTACTTTGAATCTCAACCTCTGCAGTGTGATCTTTTAGAGTATTTGTTCTCGTTCTGTTCTGTTTTGTTTGTGGGTTTTTCTTGTTTTTTTGTTTGTATATTTTTATGCAGAGGCAAAAAATAAAAGGCACAACACAAATTTCTACCTCCCCTCTTGAGTTTTTTGTTCACTGATGCTCAGGGCAACAATCTTTCAATTTTAGGTACCAATCAGTGTCAATTCCTTTGGTAACAACTGTAATAACAGTAATGTGATGAACTAATGGGATATTAATGTGGTTGTAATAGACATTTCCATAGGCATTCCATTGTAACTCAATAGGTTAATAATGGACTTTAGTCTGCAGTTGGCAAGAATAATATATGTTGAATAGAAAAAGGAAGACTGTTGATGGCTTTCAGCCATCATAGGTAATGTGCATACTTTCCCCAAGCGAAGATGCCCAGGTGAGCAATTGAGAAAACTAAAACGATCATATCTTTATCCCTTAGTACATCAGGACATTTGATGCATTTCAAAATGAACTAGACTTGGGGAATAGATACTAAGATGTGTATTCAACATGCATCTATCCATATTTAACTTTTAGCTTATCAACACTTAGCAAATGATAATTATTGATAAGACTACATTGGAAATTCAGCAACAAGAGGCATCGTTTCTTTTACGGAGAGGCAACACACACACACAGAGTTACATATGTTCACATATAGAAACATCCAGACATGCACACAAGTTACATGTACCTATACAAGTACATGGGCAAGCATGAACTCTGAAGAATTCCTGTTGTTTGAAAGAAATAAAGAAATAAGGTCAAAACATAAGAAAGAAATCAAGAGCAGTTTGGTAGTAGAAAAAGGACAGTCAAAAGTATGACTGAAAAGCTGAGCTATCAGAAGCTTTAAAATTGGTTAAAGAAACTGCCTACATAGAACCTGCTTTAGGCTCTGTGGAAAGAGATGAGAGCTAGATAAAAGTCAGGTGACTGAGGCCCTGAAGCAGAATCTCCCAGTAATTAGCCCTTCCACCAGAGCTGTCAATGGTCACACCTTTCTAATGAGCAGCAAAAATGTTACAGTATTTTAGTTATTGATAGGATCCTTGGGGAGTTAGCAAGGCAAGAGGCATCACACAAAATGACTGCAAAGTGAAAATGCATTACCCACAGTAATTTTTAAATTTCTTATTATTTTTAATTTTTGTGAGTTTCTGTGTGTGTATACCACATGTGTTCAGGTGTCCACAGAGGCCAGAAGAGGGTGTTATGTACCATGAAGCTGTAAGTATGGGTGATTGTGAGCCTACTTCCTCTTCCCTCCTACCCGTAGTATAATTGCTAGGAACCAAACATGGATCCTCTGGAAGAGCAGAAAGTGTTCTTAAAAGGTTGAGCCATTTCTTAGGCACCAACAATAATGTATTATTTTAATACATTTAAAATAATGTATTAATGACGCAAGCATGATTCTGTCTTGATTATTTTAAAACAGTGAGTACTATGTTTCTAAATGCAATAACATGTCATTTTCAATGTATGGGAATGCCATTATCTAAAAACTCCTTCACTTTGACTGAAAATCCATTCACAGGAACCAGTAAATGTAGTCTCCTGTGATTGGGCTGCATGCCTCAAATGGACATGATCTGGACATGACTTGGACATAATGACCTCTGTTTTTCTTTCCCCATCTCTCCACCTACTTCTGTCTCATTCTCAAGCACCACATGGGTAAATCTTCACTACTCTATATTGCCTAGTGTTCAAAGAATACTAATCACTCTGTAAATGTTCTTGAGCAGTTTCAAAATAATAAATACAACATCCCAGAAAACCATTCGTATTTTTATGCACTAACTGTTCTAACACACTCAAAATTTCTCTCTTTTTTTCATCTTATTTATAAAAATTCATCATACTTTTGAATCACTATCTGTCATTATTCTTACTTCTCTAATTTAATTTGTTAAGATCAGGAAATATGTCCATATCTATGTATGTTTTCTCCGTGGTCTTTAAGGTAACAGATGCTCAATAAATAATGGTTGATAGGTTGAAAGTTCCGTGAAATAACTGATAATGTGTTCCTTTAAAAATGCTAGATTGGTTGTTACTGAATAATCAACTCCTTAAAGTCTTATCACCCTAATAAACCATTCTAATTTCTCTAGGAGCATAGTTTCAAATCAATACCCATATATGAAATTAAGAAAATTATGAGATGTTAACCACTAACCTTTTATTTATATTTAAGGCTATCTTCCTGCTTGCTTTATACCCTGTAAATCTTTATTATAATGTGGAAAGACCAGTGGAAGAGTGTTGGAGGCGCATCTGGGGGAAGATTAGAAGAACATAATTTTAAGGATTTCTAGTTTGAAAACACTAGGGGAAAGCATTCACAAAATGAAACAAGTCAGCACTCTCGATGCTACAAAGCGACATGGACTAAATCGTCTTTCTGCCTGTATGAGCACTGCCCTCTGTCCCCAGCCTAGTGCTGGGTAACTCAGAGATATAATTTTATGATGGATTCACAAACAAAATGGTCAATGGTTCAGCACAAACCAAACATGAGCAGACACATTTCTGAACCCAACCGTCACGCTGCTTACACAATCTGTTGATCCATTGAACAAATATATGTTGAAAGATTAAGCAGGAGTTGACTGCCATTCAGGAAGATAAATGCAGAGCAGACTCATTTTCCGCCTGACTTAATGCTTAAGGATTTGTATTAGAGGAAGGTTGGGAAGGGGGCTGTCTGGGGAGAGGGAGGGAAATTCCAGTCACCCAGATCTTTACAAAGAGATTATCTTTCCAAAGACCTCACACAGAGGCCTTTACCAGCCATCATTCATGCTCTGGACTTGAGCCTTTTCCTGTATTCCTTTATTGTTGAAAGAAAAAAGACATTCAGGGAAATAAAAGAGGGCTACTGGAGAAGTTGCCTCACTATTCTGGCCTTGTTTTTGGAACAATAAGAAAGAGAATGTTCAGTTTGTGATTTCAACAGGAACAAAAAATTGTACCAAAAAGCTACATTGTTATCTGACTCTCAGAAATGCTCTGTGAGCCACTAAGCTATAGAAAGAAGTGAAAGCCTAAGGCTGGAACGAAGTGTTCTCTCTAGTTCCCACTGGCTAGACCAGTGTTGTCAGCAGGCAGAGGAGGGCCAACTTTGGTTCAGCTCTTCACTGCTGTTGATCCTAGTATAAGTGCGTGTCACTAGAGACCTTTGTTTCAAAATAAAATAGAAGACAGAGGGACGGAGGAGAGAAAGAGAGGAGAAGCAAGAGGAGAGAGGGAAGGAAAGGGAGAAAGGAGTAAGAATAGAGAGGGAAATAGAACAAAAGCCATTTGTGTGAAGTAAGTGCAAGTTCCTTCACATTCTGCCTGTAACAGCGTTGGCAATGCAATGAACAATCACACAGCTTCTCGTTTCAGCGAGCTGTGAACAATTTCCAAAGACATACAACTCTGGCTGGGTCAAGAACACATCCAAAGTGGGGAGAAAAAAAAAATCCCTAAATTCTGGCAAAAGAAAAAGAAAAGGAATGGAAAAAGAAGAGAAAAGAAGCTTTCCTTTCGCTGCTGCGTCTGCAGCCATGAGTATGCTCAGGCTACAGAAGAGGCTTGCCTCTAGCGTTCTCCACTGTGGTTAAAAAAAAAAAAAAGGTCTGCTTGGACCCCAATGAGACCAATGAACTCGTCAATGCCAACTCCCGTCAGCAGATCGGGAAGCTAATCAAAGATGGGCTGATCATCCGGAAGCCCGTGACTGTACATTCCCGGCCCAATGCAGGAAAAACACTTTAGCTCGAGGGAAGGGCAGGCATATGGGCATAGGGAAGCGGAAGGGTACTGCCAATGCGAGAATGCCCAAGAGGTGACCTGGATGAGAAGGATGCGGATCCTACATCTACTTTGGATCCTACATCTACTTCTCAGGAGATACAATGAATCCAAGAAGATTGACCACTATATGTACCACAGCCTGCACCGGAAGGTCAAAGGGAATGTCTTCAAAAACAAGCGAATTCTCTTGGAGCTCATCCACACGCTGAAGGCACACAAGGCCCGAAGAAGCTCCTGGCTGACCAGGCTGAGGCTTGCAGGTCTAAGACCAAGGAAGCACGAAAGTGCCTGGAGGAAGTTCTCCAGGCCAAGAAGGAGGAGATCATCAAGACTCTGTCCAAGGAGGAAGAGACCAAGAAATAAAGCTTCCCTAGTGTCTGTACATAGTGGGCTGCCTGTGGCCTCAGGTGGATCAGTCATTAAAATAAAACAAGCCTTAAAAAAGAAAAGAAAATTGAGCCAACAGAATGTATGGCCCAATCTGTTCACAGGGAAGCAATTCACTTTTATTTGGTGTGTACTGAGGAATGAAGATCACAACTATGCACAGATGTTGAGGGTCTTGCTTGTGCAAAGCACATGGGCCGAGATAGACCATGTGCACATGTGCAGAATGTGTCTGTATCTCCACAAAAGATGTGTTTCCTTTGGGCTTGAAGAACAAATAGAAAATCTCAAATCGGGAAACAGGTTGGGAAGGGAGCTATATTGAAGCAGTGCTGTGAGGACAAGAAAGGACATGGGACTAGGAAGTTTCATATACATAGGAGAAATCCAAAAGCCAAAGAGAAACAATTTCTGGGGTATTTGCCAAGCAAAGCAATTGGTTTAGAAATGATTTCTTAACATTATTCTAACCTATTTGTATGTGTCTAGGGGAAGCCAAAAATTTGCTGTAATATAAATTGTTGAATGTAATTGTATAATTAAGGCTTTTCTGAACACCACATTTTAGCTTTTAGTTTAATTTGTTCTCATTAATTTTCCTATATATGATTCCAATTCAAAAGGTGAATTGCTGACATAAGCTAGCTATTTTTCATTTGTTTGTTTGTTTGTTTGTCTAGGCTACATAATAGCAATTTGTTATGTAACCTAGACAGGCTTCTAATTCAAAATCCTCAGCCTCTCCAGTACTGAAAACTTATGTAATTCCTAATATCAGCAATTTCACCATTTCTTCAATGTTCTATTTTATTGGAAAAAAACTTGTCTGTAGTTTTAATTGATGACATGTAGCAATAAAGTAAGTTCAAACAACTCCTTCAATGCAATGCATCCATCTTCCCCTTGAGGTTATTGTCAGTGGCTTTATCTTTCAGAACCACTTGACTTCCAAGTAAAACCAGCTATCTAGTGATTAAAGTCCAATTAGCAAGTTTTAACTTTTGGAACTGTGAATCTGAAGCCTATCATATTCCCTTTGTTTATCTTAACCAAATATCCTTGACTTTGAACTAATTAATCTTTGGCTTCTGGTTTTTCCTCTTCTTGGATGACTAACATTCAGAAAGCCAGAATGTGAACTCTCAGAATAGAAAAAACATAATTGTTTGCAATCTAAAGAATCCTGAACGTCTGGATTAGGTAGTACAGGCTATGGAGGTGAGATTTCTGTTGGGTTTTGTAAAGGGCTTTTGTTTTTCTTACCACCCATTTACATTATGTTTAGCAGCACAGGATCAGATATTACTTCTCTGAGAGTGGACTGGATCCTTGTTCAAGGATACCTGATGGGTAGGCAAACCCATGCACATTTTGTTAAGTACATTATTTTTAATTTTGAAGATGTATTTATTTTATGTAGGCATGTGCTCTATTTGCATACACATCTGCATACCAGAAGAGGGCATCTGATCTCATTACAGATGGTTGCAAGTCACCATGTGGTTGCTGGGAATTAAACTTAGGACCTCTGGAGAGCAGCCAGTGCTCTTAACCTCTGAGCCATCTCTCCAGCCTCATGTACATCTTGTATACAATGGAAACCAGAAAGGATTTTCTGGTAGGTTCATAAGCTTTTCTCTCACTTTCCCTTGAATGCACAGAAAACATAGAGAGAATGATGCCTGTTCATTATTTATGTCTGAGAAGTGCTGGGTTCCGATGAGAAGTGCTGTCCTAAAACACCTCGTAGGTGAGTGTGGAGTACCCAAAGGGCTGCTGACTAAACATAATCTGAGAGTCCTTTCACCCATGAGCAGAGACTTGATCTGCACTGTCCCAGGAAGGAGAACAGGGTGCATGTAGGCCAATCCTTCTTTTGTAGGAGGTAATACTGGCCTGGACATGCCTCAATAAAAGCAAACTAAACGACAAAGCTGTCATGGGAGCAGTTGAACAGTTAATGAGTCTGTGACAAATTTTGATTACTACTAATAAATGAGCTCTATTTCCATCCTCTGAAGTTAGGTGATGTTCTTTCAGACTAGAATTAATGGTAGCCAAAGCTCAGTGTTATGAAAATGTTTTATTCTTTCTTAGTGAAGTTCCAGGTGTGTGGGACATTTTCAGAGGAAGCTGGAAACTATTTTTCCAAGATTAAAAGTGCAGTTAGGAAATCTGTCCAAATACAATGGTCTGCTGGATTTGAAATATTGCTCTGGAGAGGAAGCCCTGGCACCAGAGAACACCTGAATCGGCAGACGATGAGAAGGAGAGTACAGACTGTGTTTATTATGTCTTGGGATGACTCCACGGGCCACTGCTGATTTCTGTGTACACTGCACTGACCCTTCACACTCCACAGCAGTTTATTCAGCTGTGATCTACCACGAGAGCACAGGAGTGAGTCATCAAGGTACAGTCCAGACCCTGCTCCAGCCACTGGGAATACAAAGAAGCATTGGATACCAGAATGCCACTCTTGATCTGTTATCTCCTCTGTTTTTGTGCAAATAACAACTGGCATGTATTGGAATACAGGGTAAAGCATGATCTTAATTGACTCAGTTTTAACAAAGTTTTCCACTTTATATTTCTAGTAATTGGGAAATGAGCCTGTAGAGACAGTTTTATCTCTTTGCCATCATTTCCCTCATCACAATTAGAATGCATTCTAAACTGACATGCAATACAATGTCTATGCTGATTCTGAAGAATGAGCTTGAGGTTATTTTACCAAGCTGCAAATGTAAAGAGACTATAAACAGTTTTTGTATCCTTTGAGCATGGTTTCTTCATTCTGCAGAAATAAAGATTTGCACTTGAATTTGGAGCTTCATCATCAATTTACTCATATATTTGAAACCAAAAGATATGCCTTGCATAACCCCTCCTGGATGGCATCACCCTACATGTGGAGTGGGGGTGGGGTGGGGTGGGAGGGGTGTATGTGAGGGGGGGAAGGAAAAGAGAGAGGGAGAGGGAACTGGGGTAGATATGTAAAATAAAAATAAAAGATATGTCTTGCATGGTAACACACATCTGTGATCCCATTGTTTGGAGACCAAGGCAAGAAGAGCTAGTTGCAAAGGCCTGGGCTGCATAGTGGAACAGACCTGAGAAGAAGGAGGAGGAGGAAGGGGAGGAAAAAGAGAAGCACAAAAATCTCTATTGCTTCTGAATGCAAAAGATGAATGATGCTGCACAAGAAAAATACTTCCAGGTTTTTTTGTTTCTTTCTTTCTTTATTTTTTTTTTCTGGAGCTAAAATCAATCTCATATGTATAATGTAAGCAGTCATTGTATAGTCTTTGTTCCTAAGACAAAAGCCCAATTCCATGCTCCTACTACTCCAGTTACTCTTTCTAAACATCAGGGTTTTCTCATGTAGTGTCTCTTAGAGGGGAACTTTCTCATGCAAGCTCTTTCTAACAGAAATCTCTTTCAGAAACCTCCTACTTCTACTCATTACAGCCCTCCTCTTTTTTTTTTTTTTTTTCTCAGTATTTTGCACTCCCTGCTACAGCAACCCACATGCAAACCACCATGCAACTAGCTATTTGAGATCAGAATTTACTAATTCATGGAGATCAGGTGCCCAACATACAGTGGACACCAAGTAAATGTGTTCTATATGAACACTTGAGATAAACTCTGACACAGCAGGTCATGATACCCAAAGTCATGTGAGAATCCAGGGTGGTAAAACAAGGTGTGTGTTTTTCCCCAAGTGGCCATTCTAATTTTGAACTCAGTATACAGCCAAGAATAATCCCTGCTGCCTTCATACCCAGTGTATGGGGATTATAAATGTGGCTGTTATATACCACCATCCTCAGTTTATGTCATGCTGGGCAGACTAAACACAGACCTTTGTACATGCCAGGCAAGTACTCTCTCAATTCAACTATATCTTCAGCCCTCCAATAAGTTTTCTCTTTGCTCTTCATTTCTGGTGCTGTAATGAAGTCCTGTGAGATAGACTTATAGGAAGTTGGTGCTAGTAACTGAACTAGAACTAGAACAGTACTTTAAGGCGCTGAGTCATGAGGACTCCATGAATAAGGGCTGGGTCTAACCCTCTCAAGGTTCTCCATCACTGCTTCATAGCAGGCATTAAATAATGCATTTTAATATATCTGAGCTTTTCATCTACAAAAAGCTATGACACAGTATGCCCTGTACAGTGAACTAAATGCATCCCCTTAAAAGTCACACAGTGAAATCTCAACCTTCAATGTGACTCATACATAAGGAGACTGTAAGCCATGAGGTTGGGCCTTGTGAATGGGATTAGTCCCTTTATAAAAGTGACTTCAAGAGCATTCTCACATTTTTATGTGTAAGGAAACAGCAAGAAGGTGGCAGCCTGCTCCCGTACAAATGAATTTCCTAAACCCACCCTTGCTGGCAAATCCAACCTTAATGGTCCTCTGAACTCTGACTAAAGTATAAAGAATATATTTACTTTGTCATTTTTATATTATATATATATATGTGTTTGTATAAGCATGTGGATGTGTGAGCACATATGCATATGTGGAAGCCAGATTCTTCTGCTAGCATTCTCCACCTTAGTTTTTGAGATGGAATTTCTTTCTGAACTTAGAGCTTGCTGTTTCATCTAGAATAGCTAGTGACCAGAAAACCAGTAATTCAATTGTATGCACACACCAGTGTGGCAGGAAGGCTTGGCAACAGGATCATCTCACAGCTATAGTAGCAACAACAGAATGAGAAAACACTCAGGAGGCAGAGTCAGGTAGAAACAGGCCTAGTCATAACCCATAACCTCTGGCCAGTGACCCACTTCCTCTCTCTAGGTCCCACCCTTTAAGGCCTCTGAATCTCCCAAAACAGTGCTATCTGCTGGCATAGCCAAAGGTATGACTTTGTAGAGGATATTTCCATACAAACCACAACAGAGAGGTTTCACAATGTATATTGTTCAGTGAATTACTAGACAATGTTTTTTTGTTTTGTTTTGTATTTTTAACTCAACCTAAAAAACTGGTGTCTTGGGCTATGAATCTCTAAACTTAAAAAAAAGGGGGGGCAGAGCAAAGAAAGGGGAAGATAGGAAAAAGATTTACACAAAAAAGGAAAAAGAGGGATAAATATTAAAGAATGGAATTAGGAATAGCGATACCCACCTGAAATCTCAGCACTCAGTAGGCTGCAAGTTCCAGTCCCACCAGGTATATATAGTTAGGCTTTCACTTAACACCTACTGAATGGCAAAAGGAGGAGGGGTAAGAAAGAAGGGCACTCTTGAAGAAGGGAGAAAACAAAGGGAAATGAGAGACCTATAGCTCTGGCCAACAGCACATGAAGAAGAAAGGATTAGAGAAAACAGAGGCTAACAAATGTGAAGTAATCAATCAAGCACTGTTCTGAAGACAGAGCAGCAACATAGTAGAGTGATACCTCTGGACATAGATAGGATGCCGAATAAATATTTTAAATGTCATTTGAATGCATGACTTAGTTGGCATGAATGGACTGAAGGGCAAAGATGAAAACTGTGAATGTAAAAAGACTAGCAAGCAGCAAAGAAGGCAGCTAAGGATGCCAAGAAGCTGGGCTTTACCCAGAAAAATGAGGCTATAGCAGAACAAGTCAGATTACACAGCCTTGACATAAACCTGGGTGCCTAAGATGGTCATGCTTAGCACATGGGAGGTGGTATTTGCACCCATCACAGGTAGGTACTAGAATTTACAACTCTGTTGGCTCTGGCATTGGATTTGGGTAAAGTAGAAAACATTAATTGAATCTTCTTGAGAAGTTTCTAACCACAAGCCTTAGTCTGTTCTCTAGTGTCAGAATTCCCACCATCTGTATAGCTACTTAAAAAAAAAAATGCATGGAAGACCAGGAAAAAAACTCATCTTAAGTAGCCAAGCCATTAGATCCATGAGATATGAATGCAGGACAGAAAGGACAAAGGTAAGCCTCCTTCTCTCCCAGAACTCCCACGTGGGCAGGACTATCAGTGTATTACCAGGCCCATCCACAAGGCATGCTAAGAAGTGTTTCTTCTATTACTCATCACAAGATTTTGTTCATGAAAAGATTGTATAGAATAAACACTGGTGGTAGGAGTAGGAGCAAGCCCTATCTTACTCTGTAAAGAGGTGATAGTTCCTAAAGTGAGAGAGAAGGTAACACTTGTTCCCTGGACATTTGTTTGGTCACAGTGAATGAGATTTTGGAGACATGCGATAGGGGAGAAGAAAACTTTTGTGTTGTTTCTTTTCAATCTTTTATTCAAGAGGTATTTAAAAAGTAAAACTAGGGCTTGATTTCTAATATAACAAGAAATGAAGAGTGGGTTGCAAGACAGCTCAGTGAGTAAATGTATTGCTGCCAAGCTTGAAAACATGTGGTAGAAGGAGACAACTGACTCCTATAAGTTGTCCTGTATCTCCACAAGCATGCAAAATAAATAAATATTTACAATAAAAGAAAAAAGAAAATAAAGACTAGAAGTAAATAAATAGTCCTATAAACTGCAATTAAATCAAAGGCTTTTCCACCAACAAGGAAAATTGGAACTCCTCTGAAACAGACAAGGTGACAAGAAAGGACAGGGCCTTGATGATTCCTTTCTGTCCTGTTATTCACTATACCACTCATAGCCCAGATTTCCTTAAAGGCAGCAGTGACAAAGTCATTCTGAAGAGCTAGGAAAGCAAAGAAGGAACCAGGTAGGTGTTTGCTTTTTTTTCTTTGTTTTGTCTTTTAGATTTCTGAACAATGCATAGAGAAATTCACTCTTTAATTTTTAAAGTGGTTTAAAAGGGCACTGTTTTATATAATAAGACATATATATATATATATATATATATATATATACACACACACATATATATATATATATATATATATATGGTCCTTGCTCAGAATATTCATGGTGGAACTAGACTACATATTTCTATTTATGAAATTAACTTTATATTATTTTTTAAAAATCACAATACCAAATCAGAAATCTATAAGGACACATCCAATTTCCCACAACTAAGGGTAATAATTTATTTATGTGATGTGTTCAGTAATATATATGAAAACATTAGATTCACCATTATGCAAATGTCAAAATGACCAAAACCTATCAAATATGATGGCGTAAGTAATTACAGTACTTGGTGGGGTGAGGAAAGAGGACCGAGTCTGAAGCCATCCTAGGGTTTGTAGAGGACCCTTATTTTTTATTTTTTAAGTGGTTGTTGGGATTGGTTCTTATGAATAACATATGAAAGAACTGCATGCTAGTCTAATTTGGAAAAAGATACAAAGAGGAAGTTTCCAGATCTCTAGGACTTGAGGGTGCTATATATGCACCATGTATATACAAACCTCTGTGAACCACAGCAACCTTCCAGTGATTCATTCTTTTCAACCGCAAATCTCAGATTTCAGATGATACTGTATCCTAAGCATATACAGCAAAAACTATTATAATCTAGTGTCATGAGGGCAAAGAAGAAGCCTCTCATAGAAATGGACAGCTGTGGAAGAACAGATCTGGTAGGTACATTTTACCATCAATGCTGTAAGCCTTGATGAATTAGTTGATTGCTGTAGTGGACCTTTCTCTCCCTTATACTTAGAACACCTGGGTTCATGCTAATAAAGCACCAACATATTGAATTTATTTAGTATTATTACGTTTTTGAAAGACTGGGATTTTGATAAGTATTTAAAATTCTCAATAAGTTGTGTCTTAGTGTGGGCCCATTTTCTTTGCTTATTTCCAGTCAGTGTAACACAGATACATACAAAAAGGCATAACCAAGGAGTCTTACTTCTTCCATGTAACAAATCAGGAGTCCTATCCTATCCTATTTTATCCTATCCATCTTATCCATCCTATGCTATCTTCACTTTGCCACCTCTCATCCCCAATCTCAATAAAAAGATATACCTCTTATTCCAAACAGAAAGACAAGTTATCAAGAGGTAACAAGGATGCCAAAATGGGGAGAGCAAACCTTTTCTGCATACTCTCAACAAAGTCTTCCTTCCACCTTGATGACCAGAAGTAAAAGAAATTTTTGAGAAATGTTGGAAAGTTAGCTTTACCAGCAGCCTATTTGTGATCTCAAAACATTAAAAAAATAATAATTCAAAATTCTGACAGTAAAGAGAAGAAGGAAATATACAGTTAATGCCATCATTCTTTCAATCCACAGAGAAAGCAATTAAGTTCCTCAGAGAAAAGTATGTCATATTCTGCCTTTACTCTCCAAGTGCTGACACAAAGTATGTGCTTATTCAAAAAGTGTTTCTCAAGTTCCCAGTATGTGTCAGGTGCTATTTTAGGTACTTGAGATCCACCCAGATAAAAATTCCTGTCCACTTAGATCTTCTATTCGAACAGGAGGAGGCAGATAGTGAACTGAATCACAATAAATAACTATGATCTGCATTGGCTCGTAGGTGCTAAGTCCTATGGAAAATAGTAGAAGGGCTTCTGGGAAAAGAGAATCAGGAGCAGTAGAGAGAAGTAGACTGAATCACAATCAAGAATTATTAGTCACCTGCTCCTCTTTTGTTCCTTGGACCATCTCATTCTGCAGAGTATAAAATACTCTATCCTGGCAAGGGAGCTTATGATTTCCTCAATTCCCATCCTTGAAGGTGCAGAGTCCACTGCTGTTATTTACACAGGAAATGTCAATGACTGTGGGGGGCATTAGAAGAGGCCAGACACTGCTCCCCGCTGGGGAACTGTTTGCAATTTACTTAACAGTTTAATTCCATAAAGAAGAACAAAAGTTCAGTGGGAAAAAAAGCACAATCAACAAAGAGAAAACATTCTTCTGACCTTATGCCTTGTGAGTATCAGAGCCTGGGTTTTCTGAGGAATGTGGCTTTACAATAGGAACAGGGTTATTGCATTAACCCTCCTCTGCTTTAAATTACAGAAATAAGAAACACACACATACACACTGTGCCAAGGAGTTGCATTTCAGAGTTTTTTTTTTTTTTTTTTTTTTTTTTTTTTTCTAATTCACAATCAGTGTTACTCAGTGGATAAATGTTTGGATTTATTTAAAGTATGACTGGGTATTTGCTTAATTACTCCAGCAATACTAGTGATGTTCTCATTAGCTGGGTTTAGAAGCCCATGTGTGTTCTCTATCAACTTCCTATAATAAATCTGCAAATTGAGTGTAAGTTGGAAAGTCAGAAAACTGTAACTGTAGTTCTGTTACTCATTATCCCCATGAATGTGGCCTGTCTGTACATAAGCTAGTTAACAGTTCTCCATCACAGTGTACTAGTTTAACACTTTATGCTAAGAAGCCTGGCCTGGAGCATTGCACACTGGTAACAGTGATACCCTGTATCAGCTGATGAAGATGAAGTTACGTGGAGCCCGGACAAACAGCCCAGCATCAGAAAGTAGGAGTGACCTTACCACTCTGGCATTTGCAGACGTGGATGGCAAACATTACCAGCCCTGTTTCTGTCCCCAAAGGAAACCAATGGGAATGCCTCTCAGGAGGGAAGCTGGAAGCTGAAGCCCACAAGTATTTTAGGAGGTGGCTCAGTATTAATATTTCCAGGTGGGGCAAATCCAGATGTGGTAAAGACTGAAGCTTTCAGTAAATGGAATACTTAATGACTAGGTCTTGAAACAGAAAACATCACAGTACATTTTAAAACTTAATGGAAAACGTCATTAGTCACAAAATACTCAAAGACACTGAAAATTGTACCTGTCTGGTAAACCTCTATATTTCCCTTGCTTTTTTATCTCTATCCTTGCCCTCGCTCTTCACAGTAATAATAGTTTGGTTTGTGTCAATAATTTCAAATGTATTTATTAAACACTTGAGAACAAAACTGAAACACTAATATGTCACCTTTCTCCCTTTAATCTCAAGCAGAGTCTCAGTCTTTGTGTTCCCAGTGGATTGCTCAGAACTCACGGGGAAGGTGCACAAGAGAGGGAGGCTTATTTCAGTGGTGAAAAGCAAAAGTGTAAAACCAGGTGGAGGGCAGACTGACTGAGCTAAGCTGAGAGGCAATGCAGGCTACCTCTTCTATCTAGACTCATAATCCTTGTTCTACTGCTTCTCTCCTCATCCACACTGAGCTATGGGGTGGTCTCTGTTCTGGAAGAGGCAGAGGCTTCCTTAGAAGTTGCTCTGACTCACAGTTCAGCCTCTTACAATTAGATGCATTCCATGCAGGAATCTGTATGTTTGCTTGGGGAAAGAGCAAGGATGCCTTGTGTGTGCTGTCCAGGAAGACTATGTAAGCTAGTCTGAGCCTGGCTTTGTTGGTTTTCTCATGCCTGTTCTTTCTATTATCCAGCTTAGCTGACACACATTCAGATACAAACTCACTTATTTATTTACCTTCTCCAGTGTTCCAATTTGTTTTCCCCATCACACAATAGACTACAAAAGAAATGCAGTAAAGATAATGGGAAGTACTTTGTCATGGAGAACCAAATTGTTGAGACTGAAGATGGCAGACAACACTCAGGGAATCAGTCACAGTCTCCAGGGAATGACCTAAGGAGAAAGCTGCTTCAGGGAGTTATTAGAAAAGCAACAGAAACTGTAAGCCTCTGGGGAAAACGCTGCACCCAGTGCAGCAGCAATGGCTCCAGGAAAATTCCTTTCTCTTCGAGAACAGGCCCAGTGCTGGCAACCAGAGCCAAGGCAATATTTATTTTATTTTATTTTATTATTTTTAGACAGGATCTCACTATGGAGCTTGCTTTGTAGACCAGGCCAGCCTTAAGCATACAGAGATCCACTTGCCTCAGTCTCCTGAAGGATAGCATTAGAAGAATGTGCCACCACAGCAGCAAGGTATCATTGCTGCTGTGGTAGCTCAGCAGCCTGGCACCCTCTATGGAATACACACTCAGGAAATTCAGATCAAGCGTCATGGGTGAAATGCTGAAAGTTGACTCAAAAAATATTGTGAGATTGTAGGTATGGTGGTTTGAATGAGAATATGTTTGAAAGATGTTTGGTCCCCAGTTAATGGAACTGTTTGGGAAGGATTAAGAGCTGTGGCCTTGTTGGAATGGGTATGACTTTATTGAAGGAGGTATGTCAATGGGGGGTAGACTTTGAAGTTTCAAAGCAGAGTCCCCACTCTCATTCTCTCTCTCTCTCTCTCTCTCTCTCTCTCTCTCTCTCTGTTTATGTGTGTCTCTCTCTCTATGCCTGCATTTTTTGGATTATTTGTGAAGTCACAGCTACTTCACTCTCTGCCATTATGATCACAGACTCACCCTCTGAAATTGTAAGTCCTCAATTAAATGGCTTCCTTCTATAAGTTACCTCTGTCATTGTGTTCATCACCATGACAACAGAACAATAAGTAAGACAGGAGGAAAACTTCAAGTCAGATCTACACAGGATTCAGTGAATTTATCACAGTGGGACATATCTGTGTTCTTAGTGTTCCCACAGAAGTTATCTTAAGTGATTTTCATCCTAAGTAAATCTCACTAGATACTCCACACTTCTCTTGTCTATATTCCAAACAGTCATGACCATCAATGCCATCCTGAGCAAGGGAAAGAATATTGAAGAGAAAATTGGGGTGATTAATCAATTTGTTTAAAATGCCTTATTTTTGTCAATTTTATAGAAACCTTATGTACCTGACCTAATCATTTAGTAGCAACTCCACATCAGTTTAGTAACCTGATAGTTCAGGACACTAGTTCAGTATCCTCCCCCAGCCAGAGGGAGGTGATGCTTTAAAAAATAATTGTACGGTGAGTTTCAGGTGTAGTATTTTGGCATTTCTAGCTTCTCTGAATCTGGAGATATAGATGTTCTTGTTGGATTGCAGAGGATACATATCCTTTGTTATGGTTCTCTCATCTATCTATTAAGTCATTCCTGCAAATACTCACTGAGTTCAACCATCATTAATAGCCCATGACCCAAGTTGTGGGTAATTGAAAAGCTTGGAAGTCATGGATCCTGTTCTCAGGGATTCTGGTCTAATGGAGAGATAAAAAGCATCCACAAACTACAATGTAAAGAAGTCACTGTCTGAGGTAGTGGTCAAATGGGCAAACTGTTATCTTATGTCCCTTAGGACTTTTCAAACCTCTGATCCCCCATGATTTTCATTTTCTTCATCTATAGAATGGAGTTGTACTCATCTCACAAGAGTAATGGAAGGATTAAAGAAAACACAAGTCATGCAAATTACCTAACATAAGGTTTTCTATAAATATGTCTCCTGGGAAGCAAACATAGTTTCACTTTTTAAACATCTACTTCTTTTCTACTGCTTAATAAACCTGTTTAAAGTACAATAATAACTAAAATAGTGAATGTGATTGTTAAAAAATAAGACACATAAGAATTTATCAGAGGACAAAAGAGACCTGACTATCCACACGGACCACCCGTAATTTCCACCTGCTTGGTCTCTGATCCGCCTCCAGTACTCTGCTGGAGTCCTGGGTCCCTCCCAGATATCCGCCTATCTCTGCGGGTCCACTCTGAGTTCCTGCAGGCAAGATCCTTGACCCCCAAATCCGGGCCTCTGCTAAAGAAAGAGGTCTCAGCTGGAAGTTTCCAGTGAGATCCCACTATCCTGCAGAACCTTCCCAAGTTCCAGCTCAGCCCTTGTCATCTTCTGCCACCTATTGGCCAGAGGTGAGTCTGGGCCCAATAGGGGCTGCCTGACCCCTATAACCTCTTCCTCACCCCCTGCCCGAACTCCCTGGGTTAGCCCCTGATCCTGCTGCTCCTGTCTCCTGTCCCCATCAAGAGCACCCTTGGAGCTCTGATACACCCCCACCCATCTCCACCACGAGCCTAACCCCCCTATGCTGAGCCCTACCCTACCCACAGTCCTGCCACTCTGGTTGAGCACTGGGAGAGAGGGTGGAGACAAGAGTCCACCCTACTTCAGAGACTTCTCAGAGTAACTCTGAACAAAGAGACCGGACTATCCATGCGGGACCACCTGTAATTTCCACCTGCTTGGTCTCTGACCCGACCTCCAGTCCTCTGCTGGTGTCCCGGGCCCCTCCCAGAGATCCGCCTATCTCTGCAGGACCACTGTGAGTACCTACTGGCATCTTCTACTGGATCCTCATCCTTGACCCCATCCCTGGGTCCCTGTCTGCTGAGAAACCTTCTAGAGAGCTTGGATCACAGAGAGCTACATATATTGACTCTCAGACCTACATAAACCCACCGGGGAAGTACAATAGAGAGAGGGGGAGACCCCACGAACACCTACTGGAAGAAACTATGGGAATAAGGCAATACAAGAAAACACCTAACATCAGAAAGACAAGCATGACACCACCAGAATCTAGGGAATCTACACCAACTAGAACGGAATACAACAACAAAGCAGAGGAAGCAGAAGGGAACGACTTAAAAATTACCATCATAAAAATGATAGAGGCCCTCAAAGAAGATGTGAGAAAATCCCTTAAAGAAATGGAGGAAAAAACAAACAAAAAAGTAGAAGAAATGAACAAATTCCTTAAGGAAAGTACAGAAAGCCAAGAAAAAACAATTAAGCAAGTGAAGGAAACAGTTCAAGACTTGAAAACTGAAATAGAGAAAATAAAGGCAACACAAACTGAAGGAATGCTGGAAATAGAAAAACTGGGCAAAAAATCAGCAACTACAGACACAAGCATAACCAAAAGAATTCAAGAGATGGAAGAGAGAATCTCAGGCGCAGAAGATAAACTAGAAGAAATACATTCATCGACCAAAGAAAATCATAAATCCAACAAATCCTTAACACACAACATCCAGGAAATGTGGGACACCATGAAAAGGCAAAACCTAAGAATAATAGGCATAGAGGAAGGTGAGCAAGCCCAGCTCAAAGGTGACAAAAACATATTCAACAAAATCATCGAGGAAAACTTTCCAAATCAGAAGAAGGACATGCCCATGAAAGTGCAAGAAGCATATCGAACCCCAAATAGGCTGGACCAAAGAAAAAAGACCCCTCGACATATAATAATCAAAACACCTAGCATACAGAATAAAGAAAGAATATTAAGAGCAGCGAAGAAAAAAGGACAGGTAACATATAAAGGCAGACCTATCAAAATTACACCTGATTTCTCCATAGAAACCCTCAAGGCCAGAAGGTCCTGGATAGATGTTCTAAAAGTATTAAGAGAACACGGATGCCAGCATAGGCTACTATATCCATCAAAACTCTCAATCACTATAGATGGAGAAAACAAGATATTTAATGACAAAACCAGATTTTCCCAATATGTATCTACAAATCCAGCCCTACAGAAAGTATTGGAAGGAAAACTCCAACCCAAGGAAGGTAACTATGCTCACAAAAATGTAGGCAACAGATAATCCAACTACACCAGAAACCAAGGGTAAACCAGAAAAAAATATATTCACAATACCACTGACAACAACACCTAAATCAAACAAGCATCAACAATCAATGGACCTTACTCACCCTCAACATTAATGGTCTTAACTCACCTATAAAAAGACACAGGCTAACAGAATGGATACAAAGACAGAATCCATCCTTCTGCTGCATACAAGAAACACATCTAAGCTTCAAAGATAGACATTACCTCAGGGTAAAGGGTTGGGAAAAGATTTTCCAATCAAATGGAAATAAGAAGCAAGCAGGTGTAGCTATCCTGATATCTAACAAGTTAGACTTCAAACCAAAACTAGTCAAAAGAGATGAAGACGGTCATTTCATATTCATCACAGGAGAAATCCATCAACACAAAGTCTCAGTTCTGAACATCTATGCCCCTAATACAAAGTCACCACAATTCGTAAAAGAAACACTATTAAAACTCAAAGCTAATATAAAACCTCACACACTTATAGTGGGAGACCTCAATACACCACTCTCAACACTAGACAGGACCACAAATCAGAAACTCAACAAAGAAACAAAAGAACTAATAGAAGTTATGTCTCAACTGGGGTTAACAAACATCTATAGAACATTCCATCCAAAGACAAAAGAATATACCTTCTTCTCTGCTCCACATGGTACCTTCTCTAAAATCGACCACATGCTAGGTGGCATAACAAAACTCAACAGATACAAGAGAATAGGAATAGTCTCCTATATCTTATCGGACCACCATGTTTTAAAATTGGAATTCAACAACAACACAAATAGCAGAAAACCTGCAAACTCATGGAAACTGAACAATGTGCAATTGCACCACTCCTGGGTCAAAGAAGAAATAAAGAAAGAAATTAAGAACTTTCTAATATTTAACGAGAATGAGGATACAACATACCCGAACTTATGGGACACCTTGAAAGCAGTGCTACAAGGAAAGTTCACTGCACTAAAATTGCCCATATAAAGAAAACAGACGATTGTCACATAAGAGAATTAACAGCCCAACTGAAAACCTTAGAACAGAGAGAATCGAATTCACCCCGTAGGAGTAGATGCCAGGAAATAATCAACTTGAGGGCTGAAATCAACAAAATACAAACCAGGAAAAAAATATAAAAAATCAATGCAACAAAGAGTTGGTTTTTTGAGAAAATCAACATGATAGACAAACCTTTATCCAAATTAACGAAAAAGCACAAAGAGAACATGCAAAGAAACGAAAAGGGGAACATAACAACACAGAGGAAATCCAGACAATTTTAAGGTCATACTTTGAAAATCTGTATTCCACAAAAACTGAAAATTAAAAGGAAATGGACAAACTTCTGGATAACTATCACTTACCAAAATTAAATCAAGAACAGACAAACAACTTAAATAGACCGATACCCCTCAATGAAACTAAAGCAGTCATCGAAATCATTCCAATCAAAAAAAGTCCAGGGCCAGATGGATTCAGTACAAAATTCTACCAGACATTCAAGGAAGAATTAATACCACTACTCCTCAAACTGTTCCACAAGATAGAAACAGAAGGTGCACTGCCAAACTCTTTTTATGAGGATACAATAACCTTGCTACCCAAGCCTCCCAAAGACACAACTAAGAAAGAAAACTACAGACCAATATCCCTGATGAACATTGATGCAAAAATACTCAATAAAATACTGGCAAACTGAATACATTCAAGAATACATCAGAGAAATCATCCACCATGACCATGTCGGCTTCATCCCTAGAATGCAGGGATGGTTTAACATACGAAAATCTATCAACATGGTTCATCATATAAACAAACAGAAAAAGAAAAACCATATGATTATCTCCCTAGATGCGGAAAAAACCTTCGACAAAATTCAACACCCTTTCATGATAAATGTCTTGGAGAGGTCAGGGATACCAGGAACATACCTAAACATAATAAGAGCAAAACAGCTGCCAACATCAAACTGAATGGAGAGAAACTTAAGCCAATTCCTCTAAAATCAGGAACAAGACAAGGCTGCCCTCTCTCTCCATATCTCTTCAATATCGTACTAGAAGTTCTAGCTAATGCTATAAGACAAAAAAAGGAGACCAAGGGGATCCAAATTAGAAAGGAAGAAGTCAAACTCTCTCTATTTGCAGATGATATGATAGTTTACAGAAGCAACCCAATAAACTCTACCAGGGAACTCCTACAGCTGATAAACAACTTCAGCAAACTAGCAGGATACAAGATAAACTCAAAAAAATCAGTAGCCCTACTTTTTTCAGACGACAAAGAGACAGAGAAAGAAATCAGAGAAGCATCACCCTTTACAATAGCCACAAGCAATATAAAGTATCTTGGTGTAACACTTACCAAACAAGTAAAAGACCTATATAATAAGAACTTTGTGGCTCTAAAGAAAGAAATTAAAGAAGATACCAGAAAATGGAAAGATCTCCCATGCTCTTGGATAGGTAGGATAAACATAGTAAAAATGGCAATCTTGCCAAAAGCAATCTACAGATTCAATGCAATCCCCATTAAAATCCCACCACAATTCTTCACCGACCTTGAAAAGATAATAATCAACTTTATATGGGAAAAACAAATTACCCAGGACAGCCAAAACAACCCTATACAATAAAAGAACTACAGGAGGCATCACCATTCCTGACTTTAAGCTCTACTACAGAGCTATAGTTCTGAAAACAGCCTGGTATTGGCACAAAAATAGACAGGGAGACCAATGGAATCGAATTGAAAATCCTGATATTAACCCACACATCTATGGACACCTGATTTTCGACAAAACAGCTAAAATTATACAATGGGGCGAGGACAGAATCTTCAAACAAATGGTGCTGGCACAATTGGATAAGGGTATGTAGAAGAATGCAGATAGACCAATGTCTGTCGCCATGCAGAAAACTCAAGTCCAAATGGATCAAAGACCTCAATATCAATCCAGCCACATTGAATCTCTTAGAAGAGAAAGTAGGAGGTACCCTTGAACAAATTGGTATAGGAGACCGCTTCTTGAACATAACTCCAGGGGCACAGACACTGAAAGAAACAATTAATAAATGGGACCTCTTCAAACTTAGAAGCTTCTGTAAGGCAAAGGACACAGTTGACAAGACCACACGGCAGTCCACTGACTGGGAAAAGATTTTCACTAATCCTATATCCGACAAAGGGCTGATCTCCAAAATATACAAAGAACTCAAGAAACTAGTCAACAAAACACCAAATAACCCTATTAAAAAATGGGGTACAGAACTGAAGAAAGAATTCTCAATGGAGGAAATCAAAAAGGCTGAAAGACACTTAAGAAAATGCTCCACATCCTTAGCTATCAGGGAAATGCAAATCAAAACAACTTTGAGATACCATCTTACCCCTGCCAGAATGGCTAAAATTAGAAACACCAGTGATGACTTATGTTGGAGAGGATGTGGAGAAAGTAGAACACTCCTCCACTGCTGGTGGGAGTGCAAACTCATACAGCCACTTTGGAGATCAGTATGGCAGTTCCTCAGGAAAATGGGAATTAGTTTACCACAGGACCCGGCAATCCCCCTCTTAGGCATATACCCAAAGGATTCACATCAATGCAACAAAGACATCTGTTCAACTATGTTCATAGCAGCACTATTTGTAATAGCAAGAACCTGGAAGCAACCTAGATGCCCTTCAATTGAAGAATGGTTAATGAAGATGTGGCACATCTACACAATGGAATACTACTCTGCAGAAAAAAATAATGGTATCTTGAAATTCGCAGGCAAGTGGATGGCACTTGAAGAAACCATCCTGAATGAGGTAACCCAGTCACAAAAAGAGGAACACAGTATGTACTCACTCATATATGGATTTTAGACCTAGATCAAATGATCACCAGCCTATAATTCACATCACCAGAGGAACTAGGATACAAGTTGTATTCTAAGAGATTCATATAAAGTCCCTCACAGAACTGGGAAGGGACAAGTCCCCCAGACCTCAGGTATAGTGGGGGAGGACAGCTAATGGAGAGAGAAGTAGGAGAAAATGAGAGGGAGGAGAGGAAGGCATGTGCGACCAGGAGGATTGAGCCTGGTTAGGAATGGAAAATAGGAAAGAGAGAGAGAGAGACAGAGACAGAGAGAGAGAACATAAAAGAGGGAGCCAATATTGGTTTGAAGATAAAGTTGAACACAAAGAAAGGTCGAGGGAACTACAAGACTGCTCCCAACTAACAATCTCAGCTTCCGTGGAAAGGCTATCATAAATGCCCTTCCCGGAGAGTGAGATCAACAACTAACTTCTCCATGGAGTCCTCAACTAATGCCTGTTGAAAACAGGAGCAAACACCCATACATAAACACTGAGTCAAACTAGAACCCAGAAGCAGATGGAGAGGACAAGACCATGCGGTAGAAGTACATAGAGACAGCTTACCTGAACAAGGAGGAGCTAAGGGCCACTAGACTGATAGCTGGGAAGCCAACAGGGGTCTGACTCAGACCCCCCTGAATATGGGTCTCAGCCAGAAGGTCTGAGCAGTCTAAGAGACCTCAGACAGTGGAGCCAGGATGTATCCCTGGTGCAAAAAAGGACTTTGCAAACATATCCCCCATGGAGGGATAACTGCCTTATTCTAGAGATAGGAGAGAAGCCCTAGTCCCTACTTCACAGGACCTGTCAGATCTACATGACCCCAACTGGATGGCATTCCCCTACATATTGTATTGTGGTGGGGGGTTGGGAGGGGAGGGTGTTTAGAGTGCATGGGAGAGGGTAGAGAGGGCAAAAGGAAGGGAAGGAGGGACGGAGGGCTTGGGGGGAGGGAGGGAGGGAGGGAGAGGGAACTGGGATCGACATGTAAAATAATAAAAAAAAAAAAAAAAAAAAATGTGGTTTGATCACACCAGACCACCTGAAACAGAGTACAAGCTGATACTACATTCCAAACAGCTGGACAAAACAGCCCTACAGACTACAGCTAGGATATCTGAATCTTCTTCGAATCCCCCAAGACAGCGCCCCTTACCAGCAGGAAGTAGTTTGGAAAGAACGACGCCCAAATTCCCAAATATTGTGTATAAATGTTTGTTTTCATTTAATTGGACTTTGTTATATAAAATTAAATAAAAAATACTCTATATGCATAAAAAAAAAAAAAGAAAGAAACACCAATGATGACTCATGTTGGAGAGGATGTGGAAAAAGGGGAACACTCCTCCACTGCTGGTGGGAGTGCAAAGTCATACAGCCATTTTGGAGATCAGTATGGCGGTTCCTCAGGAAAATGGGAATTAGTTTACCACAGGACCTGGCAATCCCCCTCATAGGCATATACCCAAAGGATTCACATCCATGCAACAAAGACATCTGTTCAACGATGTTCATAGCAGCACTATTTGTTATAGCAAGAACCTCGAAGCAACCTAGATGCCCCTCAATTGAAGAATGGTTAATGAAGATGTGGCACATCTACACAATGGAATACTACTCTGCAGAAAAAAAAATAATGGTATCTTGAAATTCACAGGCAAGTGGATAGCACTTGAAGAAACCATCCTGAATGAGGTAACCCAGTCACAAAAAGAGGAACCCAGTATGTACTCACTCATATATGGATTTTAGACCTAGATCAAAGGATCACCAGCCTATAATTCACACCACCAGAGGAACTAGGATACAAGGTGTATTCTAAGAGATTCATATAAAGTCCCTCACAGAACTGCAAGGGACAAGTCCCTCAGAGCTCAGGGGAAGTGGGGGGGGGCAGCGAATGGAGAGAGAAGTAGGAGAAAACAAGGGGGAGAAAAGGAAAACATGTGCAACCAGGAAGATTGAGCCTGGTTAGGAATAGAAGACAGGAAAAGAGAGTGAGAGACAGAGACAGAGAGAGAGAACATAAAAGAGGGAGCCAATATTGGATTGAAGATAAAATTTTAATACAAAGAAAGGTCTAGAGAACTACAAGACTGCTCCCAACTAACAATTTGAGCTTCCATGGAAAGGCTATCATAAATGCCATTCCAGGAGAGTGAGATCAACAACTAACTTATCCATGGAGCTCTCAACTAATGCCTGTTGGAAACAGGATCAAACACCCATACATAAACACTGAGTCGAACTAGAACCCAGATGTAGATGGAGAGCTTACCTGAACAAGGAGGAGGTAAGGGCCACTAGACTGATAGCTGGGAAGCCAGCATGGGACTGACTCGGGCCCCCCTGAATATGGGTCTCAGCCAGAAGGACTGAGCAGTCTAAGGAACCTCAGACAGTGGAGCCAGGATGTATCCCTGGTGCAAAAAAGGACTTTTCGAACACATCCCCCATGGAGGGATAACTGCCTTAATCTAGAGACAGGAGAGAAGCCCTAGTCCCTACTTCACATGACCTGTCAGATGTACATGACCCCAACTGGATGGCCTTCCTCTACATATGGAATTGGGGTGGGGGGATGGGAAGGGAGGGTGGTTAGAGTGCATGTGAGAGGGCAGAGAGGGTAAAAGGGAGGGAAGGAGGGAGGAAGGGGGGAAGGAAGGAGGAAGGGAGGGAGGGAGGGAGGGAGAGAGGGAGAGGGAATTGGAATCTACATGTAAAATAATAAATTAAATTTAAAAAAAAAATTGCTTTGACTCCAAAATTAAGTTCAAGGACAAGTTACTGGGGGAAAGGATTTCTATTTTTGTTTCCACAGAAAATGAAAAGATGTGGATTCCTTCCAGACTAATGTGGTTAGATCAAGCCAGACTGCCTGAAACAGAGTATGATGTGATCCTACATTCAAAACAGCTGGACAAAGCAGCCTTACAAACTACAGCCAGGATTTCTGAATCTTCTTCGAATCCCCAATGACAGTGCCCCTTACCAACAGGAAGTAGTTTGGAAAGAACAATGCCCATATTCCCAAATATTGTCTATAAATGTTTGTTTTCATTTAAATGGACTTTTTTATATAAAATAAATTTTAAAAAATTAAAAAAAGTATTTATCAGAGAATATCTTGCTTCAAAGGACACCTTAGTCAAGGGGAAGAGAATCTAAGAATGTTAGGCAAATGATTCCATCAATAACAAGTGATTGAAAGACAGATCAAACTAACTGAGGCAAAAGAGGAGAAATGGTTGGCTCATGAAATGTACAAGACCAGGGACAAGTTTAGTATTAGGTTTTCAGCACTGTTAGGCCCCTTGAGGGGGCTTATGAATTTGCCTTTCCAGTTCAGGAGTCTGATTTTCTTTATACTGTTTTTATTTCTAGGTTTCCCACTATATGGCAAACTGTTACTGCAGCTCCAGGTTTTGGGGCCCAAATCTGCAATCTCCAATTAGACTCTTGGAGTTGGAATAGTAAAGACCTCACCCATGGAGATGGCTGGGGGACAGGGGATGGCAGATGTACAAATGTGAAAGCATCCAGACAGGCTCAGATCACAAGGACTGATGATGAGGAATGAGGAGACTATTGAAAAAAATCCAGATAGGAATAAGAGGTAACTGGTATGAAAGGGACCAGAGCTATTTCGGGAAGGGGTACTGAGCATAGCCTTCCTGAGGCTAGTGAAGTCACAGGTCAATAGTGGTTGTTGCACTCAAGTAGAGGGGGAAGGTTCCTGGAAGGATCAAGAAATGCCATTTGCTTAGAGAAGGCTAAGGTGTCTTTTAGCTAGAAAATGCTGTTGACTTTTCAAAGACTAAACAACAGAACTGGATTCAGCAAATTTACATTGAAATGTGGTGCTTCATCTAAGCTTCAAAGCTAGACATAACCTTGGTAAAAGGTTGGGAAAAGATCTTCCAATCAAATGGACCCAAGAAGCAAGCAGTTGTGGCTATCCTAATATCTAACAAGTTAGATTCAAACGAAAATCAATCAAAAGAGATAAAGAAGGTCATTTCATATTCATCACAGGAGAAATCCATCAGTACATAGTCTCAATTCTGAATATCTATGCCCCAAATACAAAGGCAACCACATTTGTAAAAGAAATACTACTAAAAGGAGACTTCAACACCCCACTCTCACTACTAGACAAAACCATCAGATAGAAACTTAAAAAAGAAAAAAAAAAAAAAAAGAACTATCAGAAGTTTGTTCAAACGGGGTTTAACAGATATCTATAGAATAGAACAATCATCTAAACACAAAAGAATATACCTTCTTCTCAGCTCCACATGGAACCTTCTCCAAAACTGACCACATACTAGGCAACATAACAAACCTCAAATGATATTTTAAAAATTGGAATAGCCCCCTGTATTTTTATCAGACCACCATGTTTTAAAGTTGGAATTCAGCAACAAAACAAATTGCAGAAACCCTACAAACTCATGGAACAATGCTCAATTGCACCATTCCTAGGTCAAGGAAGAAATAAAGGAAGAAATTAAAGATTTCCTAGAATTCAAGGAAAATGAAGACCAACATACCCAAATTTATGAGACACTTTAAAAGTAGTGCTAGAAGGAAAGTTCATTGCACTAAGTGCCCATATGAAGAAAACGGAGGATAGTCACATTAGAGAATTAACAGCACAACTGAAAGCCCTAGAAAAAAAGAAGCAAATTCACTCCAGAGAAGTAGACGCCAGGAAGTAATCAATTTCAGGGTTGAAATAAATAAAGTAGAAACTAGGAAAGCAATAAAAAGAATCAATGTAACGCAGAGTTGGTTTTTCGAGAAAATCAACAAGACAAACAAACATTTACCAAACTAAACAAAAAAGAGAGAGAACATGCAAATCAACAAAATCAGAAATGAAAAGGGGGGCATAACAACGGACACTGAGGAAATCGAGAGAATTTTCAGGTCATATTTTGAAAACCTATACTAGACAAAATTCAAAAATTCAAAGTAAATGGACAAATTTCTGGATAGCTATTAATAACCAAAATTAAATTAAGAACAGATAAGCAACTTAAATAGACATATAACCCCTTCCAACCAAAAAGAAAAAAAGCCCAGGGCCATATGCTTTGATGCAGAATTCTACCAGAAATTTAAAGAAGAGCTAATTACCAATACTACTCAAATTGTTCCATACAATAGAAAGAGAAGGTTCATTAGCAAACTCTTTTTACAAGGCTACAATTATCTTGGTACCCAAGCCACACAAAGATACAACTAAGAAAGAGAACTACAGACCAATATCCCTCATGAGCATTAATGCAAAAAATACTCAATAAAATACTGGCAAATCGAATCCAAGAAAAGAACAGAGAAATCATCCACCATGACCAAGTAGGCTTCATCCCTGGGTTGCAGGGATGGTTAAACATAAGAAAATCTATCAAGGTGATCCACCATATAAACAAACTGAAAAAGAAAAACCACATTGATCATCTCACAAGATGCTGAGATAGCCTTTGACAAAATTTAACACCCTTTCATGATAAAGGTCTTGAAGAGATCAGGGATAACAGGAACATAGATAAACATAAAGAAAACAATATACAGTAAACCAAAAGCCAATAACAAACTGAATGGAGAGAAGCTTAAGGCTATTACTCTAAAATCAGGAACAGGACAGGGCTGCCCACTCTCTCCATATGTCTCCAATATTGTACTTGAAGTTCTAGCTAAAGCAATAAGACAACAAAAAAGACCAAGGGGATACAAATTGGAAAGGAAGAAGTCAAAGTGTCACTATTTGCAGATGATATGATAGTTTACAAAAGTTACCCAGAAAAACTCTACCAGGGAACTCCTTCAGCTGATAAACACCTTCAGCAAATTTGTAGAATACAAAATTAACTCAAAAAAATCAGTAGCCCTATTATATATAGATGACAAAGGGGCTTAGAAAAAAAATAAGAGAAACAACACCCTTTACAATAGCCATAAACAATATAAAGTATCTTGGGGTAATGCTTACCAAAAAGTGAAAGACCTATATATCAACTTTGTGTCTTTAAAGAAATAAATTAAAGAAGATACCAGAAAATGGAAAGATCTCCCATGCTCTTTGATAGGTAGGATAAACATAATAAAATGGCAATCTTGCCAAAAGCAATCTACAGATTCAATGCAATCCCCATCAAAATCCCAGCACAATTCTTCACAGACCATGAAAGGATAATGCTCAATTTTATAGGAAAAAACAAAAGACCCAAAACAACCCTGTACAATAAAGAAACTTCACAAGGCATTACCACTCCTAACTGCAATCTCTACTATAGAACTATAGTCCTGAAAACTGCTTGGTATTGGCACAAAAATAGACAGGTAGGCCAATGGAACTGAATGAATGAACACTCTGATATTAACCCACACAACTACGAACACCTGATTTTTGACAAAACAGCTAAAAGTATACAATGGAAGGAGAAAAGCATTTTTAACAAATGGTGCTGGCACAACTGGATGGTGGTGTGTAGAAGACTGCAGATAGACCCATGTCTATTGCCAAGCACAAAACTTAAGTCCAAATGGATCAAAGACCTCAACATAAAACCAGCCACATCGAACCTCTTAGAAGAGAAAGTGGAGGGTACTCTTGAACAAATTGGTACAGAAGACCACACAGATATTAAGATAAAAAGTTAATAAATGGGTCCTCCTCAAACTGAGTAGCTTCTCTAAGCAAAGGACACAGTTGACAAGACCATATGGCAGCCCACAGACTGGGAAAAGATATTCACCAAGCCTACATCTGACAGAGGACTGATGTCCAATATATACAAAGAACTCAAGAAACTTGTCACCAAAACACACACACACACACACACACACACACACACACACACACACACACACACACAAACCCTATTAAAAGTGGGGTACAGAACTGAATAGAGAACTCTCAATAGAGGGAATCAAAAAGGCTGAAAGACACTTAAGAAAGTGCTTAACATCCTTAGCTATTGGGGAAATGCAAATCAAAACAACTCTAAGATACCATCTTACTCCTGTCATTGGTGTTGCAGAAACACATAGATACAGCTGACCTGAACATGGGGGTACTCATGAACCCCCAGACTGATAGCTAGGAAACCAGCATTGAACCAACTCAGACACCCTGAACATGGGTCTCAGTTAGAACGTCTGGCAGTCTAAGGGACCTCTGACAGTGGAACCAGGATGTTTCCCTGGTGCATGAAAGGAATTTGGGTCTACATTCCCCATGGAGGTATACTTGCCTAGCCTAGAGGCAGAAGGGATGTCCTAGACCCTATTCCAAATGACTTGACAGATTTTGATGATCCCTCCTAGAAGGCATCACCCTGCCTATGGTCTGGGGGGGGGTAGAATGGGAGGAGTTGGGAGCATATGAGGGAGAGAAGGAGAGAACTGGGATCGATATGTAAAATAAGAAAAAATAATATACATATATAACACACACACTATAGGTGGTGTTTACAAATTTTTTGAAACCCAAATTATCTTTAAGTGAGGCCTGCAGCAGCTCTTAAGCTATGGGGCTGAGGGTTACCTCTCCTGGACATAGGTTTTTGTCTTATATTTTAAGTGATCCAGTATTTTGTATGTATTCCTTTGTCAACATAACCAGATCTCTTTATTTTACCGCATCCTATAAAATGAATCATATTCTAGTGCACTTGAATAGTGTACTATTCAGGGGTATTTGTAAATTCATAAGGTGCTTTAGCTTTCTCCAATGGTAAAACATTGCCTTCTCTCCAAAATAAAAAACAAAAAACAAAAACAAAACAAATAAACAAACAAACAAAAAAAAAGCAGTACTTATCAAGTAATCCTACTGCCTAGACTCTTGCTTCTGTGGCTCCAGCAATCACAGTCCTGTTTTGAACCTCTATTGGTTTATCTATTCTGGATAATTTCTATCAATAGACTACACTATGCCATTTTGTGTCTGTCTTCTTTAGGCAAACCAAGGTTTCAGTTACCTGGGTCTCTTTTGATATTCGTTTCCTGCAGCTATGCAAATAAAACCTAACCTAACAAAATTCTACAGCTGATTTAAGATGGGCCTTTTACTACTCAATGTCCACTCTCTCTTAGAGTTGTAAGAATATCTTGTGTTTTGTAACCCAGTCACAAAAAGACAAACACGGTATGAACTCACTCATACATGGATTTTAGACATAGAACAAAAGATTACCAGCCTACACTTCATGCTGCCAGAAAAGCTAGGAAACAAGGACAACCCTAAGAGAGACACACATGGTCCCTGGAGAAGGGGAAAGGGACTAGAACTCCTGATCAAATTGGGAGCATGCAGGGACAGGAGAGTGAGAGTTAGGACAAAGAAAGGGGGAGAAGAGTAAGGGAGAGGTGGGCATGAGGGGGCAGGAAGATTGAGACAGGGAAAGAATTGAGGAGTACAAGAAAAGAGATACCATAATAGAGGGAGCCATTATAGATCTAAGGAAAAATCTGGTACTAGGGAAATGCCCAGAGATCTACAAGGATGAAATCAACTAACAATCTAAGTAATAGTGGAGAAGCTACCTTTAATGCCCTTCCCTGACAATGAGATTGATGACTACCTTATATGCCATTCTAGAGCTTTCATCTAGTAGCTGATGGAAGCAGAAGCAGACACCCACAGCTAAACACTGGCCGAACTCCTGGAATCCAGTTACAGAGCGGGAGGAGTGATGAGCAAACAGGTAAAGACCAAGCTGGAGAAACCAACAGAATCAGATGACCTGAACACAGGGAGCTCATGCATTCTAGTCTTATAGCTGGGAAACCAGCATAGAACTGACCCAGACACCCTGAATGTGGGCAGTCTATGAGGCCTCTGGTAATGGATCAGTATTTATCCCTAGTATATGAATGGACTTTGGGAGGCCATCCCACATAGAGGGATACTTTCTCAGCCTAGATACATGGGGGAGGGCCTAGGCCCTGCCCCAAATGATATGACAGACTTTGAAGACTTACCATGGAGGGCATCACCCTTCCTGGGGAGCAGAAAGGGGATGGACTGGGGTTTGTTGGGGGTGATAGGGGAAGATGGGAGGGTGAGGGAACTGAGATTGACATGTAAAACCACATTGTTTCGAATTTAAATTGAAAAAGCAAAAAAAAAAAAAAAAAAAAAAAAAAAAAGGAGAAAGAAAGAATAGCTTATGTTTCTTCAAATAGAACCTTTTATTTCAAGGACAAGAAGGAGCTACTTTAGTATACTGTGCTAATACATGACTATAGTCCCAGTGTTCCTAAAGCAGACGAATTATGGTTTGAGCTCTGCCTACCTAGGCTACATATGAGATTCTGTTGCAGAGAGAGAGAGAGAGAGAGAGAGAGAGAGAGAGAGAGAGAATCTCCATAAGACCTCCATTGTGATGGGCCCGGACTTGCCATCATCAGTCTTCAGTCTTCAGCTGTACTTCCTGGTTCTTACTTTTAGCACAGACATTTATATATGAAATGTTTATTACAGAACATCATTATTTTAAAGGTAGGAAAACTGGTGAGATAATTGAAGAAATTCAAATCACAAAGCTAAAGTATGAACACCCATTTTAAAAATTGGAAATTCAGCACTCTGAAATGACACAGTATCCAGTACTTTTCTCTCCAGAAGCAAGAAGCAAATGCAAGACAGCAGTAAGGCTGCAGAAAATCCCCTACCCAGGAAAAGCTGACTCTCCTTCAATAAGTTTCTAATCTATGCAAATAATAAAGGGGGTGACATTGCACTTCTCAATAGAAGAAAAGCCAAATGCAGAAGCAATTTTGATCACAAATCCTAAGCAAAGGAAACGAGTGAACCTTGCTTTCTGTCCAGTATATATTTGAGTGGCCACTAGGATTTCTTTTTTCCTGAGTGGGGCTTCTTCTTGTCTACATGGCTTATACATTTGAGCTTCATAAAAACGATCCTCACCTGCTAGTTCCTATCTGGGGAGGATGTGCTCCCAAGAGCACAGAAAATAAATGATGCAATAGCAGGGAACAGCGGAGCCAATGCTGTAGGAATAGCACCAAGAATATAGCAGCAATGGCAAGGTGCCCTACCCAGTCAGTAGCAGCTAAGCCACTATTCTGCTGTGCCAAACATGGCTTTGAAATGGGAGCTCAGATCTTGTTCAGGAGAAGTGCAAGCCTGTAAACACCATATCATGGCATTTATTTATTTATTGTAACATAAAGTTAGTAATACTTAAACTATGCATGGTACATAACCCAGTGGAACAGTGAATTAACTTAATGTCTGAACAAGTAGAGATGGTCTATTTAAAAACAAAATAATTACAGAAGTGAGTAGTAGTAGATGAAACTGTAAAATGCAACTAGGAAGAAGAGAAAACCCCAGGTGTGTATGTGTACACAGGAGCACAAAATGAGAAAGAACAGACTCAAATGTGCTGGCTCTGTTTTTAAATCACATCTTTGAAACACTGGCTTCCTGGACTTCTGCCTCAGAGACTCCTTAATGTTTCCTTGCCATAATTTACTTCGTGCTTTTTAACAGAGAGAAAAGGTGCTTCCTAAAGAAAACTGAATGGATTGTTGGCTCCCTGCAGTGGTCCAGTGCAAAAATCCCTCCTCACCTAAAACAAGCAAATCAAAACCCAAACCAAACAACAACTTCTAACTAACATTTAAGGTCTCTGAAGCAGACTAGCAATGAGTCTCACTAGGGTAATCATTTGCACCCTCCTTCAGCCACATGTAATACAGGCTTTATTTAGCAAATAGCAAAGTCGTTTCCCAGAAAGTCAAAGGGCAGTTTCTGCTGTATTAATAGCTGCTCTGGGAGGGTCAGTGTTGTGCTAGCCTACATTTTTTCCAGGGCCTGGAGATGCAATTTCCTACAATCTGTAGGCAATTTCCTACCAATTTTCTTGGGGAGCTAATAGGCTGTGACAGGAGCCGGAGCTAGCAAGCAGCAGGTAGCTTCAGAAAAGACAAATTGCATCGCTGCCACCTAACTGGGCAATCTAGATCGACAGAGTTTATAGCTTTGTAGTGTTATTGGGCCCCATGCTAACAGCAAATCATTCATGCTGCTAGCAGAATTTCATATTCCCTCAACTTCCTTCTGAATTTGTTATTGCCACATATCACTTTCCAGCATTTCCCTGGAAACCATGGTTAAAAAAAGAGAAGAGTGTGTTTGTGCATGTGTGTGACTTAAATGTCTCCTAAATTGCTTACAAGAAATTATTAGCATTTAATAATTTCTCTTTATAGAGTTAGGCTAGGCTGGTAGTCTTTAAGTGAGGGGGTAGGAACATTAGAAATATTTAAAACGAAGAGGCGGTGGAAGAGAAGGAAAAGAAGGCGACACTACACAGGTTAGACAAATTTGGTAGCAGATAGACTGTTTCTTATGTGCATTTGGATCATGCTTGGTTACTGCTAAGTGCATTTCAGAAAGCAGTATTAGTAGTGGCAAAACATGTTTGCAGGACTTATTTTTGCATTGCCTTGATGTTTTTTAAGGAAAAACTAATGATTTAATATAACACTAAAATGTTGTCATAAAATTAAACAGAAACACTTATCCCACCTCCTGTCCTGTTATCTCAGTGTGCGCTGGGTACTGAACTCAAGAACTCTTTCCTGCTAAGCTCTTGCCCTAACACCCAGCTATGCTTCAAGACTAAATCAGTCTTTGTTACAAAAACAATAAATGTGCATCTTAAAAGGTTATAAAGGATATAGGGCAAGGATTTACTAAAGGAGTAACTCAGGTGATTGTTCGTTCATTTATAAAATCCTACTCTGAGGCAGGAATGGCCAGTCCTGAGCTGCAGAGATGAGTGCAATAGAACTCTGCTGCTGGGTAGTTCATCTGGGGCGAAAGACAGCTGCACAAACAGATGCACTACAGCAACTGTGCTGCTGGAAGTTGTATGAATGCTATGAGGGCACAACAGCTCAGAGAGAGTTAAACAGCACAAGTGATAGCCATGTTAGTGTGGATACATGAATCCCAGCACTCAGGAGACTGAGGCAGGAGAATCATGAGTTCAAGACACAGCAAGATCCTGCTTTTTAAAAAGGAAAACAAAGCCCAAACCAACTCAGATAAATCAACATTTCCGACCTGAGACTTAGTGGGCTCCGCCCTCATCACTCAGGTCTAGTTAAGATGAGCAATATGCAAATAGTCACCTGTAGCTCTGTTTATATGCTGATGGAAGTGTACACAGAAATGGACCTAGCACTAGCATTAGGGTCATTTTCCACCACTGTCCTTAGAGAAAGGCTGCAGTGAGCCCCAAGTGTTAAAACAGCAACTCTGGACGAGTAGGAGCTCTGTGTGTATGAGGAAGATGTGCTTACCTTGTACACTTCATCCCCAAATCATGTCTGTCTCAAAACAAAACAACCTAAGGAATTCAGGGAAAAAGTCAGGGCAGCCAGGGTTACCTAATACAGAAATACTGTCTCATTCTGCTCCATCTACCAAAAAAAGAATGCAAGAAAGTGTTATGATAAATCTTTATGGGAACCTTGCATGGATTCCATGAAGGATTCCATAGCAGAGTGTGACTAAGGTGGGGACAAACGTGCCAGGCATAGAGAGCTTAAGTGATAAGTTTTATTAGAAAGGGAGGGAGGGGGGAGGAAACACAAAAGAGGTAGAGAGACACAGAAAGAGGACAGAAGTGAAGAGGGAAATAGGAAAAGTCCTGTCTGCCCCAGGGGAACTGAAGGAAAGAGAGCAGGAAAAAAGGAGCAGAAAGAGAGCTGAAAAGAGAGCAAGAACAGAAGAGAGTGGAGAGAGCGAGTAAGTGGGCAAGGCCTTTCTTTTAAAGGGGTCCTTGCACCTGAGTAGACTAGTACTCATGGAACCCTGGGCTAACCAGAGTACTGTCTGAGTGCATTCTGCCAGATGACAGGGGCAGGCTGGCATGATGCCTGAATTCTTCCCACCTTTAATAAATTCAGAAAAAAGATAATCATCTCCTAAAGATCAGATAGCTCTGAAGACCGCTCCTGCACAACTCACTGAATACTGAGGCATCGAGCTGGTGACGACCAAAAGTCTTATCCCCCCACGGGCTCATATTCATAGAGCTGGAAGGCACTCTGCACACACTGTCAAGGGAGAAAGGTAAACACCGACTCAGCGACAAACCTTGCAATCTACAACAATGACCTGCCTGCATGATATGCGGGCGCAATACTGGCACAAAGCTTGTAAGACCAACCCATTTAATATTAGATTGGACTTAAGGCCCATTTCATGAGATGGAGCCCATGCCTGACACTGTTCAGGTGGCCAATAACCTGAAATAAGATAGGCAGGGGGCCTAGGGGAAAACCAAATACTATTGTTCTGCAAAAAAGAATAGAGCAACAGAATGACTCCTGATGACATTCCACTATGCCCACAAATTAGTGTCTTCTTACTCATCAGAGAAACTCTGTCCTGCACCAGATGGGCACTCACAGAGACCCACAGCTGGTGCTTAATACCAGGTATGACAGGGGCAAAGAAGAGATCACTTTAAGGACAGAACGAAACAAGCTAGGCATGGCAGTTTTCAAACTTGAGTCTGTCAGGGTTGATTTCAACACATTTGCTGGCTTTTGTTCTGATAGTTAGGGGAGACTGATCCAAGGAACAAAGTGTCAGGAGTCCTGGAAAGGCCATTTCTAACCCCAGTTCTTGGCACCTGCTAGTTATAGGACTGGCTCTCATGCTGAAGGCTTGTTTTGGTAGTCATGAGTTCTTTTCCGAAAGTGTGCAGAGATGCACTGCTATAATTCTCCTTTCATGGTGATTGAATAAGTAATATCTCATCCATTAACCAAATATCAATATAGCCAATTAACTCCAGGACCACAAATCCATGGCTGCTCAAGTTCATTATTTAAAATCTATGTTTGAATGTAATTTGCATGTCTTCTTCTATATACTACAGGTCAGAGCATCTCTCACTTGTGTGTTTGTTTTTGTTGTAACTGGATCTCTCTATGCTGTCCTCCCTGGTCTATAACTCTCTATGTAGACCAGCATTATGATTGGTTTTAATATCAACTGCTACAAGTAAAAATCACCTTAATAGAGAGCTTCTATTTGGTTGCTTTCATTGATGTAGGAAGACCCACCCAAGTGTGGACCTCACCTTCTGGTAGCAGCCTTGACAAAAAGGCCAGAGAGGAAGGAAGAGTATTTGTTCACTAAGCCTTTGTAGTCGGCACCAGGTTCATCTACTTTGTTGTTACTACTAGTTTCCTTTGAATACATCAAAATCAGCATTTCCAGGCTTCCATCACAGACTAAGGAGCAGTGGCTCTCCAAGTAGCTTCCAGGTTTTTAGTACTAGATGGGACACAATGGAGACTGTCAATCTCATAGACTGATCAAATACTGTCTTCTCAGCCTGTCTAGTATTAAACAGCTACTGTGGGCTGACTCAGGCTGCTGAGGCATCAGCCTCAAGCACCCAACAACTACTGGGCTCTCTCTTAGTGTGAGACAACTGTTACAATTTTAATGGAAACTAATTGAAATATATATATCTGTTCCTCTAAAGAGCCCTGACCAAAATAAGTCTGATTTTGATCTCACAGAGACACAACTGCCTCTGCCCTCCCATCAGTGATGGGATTAAAGGCACGTATTATCACATCTGTCTCCAGCTTATTTATAATAATAATGCAGCATAAATACTATATAGGTCATTGTATCATTAAGAAAATAGTAAGAAAAGTCTTATGTATTCAATGTACGTATATATGTGTATATTTTCACATACTATTTTCTTCAGTTGAATTGTAGATAAGATCCTACAAATAGTTGAGTATATTCTCTAGTATAAATCTGTCACTTCTCATGGACCCACACTTGAGGAAATTCCACCTGAATTGTTCTTGAAAAAGGCTCTCACATCTTCATGGTCCACTTTGAAGTATATTAAGGATTAAAATAGCCTGGTATATGGGAGAAAGGGAGTAGAATAAACACCAGATGCCTTCCCATAACACATCTCCACAAATAGCAACAACACACCACAGAAATGCATGGGGATGAGGTCTCAATTCTAGGCCTACTTTAAATCTTACAAGCTATAGAAATCTGGTCAATGATGGAGTGTGTCCTTCTGTGTACTGTGAATATATATTTCTCTTACTGGTTGATGAATAAAGCTGTTTCGGCCAATGAACAGGCAGGATGTAACCAGGCAGGAAATATAGGTGGGGCTACTAGACTATGAGAATTCTGGGAAGAGGACTGTAGAAAGTGAGTGGCCAGAGAGTTGCCATGTAGCTGCTGAGAAAGTAAGAGACTTGAGCATCACTAATAAGTCAAGAACATGTGGAGATACACAGATTAATAGAAATGGATTAATAATTAAAAGAGAGCTAGATAATAAGAAGCCTAACCCATAGGCCAAACAGTTTATAATTAATATAAGTCTCTGTGTGTTTACCTGGGATTGAATGGCTACAGGACCAGAAGGGACAGAAACTTCAGTTCTAATTAATATAACGCTGTATGTGTTTATCTGGGACTGAACAGCTGTGGGACCTAGTAAGACAGAAACATCCATCTTACAGGTTCAGAATGCCGAGACTCCAAGAGCATGTCACCATACCCAGCTAGTGTTATTTCCTGTATGCTGCAGTCAGATCTCTGTCCATAAATAGGAGAAAAGTACATTCTAAAGCTAAAATGAATGGTAATAACATGCAAAGTGGTACCAGTAAGACTGGGGAGCCATTGGCCCTCACTCTATCCTATGCTTGCTACTCTAAGGTCCGATATTAAATTAAGGGAGAGAATTAACTTACTAACTTTTAGAAATAAAAAACACTTGAAGGATTTCCCCAAAGTCACATGTTGGGCATTTCATATATTACATAATCTCAAATTTTAAAAAGCAAGCATATAAAATAAAATATAAAGTACGCATATATTTTCATGACCTTCATGAACTTAGATCTGGAGAGCTGAGCTCCTATAGTTTATCTGTAAACATTCAATAGTTAGGCTTCTAGCTGTACAAACTGTGTCTCCATAGCAAGTTGTATCTGTTGCCTCGAGTCCCACCCAAGACTTAGTGTTGAACCAATAAAAGTCACTAGAGTGACAAAAATATCGATATCTTTCATTTGTGGGTAGCCTTTAATGATATATATATATATATATATACATATACATATACATATATGTATATATATGACATATATATACACACACACATATATATAAACACACATATGTGTTTTATATGAGCATACATATATGAGTTGTGGAATCTCATAATAATATTCAGAGGAAATGTTGTTGAATAAAATTAGTCATGTTTACAGTTCTTCATGCTATGAATTCACAATATAAAACTTAATGTATTTACACTGTCTAGTGGGAAAGAAACTTAGTTTATGTTCAGCATCAGCCCTGAGGAAGTTTTTAATGCCCACAGTAATGAAAAATGTAAAATTAATGAAAGCACATTCACCGAGATCCTTCGACACTCACTCCACAGTTTAAACCACTTGTCATTTTAATATCTAACCTCATTAGCATAACATTTCTACATGTTTGGAATAAGATAGGAAGGAATGATAACATTGAGCCACAATTCACAGCCAACAAAGGAAAGAAATAGTAACATCCATGAATTGTATAACTCTTTGAAATGACAGCCAGTGTTTCTTAATCATGAACAGTGATTGCATTGCTTCTTTGTTTTCAAAATTGGGTCTAAAAAATGATAAATAACCTTCAGTGTGTCCCATGGTCTGCCAAATGATTAAGCCAAAAAATAAAAATATTTTCCCAATCAGCAAATGTTCCTATGAGCAGATTAGCCAACAATCCAAAATCTACTTCTTTGAATTATATCTTGCATGCAATCCCATTTTCTAATGACCTTAGTTATTCAGAAATACAACATGTATTTTAATGGGTTAGGTGACCTTAAAAGAATCAATGCATCTCAAAGAAATGCCTCAGGGGACTCTGGTTTATTGCATAGAAGATAATTCTTTCCTGAAAGAGGAGCAAAGCTTTGTTTGAAATTAAGATTTGGAGATCATAAAAGGAATCGATTGAGTCAAGATGTTCTGTGTAATGTATGGTCCACTGGAGGCAAATTAGCATTTGCAGGTTAGTTGAGGAGTAGAAGAAGGGCTGAACAACAGGAGCTTTGTTTCCAACTTGCACAACTTCAGAGTTTGTTAAAAGATGGTACATGACAATGACTTAAAGGCTGGGGGGCAGGGAGAGAATAGGAGAATATGTTAGTCATGTTCCAGAATATCTTGACAAAACCACAAAGTCCCGAGTTTACTGTAAGTGCTGCCAGGTTAAAGCAATGTTCTGGTGTGGACTCCAGAAAGGCAGTGGGACAGACAGAGTGGCACTACAAGACTAGGTTTCAAACAGATTAGAATTATAACAGTGGACATGGCAAGTTCATTTTCAGTCTCCATGATGCATGCAGGGTTAGAGTCCCTTTGCTTGCCTGTAAACTCACTGTGCCTAGCAGGAAATTGGAAACTATGTGGCCATGTTCTTTGGTGTGTAGGTATAAATAAATGTGTGTGCAAGTGACCTTGGAAGCTAGAAGCTTCAGACCCCCTGGAGCTGAAGCTATAGGCATTTGGGAGCCACCTGATGTGGGTGCTGGGAACCAAACTCAGATCCTCTTTCAAAAGCAGCAGCTGTGCTCTGAAACACAACTTCTGCAGTTCATACTTAACAAATCTCTATCTCCTGGTTTGCACACTGATCAGGTGATGAGACACTACAGGAGTGCCACAGCATAGGGCTTGCTTTCTTAATCTGCAGACTAGTTGTTCCCTTGTCCTCATTCCTGGATGTTTTTGTAAAACCAAAAGCAAATGTTGGGAGAACCCACACCTTTGTACACCAGGATTCTGAAAGTATTCACCAACCCCCTTAATACCACTGTAACTGAGGCATGACAGGGGTCTTTTCAGTCACTTTCACTCTTCTTCAAGCACAACCCTGCCATTGTATCCCAACTTTTACATGTTTCAGCAGGGCGGGAAGTTGCTTGTGAGACCTTATCACAATGAAACACACCCCTTTACCAAGCCTAGGTAATATAATAGTGTTCATTCACTCTTTAGTACCCAACAGTGTCTTTTCGCTATCTCAGGAAAACTCCTACCTACTACAGAGGGAAGGAATGTGTAAATACCAGTTCACACTAGGAGGTGAGGGGCATGTCCCCCAGACTGTTTCTCTAGCCTGCCTCCACAGAGCCACTGCTGTAAACTGTACAAAATCAAAACCTGACCAAGTCTGACCATTTCCTCTGAACCATAAAAAACAGTGAAAATTTTTCACCCTCACTGCAAGGCATCAACGATGCCTTGGATCTTCCCATGGTCTCTGCCAGTACTTAAGCCATGCATTTCCTCTTTTTATGTTAGCAGGGCCATATTGAAATACTTAAACTTTCTTAACTGAATTGAGGACATACTTCCTTAGTCACAACTATTAAGTAAGCTCTAATGTTCAAAGCCCCAGTTCAAGTACCACAATACTAGTTCCCTCTATGACAGTGACTAAAAGACTGACAAACACGGTTTAAGAGATGATTTAAGACTCTCTGCCAGAGTTCTGGAGTACTGCAGCCATGTCTAATCCCATTGCAGACTAGGAATGTGAGGTCCCCTATGATTCTTATCCTACTTTGTTGACTGTGATATGCACATGAGAGGTGCAAGTAGGACGTTGCTTATGCACATCTAGACCTGGGATATCCCCCAAAGATTACTGGCTTCTGGAACAAAGAGTTTGGGAAGCTCTGCATAATAGAATAGAGAAAATGCCACAACATTCACACTGCTATGCTACATGCACTTTTAAAATTAGCATGCTTCCCTCTCCAAGGAAGGGATGACCTTGCTTATCTTTGTTTAAAGGCTGGGACTGTTTGCTAAATAGCTGTTGAATGAAGAGGGAAACAGCTTTTTAAAAGGAGCTTAGTGCTCCCACAATAGAGTGTGCTTCTTTGTCTGAGTGGATGATTTCAGTTGATAAAAATGTGAAAACCCTCACAACAGAAAGAAACCTAAGGAAATCTTGGAACCGGAAGGTTTAAGGAATGGGGTTTTCCCTGTGTCCTGATATGACAGAACAGGTTCATCAGCCTCCTCTGTCTGCACAAACACACAACATTAAGTTCCTTGAGCTGAGCATTGAAGCAGCTGATGCTACTAAATCTCTCTCTCAGAATCACCAAAGAAAGAGCCCATTCATCTGAAGTTCTTTTCAGAATTTTCAGCTGTGTTGTCCATCACTGCAGACATGCTCATTCCGTCAGTTGCTTCTCACTTAGTCAACACTGTGAACATCCCTGAAGCCTGGCTCAAGTTTCTAGTTCCTGACTTTCCAGAAAGTTCCCAGACTTCCTGCTTTCCTACAAGTCTGTTGCTTCCTGACCTTTCTGCAGTTTCCACCATTGCTACATATCACGAGCAATAGCTGCCCAAGTATTGCAGGAGAAATGCCACACTGGTGAGGATCTGAATGAGGAAAACTCAGGCTATAGCAAGTTTCAATGAGGAAATATGAAATCAATGAAACCCAAAAAGGCTGACCATAGAGAATCACTCACAGACACTGCCCTGGGATCAGATATGTGCAGCAAATCTGGCTTTTGTCCAGCTTGCTAAAGAAACAGCCATCTTCCACTTCAGAAGAGCTTCTTTAAATCTCACAAGATACCCAAAGATCCTGTCAACTTCATGGGTAGTGGGTAGAATTATGAGTGTATATTTCTACAGGATTCCAGGAGAAAGCAATGCTCCTGCTGAACAGTGAATACATGGCATTGACAGCAAAGCTTTTCAGAGTGTGTTACTTGGTAATCTGTTGACAATGGAGCTGAAAGAGTTGCATTACAAGCCTTATTTTTATTCTAAATTATATATTTTATCTGTTTTCGTCTTATACTCTCCTGGGTCATCTTTTAACTTTTGCTTTAAAAAAATTACAATTATTTCCTTAAAATTATTACAATTATTTTATTTAAAAATAATTTCATGCAACATGATATGTTTTACCTTATTTCACAACTACCAGCATGTTATACCTGCCACACTCAGGGCTAGGAGAGCGCTGTGGATGGAAATTTTAAAGAACTACAAGGAATTCCATAATCAAGATAATTACTTTTTTTTTTTTAAAGCAATGATTTTTTTTAACAGTTAATGCAAAAAAGCAAGAAAGAGAGAGAGGGAGATGAAGAAAGAAAGGACAAAAAGGTGTGGTGGACACAGTATTAATATTTTAGGTGAAGGTATAACCCAGCAGGCTCAAGACTGTTGAGCAAGCATTGGGCTAGATATTGACTTTAAATTGTTCTCCATAGATTTTTAAATAGTCTTTATTTTAGGACAGTATTAATCTCACTCTGAATACAAAGTACCACAATTTCCTATGTACCTTAGACTTTTCTTCATCAGTAGTTCCCCCAATAAAGAGTGTTGTACCGGCACAGAAGCAATAGCCTGTGTCTGCTGTCAAAATTAGCATTCATTATTATTTCTTGTATGGGTTTGGATCAGTGTATGACGGCATGTACTCACCATTGTAGCTTCATCAAGAATAGTTTCATTGCCCTAAAGAGCTTGTTCTACCTACTCCCCCTCACCCCTTTATACTAACCAATAATTACTAACATTTATATTTTCTTCAAAGTTTGGCGATTTTCAGAATGATATAGTTGGAAACTTCTAATATATAGGCTTTTCAGACTGGCTTTTCTCAGTGATATGCATTTATTTAAATCATCTCAATAGCCGCATGATTCCTTTCTTTTAGATGCTGCATAGGATTCTTTTGTATAAACCATAACTTAGCTACTGTTTTAGTATAGATTCTCTGAAAAAGTGTGGGAGTAGAGAGGGGCTGAAAATAAGGAACTGGCTGATTTGCAACCATGTAGGCCAAGAAGTATGAAGCTTTGTAACAGGACAGGAGCACTGATGATATAGTCCCAAATCTGAAGACCTGAGAAACAGAAGAGCCACTGGTGTGAATTAGAACCAGAATGCAGTCAAAAGCACAGTAGCAAGATATTCCAACTCAAAAATGGGCAAAGAAAATAAATTCTCAGTCCTTTTGCTCCGTTTCGGTCTTCTGCTGCTGGAGTGAGTTCCACCCATAGTAGCAAGAGTAGGCTGCTTTGCTCAGTCTTCCAATTCAAATGTTAATCATATATAGAAACAACTTCATAGAGCATACTCAGAAACTGTCTAAACAAGCATCTGGGTAGCTCTTGACCCACCCAACCAACATATCCACTCACTTCCCACAGAACGTCTTGGTTGTTTTTAGGTCTGGGGAACTATGAATACAGCATCTGTAAACATGTATGTGCAGGATTCTGTGAGAGCATGTTTTCAGCTCATCTTACTTAGACATCTTACTTGATATTAAGATATTTACTTAATACCAAGCACCATAATTGCTCCACTAGATGGTAGTTTTGTCAGTTAATCAACTACTACACTGTCTTCCAAAGGAACAGCACCATTTTGCATCCCTACTAGCAGTAAATGAGAATTCTTGTTATATCACCTTGGCGTCTATTTTTTTCATGTGTGTATAGACTGACATTTTATATATTGCTGCAAAATATTACTTCCAAAAATCACTGCATTTTTTGGTAACACCTTAAACTTTGAGTTCAAAGTCAGTTTCTACCTCACCTTATCTTCCTGGTTTCCAACTCAATTCCTCTAGGGCAGAAAGCACATACATTACTAAGTCCATTCCCACAATCTCAGAGCAAGTTAAAAATAACTATATAATGCACTTACCTAACCTACCCAAAATCTTAGCTTAGTGTTCTGAAACAGGCTTCAAACATTTACAGTATTCTACAGTTGGGTGAAACCATTTAGCACAAAGCCTACTTTCTAAGAACTAAGTAGCTCATATACACAGAGATGAGAATTTTGTAGATGGGAGGCAAAACCAAAGGATACAATATCCATACAATGTTGGCATCAATACTGACTGTGGACTAGTGTTTAATCATGACATCTGGTTGGCCAACAGGTTCTTACATACTGCCCAGAATGAGAACATTGTATTGTATCTTGCTTGACCAGTGTTGTGGTTTGAAGTGGTATTTCCTCCATGGACTCATATGTTGGAATAGTTAGTGCCCAGCTGCTGGTGACGTTTTTAAGGTTATAGAACCTTGAGAAAGTAAAATGTCTCTGGAAAAAAGTAGATGATGGGGAATGGATCTTGAGATTTTATAGCTCAGTCCATGTCTTGTCCACTCTCTGGTTTCTCCTCCAAGATAGGAGGTGAAGAATTTCAGCTGCATATTCTAGCCATCGTGGAAGTTCCTGCTGCCATACCATTTTCTCTGTGATCAACTATAACCCTCCAACTTTGAGTTGAAGCAAAATGGTTCCTTTCCTAAGTTTCTTGTAAGGGACTTGGTCACAGAAACAAGACACTAGTTCACCTAGGAAGCAATAAGAATGCAACAGCAAAATTTAAAGTACATCATGTTTGCTTCTATTTTTTTTTTTTTTTTCCTTTTTACTCTTTACTTATTTGAGGGCACAACACCCAGCTCCCAAATAGATGCATGGAGGGTCATTTTTTTTTTTTTTTTTTTTTTTTTTTTTTTTTTAATAAATGCCTGGCCTTAGCTTAGCTTATTTCTAGCCAACTTTTCTTAAATTATCCCATCTACCTTTTGCCTCTGGGTCTTTATCTTTCTCTATTCTATATAACTTTATTTCTTATTCTGTGGTTTGCTGTGTAGCTAGGTGGCAGGACCCTGGTATCCTCTTTTCTCCTTTTTTTACTCCTTGATCCCCTCTATTCCCAGATTTAGTCTCCTATTTCTTCTTTCTGACTGCCATCATGCCTAACCTTCCTCCTACTAGCCACTGGCTGTTCAGTTCTTTATTAAACCAATCAGGTGTTTTAAAAAGGCAAAGTAACATAGCTTCACAGAGTCAAACAAATACAACATAAAAGAATGCAACACATCATTGCATCATTCTACAGCATAAATAAATGTAACACATCTTCAACTAATATTCCACAATACCTTCTAGGCCCAACCTGCTACTGAGTGTCATATCTGAGTCTATGGTTCTACCACAGCTAGGGGATGCATAGATATCCATGGCTCTGATTACCAACAAAGAAAGACAGTACAGATGCCAGGGCAATGGGCTGACACCTGAGGCCATGTTGGTGCCCAAGGATCATGCTGCCACCAAGGCCATACAGGTCAAGGTGGCCTATACTGCTACCTGGGGCCATGATGACATCCGAGCTGTGGCCCAGGGCCATGTCTGGGTTCATGCCCCTACAGCAGCCAGTGTCTGTGTTAAGATTCATTACTTCTAATATCATCAAAGTCATGAAACATGTGGGGCCATGTAGGAGTACATGTATCATACTGCTGCTGGGCCCATGCTACTTTGAGAGGCCTGTGCTGTCACCCAGGACCATGCGACATCAAGCCCAACATGCTGCTGACGGTCACTTAAGGGTCCACAGTCCTACTGCAGCTGGGTTTGATGTCTGTTGCCTGTGTTACTACAGTGGCCCATGGGAACTGTGTGTTGAAGTACAAGGGCCATAATGAGCTTGTCCTGCTCCTCACCTGAGAGCTGACTTCTCTTCAGCCCTGGGACAACAAACCTTGATGACCCTGGCACAGGGGAGCTACCTCCTTCTCTCCCATACACTTTTGAAAGTGGACCTGCCCTTCACTTGTGGAGGGTGGTCCCAGCAACCAGGGTTGACCAACTGAACTACCATGAAGGCACACATCCAGGGCTTTGATTTGTCACTCCTCAATACCTATCCCATCTATGACCTGCTGGAGTGGGTTAAGGGAGTGGTCCTAAAGAACCATAGCTGCAGGATCTCCATGACTCTGGACAACAGCGGGGTATCCAAGAGTTTTAGTGGGGATCCTGGATTGATGTTGTACCAGAAACCAGAGGCCTTTAACCTGACCAATACCACATTATACAATGAACATTTGGAAGTAAAGCTGTTTGCACAAAAGGGTACTATACAATACTATATGATATATCCCAATGCCACTAAGATGAATGAAGAGTTGATGGAGAGGCTGGGAAAGTGCAGGAGTGAAGTGGGTTTTTTTGTTCATTTTAATTATTATTTGTATGTTTTATTTTTATTATTACATTTTTAGTTTTCTTTCTGGGGGTTGCTACAAGGATGAAGAATGGATATTCAGGGACTGAGAAATGAGGGGGATTGGGAAGCATGATGTGAAATTAGCAAAGAATCATTAAAAAGATTATGATTAAAAAAATCAGGATTTATTTTTTGTGAGTTTTCTCAAGTTTCTTGCCACTGAAATGCTGACCAGAATAACTTAGAATATACTAAATACTGGTAAAATTTACAGAGTTGGAATTTTAAAAAAATAAAACAGCCACTAACCATAGTAGCTAAAACATATGTTGACAATTGACATTTGTGAGAATACCTATGGAAAGGCTACGGAAACCTTCCCACTCTAACAGGGTAGTCTCTGCTAGTTTTGTGACTATGTCAAGAAATTGAAACAAAAGTTTCAGTTACCCAAGGCAATCCATTTAATAATCTGCTTCAAATGTCAGTCAGTAAGGCCCATCTTTACTACATATGATGAAACTGACTTAAATTCAATGGAAGGCATATACATGCCCACACAACCCGCACTCCCACAAGAACTTCAGTATCTCCCAGCTCAAATCAGAGAACTCCAATATGCACAAGAGATTCAGTGAATCCCAGAAGGATGCCCTCTTTGCTCACTTCAGGTAATTTGAAGATAATAGAAGAGATGGGAAGGAGGGTAGTCTATATCTTATTCTCCAGTTTGTGGTAATAGGAGCCAGCTGGTGATTTAACTTAACATTTGTCTGCACTTAGAAGAAGAGCCAGCATCAATATCCACTGAACAGCTACCTTGCCCTCACATTCTGCAAAGGTTCCCTCATCTCTTGATGGTTAGAGGACATGATGAACAAGGCCATGGAAAGGAGCGCTTTAGACTGAGGTATTGTGTTATGAGCACTCTTTCTGGCCAGCCAAGCCCCACAGCTGCATCAGCTCCAAAAGAACACATGGACACTATATTAATTATAATACTGGTGGCTGATGAATAGGGCTTCTTATTGGCTAGCTTTGTCTTAATTACTAACCCATTTCTATCAATCTATGTATTGCCACGATTCTGTGGCTTACCCTGTAATGCCCAGTATGGTGTTACTCCTCCCACAGCCTCACGACTCTGTCTTGTGGAGGAACTCTTTCTACCTTTCCCAGAATTCTCCTCCTCTTCCAGCCTTGCCTATCTTTCTGGCTGGCCAATCAGTGTTTTATTCACCAATAAGAGAAACATATACAGAAGGACATCCCCATCAGTATTGTATTACATGCATCACACAGGTAAGTGCTGTGCTGAAAACTTAAAAGGTTATCCAAGTTATCTATTGTGTCCTATCATTAATAGCAAGCAAGATATTGCAAAATGTAAGGCATTTGAAAAGACTTGTTTCTCTCTTTCTCTCTGTCTCGTGTGTGTATGTGTGTGTGTGTGTGTGTGTGTGTGTGTGTGTTGAGACAGGGTTTCTCTGTGTAACAGCTCTGGGTATCCTGAAATTCATTTTGTAGACCAGGCTGGCCTGAAACTCAGAGATCCACCTGCCTCTGCCTCTCAAGTGCTGGTTTTAAATGCATGCACCAACATGGCTGGCTGAGACGTAGAAGTTTTAACAAAGAACTGTAAGTGAAAATACATAACTATAATCCCAGCAACTGGGAGGCTGAAGCAAGCAGATTACCATGAATTCCAGGCCAACCTTGGTTACCTTATGTATATGATACAAACTTAGAAAGGCTAATAATATTGATGATGTGAGTGGGTGGCATAACTCTACATGAGATGGTAAGGGCAGAAGGACCCTAAGTCTTCTGATCTTTATGTAGAGCACAATCCCCAGGACTACAAAAGAACAACAAAAATAACAAATAACAAATTGATGGTTTCCAATTATTATATACAGCCAATGTATTCTAGTAGTCTAGAGAGATGTAGATTTGTTGTCAGTTGTAGCCTGTTTATAGTCTTTCTCATCTTGTTTCCACAGAAAGGATGTTAGATAGAATTAGGGGTTTCTATTTAATTGTTTCAGATGAAATGTTGAAACCCTTCTTCTTGGCACCCATCTGAAATTGGTTTCCATAGCATAAACAAGAACTCATACTTTGATGGTCCAGAAGACAGACTATATATGGTTTACAATTCAAATAGACATAAAGAAAATGAGGAGTTAGAAGGGCCCTGAAACAACTTCAGAAGATATATTAGTCAGGGTTCCCTAGCCTCTAGAGTCCCTAGTCAGTGGTTCTTAACTTGTGGGTCAGGACACCTTTGGGGGTCAAATGACCTTTCACATGGGTTGGCCATCTTTCATAACAGTAGCAAAATTGCAGTTATGAAGTAGAACCAAAAATACTTTTATAGTTGGGGATCACCACATATGAAGGGTCACATTAGGGAAGATTAAGAGCCATTGGTCTAGAGGAACAGAATTTATAGGATAAATTTATCATCTGTCTATCTTACTTGCGTTGGTATTTAGTGTGAATGTATATCTGTGTGTGTCAGATCTTGGAATTACAGACAGCTGGTAGCTGCCATGTGGATGCTGGGAATTAAACCTGGGTCGGTCGGTAGGTTGGTCGGTTCATCTGTCTGTCTATCCATCCATCCATCTATCTATCTATTGAAAGGGTATTTGTTAGACTGCTTTACAGATTATGGTCAAGTTAGTGTTAGTTCAACAATCACTTTCTAAGAATCCTATAGTTGTTCAGTGTGCAAGACTGTATTTCTCACCTAGTTTTCAGTATAAGCCAGAATCCCAAAGAAGTAGTTTCTAAGACCAGTGAAGAAATGGTAGTGTGAGAACAAGCAAGCAGAGACAAAGACTTCCTTTCTTTGATGTTCTTTACCTAAACTACCAGGTGTGGACCAGATTAAAGGTGGATCTTCTACCTCAAAAGAATTATATTAAAGGCCTATCTTCCCAACTCAAAGATCCAGATTAGAAGTGGTCTTTCCACTTCAAATGACTAAACTAGAAAACAAAATCCCCCACTGCTATGCCCAGCCATTTATATCTTAGTTAATTCCAGATGCAGTCAAACTGAAAACACTAGCCTTCATAAGTAAACATCTTTTCAACTTGAGAATAGTATCTCCTTGTGTCATGCTTAATTTCCAAATGAAAACAATAACCATGTCATAATTATGCCTAACATAACTATCTCACATAAAATCACAAACACATTATATATTTAAGCAGGTCATAATTATGCCTGACATGATTTAACTCTCCCTTGTACAACCACAGATGCAATATAAATTTAGAATAGGTGGCAATGTCTCTTGAGGGTCATTCTTTTATTATCTCAAATTTAAATATAACCATTGATATTCACTTAATTGATACTACTTTACACATTACATGATAAAAAATTTGACAAAATACAAGTTTCTGTACACATTCTTAACAAAACATGATAGAAACACTCATGTCAATTATAATCTTTGATTTCTTCAACTACTTTCTTCTACCCTCTTTCTGTATATCCTCCACCCTCAGCAAGTCTTGGTTCTTTTCCTGGAGAAGGGACTCATACCTTCATGCCATTAACTTTAATCACAAGACATGGTAGCACCAAGAGACCCCTTAAAGGATCTTCATTTCAAACATAATCTTTCTTACCACTATTGCGGAGAAGCAATCCAATTTCCCCTAGGTAATCTGGTTCAATCACTGATCCTAACACTGTTATTCCTTTCTTCACCTGTTGGCTTAAGGGCATCAGAAGCTCAACATGGCAAGAGAGAAATCTAGCTCCCATTCCAATAGAATAGTTTTTGTAGCTACAAGCAGGAGCACTACTAATTCTAGAACCAAAACTTCAAGGCTAAAAGATAATAAAGTCTCAGACACAGGCAGTGAAAATTTTATGGACTATGGCTACACCGCATAATAGATGCTGATTCAAAGCCTGCCCAAGCTTTTAGGCTGTTGTCACCTAATTGGCACTGTAATTGTGTCTTGAAAAGGCCATTCCATCTTTCTATCAGGCTGGCTGCTTCAGGATGGTGGGAAACATGGGAGACCAGTGGATTCCATGATCATGGGCCCAATTTCATACTTCTCTGGCTGTGAAGTACTATGAAGTGAGTTTCTTGGTTACAAAAAAGTACTGTGGGGAATACCATGATAGTGAATAAGCATTTTGTAAGTCCACAGATGATGGTTTTGGAAGAAGCATTACATACAGGAAAGGCAAATCCATAACCAGAATAAGTATTGGCTCTGATAAGGACAAAGTGCTGACCTTTCCATGGAGGAAGTAGTCCAATGCAGTCAACCTGCAATTAAGTTGCTGACTGGTCACCCAGAGTATTGTTGCTATATCTGGGACTCAGTTTTGGTCTCTGCAGTTGGCAGATCTGTCACTCAGCAATGACTGTAGTTAGATCTGCCTTGGTGCATTGCAGTGTATGTTGTCAAGCCCATATATATATATAACCCCATCTATGCCACCCTGGCCACTTTATTCATGGTCCATTGGGCAATGCAAGGAATGGCTATCGAAAGAAGCTGACTGACCACAGAATGGGTCATCCTATCTATGTGGTTACAAAACTCCTTCTCCGCTGAAGTAACCTGATGAGCATTGTCATAGGACATAAGTATCTTAACATCTTTCATCCATTTGGAGGGATCTGTCCATAAACTTCTTTCCCAGATGTCTTTCTTACCAATTATCCAATCATGTTCTTTCAAAGTCTTTGATCATCCAGGCAGTCCATTGGCTACAGACATGAATCAATTAATGAACAATCACCCATCTGGCCCTTTTTCCTTTCAATCATAATGAATGACCATGTGTACTCCCTGATGTTCTGCCCACTGTGGAGGAATAGACTTGCTATCAAGTGACAACACAGGCCAAGAAGCAAGTTTCCTTCTTCCATGTCCTTTATATAGGTTGACAGTAGGTATGGTCCAGATTAAAGGTGGATCCTCCCACTGAAGGTAGTCTGGATTAAAGGTGTTTTTGTTGTAGCTTCTATTGCAGTGATGAAACACCATGAACAAAAAGCAAGCTGGGGAAGAAAGGGTTTATTTGGCTTATACTTCTACAAATAGTCCATCCAGCCAAGACAGAAACCCAAAAAGGGTAGGAATTGGGAGGCATGCTGCTTAATGGCTTGCTTTCCATGGCTTGCTCAGCCTGGTTTCCTATGGAACCTTCAGGGAGATGGGTCCTCCCACATCAGTTAGTAATTTAAAAAATGTTCTATAGGCTTGCCCACAGCTCAATCTTATGAGGGATTTTCTCAATTGAGATCTGGATTAGAAGTGGGTATTCTTAGTCTGGTGTGGTGGTGTACTTTTAATCTCAGCACTTAGGAGGCAGATGCACACAGATCTCTGAACTAAAGGCCAAAGTGGTGAACACAGTGAGTTTCAGGATAACCAAGATCACACAGAGAATCACTGTCTCAGAAAACCAAAATTACCAACTCCCCAAAACAACAAAAAGAAGCGTGTCTTCCCCTTTTACAAGACTTAATTAAGAAAAACATCCCTCATCTCTGTACCCAGCTGCTTGGCTTTTAGTTAAATCCAGATGTAGTCAAGTTGACAACCAAGAATAGCCATCATGGAAGGTTTAAAAAAAATACATTTCCTTTATTCTAAGACTTAGGCATTCAAATAAAACACGAAACCATGTGGTAAGGCCTGACATAGACCATAGAAACTGTGACCTGGTGACAACTACCTCATCTCATAACAGCTCTCCGATGGCTCTGACCAACCTGTTCTTACATTATTTTTCTTTTTAAGTTCATCACATGGGACAAAGAAAAAGGAAACCAGCAGACAAGTCACAGTCTAGGTCACAGTCTCCCATATGTCAGTGTGTCTTCACACTAACAGATTTGTTTTCCAAAGGAGTAGTTGTTCTTTAAACGACTTTCACTGCATAGTACTTTAAATAGAGTATATTGGCATGAAAATGGCTCTCTGCATAGTATTTTATACCCTCCAAGCACGAATACACACACACATTGGGGAAGTGTTTGGGAGAGTTCCTCTGAGCTAAACTATTAAAAATGGCCTCACTTCATACTCCAAAAGTGAGGTTATGTGTCAGGCTTTAACAACTACACTTGGACCCAACAGAAACTCTGAAAACCACAAAAAGAATTTGCTCTCATTTGGGGAAACTCTAGGCAGTTAGCCCCTCACCCAAAGAATAAGTGCTTTCTTTGTCTTTCTCATTAATGGTCTTTTACAGAGAATAGGACATAAATGACTTCACATGCTTCCAAAAAAAAAAAAAAAAAAAAAAAAAAAATGCCGAATATATAAGCTCTGACACTGACCTGGCCTGAGTGCTTACAGCTTGTATTATGGGAAAACATGGTTTGTTCCTTCCTTTAATTCTGCTATATAAAACATTCTTTTCGAAAGGTGTATGCCTAAAGTGCATTGGTAAAGGTAAAGCCTGATTAATTGTTTTGCTCAGGGGCAGCTGATTTCATCTGTATGTTTCAATGAAAGAAAACCAACCATCAAAATCAAACATGGCTGGCTGTGGACATGGTGACTTGTTCATGTAGTCCGAGTTCTCAGAAAGCTGCTGTAGGAGGAATGTTGAGGTCAAAGCCAGTCTGTCTCAAGAATGAAAGGGAAGAAAGGATGGAGGCAAGAGGAGGGGAGAGGGAGATGGGGAGGTAAAAAAACACTTAGCAATACATTTAATCTATATGACTGAATAGTCCAAATATTGAGATAACTCCAAGGTAACAGCTCAAACAAAACAAACAAAAACGCAGCAAAGAGGTTCCTAAATATAGACATTTGATATAGCATTAGTTGAATGTTAGAAAGTTCATCACTTTAGTAGTTTAACAATGTTCCTTCATCTGATCAAGCAGTAGTTAATGTGTCGACTATAAAGACACAGAAAGTGTGATAACTTGCAATTACCAATGAGCAGAATATAGAATGCTTACACATGCATGCATATGAAAACAAATTCAAGGGAAACACAACAAAAATAGAAATATTAGGATGGCAAAGTTTGACTCTTAGTAGTCAACTTCCTTCTTACTTTAGTTACATGGCAGGGATTCTGGTTTGGATCAAACCTGCCACATGTGTTGCAAATGGCTTTGGATGTTGTAAGCACCTAAACATATCAGCTTCCAGGTACAGGAAAGCTGGCCCATTCTGCTGGACAATTTTCTAACTTGAACTACAGACTCTTACAGCAAGAGATATGAGCATTTGCAGCAAAAAGTGACTGTACTTCAAGTACTCTAGAGGAACAGAATTAATAGGACGAATCTCTTTCATAAGCACATATACACAGAATTTATTAGAATTGCTTACAGGCAGTGTGCTTCAGTAATCCAATAGTAGCTTACCATGAACGGAAGGTTCACGAATCTACTACTTGTTCAGTCTGTGAGGCTGGATGTCTCAACTGGTCTTCAGTATAGGTTGGAATCCTGAAGAAGTAGGTTCTAACGCCAGCAAAGGAATGGACTTGTCAGCAAGAGTGAGAACAAGCAGGCAAAGAGAGCTTTCTTCTCCCATGTCTTGTATATACACTGCTAGCAGATTAAAGGTCGCTCTTCCTACCTCAAGAGATCTGGATTAAAGGTGTATTTTCCCACCTCAAAGATCTGGATTAGAAGTGGCTCTCCCCACTTCAAATAATTAAATTAAGGAAAAAAAAATCCTCAGGTGTGTCCAGTCATTGAGTTTTAGTTAATTTTAGGAGCCAAATTGACAACCAATAGTCATCACACCATTTAAGTGAAATGAAGCAGTCACTAGTATACTGGTTACATGGCATTAAAGTTTCGTTACTCTTTACCCTGACACCTATTCACTACCTAAGGCAACTGAAGGTAACCACCATATGGTGGGTTCAATAGTCAAACTGAGGCAAATTAAAAACTTCTCAAGAAATACATATTGATTTCTCAGAAATACTCTTAACTTCTTTAATCCTGTCAATAGTCCTGTGAGGTTGTCTAGATTTTTTAGTTGAAAAAAAGACCTTAGAAGAGCTAAGATGTACCTAAGGTTATATTGACAGATGTGTATTCCACTAGGGTGTATACCTAGGAGGGACTTCATTCCAAAGCATTCTTCCTAATACACAGTTTCCACTAGGCTATTCCTTTATGGCATTCTTATCACAACTGCAGTATTACACAACTATAGAGATATTAAAACAGTATTATAGAACAGACTACACATATCTGATCTTAAGATTTGTTTACTATTGAAAGTTCCTGTAGTTAGTTGGGATCTGGAACATCTCACAAGGACCCTTATGCTAAAGGCTTAGTGCCCAGCTTGGGTGTTTTGCAAAAGTTGTTGTTGGCTGTGTCCTTAAAGGGTATAGTGAGACCCAGAGCTTCTTCAAAGACCCCCTTCTTTTGAGCCATTGGCATTTATACCACCACACACTCCTGCCAGGATATTCAACCATAGTACTAGCAGCCTAAAAAGCAACAGATCTACCCAAAGACTGGAACCCCAAAGCTATTAGACAAAATAAATATTTCTACTTTATCTCTTTGTTTTAGTTTTGGCTTTTTGAGGCAGGCTTTCTTTGCACAGCCCTGGCTGTCCTTGAACTCCCACTTAGACTAGACTGGCTTCAAGCTCACAACAGAAGGCCATGTGATACCATGGCCCAGCTTCCACCTTTTTTTTTTTTTTTAAAAACAGCACTAGGAAAACACTGTATCCTTCCCCAGACCCAATCTTTCCACTTTTTAAATTGAGTCCAACCAGTATTTGATTTGATTAAAGTAATAAAAAGGAGATTCATACACTCAGTTACCTCTTTGAGGTAACCAAAGGAATACAAGTCTGCATAAAATCAAGAGGAAGGTGGTAGAGGAAGGGAGGGTGACTGACAGCTACAGAGACATAGAAACAGGCTGACTGGCTATAAAAGTAGCTCTGTAGGAACTAAGTTAAACATCTATCGTTTGGATAGGGATACTCAATGAGTTGACTTCTTAGGAATCCTTTAAAAGCATTAACTGAACACTTCCAAGTGCAACTGGACACTTCCAAGTGCAGCCAAAGAGAAAAGTACACATAGTGCCCCAAGATCATACTAAATGCTATTAAAAACTCAAAACACACCTCAGCAGGTGTCCGATGAAGGGTATGTTAATTTGAAATTAAGAGGTTCACAACACTAACAGTTACCCTAACATGCTAAAAGTCTAGAGCCAGGAGTCCTGGGGTGGAAGTCCTATGACCCTCTCCCCGGGTAACCAACATGACTGCAAAAATGGAAGCCAGAACAGTACAGGAGCTGACCTCAACTTAAAAGACCTCCCTCCCTGCAAAAATAGTTCCAGGACCCACTCCCATAGCTCTAGAGAGAACCTAAGGGACCTCAAATGGGAAGTTGTACTGTTTATGCTTCTCCATCTGAAAGAGAGCCTGCAGAGCCATAGGGGTGCAAAGCAGGGCAAGTCCAGACCTAGAGACTCAGACTAGAGAAAAGCCAGTGTGGTAAAGAAGTCAAGGGGGAACCCTCAGCATCCTAAACCCCAGAAGCAGGGAAACCAGGAGGGTTTGTGGGAAAGTACTATAAGCTGATGGGCAGATTAGGGTAAATATAAGGGTAGGATCTCTTCAACCAGAAAGAAGCACTGGCTAAGAACACAATAACTATCTCAGTCTCTGGTTTATTTGGGTTTATATTTTTAATCTTTAATTTTTATTTTCTATATATTTATATCATAATACCATACTCTTTTAAGTTAATTTCCTTCTTTAAATTGTTTTCTCTCTCAATAGGCACAATTTTGTTTTTTAATTTTCAATTAATAGGTTGTCAATGGTATCTTGAAAAAAAAAAAATCTCCTCTGTCCACAATTCTCTCAAAACCTAACATACAGCACTGTCTTGCCTTTTCACATTTCTAGCTTAAATACTTTCCCTTACTCATACCCTATCCCCACTCATTCCATATGCTACACACTTCATTGCATAAACATACTACATTTTCCCCAATCCAAGTACTCCTGCCTACAAACTTTATAGGGGATACAAGTCAAAAGTGTAGCACCTTCCCCTGGTAGCTAATATTGGGACTGCTGTAAAGCCATCATAGTTGAGAGTGAAGTCAGCTTTACCCCAGTGAAGGCAACCTGCAATGATTCATCAAATAAAATAAACACAGTATTGCTCCAAGGACACAGTAAGGCTTTGTTGGATTCACACCCTTTCTGAGTCCTAACATTAAAAAGCATAAAACACTGAATAGATCTGGAAACAATACCTCATTTTTGCACTAGGTGCGATCTCCAAATAAAAAAAGAAAGCTCAGTGCTAAACCATACCATAGATAAACTCGATTTAGCAAGTCGAGCTACAAAATGTTACACCAAACAGGTAAGGAATATTGTCTTATTAGTGATACACGGCACTTTTTGTAAAACTAAGCACACTGTAGAGCACAAAGCAAGCCAAAAGAAAGGAAGAGAGGAGGGAAAGAGGGCAAGAAAGAGAAGGAAGATGAGGACAGAAAAGCCATTGATTCCCAGCATCCTGATAGACCAAGTACAACCAAAGTAGAAACCAACAACAAAGCTCATCTGAGAAAACACAAAAATACTTACAGACTGAATGCCAGACTTTTAGAGAAAGAGTAGGACACTGAGGAAACCCGGGAAGTAATTTCAACACACTGAAACAAATGAAATGGAGAACCCAACTTCCCAGAAACTACTGAACACAGACAGGAAGTCCTTAAAATAAAGGTTATAGATGCAAGCACTTACATTAATAAATAACCTAATGATGCATATCAAAATTCTGTAAAACTACAAAGCCAAAACAAAATCGAGCATATGGGAAGAAGTAATTTAGACCATAAGAAACACAGGCTAAAAGAACACAAATAATCAACCACAACATCTGCAGAAGATTCAAATTTTTAAAAAACAGGGATGATAAAGGGAATTGTTAAACAAATTTCAACGAAATACAATATTGAAATGAAATATTTTGAAAATTTACATTCTAATAAATTATATCCCAATAAATTGAAAAAAGAAACAAGAGATGTATATATTTGAAAGTTCATATGACCTATCTAATCAAAGCCATCAGATATAAACAACCTGTCAGACCTTATAACAAGCAATGAGATTAAAGCAATCATTAAGTTTCCCCCACAGAGAAAAGCTCAAGGCTGGATGACGACTTTAAAGCCAAACTCTATTTAACTTTCAGGAAGATCTAGTAATAATACTTCTAAAATTGTTACACAAAAAAGAAATAGAAGTAACCTAAAACTTTTTCAAAGCTCCAGAAATGTTGAAATTTCTAAAGTCACACATGGGGGAAAGAAAACAAAACAAAAACACTGTCAGGATATAGGTATGTACAACAAATTTCTGAACAGAACTCCAATAGCACAGGAAATAGGCCCAACAATTAACAAATGAGATTACATCTAATTCAAATGCTTTCACATAGCCAAAGAAACAAACTACGAACATAACAAACACAGAATACAGAGTAGGATCAATCTAGAATATATAAAGAACAGTAAAAATTAAACACCCAAAGATCTCCCCTAAAGTGTCAACAAATAAATAGGCCAATGATATGAGCAGATGGACCTCAAAAGAATAAATACAAATGGCTAAGAAATATTTTAAGAGTGCCACATCCTAAGCCATCAAAGAAATGCAAATTAAAATCAGTGTGATTCTATCTTACTCCAATCAGAATGGCCATCATAAAAAAAAAAAAAAAAAAAGATAATAAATGCTATTGTCCAGCCATGTTTCCTCCTCTGTTAATTAAGCACAAACTCATGACTATCTCCTTAAATCTCTGGCAAGTTCTGGGAGAAATACAGGAATATAAGAAACTCATTAAAGTAACTGGTCGTCATCTTTGACTGACCTAATATAACTCCCACAAAAAATGTCCTAATGTATTTTTCAACAAACATGGTTGGCTTTCTGTAAATACAAACCAAAATAAACAGAAAATGTTCTCTTACATCACAAGCATGTGATCTATTCAAATATAATTAAGTGTTAGAATATCAGAAAGTCCTTGGATCAGTGGCTGACAAGCTCACAGCACTGCTGGAATGGCATTGAAATGCTAAAACATAAGGTTAGTTAGGTTACAGTCAACCTGGCCACCTATCTCCAACAGTACATAATAGCCCTACTAAAAGCTTTCTAAGGGCAATGCTTTACTTTTTACTTCACAAGATTCTTTCCTGCCCCATTATTTACACACCCACTCAGTGGGACTTTTGCTGGGATGTCATCCTCAGTAAGGTCTGGCTGGATGATGGGATCCACTATGATCATTTGAAGAAAGTCAACCTTAAGTAAGCAGCTTTATCGTTTCATTGCAGTTCATTTCCCATTTTTTTAACCAAAAAATGCCTTTTAAAGCTATACATATATATTATATGCACCCATAGATATGCCAGATACCCTGAAACTGGTTGTAGCTGCACAATGCGGGTGCTGGAAACAAAACTTGAATCTTCTGGAGAAGCGGCAAGTGCTCTTAACCACCATGCCTCTTCTCCAGCCCCAAATATTCCAGGTTTCCAAGAATGGTTTCAGACTCTGCATCCACAACCCATTAAACACCACATTCTTGAGGCCTCCAGTGTATCTGGTTACTGTGGCACTTCTTTCAATCTTCTCCAATTGCCCAGTGCTGTAAATCTTTGTCTAAGCCAGAGGTTCTCAACCTTTCTAATGCTGCAACCCTTTAATACAGTTCCTCATGTTGTGGTCACCCCCTTCCAACCAAAAAATTATTTTCTTTGCTACTTTCTAACTGTAATGTTGCTACTGTTATGAAATTTAGCATTAATTTCTGTGTTTTCTGGTGGTCTTAGGCAATCACTGTGAAAGGGCCATCTATCCCCAAGGGGTCGAGACCCATAGGTTGAGAACCACTGCCTGTTACTGAAGTTTTCTGTCCCAGCCTGGTCTCACAGCTATTAGCCCCATATAAACACATATGCTACATTAGTTACTAAACTGTTGGCTGATGACCAGAGCCTCTTATTGGCTAGCTCTGTCTTATTAACCCATTTCTAATAATCTATGTATTACCACGAGGTTGTGGCATACCCAGTAATACCCCAGTATGTTGTTACTCTTTTGGCAGCATGGTGACTCTGTGGCAGGCTTCCTCTGCCCACCTTTCCCAGAATTCTCCTTGTCTCCTAGGACTACCTGTCTTCCTGCCTCATTGGCCAGGCAGTATTTTATTTATTAACCAACAAGGGAAACATATACAGAAGGACAACCCCCATCAACTGCCCATTTCATTTGTTAAACTTAAAAAATTGTTCTTAAAGATGTATTTTTTAATAACTGTGTTTCTGTGTATGTCACATGTGTGAAGGTGACCTTAGAGGTTACAAGTGATCATTAGATCCCTGAAGCTAGAAATACAGGCAATTGCAAGCATATAATTGAGGCCTAACTTAACATCAGTACAGCCATGATAGGCTTGCAGACTAGCAATACTGGGACTAGGCCTCATCCTTACAATGACTCTGAATCCAGGAAAAACTACAAACAGACACCACCCACTGGGGGACCAATCAGAATTGAGACAAACAAGTACCAGATGTTCCAGAATGTTAAAGATAGCTTACATGATGTATATAGTTGCCAATTTCCTTGAAGTAATGCCATCACCAATCCCTGTTTGACAAGACTCCTGTTGCCCCATTCCTGCCCAATCAGGAGTTCAACCCCCATCTGAACTGGGAAATACCCTACTTCCACCCCACCCCCATCCTTTTCTCCTTAAAAACCCTGCCACAACTGATCTCAAGGCTCTTAATGATCCAACCTTGGTATCTGAGTGTATGGAGAACCCAAGACTCTTTGCTTTTGCATACAAACTCAGACTCCTAATGGTCTCGGGGAAGCTCATGACATGGGCATAACAATAACAAGATGGGTACTAGGAACTCCAGTCCTCTGCAGTAGTAGCAAGTTCTCATAACTGCTGAGCCATTTCTCCAGCTCCTAAAAAACAATCTTAGACTCTATGCAACTTAACTCAATTCCAAGTTTGTCCTATTACAATTCTTTATATTAAGAGTTAATTTTGTGATATTATGAGAAGAGACTGTAGCTCCAAATAGCAGACAAACAGAGAAAATGGATTAGCTGCCCCCTGAATATTAAAAACACACTTGCAGAAAGAAAAATGAGTTCAAATAACAACAAAAAAGAAAAAGAAAGCTCAACCTACTGAATTAAGAGCATAGAAAGAAGTGAAGAATGATACAGAAAATGCACAGACTATCTTCAGTAAATACATACAAGACTATTTCCTAGACAAAAAGATAATGCCCATCTAGGTAAAAAAGGGCCTACAGAACACCATATAGAAAAGTACAGAGAAAAAATTATTCATGTTTTATAATTAAAGCATTAAGACTGCAAACTAAAGGGCAGTGAAAATTGTGTGACACATTTCACGTCTCTTACAAAGGCAGGCCCATTAGAATAGAAAATTTTAAAGCCAGAAGGGCTGGGAAAGATGTATTTCAAGATCTGAAAGATCCCAACTGGCAAACATTATTATACCCAACAAAATTATCCATTAAATGTAGGGGGAACTATAGAGGAATATAGATGAATATAGAGGAATATAGAGATCTTTGTGTGCACAAACATGCACTAGAGGAAACCGGAAAATTAAGGAAAGAAATTCTAAATCTGTTTTCTACCGGGAAGGCTAGAGAGCAGATGCTTTCTAGCCTGGTGACCTTTGTGCAATCTGTATAGCTGGAGGGGTACTCTCCCAGTCATTTTTATAAGCTTGTTTTTCTTAGTCAATCTATAGACCAATCTTTATGGAAGGTGTCATATGTACTTTACAAAGAATTTTGATATACTCACATCTAATCTGTTTCAAAGAGATTCAGACAGAAACAAATCTGCATGCTTTGATATACATGTGCAATTGAGTTAATTATTACTAGAATAGTTTTCACCAGATTGTGCTGTTTTTAAATATGCCTAAAATAAAACACTCAGGGTCAGACTTCCTAAATCTGAACCACTAACAGCTAGCTATTAAGTCATGCTGCACCAAACTGTCTTCTTGCCTCCCGTGAAGGTCGCAGAAGACCCAGCAATTTAAGGTAAAAGAGAAATTAAAATTCCCCATGATAAAAACACATTAAGTCAGTTCTATAGTGGATAGCAGAAACATTACTTCAATCTGAAAAGAGCAATAAGCATACCCACGAGATAAAAAGAAATAATCAAATAAGCAATTATCAGGACAAATAATGTAAAGAGATGAAAACAAAACAATACAAAACATATACATATATGGAAATCAACAAAACGACAAAAATTAATACACATATTTCAACTAAACAGCAATGGTTTCAATTCCCAAATAAAAAGACACACACAAACAGATTGAATAAGAAAAAGGGCCTTACTATTGCTGTCTTTGAGAAATATATCTCAGCATCAATGATAAACACAACCTTAGGATAAAAGGATAGAAAAGAGTATTTCAGGAAAATGGCACCAAGAAAAAAAGCAGGCAAAACTAAACATAAGACAAAGGAGGACACTATACTCATTAGAGGAAAAAAATCTACCAACAGGATTACAATCTTAAATATATATGCACCAAGCATAGTTGTACTTCATCAAAAATTAAAAAAAAAAAAATCACCATTACACTTAAAACTATAGGTTGATACCACAGTAATAGTAGGTGAATTGAAGTTATAGAGACAAAAATTAAACAAAGAAAAGAAACCTCATGTAATTAAAAACATCATAAATCAAATGGACCTAACAGACATCTATGGAACATTTAACCCAAACACTAAAGAATGCACATCCTCAGCTGCCAATGAAACTTTGTCCAAAGTCAACTACATATTATGACACAAACAAGCCTAAAATTATAGCAATCTTCAAATAACATCCTGTAACTTCTCTTGCCACAATGGTATAAAGAGAAACCACAGACAGTACACAAACTAGTGAACAATAAATAAAGTCCCACTGAGTGACAATGGGGTCAAAAAAGAAATCAAGAAAACATTTTAATAATTCCAAAAACTGAATGAGGCCGGGCAGAAGCAAGTGGATCTCCGTAAGTTTGAGGCCAGCCTGTTCTACAGACAGAGTTCAAGAACAGCCAGGGCTAAGCAGAGAAACCCTGTTTCGAAACGAAACAAAAACACCAAAGAAAAAGAAAACAAAAAAACTTGCATGAAAACAAAACATCCCAACATCTATGGAATACAATAAAGGCATCCTAAGATGCAAAGTCAATAGTACTAACTGCCTATATTTTAAAAAAAAAAAAGTTTGACAAACTTTAACCAAATCAACCAAAATAAAGAAAAGGGGCTCCAAATTAATAACAAGAAGACAAGAACTCAAATAAATACTTGTTTAATTATTATACAAAATAGAAAATTAAGGAGCATTTTTAATTCATTTTTGCAAAACCAGTACAACTCTCATCCCCAAACCAAAGATCTCTCCACGCACAAAAATAGAGAATTAATCACAATCCAATCTCTAATGAGTAAGAATGCAAAATTTTTCAGTAAATCACTTGCAAACTGAATTCAAGAATACTTCATAAAGATTATCCACCATGATCAAGTTGACTTCATCATAGGGATAAAGGAATGGTTCAATATATACACATAAATAAATTTAATCTACTACATAAATAGCCTGGAGGACAGAAATCTAATGATTATCTCATCTCAGATGAAGAAAAGGCCTTTTGACAAAATCCAACATACTTTCATGAGTAAAGTCCTAGAAAATGAATCTAGGAAGACAGGGAAATATCTCAATCTAATACCAAGAGCACAGCCAATATCATCCCAAATGGAAAATAATAATAATAATAATAATAATAAAATAAAAGTAAAAAAATCCCAAAAAAACAAACTACAACAACAACAAAAAACCATGTATCTCTACTCTCTTCCATCTTATTCAATATAATACTGGCAATCTTAGGACAATAAAACAAGTGAAGATAAAGGTCTATAACTATGAAAGAAAAAATATAACATGTCCTTATTTAGAGATGATATGATTCTATACAGAAAAGTCCCTAAATGACTGGCAAAGTAGTAGGACACAAAATTAACACACAAAAATCAGTAGCCTTCCTAATGACAAACACAATAAGAAATCAGGCAAAAAAATTCCATTTGCAACAGCCTCAAAACAAAACAAACAAAAACACAAAACCTTGGAATAAATCTAAGTAAGTGAAAAACTTAAGATCTGCCCCTGGTTCCCTTTCATGTTCATGGACTGGTAGGAAAAATATTGTGAAAATAACCGTCTTACCAAAGTAGTCTACCAATACAATACTGTCTCCATCAAAACTCAAACACAATATTCACAGAAATAGAAAAATAATCTTAAACTCATTTGGAAATTCAAAATACACAGGAAAACTAAAATCAGTTTTGAACAACAACATGCTATTATTACTGGAGGTATTAACATCTCAGATTTTAAGGTATACTACAGAGCTATCACATTAAATCTTGGCACTGATATAAAATCAGACACACTGACCAATGGAATGGAACTATGGCCCTACATATAAGCCCACTATCCTTACTGCTACCCAACTTTTCACAAGCAAGCCAACAACAAACTGGAGAAAAGACATCCTCAACAAATACTGCTGCTCAAATTGGGTATCTATATGTAAAGGGAATCAGATACTTATCTGTTACCCTGTACACAAATCAACTCCAAATGGACCAAGGACCTTGCTAATAGGCACAGGAAAGGGCTTTCTGAACAGGATTCCAGCAGCATAGCCATTAACACTAACACAAAAGTGGGACTTTATGAAGCTAAAAAGTTTTTGCACAATAAAGTACATCATCATTTGAGGGAAGACACAGCCTACAGGGGAAAAAAAATCAAAATTTAATCAGCTATACATCTAACAGAGGTAAGTATCTAGGATATACAAAGAACTCAAAACAGTAAATATAAAGAAAACCAAAAACATTAGGCATAGACCTAAAGAGAATGTTATGAAAAGAACTACAAATGGTTAAAAAAAAAACCCAATTTTTAAAAGTGTTCAACATTTTTAACCACCAGAGACATGCAAATTAAAACTACTTAGAGAACTTACCATACAGAGCAGGAAGAATGCCTAAGATGAAAAAAGCAAGCAAGGAAGGGACAACAAATGCTGATGTAGATATGGGGAAAGAAGAATGCTTACTGCTGATGGGAGTAGAAACTGGTGTAACCACTATACAAATCAGTGTGAAAACTCAGAAAACTAGAAACTGATGTCTTAGTTTGATTTTCTATTGCTGTAAAGACACCATGACCATATCAACTCTCATAAAAAAAATCATTTAACTGGGGCTGGATTATTGCTTGAGCGGTTTAGTCCATTATCATCATGATGGGAAAGCATAGCAATGTATAAGTAGAAATGGTGTTGGAGGAACTTAAAAGTCCTGTATCTTGACCTGCAGCCAGCAAAAGTGAAGACAGTGTACCACACCTGCAGTAGCTTGAGCATATATTACCTCAAAGCCTGCCTCCACAGTGACATACTTCCTCCAAGGTCACACCTACTCCAACAAGGCCATACCTCCTAATAGTGCCACTCCCAAACAGGCCAAGCTTTCACATACACGAGTCTATGGATGGGGGAGGGGCATACCTATTCAAACCATCACATTCTATTCCCTGGCCCTCATAAACCATAACCATAAAATAATACAGAAATGCATTCAATCTAACTTTAAAAGTCCCCATAGTCTATAAGTCTCAACCCTGCTTAAAAGTTCAAAGTCTCTTCTGAGATTCATGCAGTCTCTTAACGGTAATCCCCTGTACAATTGAAATAAAAGAGCAGATCACATACTTTCAACATATAACAGCACAGGATATACATTACCATTCCAAAATGGAGGAAAGGGAGCATAGGAAGGAAATACTGGACCAAAAACCAGCTGGGTAAATGCCAAATGTTGCCATTTCCATGTCTGATGTCAAAATGTCCTTCACATCTCCAACTCTGTTTAACTTTGTTAATGTACTTCTTTCTCTTGGTCTGGCACTCCTGTTATCAGCTGCCCTCAGCAGATATCCCATGACTCTGGAATCTTCAACATCATTGGGTCTCCAGGATTTTCCAGGCCTCACTCTCACAGCTTCACACAATGGCCTCTCTGAAGGGACACCTCTGACACATGCCTGGCCTCAGCAACTTTCCTTAGTAGAGGAGGGAGATTCCATAATCACTTTCTTGTATCCTGAATTCTAAAGACAGAACCATGTGGCCGAAACTGCTATGTTCTGCTACTTTCTGTGGCTGGAACACAATCAATTGTTCAATTACATCTTCATGAGCCTTCTGCTTTTGATGGTTATCTTCTCTGCTTAAACTTGGTTATCCTGGAACTTCAAGGCTGGCCTTGAACTCAGACCCCTGCATGCCTCTGCCTCCTGAGTGCTGGGATTATAGGTGTGCATCACCACACATAGACCTAAGCTTTAACTCCTTTTCACAAGTTGAAGTTTAGCTGGGTGGGATTTTGTTCTGAGGTCTCCATTCCCTTTATTCCATTTAATACCAGGGTTTCTTTTAATCCATTTATCTTCTTGAACACAGGGTTTAGCACCATTCCACTTCCTGGTGCCCCTTTTCTCCTCAAATTGTACATTTTGTATTTTTCTTTGCTCAGACTGTTCCTTTTCATTATAGATCTTTATAAGAGCTTATGCTAACAACCATACAACAGAGTCAATACCAGGCTGTTTGGAGATTTCCTCTACCATTTGTGAGATAGGTCTCAATAAATCCTGCTGACATACCAACTAGAGTCCTTAAGATCTTGAGTGGTAGGCACAATTTTTATTATTCACATTATACAAGTGAGAAATGAAGACCTGAAAGTTTCCCAAATTCTCACTTTCTATTCTCAGCTCTCACAGCCCCTTGTGTCTGGATATACCATGTTTGTTTCAGATGATGGGTGAATGGAAGGGATACAACAGATTCTATTCAGTGGCATATTTCCTAGAACTTCTAATCCTTCCCTATTTGTAGGCTGTGAATTTGCAAACCTAAAGCAACACTGCTGTCCCGTGCCTGAGTCTAAGCTTGGAGAGAAACAAACCCCTGTGTTCTTTCACCACTATATGGCTGGGTGTCTGGATGGAAGGAGAAGACAGGCACACAGATCTACTTCATAATATAGGGAAGAGAGGCAGATACTAGCTTTGGTCATTAGGGTTAGCTATTTCCCTTAATGAATAGCAATTAGTAAACTTTGGAGAAACTTTTTTTTTTTGTGTGTGTGAAAACTAATGTTTTTAAAGACCTAAAAAGGTCTTGATGATAAATGAGAAGCATGAAGAAAAACTACCAACCCACTGAATTGTAAGAGAACAAGGGCATGGGAAATTCTTAGCTAGTGGTACTTACCAGCCATTTTCTAATATATAGTGGTAAATAATAATTATATAAACTATGAGTTGTGTAGCCTCTTCAAAAGAAAACATGCTTGGTAACATATTAAGAGCCCAGGATTACAGATATCACACCTAATCAAATTAATAAAAGCTTGTCTATAAAAACAAAGACAAAAGATTAATGATAGACTACAACGTCCAGAGCTACAGGGACAGTCTTAATGAGCAAGGCTTACTGGAGTAAGTAAATTAGCACAATAGATCAAGTAAGTGCTAATGAGACATAATCAGCTGACTTTCCACCTTACTTTTCCAGGGACATGAACTCCAGAGCTTTCTGAACAGCACACCTCATAAAACAAAATATAAATCATCTATACATTTCTTGAAATGCAAGAGAAAGATTGTAGATAAGAAAAGACTGGGCCTTCCTAGGAAAAACCAATTCTGTCTGTCAGTGAGACACCAGGAAAAGGCAGAACTTTAATTTGTGAAACTGAAGAAAAAAATTTACGAACTTTCTCTCATACACACAATCTAGAATTAACCATATACACAAACTTACACTCATATAATATGAAAGAAAAAAGGGGTCTCTTTGGGGTTAGGAAAGAGGGGAAGAAGGCAGTAGGGGTGAATGTATGAAAATAGGCTCATTCTTTGTTACATTATCTAAATTAAAAAAAAAAAAAAAAAAAAAAAAAGCAGCAGCAGCTAGGAAAGGTGGCACACGACTGTAATCCCAGCTGAGACAAGAGGATTGCTACCAGTTCAAAGTGAGTCTGTGATATATAGTAAGATCCCATGCTTAAAAATAAAAATCATGACAATTTTGAATTTTAATCGTAAGTCTCAAAGAATGAGCATCAAAGTAATTCCAACTTCTTCTCTTAAAGCTGTCACTTACTGACAGTTCCAGTTCTGATCCTGAGTCTGTGGTTATCCACAAGGACTTTGACACAATTGGTCCCAATACAGTAGACATCCACCGTCAAATATATTTGTGCAAATACAAGAGCGCTGAGAACTTACTTATGTGTGCATGGACTTTACTCACAAAACCCACATCCATGATTCCAAAATGTTGATGAAAAACAATCACAGAGGAAGACTACTTACTGGTACTAAAGGCTTTACTGTAATAAACCAAATATATTTACAATTTATACAAATGTTGAACCAACAAAAATACAAAAAGAAAAGAAAATCACAAGATGCAAAATCAAGAAACAAGTTCATTGGAGACACCACTGCTCTACAGAGGACTCAACGTGAAGTGAGTTGCAAGGAACAGAAAAGTTGGGCAAGATGTGACTGACAGATAGTAGCTTGCTCCTCTGTCCCACACCTGTGGCCTCTGTGGTTGTGGTGTCCAAAGGTAGACAGGTGACTGGCTATTGATAGACTTGTTACCTTCTCTTTGCAGACTCAAAGCAGTTCTGTGTCAATGTTTGGAAACAGGTTTCTTCGGTTGTTTTTTGTTTGTTTGTTTTCTTAATTATAACTTTTCTATTTCTACAAATCCCAAACATTTGGCCCAATTCAACTGTAAATATGAAGCCATAATGTTTTCAGTAGATGACCTCATAAACGGTAGCCTTTTTGTCCCCTGAGCCAGTGACTATATATTTGTCATCCACAGAGATGTCACAGCTAAGCACTGATGAGGATTCTTTGGACTGTAAGAGAAAACAACAGACAAAGAATATTTAATGTGTTCCATTTCTGAGGCAACCCATTAGTTGTTTCAAAGGCCACAAGGTAGCCCTTCCGTACCTGGAATATGCTGGCTCCATAGGGTGTCCGCCAGGCATTGAGGAGGTTGTCTTTTCCAGTACTCACAAACCACTTGCCTAGAATTAGCAAAGGCACATATTTAAAATTTCCCCTGTTGGAATTAATTAAGTAGAGCATTGTTTTTAGTGCATGGTGTGTGTGTGTGTGTGTGTGTGTGTGTGTGTGTGTGTGTGTGTGTGTGTGTGTGTGTGTAAGCATGTGTGAAGGAGAGAGGACAGTTTTATAGAGTTGGACCTCTCCTTCACACTTGTTGAGATGGGGGTCTCTATTACTGTTCCTATTGTTTCCCTATGAGCTTCCAGGGCCAGTCTCCCATTTCAGCTCATTCTTAACTCACTGTAGAATTGTAGGGATTATAGGTGTTCCCTAGCTCATCTAGTTTTTGTAAAATGGGTTTCAAAGATTAAACTCAGGTCACCAGGCTTGAGTAGTAAGTGCTTTCCCCCATGGAATGATCTAGCTGGCCCAAAAGAGTTTTTTGTTTTGCTTTTGTTGTTGTTATTGTTGTTGTTTTGACACAGGGTTTCTCTGTGTAACAGCCCTGGCTGCCCTACAACTCTACTTGTAGACCAGGCTGGCCGAGAACTCAGAGATCTACCTGCCTCTACCTCCTGGTGCTTGGATTAAAGACATAGCCCACCATACCTGGCTGAAAAGAGAACATTTTTAACATATCAAGTACAATATACAAACAGTTGGTCTTTGATCCAAGCAAGTTTTAAATCTAGGCTCTGTTATGTATAGTTTTCCCCAAGCCTGGCCCCACAGCTGTATCAGCCCCAAATAACACACAGAGATGCTATATTAGATATAAAGCTGTTGGCCTGTTATTATTGTTTCTTATTGGCTAGCTCTGTCGATCCTCCTTGTCTCCTAGTCCCACCTATCTTGCCTTCCTATTTTCCAACAGTGCTCTATTCATTAACCAATAAGAGAAACATATTTACAGAATGACATCTCCCATCAAGGCTCCTTGGTGTGATCCTGTTTGTAATCAGAAAGTTGTCAAAGGGCTGAGGAGAGGGATGACTGAGCCGATAAACATGTGTAAGCATGTACATGGGTTCGGATTTCTAGCTTTCGGCCAGAGACAAGTAGGGAAAGAACACAGAACAGATAGGTAGGCCTTGGGCACTTGCTGCCCATCTAGTCTAGGCAAAAAAGACAAACTCAAAGTTTAGTGAGAACTCTTGCCTCAAATCCAAGATGGTGAATGGCTTTAGGATAGATAATGAAGACCAATGGCTTCCATAACCACCTGAGCTTGTTTGTACATGCAATATGTATATGCACATGTATATTTATATATGCATGAGTTATTTAATACTTTACTAAGCATCACAGCCATTTTTAGTCTCATGTAAACCATAACAGCAAAAAGAATTAAATATCGAAGTAATGTAAAATGCCTATCATATCAGATGCACATAGAATATTCAATTAGTGTCAGCTACACATTCACCCATGTATCCTTACAGCCAATGAACAAATATGAGACCACTAAAGCACAAAGACAGTCTCCTTGTTAACTTTCCTTTCTCTGTTCTTATGCAGAGGAAAAGAATTTGGGTGCAGCTAACCATCCCATCTGATCCTGGTTCCTCATTATAGTCTGGACATAGTCATTTACAATATTCTTGAGCACTAATAATTATTCCCCACCCCTACCACAAAGCAAGTGTGTACTCCAAGCTTATTTGAATGCCTGTTGACTTTTCCAAAATTAACAAAGCAGGCTGAGACAGACATTACTCTGCTCAGAGGGGCAATAGAATTATAGAATAGAATTACTGCATCCAGCTGCATGGAGGGGAACATTTTCCTCCCAGATACCATCTCTAACCACATTTTTAAAAAAATATTTTCCATTTAGGCTATTGACAGCCTTGCAGCTAAACTCACCACAATAAGCAAATTTTAGAGATAACACGCAGCTCTCATGTAGGTGCAGCTGGTATTTGTCAGGCTTGTTCACATGCAGAACTTCCACGTTGCTGCTTTCCATCCCCACAGCAAGCCATTCCCCAGTAGGGCAGTATCCCAAGGAGAAGATCTGTTATAAGTAAATAGGACAAGAAGGGAAGGCAAAAAAGGAGATTTAATTAGCCAAATCCAGACTGATAAGAGGCATGAGATTCAGCAAAGTCCAGAACCCTCTTTTGAACAAGTGGGAGATTAAATAGTTTTATCCATGCTGTGAATAAATTATCTTTGAGAATGGCATTAAAAGTCAACATAAAGATATACTGACTGACATACTTGTGCAAGAAAATACGATGTCTAGGATCTGTAATCCAGTGTTTGAAATGAGGATGGTAAAACAAAGACTGCTCAGGTACTAATAACTGCTTAGGCTAGGTAATGTATAACTCTGTATTTGATATAGGCTTACATATGTTTGATATTTATGGACATTTGAAATTTTCATACATTTAAAAATACTGACCAAAATTAATATCCTGAATATTCTACAGAAGGGTTGAACAGGAAATATTATAAAAATATTAATAGTCACCTAAAGTCTATATGACAGTTGACACAACCTAGAAAGAATTTCAATGAAGAACAGCCTGGATTGGGTTGTGCTATAGGTGAGACAGAGGATTTTCTCAGTTGTTTATATGATTGAGAAAACTCCCTAATAGAGTTGTCACCATGAATCTTAAACTGAATAAAAAAGAAAAAGATTGTGCTAGTATATATGCAGGATTGCCCTCCTCTCTGCTGCTTGACTATGGATGCATTGTCAGCTATCTCCAGCTTCTGCCACTGTGACATTATGACAATGATGGACTGTACCCTGGAATGGTCATCTAAAATAAACCCTTTTCTTTTAAGCTGCTTTTGTTGTGGTGTATTATCAGAACAACAGAAATGAAATTAGGAGAGTGTATTTTGTTGTTTTTCATTTTTACCCTATGTTGTATTTTTATTAGTAGTAAACAAACAAATGCTGAGTAATTAACAAAGAAACAACTCTAGCATGAGGAAGACAACAGAAAAGGGCAAGTTCTACCTTTGCCAAGTAAGTCTAGATCCAGACACATAACATCTGACTACTTCTTCAAAAGTTACTAAGTTTGTGTATTATTTTAAAACTCCAGCTAAATAAATAATAGCATCCATCTCCAATTCTAGTACTCCAGATGCTTAAGTAGTAGGTAGGACTGCTTTGCATTTGAGGATAGCCTGAAGCTAGGCTACAGAATAAGACCCTACCCTAAAAGACAAAACAAAATAAATCCCTACATGAACAAACAAACCTATATATAGATCTATATTGGTATGATATTTTTCTATCTAAAAACATTTTTTACACAATGTATTCTATCATTTTCCCCTCTCCCAACTCCTCAAATATGCTTTCCACCACCCTCCCCACCTTTATTTTCATTCTCTCTCTCTCACCCACCCACATACACACTTGAGCATGCACACACACAAAAACAAACATGCAAAAACACAAGTAAGACAAAACAATGTCCAACCAAACCAAAAAGCAAAACCCTAAGGAGTTTGTGTTGGCCAATTATTGAGGTATGGAGACTGCCCAGAGTGTGGTGGATATATCTGGTGACCTTCCATTGGAGAAAACTATCTTCCTTTGCTAGAGGGTATCAACTGCAAATAGCTTCTCAGGGATGGGACCCAGTATCAATTTGCCTGATCAGTGCTGGGACTTCCCAGCTTCTTATCTTTTACAGGCTAAGAAATGAGGTGGGTATACCAGGGATACATCCTGGTTCCACTGTCTGAGGTCCCTTAGACTGCTCAGGCCTTCTGGCTGAGACCCACATTCAGGAAGGCCTGAGTCAGTCCCATGCTGGATTCCCATCTATCAGTCTGGAGGCTTGTTAGCTCTTCCTTGGTCAGGTCAGCTGTCTCTATGTGTTTCTGCAACCTGGTCTTGTCCTCTCCCTTTGCATCTGGATTCTAGTTCGACTCAGTATTTAGGTATGGGTGTTTGCTTCTGTTTCTAACAGGTACTAGATGAGGGCTCCATGATGGTGGATAAGTTGTGGACACATCCCCCATGGAGGGATACTGCCTTAACCTAGAGAAGTCCTAGTCCCTACTTCAAATGACTTGACAGATCTACATGACCCCACCTGGATGGTATTGCCCTACATGGGGAATTGGGGTGAGGAGGATGGGAGGGGAGGGTGGTCAGCTTGCATGTGAGGGGGCAGAGAGGGTAAGACGGAGGGAGGGAGGGGGAACTGGGATCGACTTGTAAAATAATAAATTAAATAAAAAAAAAGAAAGAAAAAAATGAGGTGGGTATCCACATGTTCTTAGACTCCTTGAAAAAAAAAATCAACATTATTTCATTCCCACTCTGCATTTGATGGTGAGAATACACACAACAGACTATATCCTGCTGAGGGAAACATGCATATTCACTACTGCATAAACTCCTCTTACCAAAACTATGTGTATATGAAACAAAAGCATGCTAATATGTTTTGTAACCATTCTCCCTTGAGACAGGGGCAGATGGGTTGGGGGTGTTGTAGTCTGTGGTTTTAAACCTGTTATTTTAAATTTAATGGAGATCTGTTTATCAGGCTACCTTGATGCAGTGGTAGGAGGATGGTTCATGCAAACTCCCCTTGACTCCACAGCAGGTCAGAGCCAAGCACTCACCTGTGATGTGAAATCATGCTGCTGCAGCTGCCTCCCTTCTCTCAGGTCCCAAGACCTCACTGTGTTGTCCAAACCGCCTGTCCAGAGCTTGGTGCCATCATTAGAAATGTCAATACAGCTGGCTCCGTCTGTGTGGCCCTGGAATTGCCTGATAAAACAAACCAGACTGAATAATGATTTCCTGCCAGAGCTCAAAGTAAACACTGTTGTGTTGTTAGTTTTGGACTCACTGTGTGTCATCTCAGTGTCTGCTGGTGTGCAAAATCAAACTAACCTTCCCCGGAGGAGCACAGGAAACTGCCCCTGCAGGTTCTGTTTCTTTTTTCAAGATCCAAGGCCTAAAGAAATGGAATGGCATTGCAGGCTGCTGCCAGAAGTCAAGTATGCTACTAGGGCCTCTGATAAATAGACCCAGTGAAACTCTTTCCATGTCTGGAAAAGTGTTTAAGTACTAAAAGACAATAAAGATAAACACACGAAACCCAATAATTTCCTTAAGGAACAATAAAAACCTGTCCTTCAGTGGCCAAGGCTTGAACCCACAGAAAGGAAAAGGCTCATTCCAAGAACAAACTCATTCAGAAGAGAACTGCCCATCAGTGTCCTTCCTGCTAGTGCAGCATGAGCTCTCTCTCTCTCTCCTGTGTTTTCAGCCTTGCCATTCTGAATCAGAAAGGGCCCTGCATTAGGAAATGTGGACTCCCAGAGAACAAGGAAGGGTCAAGCAGGCCTCTTGACCTCAGAGGTGCTAGGCAGAGGCAAAAAGACTGAGAACAACAGACACTTGCCAGATCCCACCCTCCCAGTGCAAGGGGACATTCATGCAAAGTCCAAAGAGCATTCAAATCAACTGAGTGGCAGGGAATTCTGACCCCTGGAAGGGCATGAGGCAACAAGTCAGGCTGGCAGTGGAGAGAGCAACATGAGCACAGAAGGGTCTGGGGTTGGCAGGTGGGGAGGGTACATGCAGTGACTCTCACAAACTTGACTCTGCATGCCGAGCATGCACTGGCCAGGGCAGATCAGAGAGGTCAGGACCCACCTTCAGAACCAGGAAAGACCCAGCATAGAACTGCTTAGGAATTTCAATGCCAGGAAGGTCCTTTCTTTCTCTAGGCCCCCCATACCTTATTGCCACAGAGCGCCAAGCTTAGAATTTAAAAGTGTAAGGGAAGGAAAAAAATCACCACTGCTGCCCCAAATTTTCAGCCAAGATATGAGCCAGAAATCTTTCTCTCACAAGCTCAATCCCTACTTCAGATCTTGTCCCAACTGGTACCGTCATCCCACACGCTCAGTATTCCTACTGTTGCCCAGTAAGTGGGCCTCAACAGTACTAACAGGCCTCTCCAAACATCATCCCAGGCTGGAGGAGTTCTTATGGTACCTTTCCTCTCTTCAAACAATTGTCAGAACCCTTTTCCTTCATCCTGACTTCATATCACCTCTTCAGTTCAGTTAATTATTCCAAACATCTTTCCCTGTGGACTATCAGCACAGGATGGGTGCTCCTTGAACCACCATCTCCAGGCACACCTTAGTGTGACTGCCAAGTTGTTGACTCTTGAGAATAAGCAGTATTACAGGATATAAAGGATTCTGTCCCACATTGCAGCCACTTGCCACACATGGTCAGTCCAAGCTAAAAGATGTAAAAAGCATGCCCTCTCCCCCATATATGATTGGTGCTTCTCCAGGGAGCCAGCACATAGAAGGCCAGGTCTGTCTACATGACCACAGCAAAGTAATTTCTGTGTCAGGGTTCCTCAGGTATAAAGCAGAGGATAGCCTTGATTTAAAATTTCCTGTTTCCAGTTCCCAAAGGCTGGGGTTATAGGTCTTTACTACTACACTTAGCTTAAGTGCTTATTCTTAAAAGTAGTTTTCTGGATGGACCACCTCTGGTATGAGCACTAAATGGAGCCAGACTAGCTGATGAGGAAAGCGGGAAGATCTAAAAGCCTAGCAGAAGCCCATGTCCTCCCAAGAGCAATGCCTTTCTTAGTTATCGATGGAGAAATACAGGTATTTTAAAGCCATTTTGGGGTTTCAATTCATGGAAGCTCATTTTTAATGTTCTTTTGTTGTCTTGGGTCAGTAGATTTCCATTTGCACAAACAAGACTCTGCCAAATTCAAAACATTTAGATCGGAGGCCCTTGTATTGTCATTTATTCCACATTACACTGTTTATTGACAAAGCCAGAACTTCATCTCAATATAAGTACTGGTGCAAGATTGCACTCCTTGCCCACATCTGGCCATAGTTTGCTTTTGTATCCACATTCAACTGACAGCAGCCTCTTAACTGAGGCTTCCCATAGGAAGGCCCCAATATCTGTACTCACCTGACAAGGGTCTGGTTGTGTAGGTCCCACACTGCGATATTGCCATCACTGCAGCATGAGAAGCAGACCTTTGAGTCAGGACTGATGGCCAGGGCATAGCAGGCAGGGGCTGAGGATGTGAGCTCTGCCTTTATACGGGGGGTTGGAGCTGCCAAGTCCCAGATGGATAGAGTACTGGCTTCCCCTCCCACTATGAGAGTACAGCCATCAGGTAGCAATTTACAGGAACGGATGTAGTTATCTCTATTCTGTGAAATAACAGAATGTAATCACTGTAGAGCACAGCCAACTGTTAATACTGTGTATTCCTAAATGCTACTCTGGTTTTTAACTTCAAGAGAGAGACATTTCATGGGCACTCTGTTCTACAGGAAAGATCAGGGTCCAACTGCTATTGTCTTCTTCCAAAAGTATGCAAACTCACAGGGCCACTCAACCGTGTTCCTGATTTCCAACTGCACAGCCAGACCCAAAAGCACACAGGTGTGAGTGTACTTCCCTGTGAGAAGAACATGTCTTCTCACCAACATTTACTGTTAGATAGTACAGACCCACCAAATCTGTTTTTGTTTTCACTTTTCCTGACACTGCCCAATGAGTATTGAGTACTTATCTAAGAATTTAGTGGATTGATGTTCTCAATATAAGAGTGGCTAATATTGTAAGGGGGGGGGGGAGGAAGGAGGGAGAAAAGGAGAGAGAAAGAGATAGGGGAGGAGGAGAGGGGGTAAACAGAGACAGACAGACACATGCATGTATACCAGGTATTTATCTCTAAAACATCTGTCCCTTTCACTTGAGAATAACATCTTGCAGACATGCAGGCAGAAAAGTCCAGTCCACAGTCTAAAGACCAACAGTATAGGTCTAACAATCCTAAGGCAAATGGGTGTCACTAGGTGCTTTGAGAGATAACTCTTTGTCTTACTGAAGCTATAGTAGGAAGGCAAAATCATCTCCGCCACCTCCTTGATAATACCAAACCTATTTGCAAGAGTTTTCATGCCATTATTAGCAAATGTTGATGGCTTGAAATTTATATAGAGCTTACAGGGAAACTTAAAGGTGAACAGATTGTAAAGATCATCAGAGTTCACATTAACTATTTTTTGTTTTTAAAATGTGTCCACAGAGTGAGCTCTCCAAACCCCTGTAAAACATATCCAAAAATAAACTCATCAACACTAGGAATTAACCTAGGTAGTATGCAGTAACTGAATCCTGCCCAACTTGGGGGAAGGGGGAGGAGGAGGGGCTTGAACAGTTAAACAGAAAACAGGGGGGATTCTATTCCCTCCTAATTGAAGTGAAGCTCAGGCTCTCATTCTCGCTCACCAGACAATCCAGCTGAGAGACGGGGCTCTTGTTGCCAGGGTGGCTGATGTCCCAGACCTTAACGCAGCCCTTGCCACCTGTGTACACGTGCCTTGTGGGGTTGCTGATGGTCACTGCACACACCACCTCCCCGTGGTTGAGGGTGTTGATTTGCCGAGCATGTCGGGGGATTCCAGGTCCAATGAGGGCATCAGGGGGAAAGGGGACTGGTTGCATTTGGCCATCAGCAGTAACATGGAAGGAGTATGCTCTACATGAAAGAAAAGAAAACATACATATCACAAAGATAGCTATAGCCTGGAGATGGGGAAAGGTGGGGGTTTCCTTGCCAAGGCTTCTCCTGAAATCAAAATAAGTCATAGTATTTTCTAATGAAAAACATTTAAAAATCTATATTCAAGCTACTATTTTTACAATGCTCTAAAACATGTACAACCCCATTTTAAATATTAAATACATGTCTTAAATGATTAGAATTGTTTTTACAAATTTTTCAAAGCATTCTTTCAAATCTCATTATAAAAATGTGTGTCTAAACTGATATAGCCTTCTGCATGCCTTATACTAATCACATAGTAAATAATGTAACTTAAAGTTAAACAAAACAAAAACCAGCTTTTAGGACTGGGAGGATGCTCAGTGGTTAAGATCACTGGCTACTCTTGCAGAAGACATGGGTTCTATTTTCAGCACCAACATGGTGGCTCACAAACATCAATAACTCTAGTTCTCGGGGATCAAACACCCTCTTTTGCCTCCATGAACACCACACATACGAGTGGTACACTAATACATAAACATAAAATAATTTTTAAAAATTCAAAAACAGCTTTTTAAAACACATTACTTACGCTTTTGATTCAAACCCCTTTTACATAACTAAGAAAAAAAAAAAAAACCATAAGAGATTCTTATATCAGAAGACAGAGATTTGCTACCTAGCAATTGCTCATATTTAGCCTAGAACCATCAACCCAGTTTTATCTGGAGGCAAATCACCCAGCTAAAGAAGTAACTTCCAAGCTTCGCATTAGTCAGGGTACCACATGCTGGACAATGGGAGGCAGGCAGGACTTGCTGAGAGCACTTTCAACCTAGCTTTTCATTTGAAAGAAGAATAAGAGAGTGGGACATCTGAGAATGGTCTTCATATTTTGTGGTGAACCTAAAACTTACCTAAAAATTAAAGTTTATAACATTTTCAAAAGTGAAGCAAAGGAACTGGGGATAGCACAGGGTTGAGCGCTACCTGGGATGTGCAAGGCCCAAGGTTCTATAAAAAAATCAGAAGAGATGCCTATCCTTTTTAATGCCTAACTGAGCAAGCTGACTGGACTCAGGAAGCCCTTCAGACAAGGCAACTTTGAAGATGGGAAGTAATGGAGGGAGTTAGAAAATGCTGATGGGCTAATGATGTCTATCCTGGGTTGTTGGCTTTCATGAGAAGTGAAGAGTCCATGTTATCAGTTATGCACAGATAAGCCAGATCCTAGTCATGCACTTTTATATCTGGCAACAAAAATCAACTTTTTTTTTCTTTTAAGAAAAAAAGCTAGCACACAATGGGCATCATAAAACACACAGCAAAGGCACTTTAAAGCCCATTCCAGGCTGAAAAGCACTGTTTCCCTCCTATCTCAGACATCACTAGATCTAGGAGTTTGAGTCACCAAGTATAAACAAAGCCTTCAGGATTTTTTTCATTCCTGCAACCTTTTTGGGTAAGTGTGAGTCCTTTCTCGAACCCGTCCTTGACATTTTGACACATATAGATACCATGAATGCTAACACAGCTCTTGAAGTTTTATTCTGTAATAAATCAATTTGTGCAAAATAACTGGGCACAAAACTGAAAACTGATACTCTCTATGAAACTGCACTTAAAGTGCACATTTATCAGCCTGGAAATAAACATAGGTTACTATTTCCCTCCACAGAGGCAAAATATCAATTGCATGACTTTAAAAGTTTCCTCTCTTCAGACAAAGGAAAGATCTTACATGTCTGCTATCTCCTAGAAAGCTGGCTCCAATGGCCAATGGAAAGCAGCTATTTGTCCCAAGCTATTAACAATGCTGTTTTATAATGACTCCCACCATGATAGAAAATGACAAAGGTTAATCTGGTGTCTTGGTTTTTCTTCTTTCCCTTTGAATTATAGAAGACTGAATCCAATGCTTATACATACTGGGCAAGCTCTCTACTGACGAACTGCATATCTCTTGCTCCTTTTAAAAAGGTTTATTTTGAGACAGAGTCCTACTAAGTCATCCATGATGGTCCTGAATATGTCATCTTCCTGTCAAACCTCCCAAGTAGCTAGGGTAGCAGGGATGCAGCACCAGGCTTCGCCATCAGATAGTACAATTCAGTTTGAAAACTGAGCCACAGAATGGGAGCCATGTAGAATTTTCTGGGAATATATGAACATATATACATACATACATACATATGTATGTATGTATATATGTTCATATTCATCTCATACAATGACCACATGCATTAGCCCTTACTTCTTCAATCCTCTAAATCACAGTGTTTTTTTCCAATCTAGCAAGACCCTCTGTATTCTTAGCAATACATAAATAAATATGCATATTAAAGTTATTTGAATAAAGACCCACATTACTATTATAGGATATCTGCAGCTTCAATCAAATAGTACTTTGTTGCTCTTGGAGACAAACTACCAAAGCACAGAGATTTGTGTCTATAATTTCCTAGAAGAATTCTGGACTTCAAATAGGTAGGAACTGGTAGGGCAATATCCAGTGTATGTTTAATTTCTGCTGCTGTGATAAAATAACCTGACAATAAGCAACTCAAGGGAAGAAAGGTACATTTGACTTTTAATTCCACATTATAGCCCATTTACTACTAAGGGAAAGTCAAGGAAGGAACTTAAAGCATCATGTTCAGTCAAGAGTAGAGAATAAATTCATGGATTCAACCTTATTTGCTTACTTTTGTCTACTTTTTGCCTCTTAATGCTATTGAGGACCTCCTGCCTAGGGAATGGTGTTGCTCATACATCAATTAACAACCAAGGTAATCTCTCACATACATGCCTATCAGACAACCATATCTGATGTGGAATGTTCTTCTGTATATATGTTAGTCTTATTGGTTGATGAATAAAACACTGATTGGCCAGGCAGGATGATAGGTAGGACTAGGAGACAAGGATTCTGGGAAGTATAGGCAGAGTGGAATCGTCATGTGATCCCAGTAAGTGACATAGCTAGGCAGAATCAGAATATAAGCAGGGACAAACAGGAAATGACTCTCTTCTCCTCACCTCCCCTTCCCTCCCCTCCTCTCCCCTCCCCTCCCCTCTCTCCTCTGTGGAGACATTGAGCAGTCACCATGTAGGCTGCTGGAGGAGTAACACCATGCTGGGCATAACTGAGTAAGCCACAGTCTCGTGGCAATAAATTGATTGTTGGAAATGGGTTAATAATTAAGACAGAGCTAGTCAATAAGAAGCCATAATCACTGGCCAACAGTATTCATAACTAATATAGTGTCTGTGTGTTTCATTTTGGGGTTGAAGTGGCAGCTGGGCCTGCCAGGCCAGAAAACTCATGTAACTCATATCTAGATAATTCCTTGTAGTGAGATGGTCACTTTGTCTGCTTCTATGGCACTGACCACGCCCACTGGGGGTGGAGACAGGGGCGGAAGTGACCTGGGGAAATAGGTCTGAGGAGGAGCCCGGGAGTGCTCTCTTGCTGGCAGGATGCAAACAGGAGAGGATCCAGAGGCATCCTTGGGACCAGGAACCTGTTGGTGTTCATCTGTCTAGGTTGTAAGTTATTTCTCCCTGAATAAACATCTATTCAGCCTATTTGTTTATCCTGATCCCAATTAAACCACGATAATTCCTTATTCAGACTTTCTACGCAAATGATTCAAAGTGTATCTAGATCTATTAAACAGAGTTGTCTTAGGAACACAGTGATCCCAAATACCAGGTATGACCGGGGTCCTAAAGTGACAAAATGAGTATTTAAGTGATGCTGAAGAAACGTCCCCACAAAGTAACAATTAGATTGCACCATGTTTTAAGAATTGTGGTTTAGATGAAGAGAGAACCCGCCCATCAAGATTTCTGGCTATAAGAGCAATGGCAGGCCATAGGCAAAGGGGGAATTCTCTTTATGCCATCAATCAAGATGGGAGCCTACAGGTGAAACAAAATTTGAATCAGACTCCCTTCCAGCAATTCCAGATTTTGAGTGGGAAGCTCTTTAGTTGGAATCCTTGCCTCTGCCCCAAGTATTGCCATCCCAATCAAGGTCATCTATTGTGGTCTGTGTGTTGTGATGTTTGTGTTGAGAACAAAGGGCTTTTCGTTTATTGGGCACATGGTAGAGGTGAGGTGCTAAAAGGAGAGGGTCTTCTGAGTTCCTCCCAGGAACAGTGAGCTGAATAGCAAGAATGCATTCTGAGCAAGCAGGTTGGCTCCTGTTAACAAAGCTATGATGTGTTCTGCAACCAAAGAAAAAAGGGTGTTTACAGACTTGTCAGTGACCTGGAAACAGAGCAAACTGCACTGGCAGAATCCAGTAAATAGTAATGAAGCAGAGACTCTGGAGATGAAGGCCAAATCCTTATTGCTCAAAAGATATGACACTGCTGATATGAAAGTCCTTGCCTGATCAGTTCTAAAACAGAAGTTTACAGCTTCTGAAGTCCTTCAAGATTTTAAAGCCAACTAGCCTTGCTTCATATGACACTAAGCTCCCAGCTACTTCAGACAGCAAGTCATTCCCCCAAACATCATTATATGTCATCACATCTTTAAGATGATCTACATTACATGGAACTCTTCTCTTCTGTCTAGAAGAGTATACCCTCTCTCCCAGATATACATCTACCTCTCCCTGCAGATAGCTAATCCTCTAAATCTTTGCTACAGCATTTATTACATGCGACATTTCTGCCCTTACTGTTCTACAATTCTTTAAGGAAAAGTGAAAAGTCTTCAACAATCATTAGGAGAGCTAGTGCTCAACCACTGAGTCAGATTGATAAGTCATCTACTGTTGCCTGGTCACTCATATGTGGAGTCGTGAAAGACCAAGAAATCAGGAGGGGGAAAAAAAACCACTAAAATATATTCAATTGACTTTTATCAACTATTGTTAAGCACATACACCAAATCTGGCAAAGAGAAGGCAACAACTTTTCAAGGGATAAGTAGTCCCTGGAGAGGTGACTCAGACCACAAAGATCCTGACAGAGCTAAGAACAGTGAATTCAAGTGGATGCTGGTCTCTCTCACCTAAGGCAACCGGTTAAAGGCTGAACCTTGACTTGAGCAACTGATGGAGTAAAGTCCAAGAGGAGAGAAGCAAAGTTGTTCTTTCACAGTACTCCCTGTTAAGACACAGGGGACTTACGGACCTTAGTTGAGCCTCATCTCCTTGATTTTTGTATTATTTATTTTGTGTATGGCTCATGTATACCACAGTGTGTAGCAATTGTGAAGCAATTTTCTCCTTGCCATCAGGTAGATCCTGGTGACTGAACCCAGTTTGTCAGGCATGGTGCAAATGCCCTAAGCCTGCACAGAGCCATCTAACCAACCGAATTGCTCTGTTTTTCCATCATGACCTGGAAAAACTTAGCTTATAAGTAATAACGTTGAAGGGTGGGTTATATGATGGCATTCTTTGGCCTCTGTGTTATTCCAATGTTCCTTAGAATTAAGACAAAATAAAATGGAACAAGAGAAAGTAACTAGCTACAACATAGAGCCAAGTGCTTAATCCAGATAGGTCCAGAACAAATGCAGTACTTAGTTTTAATTTAATGATTGAGCAGCATCTTTCAGGAGAATATAAGACCTATCAGGATGGAGGCACTACACTATACTTGGATCCCCAGCGCTACTACAGTTCAAACAGAGCTGAAGACTGAAGGCTGGGGCAATTAACTCCTAAAACACCCAAGAATTATGTAATTTATGATTTTTGGAGAATACCCATGGCCTGAAACTAATAAAGTCAATGAGGCTTGAAGTAGAGGTAGCACAGAAGTGTAAGGAATTACAGTTTTACTAATAAAAGAATTTAAGGGGATAAAGTAAGTCCATAAGTGTAAAGTACATGACAGTCTTCTGCAATGTGATTTATTTCCAGAATTATGTAAGGTCCGTAGTAGTTCCCCTCTCTGTGATCACAGCAAAATAATAGCAGACACAACTTACAGAGAGTGATTTTGGTGTTGCTCACAGTTTCAGAAGGTATAATCCATCATGACAGAAAAGGCTAAGCGGGCAGAGCTGCCAGGTCCATGGAGACAGGAGCATGCAGTGAGGATTATTCACATGCTGGCAAATCAGGCAGCCAAAATGTTAACCAAAGGTCAACAAAGCCTTTAAGGCTCACCCTCAAACCCATTTCCCACCATAATTGTCTCAAATAGTGCCACCCTCTGGGGAATAAATGCCTACTCAAGTCATCAGTCTACAGAGGCTGGCTGACATTCAAACTACAATAGGGTTTGTACACCTCCAATTCTTAAGAGCAATAAAATTCTTTACTTCTGGAGAGTGTATTTAGTTTAGCATCCTGACATAGCCAGAACGGAAATATACACATCAAGATACAATTCCTACCATATTTGGAAGATGGTATTTCTATCTTAATGGGAAAATGTATTACGTAAAATTAAGATTCACGACATTAGTGGGAGAGACTGCTTATTTAGTTGAATAAATGTCTAATTTTCTCATTCTAAAAGTGGCAAATATAAGCCAAGGTATGGTAGCACATACCTTTAATCCCAGAACTCAGGAGGCAAGGTGGGACAGATCTCTGTGACTTTGAAGCCAGCCTGGTCTACACTGCAAATTCTATAATAGCCAGTGTTACATAGAAAGACGCTGTCTCCAAACAAAACAAAAGGTAGGTAATAACATTTCTGAAAACACCTTATAAAAGATTTGCTAGCAGAAAAAAAAGATGTTGGTAAACAAGAAGGCTGTCCAGGTAGAGTGAGCATAAGAAGTCCAAACGTACTAAACATTTCCAGACTTTTAAATATGCTAGGGCACGACAACAGAACAAGGATGCTACACAAGACAAAATATGTCCTATAGTTTCTGGAGAAAACATGACTTCTTTAAACTTAGTTAAAATATTCTAAGAAATAACCACCCACTAGAGACAAATGTGAATAAGTAATGTGTAAGCTATATTTCTATCTCATAAACTCAAAGTCATTTCTGATAAAGAAGGAGAGACAATTGTAACTACACATCAAAGAGAAGGTCTGCCTTTAGATAACTGAAGAAACTAGAAGACACACAGAGCGAAAGCAAAACACTGAACAGATACTGTTTTCAGCAGGCAACAGACTTCAAAAGCCATTATCACTTGTGCTGGTTAGTTTTATGTGTTAATCTGCCCAGGCTAGGAAATGCCCAGATGGCTGTAAATATTCTAGCTGTATCTGAGGCGTGTTTCTGAGATTAGCATCTCATTGGCAGACAGAATAAAATGATGTACCCTCACCAATGTAGGCAGGCAACACTGAGTGGTCATTATCCAGGCCACTGAAGAGCCAAAACAAGACAAAAAAGTTGAGAAAGGGTTAATTCACTTTCTACTTTGGCTATCAAGTCACCAGCACGTGTGATACCAGTAGCCATCAGGCTTAACTAAAAACGCTATACCCTCCCCATCTCTCCTGTTCTCCTACCTTCAGACTCAGAATTGCATAGTTAGCTTTCTCAGAGTTCCAGCTTACTGATGATAGGCCATGGGATCTCTCAGTTTTTAAAATCATGGGGGCCAATTCTTCCTAATGTGTTTCCTTCTTCCCTATCACATATTAGTTCTGTTTCTCTGAAAAACCCTAAGTTTGAAGAGAACTAGATTTTCAAATCCACTAAACAAACTGGCTATGGAATCCAGGTCAGTCATGGAAGAGGGCAGGAGAGAGACTGAATGGAAGCTGCTGGCACTGAGCCCCTTCTGGGCTTGAAATCTACTGTAAAACATGGTTTCTTCCTAAAAAATAATTTCTACAATGGCAGGATTTTCTTTTCCTCTTAGGCTCTACACCCAAAAAGAACTTTAAGTTCTCAACAAGTGGGCAGAATACTTCAGAATTATGATCCTGGCCTTCAAACAAATGGTGAAAGAACATAACTACTATACAATCTAAAGCCAAACTATTATTAGCCTGAGTTATGACTACCTCAAAGGTGCTATCATAGGGATGGGAAACATGGATTTACTTATTGGGAGAAGTGCTACAGGAAAAAACAAACTGCACTTTAAATTTCTTTGTCAAGGATCCTTGTAGACTCATAACAAATAGTACTTAGATTTTGTGTTTTTCCCAAATTAATTTTATCCTGTTTCACTAATACCATTCTTTGTCTAAATCTATCACCATAAATCTTTGAGAGGCACTGAAGCAAGAATGGTTAAGTAATAACAGATAACACATTCTCTCATGCAAACTAATGGATTAAGATTAGCAATCACGAAGACTATATAACCAGAACCCAGCAATGGGGAAAGTTCACAGACTCCTTATTATTAATTAATCCTGTATTCCTTACATAATGTTGCTCATGTTGCTCAACTCATAAGACAGTTGTGATAGCTAAGATCTAGATACCAACGGACACCTTAAGTCTTAATAATCTGTTACTATACCCTTTGTTTCTGTGCACATTATAATCATGAATTATAGTTGTTTTTGTTGTTGTTGTTGTTGCAGTTGAGACAGAATTGTGTTAGATGGACCAGGCCTTCCTCAAAGTTACAGTCCTCTAGACTCTGCCTCCTGAGTTACGTCTATAGCATGCCCGGTGTTAGCACATCTTTGAACACAAAGAAATATAAGGTACTCACAAGCCAAGGAATGACTTAGCAGTGTCAATTAGACTATTACTATCTTTTGCTTCAAACCATGCATACTTAAGTGCACACAAAAACATGCATGTACAATCTTTGTTTTGTTTTTGGATTTAGGAAACAGGGTTTCTCTGTATAGCTTTGGATTCTTTCCTGGAGCTCTCTGTAGAACAGGCTGGACTCACAGAGATCTGCCAGTCTCTGCCTCCCAAGTGCTGGGATTAAGGTGTGTGCTACCACCGCCCATCCTGCATGTACAATCTTAAGAAGGATGTTCTACATTAGGCATTCCTGGAACATCAGCCTTTTATACTAGTATTGTAAACTTGAACTCTTCCAACCAGAGAGGAATTCATCCTTATTACCTTCAAGATTCATAGATAAAAGGTAAAGGCAAGCCCTGAGGGCAAGGGGTGGGGCAAAGACTAAGTGGAGGCCTGAGGCATACCCCTCAGAACTTCTCATTTGGAAAGTCAGCATTTCATAAAGCTTCCAGACCCAGACAGACAGACAGCAGATACACACACTGGGAAGGAAGGAGAGAGAGAGAGAGTAATTGAACTTCATGTTTCTGCACTGTATAAAACTTAGAAAATTAGTAATTCCTTAAAACTATACTTCTAATAACTAACATTGAAAGGGGGCAATTTTTGTTTGGTTAGTCAGAAAAATAAACAGGGTGTTTCCACACTCTGGATGCTTTTGTATCCTTTAAGTCCCTTGTTTCCCTATAAAAAAATTTTGCTTTTGAGAAGTGCTATAAGGCAAAGTAAAGCACCTATCCAAACTGGAACATGGGTGCCCATAGGACTCACCAATCTAATAACTGATTTCTACCAAAATAAGGAAGAAGTTGTACTGTCCTGGGTAAAAAGATGACAGCCCAAGCTTCTAAGAATGAGAGTTCCTGGATTTTACCTGTTTACAGTATCAGTGAAAATGTGGCAATTGCCTTCTAACCACAGATCAAGGCAGCATCTTCCTATAGAAGGGTCACACAGGAGGGCCTAACACCTCCAGCTCTTAATTCCTATCTGTCTTCATCTTCTATAGTCTCTCTTCAAAAATAACTAAATGTACAAGTACAGGAGCTCACACACAAGGAGAAGCCAGAGGCATGACACCTACAAGTTTTCTATTTATAGAAAAGTGTTAACACTCCTTAGAAGTATCCTTGGAAACCTATCTTGCCTTGGGAATTCCAGACTACTGACACTACCACCTCTAAAACAAACCAAAACCAAGGAACAAATGTACTTACGGTTTCCCCCCAGGTATTCCTGCCAGATTGGGGGGAATGGAAGGTACTCTCATGTGGGGAGGAGGATCAAAACCAACCTGGAAATAAAAGTGTGACAGACTCAGCTTATGCAAGGTGGACACTCTGTGGACATTGAGTTCATATAAGAAATCCATTTACCCTTTAAGCAATCTAAGTGGCCATTGCAGCAAAGCTGATATTTCTCAAAAGAAAAGATACAACATGGTAACTTAACCACCTCTAAACACTACAAAACACACTGTCTTTTTGTGATGTGGAGAAGGATTTGTATACTCTGGAAACCAGTTTCCTAGGATAAACATTTTCCATAGATGCAAGATGTCATACCTCATCAAGCAAGTGCAGGAGGATACTGACCAGCACTAATATCATGGGCTAGTTTGTTCTTTTCTTCTTTGGGGACAGTGCAAAGCACCTTGGAATGATGCACAGCAAAACAGGCTGCTAGTCTCAAGTTCTAAGAGCACTTCACCCACCCTCTACCCCTTTGCTGTGGAAACCAAAACTGCTGCATGCCACTTGATCATCCAGGTCACCATTTATAGATTCACAGGCCAGATCTGTTTGTGTACCATAAAAACAATTAGCTACTTAAAAATACTGTCCATGGTATATTTCAAATGGTTTATAGGAAAGATTTTCCATGAGACTTACTTTACTCCCTTTTCTGGTGCAATTTTACCCTTCAAATAGAGTTCTTTACATTTTAGGGAAAACAAAACAAAACAACCGAGCCACTTAAGTGACAGAAGGGAGGGCAACATGAATAAACTGGCTCTATGATTTTAAAACCATATACAAAAAACTGTTTTACGTAAGACAGTGTATTAACTTTTAAAGAACATATAGGCATGGGAACAAAAAGTATGGCTTCTCAAATGTTTTTCTTAAGATTTGAAAAAAAAGAAAACATCTTAAAAAAATTAAATCATTTCAATATTTTAAGATTAAAATTTTTACTCTGGTGAGAAAAAGCCTTATCTATCCTGGAACCAACCAATTTTCATCCACAATGAAATAAAAGGCATTTGTTCTAGCTTAATGAACTAGCATACTACCCAAGGCTGACAAGAGGAAGGTAAATACATGGCTTGAACAGTGGGAGTCATCTTTAGTGTTTGTTCCCAAGCATGGTGTTGGCTGTATCCTCCTCTGGGCAGTGAGAGCACCCAGATATAACTGAATGCCTTTCATCCCAGTCTGCATACCCAGAAGCTCATTGCCCCAGCTCCACACTTTGGATCCTGTACTCTTTGGGCTGCCCACTCCCTAGGGGACACAAAAACACATGACCTACCATTGGGGAGCGCCCATAGGCAACCACTGCTGCAGCAGCTGCAGCAGCTGCAGCACTCATCTGTGGAGACATGCTGTGTAGACCTGCATAGGCAGCACCAGGGCTGGTCAGCTCTCCATTCATGCCAGCATGGGGTACCATGCCAAAGGGGGCAGGGTATGGGCCAGGCACTGCCAAGGGCGTCCTCAGGCCAGCTGCTGCAAGGAAACATGCCATGTGTGATGAGACTGACCATTACATCAAACCTGACCAGTGATTCCAGTCATTAGTTATGATATTGGGGGTATGGAGATCATCAGTCCCAACCTATACATAAAGTCCATTCCTTCCCAGAGCTGAATTCTCCTCGAGAACAGAAAGCACAACCCCCATATTTCCTCATTGGCAAAGCGGCCACACCAGGAAGCCAGAAGTATTAATCAACATCCTTGCACCCAATTCACAAAGGGCAAGCCAAGGCACAGATACTTCATGTTTACCTGACTTAATCTCAAAAGAAGATTTTCTGGATAAAATCCAAGATTTCTCCTTCAGTCCGAACTTTCCACTCCCTGGTACCAATTCCAAATGAAAACCAAATCCTGGATTTATGCAAACCAGAGCAGGGCTTTAGGAGGGGCATTCTGGTGCTATTTCTCCCTGGACTCGAGCTGTTACTTTTTAACTTGTCCAGTGAGGAAGATCAAATTCAAAGTTATGAGAGACCTCATAGGCTAGTCTCAGCAAAACCCTCCCAACTTTCAGCAAATGACCATTGATTCTTGAAAATGTAGCAATCAACCAACCAACCAACCAACCAACCAACCAACCAACCAACCAAGTAAATATAGGCAGCAAAATATATACTTTTGGCTATAAAATCAGTCAGACATTTTGGCCAATATTAGCAACATCAGACATTCAATGACATATTTTGTAAGGCTATGTTTGAAATAATTACTTTATGCTAATCCCCAGGATTTGAATTATTTTGAAATAAAGGAAAAGCTGAATGAAAATAATTAGAGACTAATGGGTGCAGCTGCTGAAATCCAGGACAAATGTGCTGTTACCATGCCTTTTCAGAGACAGGAGAAGGACAGCTCTAAGTACTTCACTTTCAGGGGCAAACTGTCATGGTATTAGCAGACAACACATCAAGCCGGGGATAGAAGAATCAAAGCACAGCTAGAGAAAGGGGTACTGACCTGCTTGGTTGACAAGGGGCTCCATAGCTGGAGGCTTGCCGAGACCTGGACGTAGGCCTGGAGTAGCACTGGTGCCCGGGGTTGGCATGTCACTCCGAGGCGTTGGTGTGCTGGATTTCAGAACAGGCGTGTTGGCTTTTTCATGCTGGTATCATTAAACAAATTAAGTGAGTATTATTTTTAATCCAAGCCATATTACACAATTTATCACAACAGCAGCTGGGACACTGGGCACCTTCTAGTTACTCCCCAGCCAATTTTCATAAATCCACTCAATGTTGACAGCATTAACTTATGAGAGAGAAATGTTGACCTTTCTTCTTCCTGCCAGATTAAAACTTGAGCAGGAGACAAAGAGCATGATCACACTTCTTCTTTCAGAAATTTAATTTTAAAAAGAATTTTCCATCAAGCTTGTGAACTTGGGCTCTATGCCAGGTTAGAAAGAGGACCATACAGAGATTCCTTCCAAGTAACTTGGAAGGGCATATCTGGCTTCCAAATCTGAAGTGAAACCCTTTTCACAGCCTGACCTTTAGGGGATTCAGACTGACAGTGATACACAGTGCAACTGTCAATTATTTCAAAGTCAAACTGGCATTTCCAAGACAAAAGTTCTAGAAGCACCTGTCCCACATGCTTAGACAAAGGCCTAGAAAGAATTCCTCTTTGTAGAGAGGTGCAGCCACCCATGTGGCTACTAAGCTAATCAACATCCACCAGTACAGATAGAAGATTCATCACTTGTTCAGAGACCTTTATAATTTGAAACAGTAACAGGATAATAAGGGTTTCTTCTTTTATCTCTTAAGACTTCTTGTGTCCCTAGAACACAGCTCAAAAACTACCAGGGTGTAGAAAAGAGAAAGCCAAATATCCCAGCTCTGGCCTAGGATTTGATAGAATACTCCCAACAAGTCACTCGGGCATGGCTTTACTCTGCTTGGGTAAAGGAGTAACTCCTAGGCCACCTTGTAAGGATTAACTTTGAGGTAGTCTCACAATGTAGCACAGACTTGACTCCCACCTTAAGAGCTACCTTCCTGCCACACACTCTCAAGTGCTAGCACTGCAGGCATTTTCCACCATTCTCAACTTACAAAGTTAGTTCAGTTAATACATGACCACACAAATAGATTATAATGCATTCACTACTGTAGCATATCCCAAGCCTCCAGTGTACATACCAATTCTGATGTGACATGCTCTGGCACAATGGCTAAGTTTTCCAATAAATAGTAGCTTAACAAAATCAAGACACCTTAAGATGGAATTTCTCAACTTTTGTAATGCTGTGACTTTTTACTGTAGTTCCTTATGCTGTGATGACCCTCCAACCATAAAATTACTCTCATTGTTACATCCTAACTATACTTTTGCTATTGTTATGGATCATAAAGTAACTTCTGACATGTAGGATATCTGACATGTGACCCCTATGAAAGGGTCACTTGAACCCCCAAAGGGTTCGAGACCTACAGGTTCAGAACCAGTCTTAAGACAATTATCTGCTGCCAACTGTTAAAGTTTCACAGATCAGAGTCATAAATATATCTAAGGAAGAATGCACAAAGAAGCATACAGCCACTGTAATTGTGGCCCAAGAGACAACTGGAAACAGTGAATAGGACAGAAAGTGCTTCTTTTCAATGCTTGAACATACAACCTTTAAGCAGAAAAACCCCCCAGTTCACACTCCAGGGTTCTATGCTCCATAAAGACAACAGTACCGCCCAGGGAATGACCAGCTCCTACCTACCAGGCTCACTTCTTTGGATTTCAGGGAAGAGGAGCTTCCAGAGGAGGCTGTGGATGCTGGGCTGCCTGAAGCATCTTTTTTTAGCAGACGGTTTTTGTCAATTCCATTTTCCCGGGGTGAGTGTGTGGGACTTGCATGTGGAGAAGAAGGGTCCTCAACACACAATAAGAAATTGACATGTTTTAGTTAAGAATGGACATATTTTCTATACTCTCAATTAACAGATAATACTGACAATCTTTAGATGAAGGTGAATGTCATGGTCTCTAAATGAGCAAAAAAAAAAAAAAAAAATTCTATTTATAAAACACTCAGGGCCTTAACACAAGAAAAACAGTAACACTCCTCCCAGTATCCAGGTGCGTCTTCAGACATCCAACACAACAACTAAAAATGGTTTAAGAAAGTTTTTCTTTCTGGTGGTGCTGGGCATCAAACCCAAGTATATCTGTGCCAATGGCAGACAAACACTCTTTAACTGACCTACATTTGCAAATGTTATTTTCAATTTTATCTATTTGCTTGTTTATTTATATGTTGGTTTTTTGAAACCAGGGTTTCTCTGTGTAGTTTAGAGCCTGTCCTGGAACTAGCTCTTGAAGACCAGGCTGGTCTAGAACTCAGATTAAACGTGTGTGCCACCACTCCTTAGCCCTGTACCAACACCACCCAGCCCCAAATCTCATTTTTAAAAGGGAAATTATAGTTTCAATTAGGTTATAACTACCCCAAAATTCTTGATATGTGAAGGTATAAGACACTAGACACTGACTCAACTTCATTCACTTATGAGTGGATTTTTCTCATTACTATTCAAGAGAAACCTTGATGACAATCATGGTTACCTCATTAGACACATCCACAACTAAGTTGTCATCGCTCTTGTCCCCATCACTGTCCTGGAAAAAAAAATTAATTTTGTTTAGTAAAGGCTAAAAATAAGTTTTTAATAGTTTAATTTCTTTCAATAGTTCTTGGTAGCAGACAAGCTAAACACTTGGGATATGTTTGCAGGTTCCTTTACCTTCTTCCTCTAACCTGGGGTATACAAATCTCCAGCAAGAATGTGGCTGCAGTGAAAGTCAGCTACCTAATGAAAAGTACACTCTAAGAGCTTGATGTCTGCAATGTTAGCATCTTTCTCGGAATCGGAATTTGGCATAACTCCATATGAGAATTCTTAGTCCACTGGATTTCAAAGTAAAGAACAACATACCATTTCTTTTATAAATACTACCTTGAAGATGCAATATGGGGCTCATAGACAATTCGTAAATATAGAGATAAGCTTACTTGTACCATCTTTCCATGAGGTCATTAGTTATAAAAGAAAACAAAAGATCGAATTCTCATGTAAAGGATAAACATCTGGGGGCTGGTGATACAGTTCAGTTCATAGAGTGCCCACTATTGACAAAACTCTGGACTTGATCCCCAGAACTGTGCAAAATCAGGTGTAGTGTTACATACCAGTATTCAAGTCATAAAGGGTTTAGGTCAAGTCATACTTGGCTACAAAGTGAGTTTTGAAGTCATCCTAGCTATTACATAAGAGATCTGTCTTGGGGTGGGGGGAAACAAACCATGGAAAAAGAAAGAAAAAAAAAAAAAAACAGAGCAGTGGGGTGGGTGATGAAATTTAAGTCAGTGGCTAAGGTACTTGATGTGAGGATTGGAGGTCAGATCCCCAGAACTCACAGAAATGCCATACAGGCATAGAGGCTACCTATAATGACATCACTCAGGAGGCAGAGATGGGGGATCCCTGGGCATTCCAGGTACTGGACCCTGAAGAACTGGCAAGACTGACTCAATAAAATAAAAAACACTGGAGAGCTATGAAAGACACACAATGTCAACTTCAAGCACCTACATGTACATTCAGACATACCATACACACACAGGGGTTAAAAAAAGGGGGGGGGGAATCTCCCCCATGAGATATGAAGAAATGGAAGGAAAACAGATGGAGGTAGCTGGAGGGCACTGCCATCTAGTCTTTACTGTCTTTTCACTGAACTACAAAAGTTGTCTAATAACAGCAAACTCCAAGGTTACAATAAGTTTGGAAAGCATTAAGAAAAGCTGCTCCATTTAAGATCAGTTCACTCCCATATCAAAGTTGGAAAATTTTATTTTCTTAGTATGGTGTTCTGAATACAAATGTCCTCTATAGGCTCAGTTTCTGAATACTTGGCTCCTAGATGATGGCTATGTTTGGCAAGCATGGCTTTACTGAACAAAGTATGTCACCAGGGGGCAGTCTTTGAGGTTTCAAAGCCAAGCACCTCTCCTAGTACAATATAAAAGAACCATGGAGTTCACCAGCAACATAAATTGACAGCCAATGCTGAAGTCAGGAGCAATTCAAATTAAAAATATACTGAAATGCTTTCATTGAACAAAGTGATAAAGAACATGTATTTTCTTTTAGTGTCAGATAAAGCACAGATGTTCTCTGATGTCAAGAGTAGAAATTGTGAACAAATATATACTAGAACGGGTTCCCTTTTAGAAAAAGAATTATAGTAGGAAGGGTAAAATGGATAACTATAGCAAACAATTCACTACCATTGCACTCTTTTATTTAGAAAAACACTTTCCTTTCTATGAAAAATACATGAGGTACACCTATACAGTATTATAATGAACAAAGTAAGATAATTAGTATTCCCATCTTTTTTTATCACTTCTATTTGAGATCTCAAACTCCTGTCTTCATAAATATGTAATGATGTGTGATAAATTGAATTCACCTTACTCTCCTACCTATGTCTTTATCCTAATTCCTTGAAACCATTATCCAGATCATCAGTTTCAACACCCTCTTATACCACTAATGGGGTTATGAGGTGAATCATTCATGTCTTCTTCAAGGGAAACATAGCTTTGTAATGGGCCATTCTGAAAATATAAGCCAGCATAATACAGTAAACTTTTACAAAACAGTTCTGGTCTTAGGCTTTGCCTCTCATATGTTCCAACATGATCTCATTATCTCACCCCAAGTCCATTTATCTAACCAGACAGTAAAACCATAGGGCCCAGATAATTATTCCAGCTGGGCAGTGGTGGCACATGCCTTTAATCCCAGCACTCGGGAGGCAGAGGCAGGCAGAACTTTGTGAGTGCAAGACCAGCCTGGGCTAAAGAATAAGTACTTTCTTTAGTACTTTAAAGGTTTTAAAGCTACACAAAGAAACCCTGTCTCCAAAAAGCATAAATAAATAAATAAATAAATGAATGAATGAATGAATGAATGAATGAATGAATCCAGATCTCTCATTGTTGAATTAAATGCACAAGCCTCATGGAGAAGCTAATAACACAGAACTGGACATCAGCAAGTTTCCCACCTTCTGAAGATCACAGACCACCTTCTTGATTGCTAACTTTTAATGTTACAAATGAAAGCAAATAATTGAAGCGCAGGGCCACAGATAGGGGCAGAAGGATATTTAAACGGCTTGGGCGAAAGAGGGGAGAACCAATGACTGGTTCTTGAGATGTTTATTAAACCATGATACAAACTGTAGACTGATCTAGGCCCTCTAGGGAAATGCCAGTTCTAAGAATAGGTTCAAAGCTTCAGTACAGCATGGTTCTGGCATAAGGTGCTTCCAGAATTCCACTAACCATGACCTCTAGTGAAACATGAGCTCTGGATAAGTTTCTTTAGCTATGAAATAGAGATGATACCCAACTTGGCAGGTTATAATAAGGACTAAATAATTTAATCTATGTCAGTGTACAGGGTTCCTGGCACTAATCCTTGCACACAAAATGCTACTTATTATTAGCCGAAGCCTTGGGTAATCCACAGGAAACAGAAGCCGTGTCTAAACTTTCCTAGTACAGAACAGAATTCTTTTCTCAAAGACCCAGTGTGTGTGTGTGTGTGTGTGTGTGTGTGTGTGTGTGTGTGTGTGTGTGTGTGTGTGTGTGTTACCGTGCTGGGGATCAAACTCAGAGCCTGGCGTATGTTAGGAAAGTATTCTATCACAGAGATATTCTTACAAACATTTTTAGTTATTTTTTATTTTTTGGAGACAAGGTTTCCCTGTGTTGCCCAATTTGGCTGTAATATTGCAATCCTCATGCTTTAGCCTCCAGGTACTGGTGCTATATAGCCTACATGACTAGCCTGATACTTTCAGAGTTCCTTTGTGAGTAGCTAAGTTAGGAAAAAAAAAAAAATCTAAGCCCAAATGAAGTCTATAACCCATGTAGCCCTGAAGGGAAACAATGTACTCCAATGTATGAACTTACCTGCTTTGAAAGATAGAGAGATATACAACCATCACACTCCAGCAGGACATCTGGAAACCCACTCACAAGGAAAACAACAATTATTATTGAAGTCCTTTATTCACTTACATAGTTATCCTTATCATCCACCTTCCTTTTTTTGATGTCACTGGAAAACTCTGGACCATTTCTGCGTTTATCTGTGCCTCTTAGGCTGTCTGGGACCAAGAGGGAATTACTCTGTAAGACAAAAAAGTACTAATAAAGGTTTCTTCCTAGGCTTCTTTGTATGACTAAAAACCCAACCTGGAAGAATTGTTTTAGAAACAGGATCCCAACATTCTGGCATCGCTGTTCAGTCACATGTCTTAAGACTCCAGTAGCAAGCATTTAGACAGAGCTTAAAAGAAACCCAATTTTACATCACACTCTTTAAACTCTGATGGATCCTTAGGGACCTATTCTCTAAAAATGTGCTTCTGTTTAGCATTGAGACACTTGCTGATTGTATGTAGATGTACTTTTATTCTTTTTCACTGCAACTTCTTGGTGAAGAATATGAATAGCCATTGAGCCCCGAGATCATTTTATTAGGCACAAATTCTGAGTGGAAGCCACCATGCAGTGTTCTAAGAAGGCACCAAAGGCAGGTGGGAGTAATATTAGTTCCTAACCTTTTCCACACAACAATAAAGGATTTCAAATTCTTTTAATTTACTGTTGAGAATAAGATCTGGCATTGTTAGCTAAAACTACCGAAATTTAATATCCAATGAGGAAATTTTAGTCAGTTGTGAATCTTTAATAGCAAAAGGAGCTCACACAAGTGGACTAATCTTTGCCACAAACCACACAGGACACTTTCATCAGCATATGCTGAATATGAATTGTTGACCCAAAGAGAACTGGCATTTTAGATATTTAGGGGTCACATGACATGACCTGGATGGCCCTTCAATTCCTATCTCCCCTCAGACTAAAGCAGAACATGTTATAAAGAGTTCTTTTAAGAGCTGGATTAGCATATGCAAGAGGGCAATTTGTTCAGTGATGTGTTTCTGCTCTGAACAATGCTGAATGAGCTATGCAAAAACTGCCTTTCACAAGGCCCAGATAACTCCAATTTCTGCCAAGATGCCTGAGAACTAAGCATGGGGGTGGAGACTAGGGTCAGCAATTATGCTACCTTTCCTGACACAAATGGTACACAACAATATGTACCAGAAACAAATGTTTATAGTACATTTTTAAAGGCTTTGGTTTACATTCCTAACCAGCTAGATATAATGAGCCAGGTGGCTGGCTCTCTAAGCTCCCTGGGATAAAACATGGACCCCACTTCGACAGTATTCCCAGCTCCACCACACACAGAAGAAAACAGAAACCTGGGGAACAGAAGACAGTTTGAAGCCTCTTGTCCCACTTTAGAGCTGATTCTAAAAACTGAGCTTTTTTTTTTTTTTATTCAAACAAAACAAATGGTCAGGAAGATTAAAGGTAGAGAGACCCACACAATTCAGTATGGAGAGGCGTAAAAGTCTACAGTGGCTGGGGCTGAGATGTAAGCAGATTGGATCCACCAACTAATTATAATTACCCCTTTAAAACACTCAGACTCCAATCAGGACCTATGGCTGGCAAAAGATGCAGAATTAATGCATATACATATATATATATGTATATATATACATATATATATATATGATTGAGTTCAGAATTAATGCATATAATATATATATATGATTGAGTTCTGGGCAACTTCAAAGTCTCTCCTGCAAAGTCAATGGTGATTGCTCAGAGACCACTCAGTCTAAACCCCAAAGCATTCTACACTTCTAAAGAACACAGTTTTTTTTTTTTTGCTGGGACAGTAACATTTCAGTGGCAGACCTTTATGGTTGCTATGCTTTGAGGCCTCTGCTTCTGTGAGTTAAGAACAATCTACTTCAATTTCCATTTCAGCAGTTTAAATGGGGCCTGTAACCCGAAAAGGTTTTGAAAAGTTCTGCAGTGCCTCCTAAATTTGGGCTAGGCTAGTAATTAACATCCTTGCTTACCTGATAATTAGCCTCATTCAACTAGCAGACTACAGTTACAAAACAAAGCATTTCTTTATGCCTTTGATGCTGTGAATTTAACTCAAAACAAAGAAGGTAGGCCAGAGAGGCCTGGAGAGTCACAGTAAGTCAGGTATCCTGGCCTCATGCTACTGCCAGATACCCACTGAGCTTTAAGTCCACTTTCCAAGGAAGAGGCCACACATCCTTGTAGCTTTGCTGCCTCCATGAGCAGTTTTTCTGAGTGTAATGCCCCACCCTAGTAGCTACACAGACAGCAACAGGCAATCTCAGAGTTCCAACTACTGCCCAAGATACTAGTTATCTTTGCTCTCTTAAAACTTAAAGTGACTTCCTGGGTACTGCTGAATTTCTTGTGATAAGGAAAGTACTGTTCTAGTATCCCACCTACTGCTAGCTCCTATGGCTGAAGATGGGACAATTATTTTGATGGTCATTTTAAATCACTGACACATGTACTAAAAGTAAATAAGTAAAAAATAAAATCTGAATACTGATTGAATGGCTGTCCCTTTTGTTCAAAATTTATCATTCTACATCAAAAGGTATCTACAGTCTACATTATCTAAAAAGCATTTAAGACAAGATTGCAAAACAATAAAGTTGAAATTGTTCCTAAAAAGCTTGTGGTGAGCTGGCCAAGCACTTGCCTAACATGCAAGTGGCCTTCAGATGAATCTACAACAATACAAGCGGGGAAAGAACAGTAATGCGTCAAACATAAAAGACAGCCAGATTCATGTATGGGAAGAGGCCAAGCCTACCTTTAAGAGACATCCTTTTCATTTTGTGTTTTACCTGGAATAGCAAATGTCCACACAGTAGAGATGACTGCCTAAGACTACCACTTACAGATTCAAAAGTACAATTACCTCTTCTTCTCCCAGGAAGGAAAATTCTAAACTTCATTTCTGAACAAAAAATATTTGTATCCAAATATATTGCTTAAACAAAACCAACAATAGCTCTTTAAGCTACTGCTGCACATTCTAATGTGATATACAAATGCCCGATACACGCTCGTTGATACTCCTTCCTTGCCATCAGTCACACAATCTCTTCATCTACCTGGTTTACAGACTTTCCACACCAAATGTGAATATACAAGAAAACAAAAACAGTCTACTTCTAAGTGAGCAGCAGATCTTACTGGGAAATATCATGTTATTCCTTTCTCTTTAAAAAAAAAAGCGGGGGGGGGGGCAAGAGAAATGCTCAGTGGTTCAGAGCATTTACTACTCTTGAATAGGACCTAGGTTCAATTCTTAGCATCTACCATTAGGAGGTTCACAACTCCCTGTAATTTCAGTTCCAGGGATTCCAATGCTCTGGGCCTCCTTAGGTACCTGTATACACACTGTACATACAAACTCAACTCATGCAGGCAGGCACACGCACATGGGCACACGCATGCACAAAGAATAAATAAATATAAACAAAATGTGTAACAAAAAATAACAGAGAAAAGGGGCTAAGGGAATGGTACAGTGAATAAAATGTTTACAATGTAAGCACAAGAACAGTGCACTTGGATCATTAGGACACTTATAAAAAAGCAGGGTGTGTCCTACCCAACACTGACAGATGGGTCACAGAGACAGGTGGAGCCACTGTAAGCAATGTTTACAAAAAAAACTAAAGTTCTGAAACTATGAAACTATAGTCCTATGTGCTGCTCACTGGCCCACCAGTCTCACTGAAATGGCCAGCACCAGCTTCATTGAGAGACCCTACCTCAAAAAACTAAGGTCGAGAGTGGCCTAAGAAGAAAGCCAAAGTCAACCTAAAGCCTACCCACACTCCCAGGTAAGCTCACCTCCACACACACACACACACACACACACACACACACACACACACACACACACTACCAAAAATGATATGACTTCCTGTCTTTCTACTCACACCCTACCACTAATGAGTTATGCTGTCCTATAGACAAGCATTGCACTGACATGCTGGCACAGTAGAGGGCTGGCTCTTCCCTGAGCTCACATTTTCAACATTTTAATTTAACACATAGAACTTATCAAAACAGACACCATTTTAAAGGATCCACCTGCCAGGCAGGTCAAGACTTAACATCAAGTCAGATTTTGGCCAACATGAGAACCAGAACCAGTGTTGTCATGCCAACAGGAGGGCTCTTGTCCCGGCCAAGACACCAGGCTGTCAGTTCACCTTGTACCTGATAAAATTAAAAAACCTACAGGGCTTCTCAAACATTGTCAACACCGGTCAGAATTCTATTCCGTCTTAAGAACTATAATTTTCAGGCTATATATTAAGTTTTAGTTTTAAAATTTTGTTAAGACATCAACAAAATCATTTTATTTATCTTATTTTTCTTAATAGGAATTCAAACTAGGATTTATGCAACCCACAGGAATATGGCAAACAGGAGCAAATCAAAGTCTGAAAACAATGTTTACAAAACAAACTAAAATTCTGAAACTATAGCCTTATGCACTGTATGTACATGCATATGCTCTGGAGCCAAGTGAGGACTAAGAGGAGGGACTTACTGCCATGTGAGAAAGAAAACAGATCAACCTTACTTCCTGACTTCCTTCTGTTTGTATGCAGAAACTACACAGGAAATGACTTGACTGGGAAAGGTTAAGAAGAGAGGTATACTACCCAACACAAAAAGGCTTCTTCCCTCAAAACAACCTGGGATTATTTCAGCAGAATAAATCTTGGGGTACCTGCACCAGCAGCAAGCAAATGAGTATTACAGAGTCCGTCTACCCACTGAGTATTACAGAGTCCGTCTACCCACACTACCCAAGTTCAGCTGTAAAGTTCTGCAAGAGAGGAGCTCCCAGTAACAAAACCTGGGATGGTGGCATAGTGGCCCAGGCCTATAGCACTCAGAAGGTATAGGCAGGCAATTCAGTTCAAGAACTGTCTGGGCTACATGAACATTTATATCAAAAATAATAATAATAATAATAATTACCCCCTCCCAAAGAAAACAACCTATGAGCACTCCTTTGAGGAGACACTGTCATAACAAGACCATCCTTCATAAAACACAGCAGGTTATTTTCTATTGCAGTAAATGGCTAAAACTAAGCAAGACAGTCTACAAAGTATTCAATCTAAGGCTAAAGGAGGGTCAACAATTTCTCAAAGTATCTAAACATCCAAATGCAATTTTACAACCATATTTTCCTATAAGAAAGTATAATATAAACATAGGCTAAGCCTCAAGGAAGCTTGGTGTTACTTTCTCTTGACCTGTCATGCATGCTGAGAACCACTATATAAAGCAGCAAAGACCCAGGTAGCTCTGATATGGATAAAAGTGGATCTTTATAGCCATGTTCCAAGAACTTTATTCTTTAGCAACTTATCAGCAGCGACCACACACATCTACTCAGAGAACCCTGGAAATTTAAATTAACGATATGTCTTGTGAATATTACATTTTTCAAAGACAAGCCTCAGAAGCCTCCATACACCTAACTTCTCAAATTTAAACTTTGAAACCATCAATAGGAAGCAGAACCACTCGTGGACACAGCATAATTTAGACAGGCTTTCCTAACATCAAAATAGCACAATTCCAATGGATTCTCCAACTGCTATACTGCTTCCCTTGGGAAATCCCCTGCCCTGCAGGACAAGTGTTTGTGTCAGAGGCACAGATTGGAGACTTGAGACACCTCATTTATCCTCAGTTACACTTAAACAAGACGGTGGGAACCTAATTTGATAGCACACTCACACTGACAATTAACTTCTCAGTGAACATTAAAACAATTAGGTAAAGATGCACCCCATCACATCTGTCTGCTGTTTCCATCTACACATGATGGCAATTAAGCCATCACCCTACACTATATTTCTACAGCAGTACAAATCAGTCATTCACATTTTCTTCTATCCACTTAAAAAAAAAAAAGTCCTTTAATTCATAACCATAGGGATTAACTGCTTGTCCAAAGCATAGAAAGTAGAAATGTGTCCACAGGGCATATACAAAACCTGCACACTCTGCAGCAGGACTGAAGAAAGCTAAAGCTCATCTGTCTCTCAGTTACATGCAGAATGTAGGTAATTTGTACCTGGACCACAGAGACCTATGCTGTAATGCAGTTGGGCTTTGCAAGAGATGAGAATGAGCCTGCAATATTGTACCTAGACATCACACATTAAACCACCAGACTATCACCACCTCTCAACCCTTCAAGTTGCCCTTTATACTTCTCCAGGTAAAGCAAAGCAAATTCACTCTGGAGTAGAATACATAAAAATAACCTAAATGACTTTAACACAATTATGCCCCCAACTCATAACCTAGAGTCAGCAAAGTCAGTGTGCCAAGCCTTTTCTTACTCAGTATTTTAGTGCCTTTCAGGTCTCTATAGCCCAGATATGAGAATCTCTAATCTGAAATGCAAAATTCCAAAGCTCTGAAATCTGAACTTTTTAAGCACGTTGGGCTTTCGAGCATTTTAGTTTTTAAATTTTTTAAGAGTAGGATATAAGTCTATAAATATTCCCAAATCTAAAACCCAGGTCTGAAACACTTTCAGACCCAAGCACTTCAGATAAGATACTCAAACTGTGTTTTCTAGTATAAGAAATGGCCCCACATTGAGAAAACATTAGGACAGTACCTAATCATTAGGATTTCTGACAGCACTTATGTTCACAGTTCATCTCAAACATGCAGATGTCATACTGGCTGCTGATCTGAATTTCCAATGGGGAAATACAAACATCACAATGACAAAGAGAAAGGGAAAAGAACCACATGCCTACTCACAAGGCCTGAATTATAAGATACAAACTGAAGCCTAAAACTGGCTATGGGTACTGGACAAATAGCTTAGTGGTTAAGAGCACTGACTCTTCTTCCAAAGGATTTGGGTTCATATCCTAGCACTTATGTGACAGCTTACAACCACCTCCAATGCAGGTTCCAATGCCCTCCAGTCTCTGAGGGCACTAGGCACACAGATGGTACACACAGTCAAACCACCTAAACAAACAAACAAAAAACCAAAACAACAAAACCCAACTGGCTATAGACAAAAGTTTTTGTAATAATCACGGTGGAACAGACCTAAATATTTTCCCAGGTAGGACAGACCTAAATGTTTTCCCAGGTGGCTTCAGCATTCATCTAATGAAAGAAGTTCCACCTGCACCTGTCACTAGCATACACCAACCCCAAGCACCTAAGATCATCAGGCCTGCCTCTTTCATGAGTTAGTTCAAGCAGAGATAAATTCTGCCAAAACAATTATGTGCCAAGTGGAAACTACTTAAGAACAGGTCACGTTTCCTATTGTGCCCAAGAGTTAACATTTTATAGGAGTCGTTTCAATTTTAGCCTGTATTTCCAAGCCATCTCTTCACAAATCCAGTCAAAATTTAATTTGTAAACAGGGAAAGAGTCTTTGCTTTCCTTGTTTACTTTCAACAAAGCTGAATTACTGTACTGAGCATGCCTTCTTGGTTGTATGAGCTCTGCTCTCCAACACTGCCATCCAGACAGATGGACCCTCACATGCAATGCACAACTTGTATTTTAAATTTTTTATAAAAGTATTTTTGTTTTCTGAGTATGTGTAGGTACCCTTCGGAGTAGGGATACACACCCACCATAGAACGCATGTAGCAGTCAGAAGGCAATTTGCAGATGTCAAGTCTCTTTCTACCATATGGGTCCCAGAGATAGAGCTCAGGTCATGAAACATTTTTTCCCGCTGAGCCATCTTGCTGGCTCTCCTGCTTGTATTTTAGAGGTAAGAAGTACCCACTTACTGGGATGACAACTGACCACTTATCACATCTACACTGTTGTACCATTTCTTTTTAAAGACATATACTTATTTGTTGCTTCTCTAATGCCAAGTACTTTCAAGTAGATGAGTTTAAGTGCTATGCCTTTTAGTCAAAATTTAATGCAAGTAACCTTGAATCAACCGATACATTTGTAATGATACACACACACACACACACACACACACACACAAACATAATTTTAAGCATCAATAGCATGGCAGGTAACAACATTTTCTGCTCTTGCATCCATGTTTGGTTCCTAGGGCCTACACAGTGCCTAACAGCTGTCTGCTCCAATGGGTCTATGCTTTCTTCTGGCCTGGTCAGGTAAGAGGTATGCATATGGTGTATATACATGTAGACAAACACTCATGCACTGAGTATGGCCTGCCTTCGGTATTGTTTATTTGTTCAAGAGCTGTATTTACCTACAAAAGCTTATAAATAGAAAGCAAAATGACAACAACAGGCATGATAGGCTCCTGCCTGTAGTTTCAACACTTAGGAGCTAAAGGCAGATGAATTGATGAGCTTACTGATAATTCTAATAACCCAAGTTTTATCCCTGAACCCACTTGATGGAGAGAATCCACTAGCACAAACTGTCCTCTGACCTCTCCATGTGCACCATGGCATACCTGTGCCCACATACATCTGCACACAAAATAAAAGAAAAAGATCAGGTAAGCAAAGAGCAGATTTTAAGAATTACATGTCAAATTTAAAATAAGAGCAGATTTTAAGAATTACATGTCAAATTTAAAATAAAACAATGACAACAAGGAAAATCCAATAGGTATGCTACAAGCCCTTCATGGTTATTACCTTCTGGCTCCTCCACTGGGAACATTCTGCTCTTAGTACGCTAATTTTTATGTTTTTACATTACAACATACTGCCTATATTAAGGTTCATTTGTTTTCTAACCTAAAAGCATAAACAACAAACTGTATAATACTATCATTGGAAGATAAAGATGAAATACCTATCAGACAGCCGTAAGCCATGCCCCATTTCCTCTGGGTCTGGCCATTTTCACATGTGATTTAAACTATATGAATATAAAAGAACAGGAAATAATAGCAGTAAGGAGTCGGTGTACTCATGCCTCAAGTTGTCTTGAATTAGACTGAAGAAACCTCTCCCTCCAAAAAAAGGCATCAGAGAGTTTCACCAATCTCTTCACATAAATGTTCTTCAAGAACGACAAATAGAAGCAACTGTATAAGATTGGATACAGAGGCTTATCAGAACCTAGAAATTTCTTTTAAGCCAGCATTAGAGATATTTGCAAATATGAAAAAGCAAATTCATTCATTAAAAGTCCTTTTTAAAGAAAACATTGCTTTTTCTTTAATATTAAAAAATAATTAGTATAACTAAGTAGCTCTGTACCTATCTTTTTTTAATTTTTATTCTAATCTTGTAAATGTCAAAGTACATCACCAAGAGAAACAAATCCTCAGGGGTTCTCAGTAATTTTAATTAAAAAGCAGAAACACTGAGTCAGATAAGTTTGAAACCATCAGCCTATAGCAACAACCTTCATCTCTCTGGTGAAAGAAAACAGCAGCAAAAAGCTAAGTAAACTCAGATAAACTCAGATTCACAACTCTAAGCACTTAATCAAATTCAATTTTATGCCAAGTTGAGAAACTACTTGATTTTATATAACTGCATCAAAAACTACCTTAGGTAGACAGAACAATTTAACTCCTCTACAGACTAACTAAAGTTTGGCTCCAGTTAGTGTACTTTCCTCATTTTATCTCACCACTCAAGACTGTGCAGTTATTATGCAGGAAGAACCACAGATATACATACATATACTTCTAAGCATGTCAAAAATCTGACACATTCAAGGACACAAGTCATCACTTCTTTTATATTATTCTGTAGACTGGTGTGTGCCTGATATCCTCCACATTTCTATGAAGTTCACTGACTCTAATAAACACTTAAAAATAATCCATAGTAACCTAAAACTCATGAACTGTTTTATATTCCTTTAAGGATGCAATTAGAGAGAGGGACTACTTGAAAGGAGGAAGGAGACACAAAGAGAAATGAAGGACAGGGTGACAAGTCAATATGAACAAAGTAATGCACATAAGCCTGAAAAAGTCATAATGAAACCTATTATTGTCTGTGCTAACTAATTTAAAAGAGTATACAACTGATGCCCTCCTACCACACCCTTTCCTCCTAGAAATATCAAGTACTTGTATGCTCTTTCAGCCAAAACTATGAAGTGGCCATTGGAGAAATTGCATACAGGCAAGGCTTCTAGCAGCTTCAGCATGAAAATCTGTCCATGCAGAAAGTATTTCTGAGTCCTGAGCCAATGGAAACACTTGCAGAGCTGTGACATCACAGTTGCATCTTTTAGCATTTCTGTTACCTGTCCTGTCCTTGATAGGCAAAATAAATGCCTTCAGTGTACAGCTACACACTCCTAACTGTAGATGCCTTATGTGTAGGGAGCACTGAATGAATGCTTTCACTTAAGGTTTAAGAGCAGTTAAGAGAGGAGACACATATTAAATTAGAAAAGGCAAGAAAAATGAATTCTGATGACCATGCAACCCATTCCTTCACCACATCTGTTGATTTTATAGGTTCAAAGCCGGGATTTTAGAATGTTGTACTCTACTGAATGAACATGGAAGAAAAGATGACAATCTACAATGAAACCAAAATAGCAAACCATAAAGGTTACTTCATAAATCAAAGCCAATTTACTCAACCTTATACTCTTGTCTGCCAGGAATTTTATTTCTCAGTTAAAGCTTTTGTCTGTCTTCTTCCCTTCCTCCTGAAACTACCTAGAAAATCCTATGCTAAAATAATTTAAAACCTAACTATATCTCCATTTAATAAATGTCCATACCCCTCACGTGGTGGGAGATCCTGAGCTTGTCAAAGTGCAATCCTCTTCCTAAACTCTCAAGAAAAGTCTAAGATGTTGCCGCACACCTGTGACCCAGGGCCTATAATGTGAGACATAGTTCATGATTTTGAGGGATGTTTGTGTAGCTAAAGACAGCTGCCACCAAGCCTGGCAATCTGAGTTCAATTCCTGGGACCCACATTGTGAAAATAACAGAATCCCAAGTTTTCCTCTGACCTACACCCACAACCATTGGTGGGGGAGGGATTTTGGAGATAGGTATTAAACAGTATTGGGAGCAAGTTCCAAGATATACATGCACCTTCCATGCATGAGGTCCTAGGTGCAATTCTCAACACAGGAAGAAAAGGAAGAAAGGAAAAAGAGAAGGGAGGGAGTGATTTAAAATTCCGTGTCCTGGAATTCTTTTCTAAGCATGCTGGGATGGGCAACGTATTTCTGTACTTAGAAATGGGGATAAACAGGAACAATCTGGAGGCTAAACAGAGCTTTCACTCTGCATCCTTAAAATGTGTCTTCCCACCATCAACTGGCATGTACAAGCACCGTGCAAGCATTCAGCAGATGAAAGGGTGTGTGTGCGCCTCAGGCTTGTGAAAAGACCAGTTCTGTAAACACAGGGCCCTGTCTTTGAAGCTCCATGATTTTAAGAAGTTATCACTAGATGCCGTAGATGCAGTCTTAAGTCTAAAGGAAATTTAAGATCAAGTTTACACTTGAACCACCAATATGAAAAAGAAGAAGAAGAAGGAGGAAGAAGGAAGAAGGAAAGAGGAGGAGGAAGAGGAGGAGGAGGAGGAGAAGAAGACAGACATGGGAAAACTAGCAACTAAGATGTTTTCACAGAGGCAAACTGTTTAGATGGAAGGAGCAGTAATTTACATATGGGAATAACTGCAAATGTGATGTTAAGATAAAAATGAATATTCTTTTAACTACGTGCAACCTAGACTCTGCATATAATGCATACTTAAGCACTTCTGGGCTATACACTGAGCAGTAAAGAATCACAACAAACGATTTGACTTCTAAAGCAGGCACCTCTCCTCAAAGGCCAGGTTTTTAAAAGACGAGAGGGCAAGTACTCACAAAAACAAACCGATTTTTAAAAAGAAAAAAAGGAGGAACCCAGGTCACTACACACGGGGTGTCTGTGTGTCTGCTTGGTGCTTGTGTTCGAAGAAAGGCAGCTTGGGGGCGCAACTGGGTCTGTGTGCATGTGCAACAGGCGCTGGGGTACTTACCGTGCCCGGCTCTCTGTCTGCTCCCGAGGTTACCAAGAAACGCACAGACACGCCCGTTCAGACACAGAGGCAAGAACAGAAATAAAAAAAGGGGGGAATAATTAGAACACAGGCCCCAGGAAGTTTTAAAAATGGCTTTATTTATATAAGTCATTGCACATTCCTAATACAGTGATTTCCTGAAAATTACAGTATTTTGTAAACATAAGATTTACAGTTTAACCATACACAAAGCCTATTTTTAATTTCTTGACAGAATAAATTACTTTTCTTCAAAAAATTAGTCAAGTGCAATTTGCCCAATATTTAATGCATACTAGGATTAAAGCCTACAAAACTAGTAACAGATGCAACTGTCAAGCCTTTCATTTGAACACATTCACTTTCAAATTTAACTTCTTATTTCACCCCATTTAACAAACATCACTTTCTTTGAAAATTACCCAATTAAGCAGTTAACAGTTCTCCATAATATGGTACAGGCCACTGGCATTAAAAAGGCAGTTACCAAGATGTCAAGATGCCTGCAGGCTAGCAAGACAGAAAAACCCACAGCTGCCCACAGCAAACCTTGGAGAGTGGCAGGGTGAACTGAGTGTCAGTGGAAATTCAACAGCTCCCGTTATCTCACTCTGTGTGTGGGGCTGGGGCTTTCCACAGCGAGGCACAGCTCTGCAGCACTGTCTGAGTATGAGAGCAAAGCCTAATCTGGCTTGCCCGGCCTCTCACCTCTGTGGCGTTCTGCATCATGGTGCTTCTTGTCATCTTTTATTGCCAAGTGAGACTGCCCACTCAGAGCACTAGACAGCGCTAGAAGGCTGGCACTGCCCCCAAGGGGCGGGATGCCAGGAGGCTGAAGTCCTGAAGGGTGAGGCGTGAGAGGTACGGGGGGTCCATGGCCATGAGAGAGATGCTGAGCTTGCAACTGCTGCTGCTGTTGGCAGTGGTTGGAGGAGGAGGAAGGGCAGGAAGAGGAAGAACAAGAGGAGAAAAAGGAAGAAGAGAAAGAAGAGCAGAAGGAGGTAGGAGAAGAAGAGTAAAAGCAAGAGGAGGAAGAGGAGGAAGAAGAGAAGGAAGAAGAGGAACAGGAGGAAGAGGAAGAGAAGGTGGTGGTAGTAGTGGTAACAGAGAAACCATCCAGGAGAAAATTAGAAATATCAGAAGATGTAAGAAAGAACCAGAAATTGGACACAGAGAAGGGAATGGAGACAGAGGTAGGAAAGAGGAAATGAGGTTAGTGCTTTCAACTCATCAAAAGCTTTTGCCCCTTAGTACTCACCCCCAGCCAATCCCAAAATCTAACCCTAGATGCTATACCTGCTACTTTATGCTATAACCAACCTGGACAACGAGACTTCATTATTAGGCAAGCCTGGCTACTTTAAAAGATTCACATATGGATCTCATCTACATCTAAGTGCCTCTAAGGAGGAACTCCAGTGTGTCACTGAATCTAAGTTGTGCACTGATTCTGAGTTGATTGCAGTATATCAGGGGACATGATAAATATGTCATAATGAAGAACCACACTATTTAGAAGATGAGAACATAACATTAACTATCACAATGATGCTGTCAGTGAAAGCCAGAACTCAGAAAGCAAGAAGTGCTGGCATTTGGAGGACACTGTGCTTGTGTCTTTAACTCACCAAGCCCTCCAAGAACTGTAAGGAAGCAATGGCATCCCCATTTCTCAGAAGCAACCAAACTCCCAGGCACCAGGGACTTGATGAGGCCACTAGGGTGAAGGGAAGTGTCAGTGAGCTCTGCAGCTTCCCCCACACTACTCTACACAACACTCTTCAAACTGTTGCAAGAAACCCTGGAGTCAATTCCTTCTGGCCATTTCTTTCACCCAAACCTCCTTCCTAAAATGCAGTCTCAGGTACCTCTGCTTCATTACAGAGCAGTGCTGAGATCAACAGGTTGGAAGCTTGAGAAACATTCTTCTGACTGCAGAGTTCTAGAAGGCCTCAAGTGCCCCATTCCCAGGTTCCTTTCCTGGTGCTCACTTTGCCTCTACTACTCAAACCATTCCAGAAGTTATAAACTTGTCCACAAGAAACCACACTCTTGTTCTTATGTATTATTTAGGCAAGTATACAAGAAATGACCCTGAACCATCTATCTGAATGTGTCTCAGCTGTCCAATATAGAATTTGGTTTTGACAGTAAAAACAGCTAAATCTCAGTGTCTAAGGTGTAATGTTAGAAAATGCTGGAGATTCTAATCCATGTTCATTTCTCAGGACTGAATTGCTTGTTTATGTAGTGCCTAGTTCTCATTGGAACACACAGGACACTGAACTCTTCACAGCTGAGTTCAGTAGCTTCCACCCACACAAGAAATTCATTTTTAATTTCATTTCAGATGTGCATTCTAACCTTCAAGAATAAACCAAAATCAACATCTTAATCATGAAAACCAATGGATTTTTACAGTAAATTTTCAACCATTCTCAGCACCCTTAAAAATCTTTAGGAGTCCACCTTCTTTTCAAACAGCCACTCCTTCCTAAGAGAATTAGTTTTAATTAGAGGGGTAAATGGGAAAACAGGTGAGGTCCAAGCAGACAACATTAATAATGTTCTTGGAAATTATTTATAGATTACTCATTCTCCCCTTGAGATCACAATCACAGTTTCTTTACATGTAAAAACACCTTGCCATCATCCAAAAGACACTAATTCTTGCTCTGTCACCTTTTAAGAGCTCGGCAACAGTGAGACATAAAGCTGAAGAAGCTGGCAGTAGTAGCATCTCGGTCCGCTAGGCATGCTCATTAGCACTTAATTAGGAACGAGACACCTGCCACAAGAAATGTGCTTGGAGGAGGATGAAGAACAGGTCTGCCTTACTAGCAATTACTATCATTACGTGGCGAGCACGAGCCACGTCCAGTTTCGAAGAAGCAGTGAAGCGAACACAAGCCTGCCTCGGGTCATTAGGCATAGCACTGATTAGAGGGAAAGAGACTGCACAGAGCAGAACAGACAACCACAGCATGACACTCTTCTTACCACTCTGCAAACTTGCAGCATGTAACCACTGGCTAAGCACCTCAGAGACAGATTTTAGTTGGCAGCAAATCTGTGCTAGGGAACACGTATTGACTCCACTCCCACCCCACCCCCAAATTCCAGGCTAACGTTAAGTACAAAACAACAACAACAACAAAATAACAAAGGTAGAAAGCAGATTATAACACACTACGAAAGAGGGCTGTTCTTACATAACAATGCATTTTGCCATAGCTGTGAAGTAGCTACATATGGTTAAACCTAAGAGTTGGGGTAATGGGAATAGTCAACAGACTAACTAGTCCCAGAGACCTCCCACTTCTACCCTGTCTTATTTTCTCCAAGGCCTGCCTAAAGGTAACTGGGCTCATCCATCCTTGGCTTAGGAAACTTAGAAAACAAAATATTTTTTATTAATAAAATTATATAATTTTTAAAGCAAAATATGTAGTAAGACTAAAAAAAATAAAAAGATGGGTCACAGCCATCAAGATCCTCTAGATTCCAAAAAGTTGGCTGCATGCTTCCCATGCTGCCTCCTGAGCCACTGTAACATTTTCATGTTCATTATCCCATCTGAGCCCTCATCTACTGGAGGATGTTTAGGCACTGGACTCAAAGAAGTATGACACAACACTCAGAGCCACAGCATTAGAACTTTTTAAGCTACCTAAAACAAGGTCAAGTTCACACTTGTAGCACAAGGGAGAAAGATAACTTTTTCTCCTAGTGTAGCCAAGATGAATGCTCTTGAAATCAGAATCCCATGTACTCAGTCACAAATCCACTTTTACCATTAAGTCCAAGGGCAGTGACAAACACAAGCTAGTTCTTAGATTTCATAATTACAGTTCCTCTCAGCCCCGCTTCTCAATGCTTGTTCTGATATCCCTGCTCTCTTCCAAGGAGACCTGTAAAAGACAATCAAGTCCCCAGACACAGCAGTGGCCTTTCTTCCAAAAGTAGATATTTAATACTGGAAAGACAAAGGGGGTCTTCAGATAAAACATTTATCTGCAGGACTCACATCAGAATACATTATTTTTAGAAGGGCAGCCCACACCTGACTCCATATGTTACTAAAGGTACATTTTCTCTCAACAAAGTTTCCAAAGACAATCTGGTACATATCACCCTAACCCAGAGCAAATGCAAATGCAGCAACACCATTTAAGAATGAATGTGTCTTAGGCCAAATACAATACTGGCATTGCTAGATAGCCAAACAACACTTCTGCCATTTAGAAAAATTTTATGCACCTGTCCTCCCCAGACCCAAATGTCCCCTGTCACTTTTTTATTTCAATATAACAGACAGCAAGGATGGAATAACTCAAACTCCTATCCAGGCACTAGAATTTTTTATTTTAAGTAGGACGTTTAAATTAATGCTTACAGGTTTATACTACATAGAGGCAGAAGAAAAACAGTGTATCTAGTTGTCATTTTAAAGCAGAATTTTAAAGCCTGGGATAGGGCTCAATGATAGAGGGAATCCTGGCATGTTCATGCCTATTCAATCTCCAGCAGTGCAAACACATACAAGATGTTTTTGAAGAGCATGGTTTTTCCAATATAGCACATTCCTCTGGCTATCACCCAAGACCAGTGGCTCTCAAACAGAGCAACTTGACAGGGACATCTGGCACATCTGGAGACATGAACAAATGGGAGGTGATTGCTACTCACATCCTGTGTCTGAAGAAAGATGATGTTAAACATCCTTCAGTATACAGTGAAATGGTTTACCAGACGATCAGGGGATACCAAATGCCACCAGAGCTTAAAGAAACTGGTCATTGCTGCTTTTCACCTACTACTTCCAAAGTGATTCTGAAAATTGCCATTTAAAATATAATGATTTTCAATACTCAAACATTAATTGTCATCACCATGCAAGTCCCTTGTCACACCTCCAAAACCAAAATATCTAAGAGCTGTCAATATAGCAATGTAGGTAAAGGCCCCTGGAAGCAAGCCTGGTGACCTAAATTCAATTCTAAGAACCAATATAAGGGTAGAAGAAAAGAAGCAACACTACAAGTCATTTTCTGACTCTCCACTGGAGCTCTGTGTGCATACACTACACAACACCCATGTCATGCACACAGCATCCATCTAACAGTCAAGGCCCATTCTTAGCATCTGCCAGGCTAGGGCAAGACTTGATACCAACCTACACAGGAAGACTAGGCTCAAAAAGCAATAACCAATAAACCAATAAACAAACTAGGAGCTAGGAATGTAGCTCAACTGGATCTCTAGCACCAAAACAAAACAAACACTGATGTGGTGATGTACATTTGTTATCCCAACACTTGAGAAGACAGAATGTTCAGGCATTTAAGTTTATTCTTCACTGGATAGTGAGTTCTATGCCACCCTTGGTCACAAAACAATAAAAATTAAAGGAAATCTGCTTTACAAAGCTGATCTTACTAACAACTCAAAAAAAAAAAAAAAATCAAACTATAAAGACGGGAAGAAAGAAAGGACCATTGTAAAAGGGGATACCCTGAAAATTTCCAGAGTGTTTTGACACCTAGAAGAAAGTCAGTAAAGTGTCAATTTGCTCTGACTGAAAGAATTGGGAACAGGTTGAGTGAGAGATGTAAGCAAACACCAAATCCTGAATTAAGGATCCTGGAAACCCACAAGAAATAAAGTAACCTCACCCATATCATTCAAAAAGAAGCAGAGAGTAGAGTGGTAGGTGGTCACCAGGGGTTGGGCAAAATAGGGAGATTGTAGTCAAATGATTCTAAGTTTAAATTTATGTAAGATAAGTTCTGGAAATCTCATATTGAGCATTGTGGCCACAGGAAGAGATCTCAAGTGCACATAAAAAACATATGTACAGAGGTGACAAACATGTTCATCAGCATGATAATGATAATATCAAAAGTGTTGTTAAATATATGGAATTTTTTATTTGTCAATGGTATTCCAATAAAGCCAAAAAGGCAAAAGACAGTGACAGAAGCAGAAATGATGCCATACACATAGAAAGAGATCAGGGTGAAGAGGCACACTTCTGAATATTTGCTATCTTCACTCTTCCTGAATTTTGCTGAAGGCCAACTCATTTGTATAACCACTACACTGTCTATCCTGCCTTCACTGCCCAACTTATGACTAATCTCTAGTACTTAGAAAGGATCTGAATTAGAACACATTTTTAAAAGCCATGTATAGGTAAATCTACTTCAAAAACCATACACATATTAAAAGAACACACATTCATCAAAACCTGAAAGGAGCTATAATTTAAAGACAGAAAAAGCAAGCAACGTCTTTACATACAGAGTAGCTAGATTCTACAAAATAGACAAGGTCTGAAAATGTATCATAAAGAAACTGGAATCCACATGCATTACTGGAGATGTAAAATGGTGCAGGCATTTTGGAAAATAGATGGGAGGTTGGGAATTAAATATTCAGCTACCTATGACCCACAAACTCCAAGGTTTACTCCCAACACAAGAAAACAAATCTACATTAGAAACTTAAAAATAGGATCAGAGATAATCTGCTGTCGAGCCTGACGATCTGAATCCTATCCCAGAGACAAACATGGTTAAAGGACAGAAATCAACTTATTCTCACACAGCTGGATTATCATACAGCCAACAAGTAGACACAACCTGATCATCCACCAAACTTATAATGGACAAATAAAGGTGCTAAGTAGATGCAACATATTTAAAAAAAAAAATGACCAAAACCACCAACTATAACACTCTTGTCAAAGTATTTCCCTAACATACACATAGCCTGGAGCTGATCCCCTGCACTGTGTAAAACTGCCATGGTAGAGCATGCCTAAAATCCCAGCACTCAGAAGGTAGAGAAAAACCCTGTTGTCCTTTTCTTTAATTTGTTACTTCCTTTTAAGCTACTAGTGTTAGAATAACCAACTGTAACCACAGCGCTATCAGCAACTACAAGAGCCACAACCAAGAGGGAATTCTGTTCCCTCAGGCATGGACTCTTTCAAAGCTGTGAAGGGAAGTACTTACCTAAATCTCTGTTCCTCTAAAGAATTCAAGATTCAAAGGCTGAGGTGGAATTCTGCTCCTCAGAGAGGCTGAATAGGAAATAACTCACCTTCTCTTTCTCCCATCTCTCCCAAAGTCCTCATCCTTAAAAACCCTTCTCCACAGGCCCCTCCCTACTACTTCCTGTCTGCTAGTTGCCAACTCAGCCTCCTAACCACAGGTAAATTTATTTATTCAAACGCATCTTTGTATCATTAAGTAAATGTTCCAGAGCATAAACAAAAGAAACACACATTAAAATATTATAAAACAACCCTGTGCTAAGTAAAATAAGCCAACTATAAATGGCTACATATTATATGTATTTATTTTTATACAATATCCTCAAAAGTCAATTAGTGGCCATTAAGTGTTAGAAGACATGGGAAGTTTCTTTCAGTTAGCGATCAAAATATCTTAGAATTACATAGTGATAGTTGGATATACTAACTAATGAACTGTTTGACGTAATGGATCAATTTAATGTGAACTCTATCTCAATTTTTAAAAGAAACCATATACATATTTAATCTCTAAAATGGGATACTCTACTTTCTATGGAAGTTTCTCCCTCTTAAAAACATGCTTAATCATGAAATGTCTTATACCAAGAAATCAACTAAGATTCATACAATAGCGCCTGGCAGGGAAATTTAAAAAAAAAAGAACCAGAAACATTTCTAGTACCTAAAATGTGTATTAACTGTGGGAAAATTCATACAGCAAGGCCAATTCCAGATCTATTTGAGATACTAGATAGTATTCTATTAAGGAAAAATAGTAATAATAATAAACTAACAAAAATATCAACTGGCTTAACTCAGAGGACCAGCATACACAGAAAATGATTTTCTAGTTGGGTGTGGTGATACACACACCTGTCATCTTTATACGAGAGAAGCAAAAGCAGGTAGATATGAGTCAAAGGCCAGCCTGAACTATACAGTGAGACCATTTTATGAGGGAAGAAGGGATTGGGGCCAGGAAAGGGTAGGACTTTCATACAATGTTGCCTCTGATTATTTAATAAAGCACTATACTATTGGAATTTAGAAGGTTTACATCTTTAGAACTAGAAGATTCCCATTTATTGTTCCTTTGCAGTCTCCTCCAACTAACAATATACCCACTCTTCTAGAAAGGCACTTAAGGCTGTATTACAGAAGGGCTTTCCAGGGATTAGTTCCTTAGTCTTATTCTTATAAGAAGCTCATCCTCTTTAAACTTCATACACTACAATCTCATTGATAGCTAACAGCTATAGGTAAAGGAGAAAGACAATCCAACAGTTTGTTAATCCCTGGACCAATCATCTCATGTAACAGTAGTCTACAATTACTATTTGTAATTGTAGCAATGGCAGTGCTTTTACACGGCTAAATCACATTATAAGGCAATACATTCAAGGAAACACATGAAACAAATTCATGAAAAGGCCATGGTGATAGATGGGAAACTGGAGCAACCATACACACAAAAACACATCCAAGGGCCTGGGCAACTACATGCACAAATCTATCCAAAGCACTCAGAAATGAGACATCCAAAACTACAATTACTAAGGTCTCCTCCCTCTTAAGATACACAGCCATCCCATATACAAACACATACACGTATTACACAACTCAAGCACACAATCCTCCAAGCTTTTTTTCTGCTTTATATGAGGTTGTTTTCAGGTACAGAGCTATGCAGTAGAAATATGTACAAATCTAAGCAATAACTGAAGCCATCCTGGTCTTCATAGGAATTGTATGAATGAAATATAAGTCACACTGTATCCAAATAGATTATAAAGAAAAAGTAAGGTTCCCTAGATTAGCCTCAAATATGTTGAGTTCCCAGAGTTTAGGTACTGCATTGAAACTGTTCAAATTTTCTTATGCAGTCAACAATGAGGCCAAAATCCAAAAGAGCTATTGTTTTGTAGATAGGAAAGATAATCTCTCCTATAAATCTCAAAATCACATTAATAGAATATTATTCTGTTGAGTATGAAAAACAACACTGCTCTGCCCTAATTCTTGTCTCCATCTGTCCTTCATTTTCAAGCTAAACAGATAGCTAGAGGAGTAGCTCAGTAGTAAAATGCTTGTATAGCACATTCAAGGTCTAGGTTTGCAGAGACAAACTGATAGTAGGACAATGGCAGTGCTTTTACACTGCTAAATCACATTATAAGGCAATACATTCAAGGAAACACATGAAACAAATTCATGAAAAGGCCATGGTGATAGATGGGAAACTGGAGCAACCATACACACAAAAACACATCCAAGGGCCTGGGCAACTACATGCACAAATCTATCCAAAGCACTCAGAAATGAGACATCCAAAACTACAGTTCATAGAAGTGGGATTACATGCTGGGTGAAGGCTTTCCAGCCAAAGGCTTGGTCCCTCAAAAGGTAGGAAGCTATGTGTTATCTATATACAGATTGGAAAACTAAAATGTATCTGTCTACTGCATATGAACACCAGGAATTTAGGGAATGGGTGTTCAGAAATAAAGTATACAATCATAAAACTATTTTCTTAAATTAAGAGAAAAATGGCTCTCGGCTTTTATTACTAAATTGTTTCCACTCAAAAATCAGCTATTTTCGTTTGGCATGCAGTGAAATTTACTAAAACGCAGAGAATATACTGGGTGACAGAAATCACATGCCCCTTGTGAAGTATGGTTCCTTGAAATATGAGGGTGCTGTAAGTGACCAGGCTAGACTTCACTGCACAGAAAATATATATTAAGTGGGAAGGAAACCATGCAGCTGTGTAGCATTATAGCATATGAAGAGCCATAGTGAATTTTTATGATATAACCTGATTCAAAGAAAAAAGTTAATTTGAAATCTTAATTACATTTGAGCAGGATAAAAAGAGCTTTTAGTTCCGATTTCCAACAGTACATGGACACGCACTGAAGTTCTTTAATTTTGTGTTTCAGGTAGCCATAGACACCCAAGTTTTAAATAAAAGAAAGTTTCCAGAATATCGCTGTTAAGCATCAATATGGCTCTTCCTTCAAGAACAAGGTCTTAATGAGTTCCCTTTCCCACAATGAGCAGTGTTTTCTAACAGTGGTTGTATGTGAAATCAATCAGTCTTGAGACAATTAAGATCTCTGCACTACAATGGCCTCCAACTGTTGCAAAAAAGAAGCTTCTTTGATGAGGGATGAGAGCTATTCTGCTTGCTGACTATAAGAATAGGTATTTGAATAAAATTGGGAAATTATACTGATTTAAAAAGTGGTATGCTTTCCTAAGGTCCCACAAACAGGTAACTGGTTGGGTTTACAGTGTAAGAGATTAATTCCCTCCTATACAGTGGGCCTCATGTCCAAGACAGCTGTTACTGCCAAGCTGTAAATGCCACTATTGCGCCCTTGGTGTTACCTTGCCATGCTGGTGAATGTTGTGGTTAGTAAGTAAGCTTTGCAGCTGTTATGACAGGAAGCTGAAACCATGAAATCTCAACAATATGACTGCCTAAAACAACACTTGCACAATGACAACACTGGTTGATATCCCAATGTGGATGGGGAAATCTCACCAGACCACTATATGAAGAGATAAAATCAATTAATGGTTGCTAAAAATGACAATCTGCAAGCTCCTAATAGGTTACTGAATCCAAAGTGGTCAGCCCTAAACACATAAGAACAAAACAGAATGGACTCTACAGGGTGTGTGTGTGTGTGTAGTGCACAAAATCACAGGTAAGGGAGGAAGAGAGGGAAAGAGATAGGGGATTAATTAATTAATGAGGTAATGAATCTGAAAGGGAGTGAGGACAGAGTAAGAGTTTGGGGAATAAGAGTAGGATGGAATGATGTAAATTTAGTATTAATATATGGAGAGAAAATGTGAACTAAAAATCCTTATTGGCCAGCAAAATGGCTCAGCAGTAAAGTGTTCACCTCTAAGTCTAGCCACCCAAGTCTTACTCCTGCTAGAAAGATAACAGTGGTAGGAGAGACTCAAAAGACACACACACACACACACACACACACACAAGAGAGAGAGAGAGAGAGAGAGAGAGAGAGAGAGAGAGCGCCAAGTTTAAAAATTAGTGAAAATTCTTACAACAGAACACATTAGTGTAGTGGATATTCACTTTGTAGCCTTCTGCGGCACTGACCACGCCCATTGGGGGTGGAGCCAGGGAATGCTCTCCTGATGGTGGAAGGAGGAGAACATCTGGTGGAACTTGCTGGTGTTCATCTCCTCAGCCTATTTGTTTATCATGATCCTTATTAAACCGCAAAACATTAGCAGCAAGAGATTTTTGAGAAGTATGATCCAAAAAGCAGTGTTACAGTTCATGCTTTCACAGTCACCAAATTTGCTATCACAGCTGCTTTTAACAGGTGAACAAAAGGTCAGGTGATCTTTAATCCTGGTACTCAGGAGACAGAGGCATGTAGATCTCTGCATGTTTACTCCCAGCATGGTCTATATAGGGATTTGCAAATCAGCCAGTTAAACCACATTTTATGGGGGGTGGGGCACGGAGAGAGACAGTGATGACAAAAATATTTCAGTAGTTAATTCAAAAATTATGTGAATGAAAATTGTTCCTTAAAGATTAGTATTATAATAAAGGTTGAAGGCAATTAGAAAACAACTAAAACTCACTATTTCTCCTTGATAGGAGAAACATTTTTACATGCTGGTGAGAAATTGGCATCACTCACTCAACAAGGACAGAAGAAAGTAGAACCTTCCCCCTCTTCTAGTCAAAGAGCACTCAGACAGAGGCCAAGAGCACAAATGGAGCTCACCAAGAGTTTGGTATTCTTGACAAGCCCAATCTACTTTGCTAAAATAAAATATCTTTAGCCCTGTCAAGCAAACCATAAGGGCCCTGATTGTACCTTAAAGGGAAGGTGAGGATTTCAGTCTATTTGCATTATAAAGGGTTCTCTTTCATGATCTTTCATACTTGAAATAGACGTCTAAACCTTTTCTTTTCTTAGTCTGAAAGTCAATGAAGATGAAGAGCTTGGCCTCTCCCATTGTTCTTCACCCTAACCCACCGGAGAACAATACTGACAGCTGCCATCAAACAGGCTGCATTTTCTCTGCACAGCTGCTGTATGAACAGTCTCCAAGTGCTTCCTCCCCTCTGGCCAGACAAGCTGGCACACTGCATGTGCAATGAAGGGGTGCAAAGGTCCACAGAATTGTCAGCCCAATTTTATGCTACTTCGATTTTCCAGGATGTATGCAATTCTTTTCAAAAATATCAAGCATATGTCCAAAGCATAAAGCTAAAGGTAGGGGCTATTTCTGATCACTGAAAAATTTCAAAGAGCCTGTCATAATTTAATATACTGATCCCACCATTTGAATGATTAAAAGCTGCATATGCCAAAATAATGAGCACACCATGATGCATTAATTCTTGCACTGGGCCCAATTCACCAACTTGGGTTATTACTGCTAAGTTATCAAAGCTAATTGGTCTTGATAATCTCAATATGTTTTCCTGAACTAAAGCCATTCATAAAATTTGGAAGGTATACACTCTTCCAAAATAACCTATTCTTTATGATTCCATTAAAAATAAATACTACTAATATGTCTGGCTAATACATTTCCCCCTTGTGAAATGTAGATCCAAAGAAGACACTGAGAATCTGGGCATACCTTTGAGAACTCAAAACTAGCATTTTATTCCTGAAAAATTTACACATAGCTAACCATGTAGCTCACTTGCAGAGTGCTTTCCTAGTACGTGTCTGGCCCCACGTTCAATCCCCAGTACTGTCAGAGAAAAGTCACAAAAATTACAAGTTAAAATTCAGAGCCTATCAGAAAACAAACATGTCCCACAAAGTTGAACAGGGCCCTTGAGATCTGCTTTGCATATGTTTCCTTTTAATCAAAACAGGCTTTTCCATCCTCATTCATTTGGGTTAAAAAAAAAAAAATTCCTTGTTCCAGCTACAAGTACAATCACTATTAGTCTCTTCTAATCAAACACAGTACGTGCAAAAATGCCAGTGAATATTTGATTTGATCTCTGAAATAAAGCAATTCATTACACAAGAAAAGGGTAGAGAAGGTAACAGACAAGCGCAGGCATAATTGTGTTTTTTGTTGAATGTGATTAGGGAGCCCACTAAGTAACAGTCAAAAATGTGATACAGAAGGGGAAGAAAGACAGAGCCCAGACCTGGGGGAAGGAGGGAGAACTGTTTATGCAGAGCTAAGCTGTCAAGTGCAATAAAGTGGCTTGAATAAAATCTAAGCTGAAAATCCACTGAAGCTCCCTGGTTCATGGAGGAAAAAGCTATTAAAAGGAAATGAAGGTCACCCTCCCAGTTTATTTCACCTAATTGACTGCCAATAGCTTACCACAGGCACCCCAACTGCAGGTCTGCAATTGAGAAACTGATGAAAAGAGGGTTTTCAAGCTGAGGCTCATTCTTTAATCCTCCTTGGCTCTTGTGTTTTTCCCATCTCCAGTGGGGATGTAATTTTAAACCTTGATAGATTAACTGGTTCCATTGTCTGTCACAGCACTGGACTATGGCACTCTTAATCCCTACAGCAGCATGTCTAATTATCATTACAAAGTGTCTGAGGGAAACTATAAAGACCAGCAGGGCATCTTCTCACAAGCAATTAACATAAATTGATAAATGAGTGATTTTGAATCCATTGGAAGAATTCACATATGAATAAAATAAAGGGACCCCCCCACTCCTGATTTCAGCCACTTCTTTCCTTTAGTCTAAAAGGGGCAGAGCACATGAGAACCACCTTAGGTCCTAAAGTGGGCGGGGCCGAACTCCAGCAAAGAAAAGAGACAGAATGCCTGGTTCACTAGATCTCTTAATGCAGAACAAATGACTTGTGATTGACAACAGAAACCAGCTTCACCAGGCAGAAGATATGGCTAAACTCTAGAGGAGACATGAACTCTGAAAGGTCACAGAACACTAGGGCAGACAATTAACACCCCTTCCCTGATACTCTTTCCCTGGAGAGGGAGCTTTCATTGGTATGCCACTTTAAAATTCATGAAAGAGGCACAAGAAAGAAGTATCAAACTTAACCACACGGGTTCCAGTATCTAGAAAGCAAAAGGCAAAGACAACTTAGTTCTGGGAGTAATTCAGAGTCATATACTGATCTCTCTGTGGTGAAACAGTACTAGACAGAAGCAAGGAAAGTGTTTAGAAACTGATCTACAGCCTCTACCTCATTAACAGAAAGGTTGGTTTTAAGTATTGCAGGTCCTAGAAGAGTTATTTGTCTTTCTATTCAAGTGTTTCCCCTCTCATCCTCCTTGTGCTAATGTCCTCTTCCCTACACATGTCCACATACACACAAACCCCCTTTGACCCTCCCTTATTAATCAAATAAGTCATCTCTGAGTTACACAAACTTAGTTGTGTGTGTGTGTGTGTGTGTTATTCCATCAAACCATAAAGAAATGAAAGCTGATGATACACACTGTAGGAGGTAGACCTGGTAGGCCACGTACCCCGATGATGGCATTCAACTCAGCCATGGTCACCTGTTTGGCACGTTCGACAGCCTGGGCCACCTGTTGTTGATGCTTTGAAAACAAGGAGAAGAAAATGTGTTAGCAACAGCTAAGAATTTCCCCGATCATTCTGACAACAATAGACAGATAGTAGGTCCTCATGCATGTGTTACTTTACAGAACAAAAAGGAGGGGCAATGGGATGATGCTATCATTTTCTGAAGCATTCCTGTCATTACTGGTAAGTATCAGAAGGAACATTTAGAATGGTGAACTAGAGTCTCTGGATAGATACTACAGAGAACAGGACAAAGAGGGCTCTCCTAGCTCACAAGAGTTTATAGCAGTGCATCAGGGCACATGACATTCATAACAATTCAAACACCCATCTTGCTACTAAAAGCATAATCAGTCAGTCTGTGATTTCTCTGATCAAAATAAAAATCTAAATACACAGCTTATTAAAAAAAAAAACTATGGGAATTCTTCCCATTTCTTCCTATTATTTGTTTTAGCCTTTTGTTATTTTCCCACTTCAAGGAGAAAGCTCTGTTTTCAATTTAGAGAATGAAAACTCACTTTGTCCACTCCCCAACTCTACACATAATTACAATGTAGCTACAGTCAATCTGAAGAGGCTAATTGAAGCTAAGGTCACTGAAAGCTGACAGCAAATCAGTAGGAAGCTCAGGGTACTCTACAGCCAACTCCAATACTCTAACCTTCCACCAGCCAGGCCTCCCCATGGTACCATACATTCCTATTTACATACTGAAAACACATTATTCCCCTGTACCCAGAAAGAAAATAAAACTTTCAAAGCAAAACTGAAATACAATCCTGAGTCAATCTCCAATGACTCCAATGAAGGACTTTCCTCTAAAAATGTTAAAGTCAACTCAAACCACATGGCTTGTCTATGTTTATGACTCTGAGTCATATATGTGAATACTCATTTTATCTTTATGATGTTATCATCTACTCTTTCCATGAAATGCATATGATAAATGAAGAGCCTCTTTTAATGTAGATCAACCCAATGCAGTTGTTTTCAAGACAGCTCAAGAAAACACAAAAGGGTGCCTGAATCATATTAAGCACATATTACTTAAACACATGCACAGTCAGGCATAGTTGAGTGGCACAGGCCTTAAATTCAAGCACTGAACAGGCAGGGGCAAACAGATCTCTATGAATTTGAGGACAGCTTGATCTACCTAATGGGTTCCAGGTCACAGACACACAGAAAGACAGACACATGCGCAGCACACACATACCCCAAAGTCTTCTTTATGTTTGACAGTCACAGTGCAATTTCCCAATAATAATAATAATTATTATTGTTATTATTATTTGGGGTTGAGATACTACCACCCCTCAAGCAGTCTGCCCTTGGATGCCTTAGACAGAAGGACAGGGTTGACACACTTCAAAAATAACAGATGCTCTCCAGACTTGTTCCTTGTGATAAAATCAATATCTTAAAACTGGCTCATTTGCAAACAGAGAAGCAACGTAATCAAATTTTAACAACTGAACATTTTACTTACTTCCTGAGACAGAAATGGGATGACTTGTGCACAAATGGTATTCAATCTCTTGGCGATTTCAGTCTACAAAGACAAAGCCAAATACATGTTTAGAACACCTCCCAGTGAGTTCAGAAAGTTGAAACTTGAGTCTTCAACTCTTACTCTAGGGGACAAAAAAGTGTTTCCTTAAGCCAGGGTACCAATAAATTACCTGGAGATAAACAGTAGATAGTACTCCCTATAGATTAGGCATCAGTGTACATTTTACCAATCACTTAAAAGATAATGATGGAGCTGGAGAGATGACTCAGGTTAAAAGCACTGGCTGTTCTCCCATAGGACCCATGCTCCACTCCCAGCACCCACATGGTTGTCCATAGCCAGCTGTAATCCAAGTTCCCATGACCTCTTCTAGCCTCTGTGGTTACCAGGCACACACATGGTGCACAGGCACACATGCTGACTAAACATCATATAAATTTTAATTAAAAAAATAAATAAAAATGAAGGAGTATTTGAGTTGGAAATATCTACATGGTTTAGGTTATATGGTCAATTCAACCTGGAGTTGGTAAGCCCCTAACATTTTCTCACTGAAGGTATACTGTGGGACATTTTTATAGTTACAGAAACTTTTCTCAGAGGGTGGTATTTAAAAAAAAAAAAAATACGATGTCTAAGCAATCTTGCTTTCAAAAATGCAAAGATCCAAAGCAGAAGAAAGGGAGTATTGTTACCATCACATTGTTTCACTATACAATGCTGGTGCAGATGTAAACTGATGCAGTTGCTACAAAAGTGTGGAGATACCTCAAAAAACTGAAAATACAACTACTGCATAAGCCACTTCAGCACTCTTAGATAAGTCAATGAACCACATGTAATCTCATATTCACAACTGCCAGGAAACAGCCTAGATGTCCACCAACAAATGAACAGAAAGAAAATGTGGTTTATACACACAACAGAATTTTGTATAACCATAATGGTAAATGAAATCACACCATCTGCAGAAAAGTAGATGTTCATGTGTGTGGCATATGTGAATGTGAGTGTGTGTGGGGGGGACAAAAAATATAGAATCATGATCAAGAAGGAAGAGACCTTGCAGAGGGGAGAGAGGTTAATGGAATATGTGACATTAAAGCAGATCTAGGGGGTTGTTTGAAGCCAGGAAAAAGACCAGCAAGAAAGTGCAGGGCAGGGGCCGTGAGGGCAGCCAAGGGGAATGAATCTATAAAATACAATTACACATATGCATGAAAAAGTCATACTTCAGCCCACTAGTTTTTGTATGTTAGCTTAAATCCTCCACTCACAAAAGGCCTTTTGATAAAATCCTACATCTATCCCTTCCTGATAAAAGGTCCTAGAGAAAAAGGGATACCTTGGACCTATCTCAACATAACAAAAGCAATTTATAGCAAGCCCACAGTGAACATTACTCTAAACACAGAGAAACAAAGCATTTTTACTAAAATCACAAACCGGACAAGGAAGTCCATTCTCTCCATACCTATTCAATACAGTGTGCAAAGTCTTACCTACAGCAATAAGACAACTGGAAGAGATCAAGGGAAAGAATCTGTCTTTATTTGTAGACAATAGGATTTATATATAAAAGACCTTAATGATACTACCAGGAAACAGTTATAGCTGTAAAAATTTTAAGCAGAGTAGTGGATAAAAAATTAACACATATAAATTAGTAACCTTCCTATATAAAACTGACAAATATACTAGGAAAGAAATAAGAGAAACAGTATTTTTCCACAATAGCCTCAAAAACCATCTTGAATTACCTCTACCAAGCAAGCACAAGACTTTAAGACACTGAAGAAAAACATTGAAGTAGACAATATTAATCAGTAGGATTAACATTGCTTTTCTATAGATTCAATGCAATCCTCACCAAAATTATTCACAGAAATTAAATAATCTTAAACTTCATATGGAAACATACAAATACACACATAAAACTAAGATAGCTAAAAGAATGAAAAGAATACCAAATCACAAAACTTCCAGAGGTATCATTATCTCAGACTTAAAACTATACTATAGAACAATAACAATAGTATGGAAAAGTGATACACTAATCAATGGTATAGAACTGAATATCTAGATATAACGCCAAAGAAACCAAAAATACACACTGGAGGTAAGACAGTATCTTACCAAATGATGCTGGCAAAATTGGATAGCTACATGTGGAACAATGAAAACAGATGCAAATATATCACCCTATATAAAACCCAACTCCAAATGTATCAAGGACCACAACATAATAAGATCAGATACCTTCAATCTGGTAAAAGAAGAGGTAGGAAATAGGCTTGAAATTATTGACACAGGGACTTTCTGAACACTGCAAGCACTAAAACCAACAATAAACAGGAGCTCATGCATCTTCAGTTTCCATATAACAAAGGATACCATCAACTGAACAAGGAGATAGGTAACCTGAAGAAAAACATTCTTAATGAATTTATATATATATATATATATATATATATATATATATGTATATCTATATGTATATATATATACATATATACACACACACATATATATATAGAAAGAGAGAGAGAGCAAAGGGTTAATATCTAGAATATGCAAAAATCTCAACAAACTGAATGTTAAGAAAACCCAATTTAAAGATGGAATAAAGACCTGTAAGTTCTCAAAAGATGAAATGCAAAAGGCATAAAATGTTCAACTTCCTTAGCCATCAGGGAACTGCTAATTAAAAGTACTTTGAGATTTCATCATACAACAGTCTGAATGGCCAACATTAATAAAACAAATGACAGCAAATAGTGGTGAAGATTTGTGTAAAGGGGAACATTTATTCCTGGGAGTGCAACCTTGTACAGCCACTATGGTAATCAGTATGGAGGTTCCTCAGGAAGATGAGAATAGATCTACCTCAAGATCTTCCCATTAAACTCCGGGGCATATACCCAAAGGAACTGCATCTTACTACACAGATTCTTTGCTGCTACATTCGTAATAGCCAGAAACTGGAAACAGCCTCAATGCCCATCAAATGATGACTGGATAATGAGAATGAGATACTTTTACACAATGGAATATTATTAAGCTCTTCAGAAAATAAAATTTGCAGATAAATGGACAGAGACAGAAACAATCATCTTGTATATGAATTTCAGCTTGTGAGATTTAGGTATGTGTATTTCATTAAGAATACCCAGAGGTTAGCCAGAAAGGGATCAGGGAGGAACAGAGAAGGGGATGTTCAAAGGAAGGGGAAATAGAGTACAATATCATAGAGGGATAAAGGGGAAACTAGAATAGGATTAAATGGGGAACAAGGGGTAGGCAGAGTAGAAGACAGAATACAAGGGGTGGGGGGGATGATTAACACTAAAGAACTGTTAAAAAGCCATATGGAAACCTTTCAAAGATGCAAAGATCCAAAGCAGAAGAAAGGTAGTATTGACACGGAAGCATCCAACAATATAAACATATATAAGAAGAACCTAAATGGAGTTAACATATAATGGGGAAACATTACCCAATTAGACATCATATGTTACCAAATAAAAGCCTCTGTACCAAGAATGGGTTACATCTTTTTAAGGTGCTAAAGGGGTCTCACAGATCTCCCCAAACATTACATGATACTGCCAGGGCTACTGGTTACGATCACAACATAATGGCAATACCTTATTGCTGGAGACACACTGCTTATGTCATCAAAGGAGAAGTGAAACTGGTGCCCAAACAGAAGTTTCAGTGCAGCTGACTAGTTTCCACAGTGTTCAAAGGTACTATAACCACTACTGGGGGTGAAAAGTAATCAATCTCATTTAGCTACAAGCTCAGCTACAATAGAGACCTGCCTGTAAAAAGATCCACTAGTACAATAATGACACAAATTTAAAAGAGCAACTGTGCTGAATACTTTTATGTCAATTTTACACACTTTGGAAGAGGGAATCTCAACTGAGAAAATGGCCCCAGCCAGACTGGCCTATAGAAATGCATATGGTAAACTTTCTTGATTAATGACTGGGAAGGCTCAGCTCACTCTGTGTGTGGTATTACCCTTGGGCACTTTGCTCCTGGGTGCTACAAGAAGCAGGCTGAACAAGCCATGAGGTGCAAGCCAGTAAGCAGCACTCCTCTATGGCCTTTGTATATGTGCCTGCTTCTCAGTCCCCACTTAGTTTGAGTTTCTACCTTGACTTCCTTCTGTGAACTGAAATAAATGCTTTCTTCCCAGGTTGCTTTTGTTCATGGGTTTTATCAGTGACAGAAACCCTAACTAAGACACTAACCAACCACTCTTCTATTATATTTAAGGCCAATTCCATGAGATGGAAGTCACATCTGACGAAACGGTTATTGAGTCCAAGTACCTAATATTCCACAAAACGAACAATGGCATAACTAAACAAGCAATAACGTGACTCCTAATGCTATTCTGCTATACCCAAAGATGAGAGCATCAGAAACTTCTTCTTGAGGTCAATGTCAATTAATACAGGGACCCACAATTGAACAGTGGGCAAAAAGTGAGAGACTTTGGAGCACTCTGTCCTAAAAGGGATGTTTTCATTAAGACCCTCTCCTCCAAGCACAGGAATTTATGCAGAAGAGCAAAAGAGTCTAGGAGAAAAGGTTGGTGGACCACTCCAAGGAAATAATACCTTCTAGATAGAACAGGAATGATGCATATAGGAATGCAAAGAGACTTTGGCAACATGCAAAAGACCCAAACAATTTCAAGCCAGACAAAGTTCAAGAACAAAGAAGCAGAAGTGGACAAGATCTCATCTCTTACCAAGAAATATATAAATATATATAATACTGACTTTATTACTAGATTAGGCAATAGATAACATCAAGAGGGTGATGTAGCTCAGTTGACAGGATATATGAAGTGCTAGGTTTGATTAATGGGTATGTAGAAGACAAGGAAGTTGGAAGAGTTCAAGGTCTTACATGTCATAGTGATTTCAAAACCAATCCAAGGTATTTGAGACCAAGAACAAGAAGCAAGATAGAAGCAGGGGGAAGGATCACGAAAAGAAAATTATGACATGAACAGGCCATGCCCATAACAGAGAACAAAGGAAAATAAAGCAGGAACCTCCGAGAACTTTAAAGTATATGCAAGAGTTGCCTTTTGTCTTCCAACTTGATTCTTGTTCCATGAGCAGCCAAGCTCTCTGATTTCATGGGACAGGATTTAGACCAACCCAATTCTCCTGATCACCACTGGAATGGCATTACAGACTATATTATAGAAGGAATGTATAGGAAGGGCATATAATTTGTGCATGGAGCAAACCCATGACCTTTCTTTAACCAAGGGGGCAAAAACCAGAGCAGCTGTGTCAAGTGCAAAACAGAAATCAGTGAGGACTGTACAATTTATTTATCACTATTACTCATTCACTCAAGGCAGATAACTCAAAATCCGGACTCTCCCACAAAGCATAGGCAAGCTTCCCTTTCCTTTTTGTAGTTATGCAATACAACATACACATGCATATTCATGCACATGCATGCACATGTGTACCCACTCATACAAGGGTAGAGATGTCCTGTGTAGTACTCATTACCCACCTTCTATTCTGTTCTCTCTCTTTCAAAAGGCACTTGATGTTTTCCAATGTGGGACTAAAGAGAGTTCAGTGGCTAAAAGCACTAGTTGCACTTACAGAAATCTGGGGTTCAGTTCCTAGCACCTATATAGTAGCTCACAGCTACCTGTAACTCCAATGCCATGGGACACTATGCCCTCATGCCCTCTGGTCTCTGTGAACACCAGTCATGAGAGAAAGCAAGCAAAATAATCAAACACATACATTCCTAAAATAAATCTTTTTGTTTCTGGTTTTGTTGTTGTTTTGAATGACGTATATTTGGATGGAAATGTAGCTCAGAGGTAGGTACTTACTTGCCTGATGTGTACAAGTACCTGAGTATGACACAGGGCAAAACGTAGAAGGTAAAAAGTGTCACAACTCCCTTTGAACATGTAACACATGCACAACAATGGTACATGGATAGAGAAGCATGACAGAAAGCTGAACTAACACTAAACAACTCATCCAGAAACAGTAACAGGTATGTTAGGTGCCCCTGAGCCACCATCATTCTAGTCTCTCATGTCAGCTATGAAGCCCAAAGTAAAAAAACACATTTTACAAATAACAGGTTCCATTCCACACAACCCCTTTCTATAATCTTTTTTTCCATTTAAGAAACAACTGCCCAGTCAATAAACAGACAGTATTGAGTATATCAACATATTCCACTCTGTGAGCACTCAGACATCTATGCAATGACACCAGAAGACACTAATATTTTATTCAATTTTCCACAATTCCATACTCTGTGCCAAGTAATGCTCAATATGAATCTCTAAAGGGAATCCGTGAACAAACTCCCCGAGCTTCTGGGTCAGAGTGTGTATGCATGTCTAATTGTGAAGCATGCTGCCAAAATGCCCAGGAGAAAAGCTCTATGAATGAAAGTGCCTGTTCCCCTACCCATATTAACAATGGATTTTCTAGACATCTTAAAATCATCCATCAAATAGGTTTTTCTCATCATCTTTATTTGTATTACTTGGCTTCTTTCTGAAGTCCAATATGTTTCCACGGATTTGTATTGATCTACTATTTTTCTCCTTTTTCCCTTTTCTGTTGATGTTTACACCCTGTCTATAGAGACATTCCTTATTTAAAATAAATATAAATACTATCCTTCATTGGCTTGCCTGCTGTCCTCCTTTGATTTATGCTGCTGGGATAAACACCATGACCAAAAGCAGTTTGACAAAGAAAGTGTTTATTTCAACTTCATTGAGGGAAGTCAGAACAGGAACTCAAAAGAACCTCGAGGCAAGAACTGAAGTAGAGAGCATGGAGGAAATCTGCTTACTGGTTTGTCCCCTATGGCTTATTCAGCCTGCTTTTTATACAATATAGGACCCAAGGGTAGAAGAATCCACAGTAAGCTGGGCACTCCCTCATCAATCATTAATCAAGCAAATACCCCTAACAGACTTGCGTAAGCCAATCTGATAGAAGCATTTTCTCAACAGAGGCTCCCTCTTCCCAGATAAACTCTACCTTTTGTCAAATTGATAAAAAAAAAAAAACCCAACCACACATACCTAGCCTGCCACATATCTCCCAGCTTTGCCTAATGTGGGTTTTTCTGTTCAGTTACATGAGCAAACTGATGAGCTTTTTTTCTGCTGTTTCCAGATATTAGGTTAAGGATTAAAACACATTAAGATTACATAAACTGTAATTTGTTTCTCTGTTGCCACAGATGTTCTCTTTATACTAATTTATCTAGATGAAATTAACTCTGGTTTACAAAAATCAAAATCCTCATCCTTAACAGTAGTATGTGTTATTACACAAAAAGTCATCAAGGTAAATTTGACCATGGCCAGAAGACCATTTATGACCTGCTTTGAGATATATGTGATAGCAGTAGACAACAATTCTGTAACACAGAAAGCTAAAGCAGACAGAAGTGCTGAGGTCAAGGTCAGCCTGGGTAATATAGTGAAGATATAATATAATATAATATAATATAATATAATATAATATATAATATAGGACCCATTTTGAACAGCCTGAACTTAACAGTATAACTTTTAATAACTAAAGTGACTGAGAAGCAAATAAACAAAAGTAAAGATTAATGTAAAAGCAATACCAGGTTAGACTAATTGAGAGTGAGACAAGATGATGCAGATCAAAGCTTCAAAAATGATGAGAAGCCATTAGAAGCCATGTCACATGCACTGCAAATTCTAAATAGAAGCTAGAGAAGGAATGGACACAGAGCAAGAGGAGGAAACTTACCTCAGTGGTCCCCCACCCACCTAATTTGGCAGGTCTCTAAAACCAACCTTAAACCATCTGACCAGAAAAATCAGGGAAATTGATTCAAGTCATTTTCTTGCTTGCTTCTACTTATAAGTCCCCAAGCTGCACAGCTCTGTCCACCTGTGTGGTATATTAACAAGAGCGCCTTCCTTCTGGAAGTGAGGATGACACATGCGCCTAACAGTGCTTTCTGAGTTCTGTGAACAGTATCCTCACTCCCCACATCCACACCTTCACCTCCTAAAATATTCCTTTTCCTTCCCTTCAAAACATGGATGGCAGCAGTGAGTGTGTGTATGTGTGTGTGTATGTGTGTGCGCATGTGCGAGCACACGTGTGCACACACACAGGGCAGTGGTGGCGGTGGCATAGTAAATAAATAAATAAATGAAAATATCAATGATTCTTAGTATTGTCTCCTGACTTGATATCAAGGGCACACTGATAAAATTCTTAATTTAGTATGAATTAACAATCAGCAATGTTTCATACCCATTCTAGGTCTCAATGCTGCCAAGCAGGTTATATCAGGCCCTGCCTTAATTAGTTTAAAGAGTTTCACAGCCTAGGAGCTGAAGAGATGGTCTGGTAGTTAAGGATCATTTGGTGCTCTCCCAGTGGATCTAGGTTTGAACCTCAGAACACATGATGGCCCATTCCAGGAGATCCAATACCCTTCTCTCAAGGTCTTCTGGCACCAGGTATTTGTATGGTACACATACATACATGCACACAACCACCCCCCCCATCAAATCAAACTAAATAAATCTTCAAAAACAAAAGTTTTAAACCTTTAGATACAACCTTGACCTCTCCTGAAAATGAGACTACCCAATAAACCACTGTGTGACAACTGTATTTTCCACCTATAAAGGACTTTCCTCTCAAAGCTGAAAATATATTTGGTTCTGTTAGGTCACAATTGACATGTTAAGGCAGTAACAACAATCAACATCTGGCAGTCACTGTCAACTCAAAATGAAGCAACTCTTCACAAAGAATTAGGTGTGTTGTATTAGTATGTGTGGTATATGAACATAAAAAAATGATGGCATCTCTGTCCAATCTTGGAGGATGTGGGTCTGATTATCCTTAATGTTTCTTATCTGAAGCAAGCTACAATGGCTAGGTAGCCAGCTAGGACCACCCCAACAATTATCCTATCTCTGACTTCACAAGTACACAAGACTGCATGGGTGCTGGGATCAAACTCCATTCTTTGTGATTATGTTGCAAGTTACTCTTAGCTACTGAGCCATCATTCCCACTCTCTACCCAGAAATGCCCAGTCAAGTTCTCAGAATAAGTCTTACCCTCTAGACTATCTGTCCCCATCAAGATAGGAGGAGACAGGGGTATAATTCACCTTTCTAGCACAATTTTTTATGTTCCTTATACATATTTGCTCCCTATATTGATTTATCCTTACGAAATGAACCATAACTCAAAAATTTAGATTCACACCTCAGCAAACCAGTATCAGGTGTCCCCAAATTAAGGTTCAACTGCCAAATCATAGGTGTGCTATCTGAGTAACAGGAACTCAACTACTCTATCTCAGAGTTCCTTCCATCAAAGTGAACTAATGTATAAGCTATGAGCATTCCATTCCAAAGTGTTATACAAGCTTAAGAACCTAAGAGGGCTTCCAATCTTCAAGGCCTCCCTCAAGTCCACTCAGACGGTACCTTTGCACATAATACAATAACACTCTTCTCTGTGCTCTTTAAGATGTTCATACTCACTGTCATTTGATAAACTAAACTTATATGCTAAAAAGCCTCATTATATATAATTGTCATATACTTCCTAACCATATCCTCCAATAAATTACCTCAATAACATGATGGAGACAGGCAGGACTTCACTAAACATTGTGACAGACCTTTACTCTGTCAGATCTACTAAAACCGATCATTGTTTCACACTCAACATATCATCAAAGTCAAACTTGATTGAAATACAAAGTTAGTTCACCCTGTACCCCTCAACTCAATGGTAAGATACACAAAACCATCACGACAAAGCAATATAGTAACACCCTGTTTGCCAAAAAGAGACCATGAATAGGATAAGAGCCAGACATTAGCTGAATGTGGTGTCACACACCTGTAACCCCAGTACTTGGGAGTGTTAGTCTGAAACTCAGAGAACTCTGACTGCCTCTGCCTCTCAATGTATGAACAATTCAGTACATAGCAATTTGGGACATAGATGAAAAGCAGAACACTCCCTCTCAGTATGCACAAAACCCTGGTTTGGATCCCTAAGACCACCCAAATATCAATAATGCAAAGGGGCATGCATACTTTTAAGGAGCTAAAACCACAAGATACCTCAAAGCCCTGCAATGGAAGAAAACTGGAGTGTTTTTGCAGGGCTTTTAAACTGAAGTGTGTCCTTGGGGGAGCTGCACATGACAATTACAGGATTCTAATTCCTAAAAGCTCAGCATTCTCTTCTCTAACTCCTCACACTTTGTCCAATTACAAGGACTAAAGAGCCCACTCCCCAGGGCTCATACACTTCCCCACTACACCCAAAGTTAATGCATAATGAGTACCATTTGAAGCTCAAAGCAGAGTAAGGACTGTGAGAGAATAATTGCCTGTAGGTCTCTAGGCAGTCCTGTGGCACTCTGCCCAAAGTCAGTTTAGGGGAAGTGAAACTCCAGCAGGATTAAATTACAAAGTGAAGGATCCTAAAAAGTAGTGCTTACACCTAATGCTGCCAAAGTGATTATGTTTTTTGTTTTTTGTTTTTGCTTGTTTGTTTTGATTTTGTTTCCCTGAACCAATCTTGAAGCCTAAGAGAAAAAGAGGAAATGAAGTGTTGGTAAGTTTTTGTTGTAAGTCAGGTGGATCATTTAGAACTTACTATAACTTAAAAAATATGTGTGTGTGTGTACACTAATGACGGAAAATTGCTTGTCTAGCATGTACAAATACAATCTGAATGCATCCTATAAAACTGGGTGTTATGGCACATGACTATAAATCTCAACACTAGGGAGGAGGCAGGAGGATGAGAAGTCATCCACAGCTACAGACTGAAGCTGAGTTCCCAGTAGAGTTGATCTTAGAAAAGAGATAAGACAGTGCTTCAAAATCAGAAAATTATCTATATCCCAGAATACAGCTCCTCATAGCTAAAACTTTATCATAAGGTAATAGTTCAAATTGAAAAGTATTCCATATATGAACAAAAAATCATTGCATAACTTATTTTAAAGCAAAAGGGGAAAGGGAGAGATAATGATTCAATAGTAGTTTAATACATCATAACCATTCCACAGTTTTTGAGAAACCTAACACATTCCTCCTGATAAATCAGCTATTTAATACTAAAGGACTAGTCAAATACAGGCCAACTTGCAGGCATGGCAAATAACCATTAAAATTGTATTTATGATAGTCGCCAATATATTCACTAGATGGAGTGAGGATGAACAGAAACCTTGTGGCAGGCAGTGTATACACATGTGTGCATGTCCTTTTCCAGTGATATTCCTACACAGTGTGTATTTCCCACAGCCATAAGAATCCTCAGCGTGGCTGAGTGGGAACCATTAGGAAGGTGAGTGAACAAGATAGAGCACAATGTTGGGTGTTTCAGCAGGAGAAGGTGTTCTGCTGTCACCAATAGTTTTCTTCTTTACATAACCAAGCAGCAAGAACCCAGAGGCAAGACAGCTTTTCTCTTGGTAAACTCAGGGGTTAAAGACTCTTGACCCCAAATTCAAAGCCTGTTATATGTCTTCTACTATCTCAGTCTGAAAAGTGGTGTATTTTTTATTCTCCAATTTGTTGTGAGTGTAGAAATATCCCAACTGATGCACAAAATCAGGATGGCAGATATTTGTGAACAGTTTTCTAGGAAGAATATGCCCACACAAAGAGAAACTGGGATTGCTCCCCACACAGAGACTGTTTTTGCAGGAAGAAAAAAAAGTGTTTTGATGCCTCGTGATCTAAATAAATGTTGTTTCATTCTACATGTTTAAGAGTAAAATACCAGATTTACAATGTTTATCATTTTCCAATAATGTGCATGTCCTTTCTTAAAGAAATGTGTGTAACCAGTTGTTGTAAGCTGATATCCAAAACACAAAGTGATTATGCTATATGATAAGAGTTTTTGACTCTCTCAACCTCAGTCTTTCTGAAAACTTTTCTTAATTTTTCATTTCAATTCATTATATATTATAAGAAAGGTAACAACTGTCAGCACAACCCAAACAGTAGCTATCCTGGCAAGCCCTGATAACATTTGCATACCTTTCTTTCTCTCTCTCTCCATTATCAAAGTACACATATAGACATCAACACTTAAAGAAAATGATTTCCTAACAGAGTAAATGAACATGAGGAACCCCATATCCAAAGCTGATAACTCAAGTTTTATTGCAAAACAATGCTATGTGTAGTGTGTTGGTTTGAAAGAGAATGTCTCCCAAATGGAGTGGCACTATTAAAAGGTATGGCTTTGTTGGAGTGGGTGTGCTCTTGTTGGAGGAATGTACCTAATAAGACTTTTGCTTAAAATACACTTAATGCCAATGAAATCACTAATGACATCTTAGAAAAACCTAAAACACCTAAATTGAAAGGATGTGGGATTGACCTTGTTATTATCTTGCTTCCAGAGATATAATCTGGGGCATGGCACATGTTAGACACATGCTCTACTCCAAAGCAACAGCCCTGGTTTGTGGGTTATCTTCAGACTGAGGTGATCAGTGATGTCTGTCTGTTCTCCAGAGCATCTACCTTAGCTCCAGGGTTTCTGCCAGAGATCTGGGCTTGGAAACTTGCAATTCTTTCTTATGGTTCTCAGATGTTCCTGCAGTTGTGGGGACTCAGGGTCACTTTGTGATCTACCACCATCTACTTACTACCACACAATGGCATAGCACCTTGTGTTAGCTCCAGCCTAGCCCTGTAGCATCTCTGTAAATTTCAAACCAAATCCTCTTGGAAATGGACTCAAAGGTGAAAATAATCAGCCTAAGGTCAAAACAATCTGGTAGCACACCTAGGACTCTCTCTAAAGCCTTGCTGTGACATGTGAACAGCTCTTTTTAAAAATTCTATAAAACAGGATGAAGACAAGAATACAAACAAACCCAACGGCCCAGGACGACACTTGCCTTGTGTATAAAATCTCAGGTACTATTCAGTTGACCCTGCCCTGTGGCAATGTAAATGTACCCCTCCTTAAAACTTGTAACTAATACAAAACAAAGAGCACAAAATGAAAGAAAGCTTTTGATGGGTCAGCTACACAAAACTTACTAATTACTGCAGTTAATAACTTTTACATTCCCTCTCCCTGTCACCTGGCAGCCTCTACACTTGCTAAACCTGAGCCTTCCCAACTCTTTCTTTCACTGTTCATCTTTATACTCACCCTCTCAAAAACAAGGAGTGGTAACAAGAAGAGAGAATGGAAAAAAAGAAAAAGAAAAAAGTGCTGAAGGCTGCCTGGGTGGAGATAGCAACACTAATTGCTCCCATTCTCTGGCTCTGGAGGCAGAATGCAGAAACTCTGCCATCTCTTCTCTTCAGCAGCTCTCAGCAGACCAGCTCAAGTGCCCTTAATTGTTTATGTTCTTAATGCAGAGCCTCTTGAATGCATTCATTTTTAATAGCAGGCTTGATGTAGGGCTCATCAAAGAATGACAAAGCAACTCTATTCACTGGGTCTCCTCCCTGCAATGATGGTCTTCTGATTTATTTGCAAATGACAAGCTTGTCAGGCCCCACTTGAGGGCTGCCCTAATTTTTTCCCCAAAGAATTCAGTTGCATTTTCTAAGATGAGGTCTGAGTCTGTGATGTATTTGTGTAAGTTGCCCCCCCACCCTTCAGTCCCTTCTAATTAATGATTTAAATGTTTTGACCCAACTGTTGCCAAGCAGAACATTTGGGCTTTAATTTGTCTCTTTGGTAAAGCTGCATCTTTAACAAAAGCATCACAGCTGTTTAGGCTTGTAACTGGCTCATTTCTATTATTCAGAAACCCTTGTTACAGAGTTCACAAAGGGCCTGTTCACAGGAAATCATATTGACTTGTTACAGGATGGAAAAACAGACAGCTTCTGGTACCCTCAAAGCAAGATATCTTCTGTGACTCCATGGGCTTCCAACACAAATTCTACTCTTACAGTCTGGAAAGATCCAATCTCTCCATAGCTACCCCAAACAAGCCACATATTAAACCCTTCTCACAGATCTCGCTCACCTGGCAGCACATGAGAAACTAGGTATTTCATAGAACAGCAAGATCAGTAGGAGAAAAAGCCAATGACATCATCATTATGCCCAGAAGATTAGAACAGCAACTGATAAACCAAAACATGACCTGTGTGAGGCAATTGAGGTAGGATACAAGAAAGTCAAACTGGTTGAAAAGCAGAAGTGACTGTTTCACACAATGGGGAATACTGTAATGACATAAACAGCATTCCTTTTACTACAGCTATTACTGAGGACCATGCCATTTATTTTTTTCTTGGTACCGATCTCCAGGCATCTGTGACCTATTTTATACAGTCTGTTGTGACATAGGTTTTACATCTTTGCAGTAACTGAAGGAACAGTTGTGCATGCGTTGTGTTTCCTTAACACAATGAAGTCATTAGCCAATGTGGACAGTAGATGAAACTGGGTTTCCTAACTTCATAAACATGCTATATACAATTAAATTACCTACATACATGGTAGCAGTTATGCTGTTCTTCCCAAGGAACATCTCAGAGAAAGCTGCTACTCCAACTGCTGAAGACTCAGATCAAAGATAGCCATGGGCCTTAGCAAAGTGGCAGTCTGGGTAACATATATTTGTATTACTTAATTTTACCTGAAAAGACCCAACCTCTGAGCTGCCTTACCATTTTCCCCAGGTTAAACTATCAGCTAGAATTAATCCCAAAGGAAGAAAGGCAATGATACTGGTTTCCCAAGTAGCATGCTTAATTCGATCTTTTTTGTTGTTGCTGTTGATTTTGTTTTGTCTTGTTTTTTGTTTTGTTTTGGTTTTTTTTCTGTGTAGCCCTGTCTGTTCTGGTACTCACGATGTTGACCAGGGCTGACCTCAAACTTGGATCCTCTTGCTTCTGCCTCACAAATGTGGGAATAAAGGCATGTGTGGCCACCACCACCTGACTCTTTTCAATCAACAACAGGAAACAAAGCTCCAGTGTACCCAGAATTGTAGGGAGGGAGCAGGGGAGCTACTACCAGGGTCTAAGGACTAGTCCCAGCCATATTTAGTCAGGACAAGGGTAATGGAATGTGCTACAAGTTGGAGATCATTATCAATAGATAATAAAGTTCAAAAAAAAAATATTCTCAAGAGCATTTTGGAACAAATCTCCAAGGCATACACCAAGAAAATTTAGAAGATGGTTTGCAGAATAACTTGGGGTATACAGAACTACTAGATAATGATGCAGCTTTGCTTGAGGCAGGCAATCAGGAATTATACTTTAACTACAAATTAAAGCACTGTTTAAAGGGACAGAGGGTACAACACTGAAATATAACATACACAGAAATCCAACCCAAAGAAAAATTATGGGTCCTCTAAGATAATAACAGCCTAGCAATTTTCTGGAGAAAAATGGTATAAGAGACAGAATTTTTTGATATACAGATTACCCAATATATACATAAGAACATGTCTGCTAAAGAAAATAGACAGTTTCCAACTATACAGTCATCCCCATTTGTAATTATGAAACATTGTTTTATGATTATCGTCCTGAAGTTCACAGAAGCACAATGTGAATGAGAAGGCAACCCAGGGTAACAGAAATGAGAGCAATTTAACATCACGGGTAGACCCATGTCACAAGTTACTTTAAAAACAGACAAATCAATGCATGTGGGTGTTTTTAGAAAACATCCCAAATATCCTCCCACTAACTGTGTGGGTTCCAGGACATGCCAGCTCTCATTTCCCAGAGCATCAGAAACCAAATTTAACCCACATACTCTGTTACACTGATCTGCACTTGTGTGGTTCCCACAGGGCTAGGCTGACTCAATAATGTTGCACTCATTCTACAGAACAGAATAGACTTCCTGCCATTTGGACTGTGAAACACAGTAATCCACCAGGGAATAAAGGTCAATATTGCACTTTTGGTCATTACTGAATCATTTGAGATGATCTGTGGTTAGGAGGAGAAGAAAATCGAAGCCTGTGAGAATGCGGCAAATGGCTCGACCTCAAAACAGTTTTCATCTCCATCTAACTAACAGACATGTGGGTAAAAGGGCCGCCTGCAGTGCTTCTGGGCACTGAGCTAATTTGAAATCCAAGGAACAAGCCAGGAACCAGTTAAACAATGTTGTAATAAGAGGAATAACCTCTAAACCTCGGATCAGGCTTACTCAGGTTTTAGGTCATCAGCTCAAGTTTGGAACAGTTTTCCAGTCTGCAACTGACACCACAAAGTAGAAATTTTAGTGGATATGAAAAAGTACCTTTAGTTCAAATGAATATGCAAAAAATCTCCAGTTGTGCATGCAGACATATGCATGTGCATACCTCCACCCCCACTGAGAGGCTGCCACAGGATTTCTACTGCATCCGCAAACACAGGGGCAGAGCTGCTCTGAAAACTCATGTGGCTGCTAAATCAATCTTTTCTTTAAATGTGCAATTAAAGCTGCTTCATCTTTAAGGCATTTAAATCCTTAAATACAAAACATCTTAGGAACTACGGCCAATTATCATTTAAGCCACAGAATAAATGAACATGCCCCTTGATTTTTATATCAATATTCTCTTTCACTGGTTTAGCAGCACTACTTCTTAAAGATAATCTACTATATATACAGTTTAGGCCCTACAGTATATCAATGTCAAACAACATCGTGTCAAGCTAAGATTCAATTCAGGTAAGTGCTACTGCCAAATTTTCTTGTTCCCAGACGGGCTTTAAGATTATTTTATTGCTTAAAATTTAATTTGTTCCAACTCATGTCTCCATGACAACGTTGGCTAACCCTGCAAATCATTTGAGTAATTGGATATCTTATCTTTCTATTGCTCTCAAATCGAATGATTCTGCTAGAATTGTAACAGCCAATCAAATTTACAGTCCTCCTGAGTAATAGACTTGGAAAAGGAGCCACATTCATCTCCCCTGTACAGCCATATTAACCACTATGGGACAAACAGCAGAATCTGGCCTTCCAACTGTACTCCAGATCATAAACAGTGTCAATACCAATATTCTCACAATGCAAAGTCTATTCAAAAAGCTCTTCCCTGTCCTTGCTTTAATTTGCATAGCAACAGCTGACACATAAAACTAATGAGCAACGTCACTCTTAGCGTGGAGGAAATTGACAAGAATAATCCCAGAAGCAGATGAGAAAAACTGACTTATTTTAAATCACTTTTTAGATATGAACTTGTGCCATTTGTGGCCCAAACCATAGCTAAAATAATTAATAAAAACACTGCCAGTAAACTCAGGATCTTTTATGGGAACTGAGTCAAGTTCCTTGTAAATTAGTCAAGAAGTAGAAATGAATACAAATATAAAAATATAACAACCAGCTGGAAAACTCTAGGTGCCCTCAGAGAAATCACAGTCAAAATGTCCTTCATTTACTTCAACAGTACCCTAACACCCAAGGTAGTCAATAAGAAACAGATTTCTTACAAGGTTCAAAGTTAGCAGTTCCCCTTTTGAATTTAGCAGTACAATTTTGGCTTTTGGTCAGCTAAAGAGTATGGATGCTGAATACACTTCAGTGGGCCAAGTCCAGTCTTCCCTACAGATATGCACACACTGGCTCCAAGGAGCTCATGGCCCAAGAACATAAGAAAGCCAGCATGCTAACAAATGGAAAGGCTCTGGAACCCTAGCCAACTGGCAGGTCAAAGCAGCTTTCAACAACTGCTGCTTCCTATATAGACAGACAACTGCATTGCTTCTCAGCTCAAGAACAGGCTTAACTGTGGTATGCCTTTCTTCATCCTAAGTACTTACCACAGACATAAGAAATGACTACTTCGTCCAAAAACCTCAATTTCCAGCATGTTAGCCAGAAGCAGTGTCCCATGTCTGTAGTTCCTTCCAGCTACTTGGTAAACTGAGTCAGGAGGCTCACAGACCTTAGGAGTTCAAGACAAGTCTGGGCAAAAGCAGAGCAAGACCTATCTCAAGACAAATAAATATCCGCAACCACTCTCAAAGGCCATACTTCTCTCTGACCTGAGGATTTTGCTGATTTTGTTTTTACTTCTCCAAATATTATGATTTAGGCAACAACAGCTGTCAATGTGACAAGTCAACAAACATCTCTTGAGGCAGAAGAGATACAGAAATATAATTATTCAAGTTATCCACATAGCACTTTATAGATTCTGTAGCAAAAACAAAACCATATGCAGACAGCATTCCCTACACACATGCGCTATGCATGCACACACATCCCTGTTTCAAGGCTTGAAACTTAATTCTAAACACACATCTTGACCTAGTAATCCTACAAACAAACCACTTTATATTCAGGATGACAACTTCTTCAACTTCAGAATTAGTTTTGTTACATTAAAATGAAACGACTCTAAAACACACCTAAGCATCTCTTGTACCATTCATACTGCTGAAACTTACTCCTGTAAAAGTGAACTGAGTCGTACTTGATGTTCATCCATTCCCATATAAATGAAATGAAACAAAAACTCCAGTCACTATATTTTTTTTGGCAGTTGTATTAATTACTTGAGCAACGTTGCTGGTGGACTTGTTTATTATTGTGTATTTCCTAAACAGTGGAGATTGCCAACAAGGGCTGTATTGTGGTTTTTGTTTGTTTGTTTTTTATATTTCCCTTTTAAACCAAAGACAAATGCTAAAGAGGAAATAAATAAAAAACTTTACACTTACAAGGAGAAAGATGAAAAGTGATTGTGGACAGAGGAAAAAAACTTTGGGACTGAAAACAAAAAACAAGATGCAGGTACAAACAGAGCAAGACCTGCAAGGCCAAGCACATGCACGGAGCTTAAAAGTGGCTACCAGCTTTGATAACAGCTCTCAACTTCTCACACAAGTAACTGCCTGTCTGTATTACTTGTCTGTATTCTTATTTGTTGAATACATCACTGAAAGTGATGTAATTCGTATCCACTCAAAAAGAAGGGGAAACTGAGGAACTGACAGGAAGCTTTTGTAGAGCAACTCTCGAGATGCTCCATGACTAGAAGACTACTCAGTAGTCTCAGTAATTCCAATAAAGCCTACTCCACATTGAAACAAAAGAACTTTTGCAACCAAAATACTAAAAAGGACAACTATCTGGGCATGGTGGTTTAGGCCACTAAGCCCTGTCTGGGGAGGACAAGGCAATTTCAAAATCATGGTTAGCCCAGCAACAATGGCAAAAAGCTCATCTCAGATGAATCATTTAAAAAAAAAAAAAAAAAAACCAAAATTTAAAAAAAAAGAGGAAAAAATTGTTGTGAAAAAATACCAAATGCATTTAATCTCAGTCCTTGTAAGGTGGGAATGGGGCAATCAGGAGTCCAACTCTAGCCTTCAGTGAAGTGAAGGCTACCAAGCCTCCATGAGACTCTGTGCTAACCAACAACAAAAAAAAAATGAGTGAAGCAAGAACCTTAACTGTAGGCTGCATGTGGACAGGATGCCTCTCCCTATGAGCCCATCGATTTCCATATGGCCCATCCTTTTCCATTTTAGATTAAGATGCAAATCAATGTTAAGATACTGTTCCCTAAACCCAAAGCAATCTTTTTATTTTCATTCATGAATCCATAGAAGTCCATGAAATAGTATAAAGGCAGCTGTATTTTGTTTCCCAAATCAATTTCCTCCCAGACATCAAGTAGATGCTCCTGCACAGAAAAAGAACAGCCCTTCCCTTCTAATTCAAAAATCTATACTGCCATTGCCCTTGCAAACTGCTAAACAAGCAGTATCGGCAAGTCACTTGTGTGCAGTAATATATTTACTACAAATCCCAATGGTTTACCTCCCTGATGCAGTTTCTTCTGTGTCTGAACATGTCAATACACCACTGGTCACCACATTTCTAAGTGGCTCTGACTCACTATTTGCTCAAAGCAGCGATAGGGTGGTGGGAAGGAACAAAAGCTTGGCTTTTCAAGAGCGAACCTGGAGCCTGGGGACCTAAGCCTTAGGGAGACCACTGTGCTTCCCATACAGGGAGCCACAGTTTGCTCCCTGGCACTTTACACTCTTTTTTTTTTTTAACCAAATACCCAACTAGAGCACCTTCTATACATACAAGTATTTCAAAATCAGCCTCCTTTCACAAAAGCATTTCCTATCCCTACTTGTTAAATAAAATGATTTCTCCCTAGCAAACACCATGTGCAGTTTTCCAAGGTGCCTTAAGTTTCATTAAAGGGCCTAAAACAGGGTGGCAGGAGGCCTGGTGAGGCAGTGTGGCATTTCCTCTGTGTGGGGGTGAGAGGGTGGAAGATAAACCCATATGCATGTGAAGTATAGAGACCAGGTCAATGTTGGCTATTTTCATCAGTCAGCAGTCATCCTATTTTGTAGACAAGGTCTTACACTGAACCTAGAACTCACTGACTGGGCTAATAAAGGTCAGTCCACCTGTCTCTGTACCCCACACCCCACCTATTCCCTTCCCTTGAGTCCCCCCAGTGTTAGGGCTACAGAGGCACAGCACAGAATTGTGGTGGGTGCTGGGGATCCAAAGTCAGGTTTGTCATGCTTACATAGCCAAGTACTTCACTGAGCCATCTCCCTAGCTGATCTTTCCGTTTAGGTATTAGTCTGTACTTTGGGGAAAGTTGAAGAAAAGTACTGCAACAATATGTAAATCACTAGTTCAAACATGCAGAAACAGAAGAATAAGTTTAGTTGAAAGAAGAAACAAGAATCCATTAAGATAGAACTCCTAAGATAGATACAAATATTCCTTCCTCACATCAAACCAGACCAATGTTGGTTGAAAAAAAAAAGCCACTGTCTTCTACCAAGCACACCCAGACTCTCCAGATCCATTCTTTCTTCATACAGGCAAGTTAAGCTCTTAGGAGATGAGGCAAGTGGGTCAGAACATTCTAGGTCAGACAACCCCCACCACTACCACCCACCGACACACACACACACACACACACACACACACACACACACACACACACACACACCCCAAGACCAACAACCAACTGGCAAGTAGTTTAAATGTTTTAATTTACAGACTTCAGACACCATGCAGGTTGAGTGTTAATGAATTTTCACTGTGTTTCTCTCCTTTTCATTCTTTTTTGGGTGTAAGCCTGGTCTTTAACTGCTGAACTACCTTTTTAGTCCTCTCCCTCCTTTCCTGAATATTTAGTTTTTACATTATAAATGTTTGAGTAGAGGATGTAAAAATTTGGAAGTTAAAATAAAACTCAAAACTTGTAGATATAATCATCATAAGTACTGTAATGCAATTTAATCACCAATTCTACTAGCAGCTTGACTATAATTGAAAAGCAAGTGAATTCAGTTCACTCTGAAATGCAGGCTTCAACAACATCATAGTGTGTCCTTTTTAAAAGTCCAAATCTAAATATATTAATGTAATTAAACTCCTCCTTAAGAAGCCTCAGTGGAAAACCAGGCATGGTAGTCTATGCCTATAAATAATGCCAGTACTCATGGTGAGTTTACTACCAGCCTTGGATATATGAGACCCTGTTTAAAGAAAAGGCAGCATAGGGAAATGTAGAAATACTTGGCAGTTAAAAGTCCGTGCCCAGCACCCAAATAAGATGGCATACAACCATAGTGACATAATTATGAATAAAAATAAAACAAATCTTAAAAAGAAGCCGCCTTCTCCATGAACTAGTTTAGGCAGCTGTGTGTTCCTGAAGCCTGGAAGCATCAGGGATATTTGAAGTATAAACTACTTGTGAGAAGAAAAAGCCAGGGATAATGTGTCTTTGATCCCGGCACTCAAGAGGCAGAGACAGAGGCAGGAGAATTTGAGTTTGAAGCCAGCTTCATCTGCATAGTAAGTTCCAGGCCAGATAAGACCTTGTCTCAAACAAATTTAAAGAAATAAAAATAAAAACCCCAGAGCAAGTAGTTAGAAAAGATCATCAGTGCTCAACTAAACAGATTTCATTTACAATTTTACCATGAGGGACTATTATTACTACTCTTGATTCAGGATTTTTACCAGGATTCCATGGACTTACTGATGAATCTGAACTTTTGGGTGAGGCTACTTTTTGTAACTGGACATAAACATGAGCACAAGTGGTTGGTTTTCTTTTGTTGCTTTTGGTAAAGGATTTCTCGACAAATTTCAGAAGATGGGGATCCAAAATGGTACAAGCCATCACTGGTCAATACCCTGGCTGGATCACTATGCTAAAACAAATTCAGTCAAATACTGCAAGCACTCCAGAAGGCTAACAGCGTTGTGACTGTCCCGCTTTAACATGAGATAATCTCATCTCCTCTCTGTTAGTGATGTTGCTCCTTGGTGGAGCTGTTTCCACAATTCTTCTATTTGGCAGATGAAGAAAGTTTCATTGATTAAAAACCAGGATTTTTCCTCTTTCTCCATTTTTTTCTTCTACCAAAAATGGCATAGTATCATATAGCATTGACCTTAAACCTAAGAAAACCATTATTCTACCCAGCATGAAAATTTTAAGGGGAAGTCAATGCTATGTTCACATAATGGTTGTGTGGTTTCTTCAAAGTAGGTCAACAGTATGAAACAACAATTCAAATTTTAAATGTTAAAAACTGAAATAATTATCCAAAACCACAGGTTATTTCATAACTGTACTGTTTAAAACCCATTATAAATGGATAAGCTGAGAAAATTTGAAAATATTATTCTCTATAGTTTTTTTATAGTACCACATACAAAGCCCAGTAAAGTTTTGTAAACAATATGTGAATGAACATCCTATCAAACTATGCCTTCCCCTTTCTCCCCCCCCAGGGGGGGGTCACACAGAAAATCTTTCTCCCACTTATATAGCCATCTAGCCCAGCCTCCCAACACATATATCCCAGAACTCTTTAAATTAGCAAGTTGGGCTGGGTATGTAAAGTACTTGACTACCATGTGTGAGGCCCTGCTCCATCCCAATGAAGTACTACAAAGCTTCAAAACATGAGTATACATGTTTTGTTTTGTTTTCTACAGAAAGTATTGTGTTATACAGAATTCTTTAATGCTATTAAAGGACTGCTTTGATGGTATAAACATTCAACTTTGTCAGAAAGACAAAAAGAAGTACTTAAAAACTGGATTTTAAAAGCACTGTAGCTGGAAACAAGGACCTGCAATTCCAACACTGGGCAGACTGGAGCAGAAGATCCTAAGTTCAAGGCCAGCCTCTCAAACAAAATCAGTAAGCAGTAGAGATAGGCAGATTGACTGAGTAAAAGTCTCCTGAAATTCTTCCTCTGTTTCCTCCTATTTAATCCCCTTCCAGAAACCACAGGAGGAAAAGAACAAAGAATCAACTGTACAGAAATGTAAAATGGTCCATGAACCAGTAACTAAATCTATCTTTAAATACCACTCAAGGTGATTTATTTACTGAAGAAACGTTTTTCTGTTTGTGGTTCTTAATAAGCACTCTTCGGTAGAACATCTTAAGTGCTCTGGTGAAGCACTGCACTTGGTCTGTACACAGAGTGCTGGATCTGTAAGCGTGCTCTGGTGTGGCTCATGCACTGAGTAACAGACTTTTAATTCAATCGCACCTTCAATTTACAAAGACATAAACTGAGGGCCTGAGAACTCCTTCATGAGATGTTCAGTTCCTAATCATGTTACCTCTAACTATCCAAAGCAAAACCATAGACCTTGGGGACTCTCCCAGGCAGTACAGTCAAGTGGGAAAGGCAACATTGGCATTGGGAGCTACCCAGGTTCAATTCTACTTGCCTTTGTCTGAGGCCAGCCAGTATACACAGGGATCCTGCCTAAAAAACAGCAGCAACACACACTTCCCTGGCAGACCATTCTGAGCTTCCAACAATGACACAGGGTAGATCACAAACACCTGTATCTCCAGCTCCAGGGAACCCAACTCCTTCATCTGAACTCCTTTTGCACCTGCACCACTTACATACACACCTGCTCCCATTGTGGAAACCCCCAAAATAAACATAACTGAGTAGAAATGTTTTCTTACAGCCTATCAATTATGATAACTGTTTTTCCTGATGCCTCCTTAAATTTCTGGCCTGATTCTGCACTTTTCTTGCCACACACATTACAGGCCATGGAGAGAAACTCGACAAAGGGCTGGGGAAGAAACGGTTAGGTAGTAAGAAATCAGCCCTTTGCTGATTTTAAAAAAAAATCCTGAAAGCTAATCTTGCACTTCAAACTCTAGCTTTAAACACAGTTTTATCTCACTGAACTTATGCTTGTAAAGGACAAGCCTGGCTCATGATAATGAAGTTAGGGGCCACTCCAATCTTGATGACAGCTACTCTCTTTGTACTACAAGGTGATTTAAACCAAGTAGAGCTTAAATCTAAGTGCTGCCCTCTGGCAAGTCATTCCTGGGTCTGTGTTTCTGGAAGGAAGGAGTGGGATGGAGGAGGGGGAGGTGGGTCAAGGCTGTTGGGTTTTAGCAGCTCAATAGTGGATCAGATGTGTGACATGGGGGTCTTGGGTTCCATCCTAAAAACAATCTTGGGGCCTGTGTGACATGATTTAACAGCACACATAACACATGCACAAAATAAAGGTGATATTTAAAAATTCTCAGAGCAACAAACTGCAGACAAACAACTCATATTTTTAAAAACAAAAACAAAAAACAGCCTGGCAGCATACATCTGCAATTCCATCACTTAGAAAGCAGAAACAGAAGAATCAGGAACCAAAGCAGTTCCTCAGCTATAGAATGAAAGTAGAAACAATGGTAAATGTTACAGGGAAATAGGGAATGCCTCACACCTAAGGAATGAATCCCTACCAGTTTCACGTAAATAATTTGCAGACATGCACACAAAGAATAATGTGTTCTAGGAAAAATTAAAAGCACATATAAAAATCGTGAGTGGTAGTTTCACTCCAAAATTCATTCAATGTGAATGCTGAACTAACACATGACTTCACCCAAAAATCAGACCTGAAAAAAAAAGATTGTCTTTCCTTCCAGTGTCAGGCTGAGGTCCCAGAGCTCATCCTGCCCACTCTAACAGAAAGCAGTATAGACCGTGACTGCTTGGCTGCCAGTCTCCAACAAGATTCCTGCCATGTTTCTTTTGTTCTTGAACACATTTAGGCTGAGAACAGCAGTGCTCAATGGGATACAACTTTCTGTCTTCCCGTGGCTAGATCCCCATAGATCAAATCACAGATCACAAATCAAAATAGTGCTGCTGACTTCCCTAACTTGTAGAATCTTCTTCCAGACACCTGCCTTTAATTATATTTTGTAAAGTTAATCAAACAGAAATAGTGAACTGGAAGGAGATGCAGCAGAAGAGATGTAGGTCAGGACACAGGTCCATAAGTGATCCTGCAACTGTCTTCATGTTTTCCAAAGCAACATGGAGGGGACAGGAAGCAGCTTTGGTAACTCTGGAATAAGCAACCCCAGCTAAAGCTTCTGTAATGCTGAGCCCTGATCTCCAGGAGCTAAGTATCAAAGTAGAGTAAGACACCTACCCAGATACTTCTAAACATGTGTAAGACACAGGAGGCAGACTGCCACTGGAAATGGTACAATCAAAGGCAAGGAGCACCATTTATATCCACACACACCTTTGACAGGTGGTCTCAATGTGTAACCAGGCTGACCTCAGGCTCAAAATCCCCCTGCCTTAACAACAAACTGGTATTACAGGTTATTGGCCTTGGCCCTACCACCATGCAGAAAACATACTGGAACATCTTGTTTCCTAAAATATTAAGAAACACAGAACACAAAACAACAAATTACAGCTCATACACTGGGGGATCAGCTCCTAGAAGAAGACTCACACCAGCTTGTTATTTTCAATGTAATTTTCAACACTCCGATGTTCTCAGAATTGCTTTGCTTTCTCACAAATAGGTCCCACCTCTCTGCTGATCAGAAATAGAATTTATCACCTACACCAAGAAAGACAGACATCAGCAGCCTATTAAAAAGCACTACGGGAAAAAAAAAAAAAAAAACAAAAACACTGTCTTTTCCGAAAGCAGCCACCGAATGGAGAAAAGTCATGGGAAGGTTTTATCAGGAAGTGTTGACACTACATAAACATGGACCGTGGGCAGCACACCAAACAAGGAAACCACAATTATACCACTCTTGATTTGGATGCACTTCCTCTTTAAAACTACCAGACAGAAAAGTCGGTGGTGAGATCCTGACAAAGCTGTTGAAAGCTATGAAGGGAAAGCAGGAGCCACACTAGAGACAAATCTTAAGTGCATTCAAGTGTTCTCTATGCAAAACTCCCCCATCGCTACCCTTTTTTTCATTGCTACCTTTTTTTTTTTTTCAGTAACAAAGATGTTGTCAGAAATGACAATTTTTTGTGTCCCTTGATGATGCCTTGCTAGCATTTGGTTATAAGCCATAAAGCAGGAATAATTTCAGCCTGTCAGGAGTCTTCGCTAATGCCCAGTTTCCCCCTAGAGAGAATTCCTGTCAAATCTAATGAGAGCTCCAAAGGCCCTCTCTACAATATAATGAGCACTTAGGCCATGCTGGTGATCAGGCAGCAAAAAGCATCAATTTGAGCCTGGCTACACCCTGGGGGCCAGACGTCACTAGTTTTAATAAGAATTATGATCACCAACAGCACCAAATGACTCCTCAAAACTTACTATTAACATGTGACACTCAGAAGGATGTTTTTCAAACGTAAGACCACTTTAAACTAAATTGCAGCATGACTTTGCACACCACTCTAGTGAAGGGTCTATCAGCATTTGCAATATAAACTAAATTTCAGGGGGCTTAACATTCTACTATGACAAACATGGTGTCTCTTAGTTTCCTATTTGTTTCAAATTACTGGCCAAATTACACACAGTGTATTATTAATGCATATCGTCACACAAAGAGACAATATTTACCCACAAATGTTCAAAACACAACAGTACAGAACTCAAGAGAAAACTTTGTTCACACCAGGGGTGTCTGACCCTCCTGGCCCCTTACTCCTCTCTACATAGTAAATAAAGTCACCAGAAGCCAGAATTAACATACCTCTTTCTGCTTCCCCAGCAAAACCAACATCAACACATCACTTGTATACTACTTGTTGTTCCCTTGCCCAAGAGTCTGTGGGTCATTAAATCCTTCCAGTTTATTTGTTTAAGAAAAAGCTTAGTGTCCAGAATACATAACAGAAAAGGAAAAGTGCCCTACAAAGTAACTTAAAAGATGTAAATTTGAATTCCTACACCAAGTTTACTTACATTCTTAATTTAAATGGCCATAGACCAAAGATATTCCAGCTCACTATCATTGACTTAAAAACCTCAACAAAGCACACTAGATGCAGAAATACAGAAAATAAGCACCATGTAAAGAACTCTGCAAATCAGTAAAACAAACATTTTGTGAAAAGCTCGTTACATCACTGAAAGGCTCTGACTTAGTGCTCTGAAAACATGTATCTGAGAACAGATCTAATGTACATAATTATGAAATCTATGATGAATTAAAAATCAAAGCGTGCAGAGTTACAAAAGCAGAATTCAACTCTGAAATGGATTTGCTTAATGAAAATCTTTGAATATAAGGAAGATCTGAAGGCTGAACTAATCAATTTCTCCACCATGTCCCAGCCGGTCAGCCATGCTCTTTAATTTAATGAAACAAGGGTCTGAGATGAAATAGCACATATACATCAAGTAAGAATTGTATTGTTGCACTTTGAAACGTGTCCAACTGTGCAACTTCATCTGATGATAATTTTTTAAGAGGGAATCGATTTCTAAAAGACTTATTGTACCAGCATTTTGATAAAGTGAATGTCAGCATATCTCCAGAACACTTGCACCCTGCCATTAATGCTTTCTTTGGCAGACAATGACTACTCAATTGAGGGTCCTTTGGGCTGAGCAATCATTTAGCTTTTCTTCTCTTATGAGGTCCTTAGTGTCTTGTTCCAGCTCAATACTCTTTTTATACACCATTATAGAGGCCATAAGTGTGAATTTTATGGGAACTTGCAAACTCAAGTCATTGCTAAAGCTTTCCAGTCACTAATCTTTTCATGCTTTTAAAACCACTAGGACTGAAGTGCCTTCCAACACGTTCGCTGACTATAAAAGCACATTTTTTTTCCTCCTCCAAATCTTCATCAATGAAGAAAACTTTCAAAAACATGTTTGCTAATAAGCCACTAATCTTGAGTGTCACTTTAGGGAACACCAAAGCCTAAGAGCACTCTAAAGTCATATGCCTTATTAAATCTGATTAAAGAAACTCCCAAGTACCCCCTTACTTTCCAGATTTTATACCCAAACATATAAAAGTATGAATTGTCCTAAACTCCAGTAACCACAATATATCTGAGATCTTTGAAAGGATAAATCTATCCATGTGGAAAAGTAACCTGAGCTCAGATGCTGTCTGCCTGTAAACATTTCCAAAACACCTCAGCTAGTCTTATAACACTGAAGAAGCAATCCTGCTGCAGAATGTTAATGCCAACTCAAAGAACGGCAGAAAATTAGTCCACAAGGGCAAAAAAATAGTCCACAAACACCCATCCTAACATGCAGTGACTGAGCTTAACGTTTAGCTAAAGCTTACCTGTTTATGCATTTCAATGTTTAATCCATATGACATTTCATAATACTGTAAAGAGAAGAACCAAGCATGTCGTTAACTCACATTTTTGTAGTCAGAACACACACTATTATGTGAAAAGAAAAATAAAGAAAAAGGTCCTATCTTTGATACCTACCATCACGTAGTGCCTCTGCATTTCTGTCTTTTCACTTGCCAATTTCTCACACTCCAATTTAAGACTATGAAAACAAAACAGGCAGCTTAAGGTAAACATTATGTCACTTGTTTTAACATCTGCCTCACATATTTGCACTTCAAGTAAAAACAATTTGGAAAAGTCATAAGCTAGGAAAACATCCTAAAAGCTGTCTTTGTATCCAATGCTGGAAAAAGAAGATGAACAACAGGGAATATCCACCAACTACTGTTCTTTTTGTTCTCGGGGCACATATCATGTTGAGAGGGCAAGAAGGAAAAACCTATCAAAAAGGATTGCTCATCTGCTCCCATCCTGCTTCTCTTGACTGCACCAAAGTCTGTCCTTTACACAACCTCCATTTCCTAGCACAGTCAGTTGTCAGTTTTGAAAAACTTTGCTGGTAAAGTTACTCCTATAACGACTAGGGCCTTTCAAAACCTTTCGTTTTTGAATCCCTGCCAAAATATGACAAGCAGCTACAGCAACGAAGTGGGTTGAAGTTCTGGCCCCTGTTCAGTAAACAGTATGTGCAAGTATGCCTCAAGTTCCTCTGGAGATATCATCTTAAACCAGATAAGAGGTCAAAAATCAAAAAGCCACTGACAAAATAGGAAATTTTATACCCGAGCCACAAAGCCTTAGGTTTGTCTGTTTTCTCAAGCATAAGAAAAGTAAAAATCTCCTTCCAAGTTATTGCTTAGTTCCAAGGAGTCAAACCCAAGGGGAGCAAAATAAGTAGCCTTTCTGGAATATTCACCATCGATGGGGGCTTTAGCAAGAATTTTCACTAAGAAATCCCGTTGAAAAAGATACCATTACATAAAGAACTCAGATGTGAAGTCAATGTGAATGTGACTTTATTCCCCTGGCCTATCCAAACACCCTAGAGTGTGGGCCACACACATTATCTACATTCTACCGCCTAATAACCCATGATGGGCACAGCTAAATGCATCTAGCCTTCCCTAATGGACTTTGTCTCAGACAACCCTATTTTCTAGTATGGCAAATAGCGATTTCAACATGGCTTTGCTTTCCTGAACGCACACTCCTGAGCTGAGCCACTGATTGAACCCATGTTTTAGTTCAGCCTGTTGCAAAACAAATAAACGAAGCGCAAATATTGACGGTTCTCATGCAACTCCAAAATACACGAAAAGGGACTCCCTGGAACAGCCGCAAATGCGCAAAGGGGAAACAATGGGAAGAGGAGGAGGAGACAACAGAAGGGGCGGCCTGGAGAGCCAAGAAAGGGGGGGTAACATGAATGACAGGGCTTAACTGACTCCACACGCCACCGCCTGGACACAAGCACTAAGTACACAGGTCCTAGCAGCCTGGCCGGGTGAGAAATGACCCCCCCAAATGACCACCACCCAGAGCAGGTCGTCACGCACCTGTGATACTGTGCCTGCAGGAACTGGAATTCCTCTTTAATCCGGTCCAGGGATTCCGGGATAGTGAATTTAAAGGGCTGGCCTGCAGCCTGGTGCGGCGTCTGCAGGTGACCAGCAAGGAGGACCAAGGAAGGAGATATGAGGGTGAGAGTGTAAAGCAGAAAAGTCAGAGGAGGGAGAAGCAGATGGGACATAAACAACAACAAAAATAAATAAAGTTAGAAGTGGTGGAAAACGGAGCCCCAAACTCGAGCCCTCAGTTCACTTTAGAGAGGGAGAAAGAAAGCACACCTTCCCGGGGCCCTAATTTCTCAAGAGGCTTAGAAGCAAATCTACCTCCAACGTGGGCCGTGCGTGCCCGATGCCCTAGGGTCACCCAGCCCGAAGAGACTGAGAAGGGCCAGGCCAGAGCTTCGCCGTCAAGGCCATCCCTCCCCAAACAGTGCGATAAAAGACCCCGGGACCGAAGAAGAAATGCCAACTCCCTCTTAGTCCCCAGTCCTGGAGTGACCGGGCCACACTGACTACACGTAAACAGGCGAGACGAGTGGCAAATCCACGACCACTCCGGCCTCGGGATAGGCGGGACGTGACTGCCAGACCCCCGCCCGGGCGTCTAGACTTCCAGAAGGAGGGGACGAGCGGGGGGAGGGGGGGACGGGTGAACGGGGCTTCGTGGGCTCCCGAGCAGGACAGGGTCCCAACCGCTCCGGCGACTCACTGGGTGCCGGCTCTGCGGGAACATCGCTCTGGCGGCAGCCGAGGCTCTGTTCCGGGATAGCTCTATCCTCCGCGCCACTTCCAACTTGAATCCCGCCGGGGAACGCGAAGCAGCGCAGCAGGCCGGCGCGCGGAGCGCTCAGGGTACAAGGCCAGGGCGCGACGGGTGCGGCCCCCGCCCTCAGGACCACATCGCGAGCGGCTCTGCCCCGCGCCGGCGAGTCTGCGCAGCGGGGGCGCCGGGTCCTACGGCGGTCCTCCACCCGGTGCCCCCGGGCGCGCTCCCTTCGGCGACTCACGAATGCAGACAGGCGGCGAGTCTCCTCCCTGCGGCGGCGGCCTCGCAGGTGGCGCCTTGGCTAAAACCCACGTAGTCAGCCAGCAGCAAGCGACGCGTCTCAGGTCGGGAGGTCACCCGCTCCCACGACAGTGAGCTCCGGGTCACCCGAGGCTCAGCAACCGGCGTTGCAGAGTCTCCGGCGCGGAGCTGCGGAGACGAAGAGGGGGCTGCGCAGGGTCGCGCCAGTACGCGCCCTCCCTCCGGTCCGCGGCTAGTGCTCGCGGTGCAGCCCCTCGGCCGCCCGCCACTCCTTCAGCCCGGGCATCAGGACGCCGGGCGCGCTCCGCGGCTCCAGCGTCCCGGGTGCTTGCCTTCCCCTCCCCGACTCTTGGCGAAGGGCGGACCAGCTCCAGCCGCCGCAAAGTTCTCTCACAACCCGGAGGCAAACGTCCACGCGACGGAGAGCGCGCTGCCGCTCGGCCTCCCTCCGCTTCGGGCCACGTCGAAGACGAGTCTCGGCTCCTGCCCCAGGACGCGGGGTCCCCGCCGCTGCTCCTGCCGCCGCCCGCGCCTCTCGCGCCCGCTTACATTAACACGCGGTTTCACACTCGCTAGCAAACCAGCGCCCCTCCCGAGCCAAGCGGCGGGGGCTGCGAGCGCCAGGGCCGCCGCGGACGTGGGCGGAGCCGCGACAGCTCGGCCAACCGCGTGCGCCGGGCCAACGTGGGGCGCTGACGCGCGCCGGCCACAGCCAGTGTTGGCCTTCGCTCCGCCCACCTTGCGTGGCCTCTGTTGGCCTAGCTCTCCGCCCACCAGCCTGCGCCCCTCCTCCGCCAGCGCATCCTGTGCGCTGAGTGCCGCGGTGCCCGAGGAGCTGCGGGGCGCGCACGCCAGCCAATGGGGAGCGGTCAGACGCTGAGATTGGCAAGCCGCCTCCGAAGGTCGGAGGAAAGGAGAGCGGCGAGCCGGACTGTCAATCAAAGTAACGTGGGGCAAGTTGGGGAGTACGCGAGTGCCCACAAGCTCAAGCGGTCTGCGCACCGGAGGCGAGGAAAGTAGGGGGCTGAAGTTTGCAGAAGCCTGCTGCTCGCTCCTCTTTTCCTTGAAGGAAATCTCAGTGAAAGTTGGGGGAGGGTATGCGTCTTCCTAACAAGAACTGAATGCACTTTCTTGTCTTGGTTCCCTTTGTTGGGTGTTACTCTGAAGGTGAGGTTCCATTCACAACTTTGTTGGAAGCTTATTTTTCCTCGAGCTGCCTTTCCACGGACGCACGAGAAGTGAACAGTGCCTTTGATAGGAAGTGCGTGAACATCGCAGCAGCTGGCATGCGCACACCATCGAGGGAAGACTGGACCGCTAGCTGCACAGCCTTGGAAAGATTTCGCACCACGTCGTGAAAGGTCGACCTGGCTGGGTTTGGCGGGGAAGATCCCAAAGGTGCCATCGTCCCATGCGCAGACGAGATGCTTTTGCGCCCCGCGAGAAATCCGGGTTCTGGTCTTCAAATGATTGCACTGTTTGAATAGGAGAGAAGTGGCCGAGAGTTTTAGGAAACTGCCGGAAGATCACTAGTCAGTTTCAAATTTCTGGGAAATGAAAGACAATGGTATAAGCCAGCGTTGAGATCTGAAACCTGCCCTTCCCACTTCCCCGTTGCTTTGATTGTACTCCTGGCAGAGACTTGTGAACCACTGAGAATTGGTAAATGAAGCAGCTTGAGGGGCTTGTTTAATGAGGATTGACGTAAGAGGAATTTCAAGTTTTAAATAAAGGAGACATGCTATGGAACTAATGCTGTGAGTCTCCGGTTTTTGTCTGGTTCCCTAGCAAAACACCTGCAGTATGGCCAAATGCATGCTTTCTTTAAAGAACAGTTCATGGAACTGTAGTTTTTTTGTTGGTTTGTTTCTGTTTTCTTTTAATGTGAGCCACGAGTGAATGATGCTGTTTTAGCCTCCTGGTGGTAACTTCTCTGGTAAGAAAGGCACCGATTGGACAAAAATTTATTTTTTGTTGAATCCTAGTTAACATATTTGGGGCATAATACCTCCATCCCCATTATTTTTCCTTATAGAGACTTACGGGAAGGAGCTTACTGAAATAAACAGGAATTTGCTTTTGGCGGATGTTTTTTCTTTGAAATACAGAAAAAAAAAATAGGCAATACATTACTTGGAAAGTTCTTTTTAAACATGTATGCTACTGATAGGTCTGTAAATGCATCAATTCTAATGTCCGTTGTAAATGAAAAGCAAAGGGACAGTATCAGCCAAATCTGCAGACCACAGTAAACACTTAAACTGATTCAGTGTCATTTGAGGTTGTTCTTTCCTCGAAGAATTGGGAACAGATTTATGTTACTAGTTTTCATAGCATACCAAATGAAAAAGAAAAAAGGTCTCTTTTCCTTGGTTATATTTGCTGATGTATGAGTGGACCAAATGGGAATTTTTGAACTCTTGTGATCCTAGGTAACTAACATGTTCCTTGAAATCATCCTTCAGTGGTTTGATCTCCCCAGTCAGTGGCCTGTCCCTATGCTGATTCAGGAAGTGCATGTGACTACTGTGAAATTTGCTCCCTGGGGTCCCATCTCCTCCTTTACCTATCAGGTGTCCCTTCACTTAATGGAACATGGTGATAATTAAGTTTTAAAGTACTAGGTTTAGGGTCAGAAACAAAAGTGTTGCTACATGCCCCACTCTCCAAATCAATTCTAACTCATTGCCTTTATTCTCCACTAACTCACTGGAGTTTCCAGTTTGTTGTGAGTGAAAACTAGAATTTCTCTCTTAACTAATGCTTTCTTAGTATTAGCCTTTGAAACCGGGCCAGCCCTTATGATTTCTTTAAAATGCAGTATGCAGTTAGGAGTACATAGTATGATTTTAAAATTGGGAGCCCTTTGATTGCACATATAAAAATGATGGACTTTTGAAGGCATCTTTTCCATTCTGGTCATCTTTCTTGAGAATAGAAGAGGACTGTGTCCTTTTTCATTTTCAAGGTCATATTTAATTATACTACAAAACTCTCATCAAACTACATCACAGATGATGGTGTTTAAGGCAATCCAGTAGCTTTACTCCTATGTTTGAAATGAATAATATATGTGCAATTACCTGTAGCATATTTAAATGAACATGGCCTTGCTCATTCAGTCTGTTATGTTATTTTGATGTTTCACATTTTTGTATATGCTTGGGTTTTGTTGATGTTGTTTTTTTGTTTTTTTGAGACAAGGTCTCATTCTGTATTGCAGCTAACTTAGAACTCATGGTGTTGACCATGCTCGAATATGCTTCAATATGTAATTCTCCTTCCCACTGCTTTCCAAGTGATGGGATTGGCTGCAGACATGAACCACCCCCTGGCTTTCATCTTTTAATTTGAAATCAGTTAACAATGTTAAGTATACCAGCTCCATAGGAAATTGTCTTGGGGAAAAAAGAAAATAATACCCATTTCATCCACTATGGAGGAGGAACTTGGTGTATTTTCATTCACTTCTTGCTAATTACAGTTTCTCAACTCAACATAAATAAATGTAAATAAATGATGGTGGTTATTCTGTTTTCTTTTGTGTTTGAGACAGGGTTTCATGTAGTCCAAGCTGGCCTCAAACTTGCCATGCAACAGAGGATGACCTTGAACTTCGGATTCTCTTGCTTCTGCCTCTGCCTCTGCATCCAAAACAATGGGATTATAGGCATGAGTCAACATGCCTGGGTTGGGTTGGTTTGGTTTTGTTTGAAGTGAGTGTTTTCATAAACCTGGAAGTAGAGTCCAGAAATTTTCTCAGCAGTGCATGTTGCATTTCATTCCTACCCCATTCCTAAAGAGAGGAGGCAGGGGACAGAAGGCAGAGAAGGAAAAGAAATCAGTAGCAGATCCATGCAACAGTAAAACCACAAATAAAATCACATCCAAAGAATCTCTTGTGGTTTCACACAATATGGTAAAATTAGAGATTGCAGGAAACCAACCAAATTAAATGGGGACCATTTGAAGACAAACCAGCAGACGTTATGAAAATTACACATTGACTGACCAGTATGCTTTTTATCAACAATTTCTTTGTTAAGATGAAGATCAAAGGGACCTGCATATGTTTTCATTTTGTTCTAACAAGAAAATTACATCCAGATGTTTAATAGTCATTTGGTTGGTTTTCAGCATTGATTAGCTATGTTGGTTCTGTTTGCTTACAAGTGTGGCCGGATCATTAGCTAATGCAAAGAAATGTTTGCTGTGAGTTGCTAATTAGGGCTTTTGGAAACTCTCCATGCTCAAGAACAATTTGTACAGTGGCCAGAAGAACTTGAGGGACTTGGGGAAGTTGTTTTTCCTCGTCTGGCATAGTGGGCAAAGGCAGACAGCCCCATTCCCTAATCTCCCTGCCTTGGGGGATTGTGATGGGTCCCCTAGGATAGGAACACAAATAAATTAGGAAAAGACCACACAGGCACTCCTAAATACACAGATGAATGTGCTGTTTCTGGAACCACCACTAAGTTGTAAGGAGGAGAGAAATACCAACAACATCTAAAACGCTAAACATTAACATGTGGAAGATGCTTGGTGCTAATGTTATCAAATACACAACATTTCTAAGTGTGCTTTAGAGACAGATGGGAAAGCCCTTTATGATAAATGAGTGTACTTGAATTCATTACTGTAGTACTTATAATTAAAAAGGTCTCTTTTGCAATTTCAATACTTGTACAGGATAAGGCACCAAACTTGAGAAAACAGGGGCTAGTGAAAGGAGAGGAAAGAAATTCTTGAAACTGGAATGAGCCTGGGAGAAATTGCAGCATTTACTTTTGCAATCCAGCCATTTGTTTACCTCATTAAAGCCCCCAAACTTGTAAGAGATTAACTATTCACTCAGTATTCAAGTAAACTGTTTGAGAACTGGAGGTGCTACACTCTGAAGTTGGAAGCCAGTCAATCAGGCTGTTAAAGAGTCTTATGTCTGTGACCCTAGAACACTACAGTAAGTCAGGGACAATCTTTTGTTTATCTAAGACTATATTTCGAAAAGGGTGTGTGTTTATAAGTAGACATTAGTGTGCTGAGATAGAAATGCCATTGAACTGTGTGTTCTTTTGCATATTGCTTTCTTCTAATCCTGTTTACTTCTAATGCAGTGGGATAGCACATTCCTTCACATTAGTGTGGTCCAGTTCATTTCAGTATTTTTTAGGACAAGGGGAGTAAGTAGCTCAGTTGGCAAGACAGTTGCCTAGCTTGGGTTCAGTGCCTAGTGCTACATCAACTGCACATGTTGACATGTGCCTATACTGCTAGCACTTGGGAAGCAAGATGATCAGAAAGTTCAAGGTTATCCTCATGAAGTTCAGTCTAACCTGAGACTGTCTAAAAAAAAAAAAAAAAAAAAAAAAGGATTAGATTCCCTTGAAATACTTCAAGAAGAGGTTCCTGTTAGCAATTTCCCCTGTCCGCCAGCCATGTTCCTTGGTAAAACAGAGCTAGTATTTGGGAACCTGATCAAATGCTGCCGGGAGTTCCAGTCATAGTAAAGGATTTCAGTGACCACTCCTCTGCTGTTAATTTAATCTACTATAAAGTTGATCAAAGTTCAAAAGTGGTCTGAATAGAATTTTAATGCTTCTTCCTAAAAATTTACATAACAAGGCAAGGGGACTCCTGGCCCCTTTAATGACATTAAGGCAAGGAATTGATAGAAAATCAATAGACCGGTTGAAACAGATACTTTGTAGATCTTGAAAGCTTTTGTTCTGATAATATCACTTGAATAAACTTTCTGGAACTACCCTTTGATGATATATTGTTTATGATTTATTAAAGCCACTGGAAATCAAAATAGCAAAGCAGTCATACTAGTTAGCCATAGAAGCCATGCAGTGGTGGCACACACCTTGAATCCCAGGACTCAGGAGACTAAGGCAGATAGATCTGAATTCAAGGCTACCCAGGACTACATGAAATTGAATCAACCTAAAAGAGTAACAGAGCTCATGCCTTTAATCTCAGGACTCTTCAGAGATATTTAAGACAAGAACAGGAGCATCTCAGAGCTGGCATTCATTCTCCAGCCACATTGAGGATAGGAAGGCATTCATTCTCCAGTCATGCTGAAGAGAGGCAGCAGTCTGAGGCATGGTGAGAGCTTGTAGAGAGGATCAGTCCTTTTAGCCTGAGGTAGAGATAAGAACTAGTGGCTTGACTGCTTTGCTTTTCTGATTTCCAGCTTGAAGTCTGAACCCCAAAATCTGTCTCTGGGTCTTTTATTATTTGTGTTTCATTAACCAGATCTTTGAAGAGTTTAAGGCATACCTCAACTAATAGGAGATCTCTGGTTAGGAAACTTCTGAGGACCAGAACCCACAGTCACAAGAGGGTATGTTCAAGGTACCTTTGTGTTTCTAAAATGTAAAGTCTAGGTCTAGACGAAATCAGATGCCATAAACTGAATGTTGGGACATTCCACAAAACAGCTATCCTTGGACTCTTTTCAAAAGTCTGAACCAACTAGGTGCTTTGGGCCACCTATGTCATCATCCCCACTATTAGGAAGTGAAGACAAGATGATCAGGCATTCAAGGCCAGTCTAGCCTACATACTGAGTCCAAGGCCAGCCAGGATTATATAAGACCCTGTCTTAAATAAGTGCTTTTTCTTAAGTTTGATTCTCAGTGTAAAAATAAATAAGAAGTTGATGTCAAGAGACAGAGAGAAAAACAGTGAGAGGATTATATCCTAAAAGCAAAGACATCTTAGGAAGATGGACAGGTAGGATTGCTTAGTGGTATTGCACTTGTTGAACAAGCCTAGCAGCCTGGGTTCAGTTACTAGAACACAAGGGGAAAACTGCCTCCAGAAAATTGTTCTCTGCCCTCCACAACTGTTCCCACACACATCTCATATTGCAAAAATGCAATAATAGATATAGATATAAAGTTATTTTATTTTATTTATTCTTGTTTTATGTGTACAAGTGTTTGGCCTTTGTAGAATATTTCTTTACACTGTGTAAATTATGCTGTGATTGGTTTAGTAAAGAAGCTGACGGACTAATAGCTGGACAGGATAAAGTTAGGCAGGAAAACCAGACTTGAGGATACTGGGAAGAAGAAAGGTGGAGTCAGAGGAGTTGTCAGCAAGATAGAAAGGAAATAGGAGGTACAAGATCAAAGAGCGGTAATGCCACGTGCCAGAATGTAGATTAATACATATGGGTTAATTTAAGTTGTAAGAGCTCGTTAGTAATTAGCCAGAGCATTTATAATTAATATAGAGTCTGTGTAGATAATTTGGGAACAGCAGGAAGAAAAGTCCACCTATATGCCTTATGTATGTATGGGTGCCTGTGGAGGTCAGAAGAGGTGGTAGGATATCCTGGAAATGAAGATACAGATGCTTGTGTGCCACCATGTGGGTAATGAGAACAGAGCCCAGGGTCTCTGAAATAATAGTGAATGGTTTTAACCCCTGAGCTATTACTCCAGCTTCCAAACAAATGTAGTTTTAAAGTCAATTAAGACTGAAAGAAAAAAACAGAAAGAAAGAAAAGAAATGCAGACTTGTTATGTAGAGTCTTGTCCAGCATGTTCAAGACCCTGTATTTGATCCCCAAAACCTAAAAGCAACATAAAACAAAAAACTTAGTATCTGTCTAATAGCTGATACTGTGTATAATTTTGCCCAATGTAGCCAGTACTCAGGAGGCTGAAGCAAGAGAATGTAAGAGTGAGTATGTTGAAAGATCTCTGGGGCTGGCAGGAGTGAAATAAAATGCTATGTGTAAATTCTGTTAGCTCCTAGATTGAAAGTCTGTGACAAGGTTACAGGTAGTTTTAATGTGGGTTGGATATTAGGTAATATAGAAGAGTTTCTTTTCTTAATGTTGTGATCCTATCAATAGATTATTATTATGTGCAGTTAAATGATAAAACATACAAAGGTAATGTGTATAGCTACCAATAAATAATGTGTTCAGGGAGAAAAGAAATCAAATTTGGCAACAGGCTTACTGTTCTTGGATTTATGGGATGGATCCCCAGATATTAATTTCACTATCCCTTTATCTTTTTTGTGTCTAAACTTATTTTATGATGAAAAGTTTAGAAAGCGGCTTTCTAGATGGTCCAGCAAGTAAAGGCACTTACAGCCAAGCCAATCCCCTGAGTCAGTCTCAGGAATCCAACTGAGAAGACACACCTTTCCTGCACCATGTTTTTTGACCTCTAAAGGAACACCATGCCATGCACAGTACTCTCTATCTCTCTTTCTGTCTCTCTCTCTCTCTCTCTCTCTCTCTCTCTCTCTCTCTCTCTCTCGCACACACACACACAGAGAGACAGAGAGACAATTTATTTTATAAATTATTTTATAAGACTAAAAAGATAAGTTCATTGCCCACACCTATGTTTCTTTTTAAAACTTTTGTATTTTTTATTTTTGTTTTATGTATACAAGTGTTTCCATATGTGTGTGTGTGTGTGTGTGTGTGTGTGTGCAACAAGTGTGTGTAGTACCCAAAGAGGCCAAGGAGGGCTTTAGACCCCCCCCCAGAGTTACAAATGGTTGTGAACCACCTATAGGTACTGGGAATGGAACTCAGGTCTTTAGGAGAAACACCTTGTACACTTAATAGCTGAGCTGGATGCTCCAACCCCCACACCTACTTTTCTTATGGTGAGTGCCATTTGCTTCATTTTGAAAATTGACTATCTCTAAAAAAGAAAAAACATTTTTTTTCCTGATCATGAAAAACTGCCATAAGAAATAAAGTTTTGACCCATGAGTGCTGGAAATCAAACCCAGGTGTTCTACAAGAACAGCAAGTACCTTTAGTCATTGAGCTATTTCTTCAGCCAATCAATCTGCAATTTGTCGTAAATCTCAATTGCCTTAAAGGACAGTAATTATGAAAATACATGGAAACCACCACTTTCTACACACAATGACTAATCTGTTCATCCAGGATTTCTAGCTACCGTCTATATACACCAATAATTAAATAAAATGTGAATGATGGAGGCCCCCAGTCCCAGGGGACCGCTTTTCCATTCTGATTTCTTCCTTTTGCGGTCTCTACACTTGACTAGAACTGGCAAATGACAATTGGCACTTGAAAACATGTTATGAAACACTAACAAGTATTAGAGAAATGTTGGTTAATATAAACAGCCTGTCTCAAGGAATAATGCCTGTCTTAAGAAAACTGCCTTCCAATTAGCAGTTCTATGAAGACACTATCTTCAAACTCCAGGGAGTGATTCAGTAGAAGTTATTTCCTTCTGCTGGAGAAGAGGTAAGTATCCTCTTATTTAGAACTTAAATTCTTGAAAAAGGAATAGAAATAAATTAGTTAAAAGGTAAAGATGCATATAGCAATTCACTTGTGCCATCGCTGTGCTTAAGGATGGACGCAGGAGAATACCAAATGTATCTAGGCCAGCCTGGACTGCAGAGTATGACCCTGTCTCAGAAAAACAAGTAAGAACAGAAAAGAAAGGTCAGTAAGTTTTAAAAAGGAAGGAAATTCTGGCAAGTATACCATGTAGAAATTGTGAGGAATCCCAAAAAAGTTGCCACATGTTACCATGGAAATAAGGCTATCCATGTCTGTTTCATAGTCTGGTTAATAAAGGAATTAAGATTGGAGCAATGGTACTAGAGTTAGAACACTTGATGATCTTCAAGAAGACCTGGGTTCATTTCCTGATACCAGCATGACAGCTAACTCCACTTCCAAGAAATTATGGCTTCTGAGGATAATATATGATTTGGTACACAGACATATAGCTGTGGCAGAAGAAACACTTGCTACTCAAGTGTCTGTGCAAGGCAAATAAAGTGGTACCATTCATAAAGAAGTCAGTAGTGATGGAGACTCAGCAGAGTGACATGAGATCATTCTACCTGAGATGGTGGGAACCATAGTAAGCAGGTATAACAGCAAGACCTTCAATCAGATGGATATAAAGACAGAGATAGTTGGCCACTGCCTAGGCGAGTTCTCCATCTTCAATAAGTCCATGATGCATGGCTGGCTTGGCATTGGTGCCACATACTTTGACACATTGCTGCCTCACCTCCAAATAGCCATGGCCAAGAAAGACTCATGTCTAATTTTTGAGAAAATAAATAAATAAATGAACAAAAGACACCCCCCCCCAGGACAGCAAAGTTGTAAATCTTGGCAGCTACCCAGAGGAGTTAGATAGAGAAGGTAAGAAAACCATGCTACTTGAGTTACACCAGAATGAAGGAAAACTGCATGGCAGAGAAGCAGCCACATAACAGAACAGGAGGCTTTACAGAAGAAAGAAGCCACAAATGTCAGGAAAAGTATGCTTAGAAGAGCAAAAGGAAAATTATGGTATTCTGACTAATTTAGAAAAGCAAGCAGACTTTAAAAGCTATGTGGATGAATTTCTGAAAGCCACTGCACTAGAAGAAGTGAATTCTGGGAAGAAAAGGTGCATTCTTTTATTAAAGGGATAGTTATTCCTCAAATTTCATTAGCATGACGTAGGGTGTATATGTCTTCCTGAGAGTTGTGTCTTAACTGTGTGATTGGTATACTCAACTAGAAAAACTCTCTTTTAAAATTAGTTCTTTGAGAGCTTTGTACAATGTTTTGATTATATTTATCCCTTCTCTAACTCTGCTCAGATTCACTATTCTCCATTCCCTATTCATCTAACTTTGTGTTCTTCAAAAAAAGAAAAATAAAATAAACTAACAACAACAAAACTTTCAAAACTAATTTGTGCTGTTCACGCATTCTTGGATTGGATATATGGTCTTCTACTGGAGCATGATCTCTTTACCAGAAGCTACACTTCCAGAGAAAACTGTTTCTTCCTTCCCTACCAACTAACAATTGCAAGTAGCTCTATCGCTGAGGTGGGATTGTGTGCCTAATTTCCCTTTTCATGCTCAGCAGATTAGGTCTGGTTTGTGATTGCACAGGTCTTGTACATGCTGCCACAATAGTAGTAAGTACATATATGAAACTGGCCATGTCCCAAAGAAAATGTTTCCTTGTAGTCAGTCACTACCTCTGACTCCTTTATTTTCCACTCCCTCTTCCCTAATGATACCTGAGCCTTTGAAGGTAGGGTTCATGGTACATATGTCCCATTATATATTTAAGACTGAGCAATCTGCAGTCTCTTATTCTCTGTGCCTTGACAAGTTATGGGTCTCTGTGTTAATAACCTATTGTAAATAGAAACTTCTCTGATGAGAGTTGAGAGATGCATTAATCTATGGGTACAGTGAAAAGTCTTAAGAGTTGGGTTAATGCAATGTCCATTTAGAAGACCAGCAGTAGTAGGTTCTTCCAAAAACCTATGACTTGACTAAATTCTTTGCTCTATAATGGCTCCAGGTATGGGTTTCATCTTGCGGAGTGGCCTTTAAATCCAGTGAGAAAATGGTTGGTTTCTCCCCTGACATTTGTGCCACTATTGCACTATTCTGTTATGTAGAAGCAGCAAAGAATGTGCATACTGTTTTCTGATCCATTCCAGTAATCTATCCTTTTATTGGGGGAGACTATCAAGAGTTATTCCTGTCATTTTGTTTCTATTATTTTTTTCAGACTTCTTTTATTTAGTCATCCATTTACTTTACTTACTTTCTTACTTATTTACTGTTTGAGACATGATCCTAGCTGTCCTGAAACTCTGGAACTCACCATGTAGACCAGGTTGGCCTTTACTATCAGTGGTCTACCTACTTCTGCCTCTGGAATGCTATGATTAAAGTTATGCACCATCATGCCCAAATTCTTAGGCCTCTTTTATATCAGTTTCCTGGAATTATTTGATAGTTGTTGGGTGTGTTTATCTTCAGACCTAAGTATTCCTTTTAGTATCTTCTGTAGAGGTGGCCTAGTGGTCATAAATTTCCTAAATCTGTTTAATCATCAAAAAATTTCCTTTTTTTCTCAATTAGAAATAATAGTTTTGCTAAGTATATTGTGACGGTCTGGCATCTATGATCTGTCATAACTTGTAAAACATTAGTCCAATTTCTTCTGGCTCTCATGGCGTTTGCTACTGTTGTTCTCATGGGCCTCCCTTTATGTGTGAGTTGGTACTTTTTTCTCTTGTGGCTGTCCTTTCTTTGTTATATACATTTATATACATTTAGTATTTTGACTATTCTATGACATGAGGAGTTTCTTTTCTGGTCCGGTCTGGACTTCTTGGTGTTCTCAGTGCCTTTTCTATCTTGATGAGTATCTCCTTACTTAGATTAAGGAAGTTCTATGATTTTATTCAGAATATTTTCTTTTCCTTTGACCTAGGTCTCTTCTCCTTCTTCTATAAATATAATTCATTGGTTTGGCCTTTAATAGTGTTTTAGAGTTCCTATATATTGCATTCTTGTATTCTTTTGAATTTGACATTTTCTTTGATTGGGTGATCCAACCCTTCTACTTTGCTTTCAAGATATAATATCCTCCCTACCACTTGGTCCAATGTGTTAGTAAGGATTTCCTCTGAACTTTTGTTTGAATTCCTGAATTTTTTCATTTCAATTGTTATTTCACTTTTTTACTTTGTTTCAGAGATCTTATCTCTTTATTAAATCCTGTTTTCATTTGATTCAACTGTATGCATAGTCACCATTCCAGCATTAATTTATATTATTTTTAAGACCTTTGTTCATCTTTATTATTGCTATCTTTAAATCATTGTCTTTTATATCCTCTAAGTCAATTTTATTGGAGGACATTACTATAAGAGTACTAACTTTTGGTGAAGACTTCTTTGGTTATTCATGTCTGTATATTTATGATGGAACCCCTGAGCTTCTGGAGTTAGGTAATTGGTTGTTTTTGTTGTTGTTATGTTTTTTTGTTTTTTTCTTAATATGGATCTTCTCTCTGATTTACTACATGGCTGTTTGAAGTTGTGTTTCCTATTACCACTACTTGTCCAGTGATTGCACAGTAGCTACGTAGGACTTAAGGTTCAGTCTTTGGACAATAAAGTATTAATGTTCAAATGGGATTTCAAAAATGAGTCCTGGCTCAGCTTGAACTACATTAGTTTTCAAAGCTGAGGAACAGAACTTCTATAGGGTTAGAGGCTTCTCACAATCAATTTTCAGGAGTCCAGGGGAGCTTCTCAGGAATTTTCCTCAGGCAAGAGGTACTAGTGGAATTGGCGATAACAGTCTGGGATCCCTAAATGAAGGAGATGAGGCAGAATGGAGGTGTTAAATGCATGGTCCTCAGGACAGCCATGAATGAAAAAGGAGTTGCCAGTGTGGGTGTAGTGTACCACCCTGGAGAGGGAAAGCCCTCAAGGTGGATAGGGTTAGAAACAAAAGTCTAGTGTCTGTTTAGAGAAAGACTTAAGTATGTACACAGGAATGGATGGGGTAAGTAGAATTGATAGCTGAACTCTAGTAGTATAAGCTGAGCCTCCTTAAACAAGAAGGGTGTGAAGAAAGGGATGCAAAAGGACAAGTACTAGATGTAGGTTTCTTAGGCAGGTTTCAGAGTAAATAGAGTTTGAATGGTGTAGGTGGTGATTTGAATAAAAAGCTCCCTATAGACTCATAGATTTGAATACTTGGTCCCTAGTTTATAGAATTAGGAAAGAATTAGAAAGTATGGCTTTGTTTGAGATATATCACTGGAGCATGGCCTTTGTAGTTTCAAAAGCTCATGTCATTCCAAGTTACCTGTTTCTCTGTCTTGTCTCAATATGTAACTTCTCAGCTACTATTCCAGCATCATGCCTGCCTGCCTGCCTGATGCCATGTTCCCCACCATGATGTTCAGGTGCTCTAATCCTCTGGAACTGTGAGCCCCCCAGATGAAATGCTTTCTTTAATAAGTTGCCTTGGTCAATGAGTCTCTTTATGGTAATAGAAAAGTAATTATGATAGTATGGATCTAGTTTTCTTCCTGGAGAAGGACACTACTTCAGTCACAAGGATGGGTGTAGTTGGTGCTGGGAGTATGGTGTCTTCCTAGAAAAATAACAGGTGTGCACATCCTGAAGTAACTCTTTTTGTTTTGTTTTTCACCATAGTAATATTAAGAGAAATAAGTCACAAAGACAAGCTGTGTATGGGTAGACTTACATAAGATACTTAGAGTCAAAATCACAGAAAGCACAATGGTGATTGCCTAAGGATGGAAGGAAGAACTAATGGGAACTTTGAGTTTCATAAATGTATATTTTCTGTTTTGCAAGAAAAAGCAGTTCTGTGGGTGAATGGTGGTAATAGATGAAGTGTATATGTATTCTTTGCCACTGACCATTTGAAAATGGTTAAGGTGGTATTAGTTTTGGTGATATCATAGGCATCTATGATTCCAGCATTCAAGAGGTGGAGGCAGGAAGACCAAGGGTTCAATATCAGCCTTGACTGCATATGAAGTTTGAGGCTCCTCTAGACTGTAGGATATTCCATCTCAAAAGAAAAGGAGATGTAGACATCCACAACTAAACACTGAGCCGAACTGGAATCCAGATGCAGAGAAGGAAGACAAGACCAGGCTATAGAAACCCACAGAGACAGCTGACCTGAACAAGGAGGAGCTAATGGGCCCACAGACTGATGGCTGGGAATCCAGGATGGGACTGGCTCAGACCCCCCTGAACATGGCTCTCAGTTAGAAGGCCTGGGCAGTCTAAGGGACCTCTGATAGTGGAACCAGGATGTATCTCTGGTGCACAAAAGGACTTTGGGAGCACATTCCCCATGGAGGGATACTCCCTTAACCTAGAGACAGGAGGGAGGGCATAGTCCCTACTCCAAATGACTTGACAGATTTAGATAACCCCCTCCTGGAAGGCATCACCCTACATGTGGAGTGGGGGGGGGAGAATGGGAGGGGAGTGTGGTTGGGGGCCTGGGAGGGTTAGAGAGAGGGAGGGAGGAAGGAGAAACTGGAATCAATGTGTAAAATAAGAAAAATAAATTAAAAAAGAAAGAAAAGGAGAGGTGGAGAGAGGAAGAGGGGGAGAGAGAGAGAGAAAGGGAGAAGTTGTAAAGGTATAAGTTATGTGAATTTTATCATTTATTTATGTAACTCCTAGGGATTGAACCTAAAGCCATATGTATGCTAGGCAAGCACACTCCAACTAAGCTATACTGCCAGCACACCACTAATAGTCTAAGTGTTTTCTATGTCTGTATTACCTCCATTTCTCCTTACATAGTATTACATGAAGTTTTATTGAAATGGAGGTTGAGAATAAGGTCACTGCCACAATTTACAGCCAGATTTGAAGCAAGCTTTAATTAAATTCTGGCCAGGTAGATGGTCCATACCCAAGTTCCCAGGAAATGGCTTTGAGGTATGGTTTGCAGGGGCTTAAATGTTTTCCCATCAGGTCTAATCAGGGGCAAGCATACATCCTAATGTTATTTTCTGCCTATGAACCTCCTGCCCACATGTGATCAAGCACTTCTGGTGTAGTTGGGTCAAACAAACTTGTTTAGGGGAGTGAAAATATGTGGCTTGTTTCTTACATAAACAGCAGCCTCCAGCATTTCAAAAACTATCTATCCTTGGGCAAGGGGCTTCATCAGAGGCATTTGTTTCCTAGATCTCTTAAGCTCAGTAATTAAAATTTAAAGTATAACTTTGCTCTCACAAATTAGGGTGAGCAGGGTCCTTGCGTTCTGGGGAGGCTTTCTAAGTTCTTGTGAGTTTAACTCAAGAGTTAGGGTGTTGTAAGCAAATGGTCACATGAAAGTTCTGACTCGGCTGCTCTGGGTTCTTGTCTCATGAATTGAAAGAATGAATGTCATGGGCCACAGAGATGGTCCGGTTTTAGGAAGAAGTTTATTATAGTCTCATAGGTAGGAGCTAAAAAGTAAATAAGCAAACAGCAGAGTGCCTATGTAGGAGTAGTGGGTCCCAGAGATGGAGAATCATTGGGATACTAATTTAAGAGCGTTTTATAAGATATAGAGCAGAAGCTGAGTAGAGATAAGCAGAGGGAACCAGTCATCCCAGCTGGTTCACCCAGCAATTATATGTATCTCTCTTTCCCAAGTGTGTACTGGAGTTTTATTCACACCCCCATATAGGCCTCCAGGCAGCCCCGTACAAGGAGAGGCAAGATCAGACAGGGAACCAGAGCCCTTAAACTCTTCCAGGAAAAAAATAAGGACAATTGTAGCTTCTGGCTACAGATAAGTACTTTGGTCCCTGTCCTTCAAACTGCCTGACTTGTTTCTGTCTCCTTATTTTACTGGCAAGGAATCCGAAGCTAAGAATCTCCTCTAACCCTAGAATTCAACAGAACTCACTAACAGACATTGGTCATGATTAGCACAGTAGTTGCTCTTCTAGTGATTACCCCATAGATCTATTGATAGCAAAATGTGTGTACAACACACACACACACACACACACACACACGCACACACACACACACACACATACACGTCTCTGCAGGACTTGCAGTCAGTTCCCAACTAAGGAATCTACTTCTCAGCAGTTCTCACTGCTTATATAACCTGGAGGGGGAGGGTGGATTTTATTTTTCAAAAACTCCCTGAGATATGTAAGTTATTTACATCTACAGAATGGAATGTTTCAGTTTGTAGGAAATTGGTATACAGCTAAAGAATAATAATGAGTTAAGAACTTGGGGCATAAGAGAGAGAGAATGATGAATTTAAAATTCTAGGTTGGAGTAGTGGTGTACACATGTAATTCCAGCACTCTTGAGATTGAGGCATGAGGACTGAGTGCTCAAGTCCAGCTTTGACTACCTAAGGAGATTTAATGCTACCCTTCGGTGTATAATGAAACTTTTCTCAAGGAAATCAAAAGCAAACAAATACAATTCTATTACTATAATTTGGTATGCCGTTAGTGGAACATCAACGTAGCGAAGGCAGTGAGCGTTTAGTTTGGGGAATAAATTAATTTGATTCATTTAGTTTGGAAGAAATGTTCAAATAAGAATAATCAGATATACCCTTGGGTTTCTGGGCATCTACTGAAATATGGTTGACATACCTTAATGAAAACTGACTGTCCCTCCCCCCAGAAGCCAACAGTTATTCATAGTTCCTCGGTTAGGGGTGGGGGTTCATGAGCCCCTTTCCACACTATGTTTGTGATGCTTAATTCCGTGCTAGTCTTATGTCAGCAATCACAGCTGCTGTGAGTTCATGAGTTCAATGGTCCAGTCTTGTGCAGAAGACACTGGTTTTGTCCTGACAATCTTTCTACCCTTTCTTCTCATAGTATCCCTGAGCCTCAGGGAAAGGAGATATGATATAGCTATCCCATTTGTTGTGGAGAAATCTAGAGACTCTTATTCTCTGTACTTTGGTTGTGAGTTTCAGTGTTAACTACTGTTCATTGCACAAAATAACAAATCTAACAAGTTATAAGAGTTGTACTAATCTCTAATCTATACAGATATGAATTTAGAGGGCAGGTTGAAATTATGTTCAATTAGCAAAATAATACTAGTGTACATTCAGCCCTAGAATCTATGAACTCCCTGGTTGTGGGTGTTGAACCAAATTTATAGTACTAGGTATGTGTTCCTTTCTGTGGGTTGGGCCTTAAACCCAATCAGCGAGTTACCCTAAGAACTTTTGTGCTACAATACATCTATGGGCATATCATGGAAAGACAGTAATTATTCTAACTCAGAGTGTGATGATATGTAAGACAGTTGATGACCCCCCCCCCCCCAGCAGTCTGCACAACACTTTTGCTGGTATAAAAGAAAGATAGCAGGGAAGAAGTTTCCCAGTCAGTACCAACTGGATTTTCCCATGCCCTGTGGCTTGAGTGTGGTGTCTTTAGCAACTTTAGCATTAGGGTCTTACCATCATCTTTCCAGTGAGCCAGCAAAAGCAGGGGCAATATCCTGAATTGTTTTATGGGTATCTGGGATACCACTGACTAGAAACTCGAGGAGTAGTATTCCATACCTGATGCTCTGTTTTTTATTTGGCAAATTCTAGCTTCTGGGAGGAGTACTACCCTATATGTAGGATAACTCCTATTGAACGTCTTTAGATGTATATATTAATATGAATATTATACATTCACAGGTATATATAAAGCTTATGACAATATATTTCCATAGGATTTTTCAAACAACCTTTATGTTATTTCCTTTTCTAGATCCTTCTCCACCATACCCTCCCATCTTTCTCTCTGCTTAACCTCTCTCTTCATTAGTCTCCTTTCTCTCCTTCATAACAACTGTGTTTTACTGTCTCCCCTCACTTAAGAACTTTTTTCCCTCTCCCCAACAATGTTAAATTCACAAGGTTGAGGATTCAATCCTAAAACCCACATATTAGTGAAAACATGTGACTTTTTTTTCTTGGGTCTGGGTTACCTCATTCTGTATAATGTTTTCCAGTTCTATTCATACCCACAAATTATATTTTTCTTTACAGAAGAGAACATTTTCATTACTTACAGATCACACAGTTTCATTATCCAGTAATCAGATAATGGGCATCTAGAATGTTTCCATGCCTTAGATATTGAGAATAGGGTAGCTATAAACATAGATGAGCATATGTCTTTGTGGCAGGAAGCAGAGTTCTTTGGATGTAAGCTCAGGAATGGTATAGCTGGTTCATATGATAGATCTATTTCTAGTTCTTTGAGGAACTGCTACACTGATTTCAATAGTGATTGCACCAGTTTACATTCTCACCAATCGTATATGAGGACGGCTACCTGCAACCTCATCTACATTTGTTGTCTTTCATTTTCTTAATCATAGTCATTCACACTGGGACAACATGAAACTCAAAGTAGTTTTAATTTGCCTTTATCTGATGGCTAACTATGGTGAATACTTTTAAATATATTTCTTACCCATTTGTGTTTCTTCTTTTGAGAACTCTATTCTATTCACTGCCAGTTTTTGTTTGTTTGTTTGTTTGTTTTTGTTTTTTTATTGGGTTGCTTTCTTTCCTGGTGTTCACTATCTTTAGTTCTTTGTATATTCTAGGCATTAATCCTCTGTCAGATATATAGCTAGCAAAGTTTTTGGTTTTGTTTTTTTCTTTCCCATTCTGTAGGCTGTCTTTTCAGTGGATTAAGAGTTTCTTGTGCAGTGCATCATGAACTCCTACTTCTCGATTGTTGGTTCTATTTCCTGTTTGCTGGAGTCCAATTCAGAATGTCCTTAGTAAAGCCTATATTCTGAAGTGTACTCCCTACTCGTTCTTCCATTTGTAATTGATTTATGTACAGGATAAGAGAGAAGAAAGCTTTTTTTTTTTTTTTTGGCTTATGTTTTAAATCCATAGATCAATAGTCCATCACTGAAGGAAGTTAGGACAAGAACTCAAACAGCAAGGGAACCTAGAGGCAGGAGCTGATGCAGAGGCCACAAAGGGGTACTTCTTACTGGCTTGTTCTCCTTAACTTGCTCAGCCTGCCAATTTTTTTAAAAATTTTTAATCATTTTACATACCAACCACAGTTCCTTTTCCCACCTCTTCTGCACCTCTGTCTTTTCCCCCATAACACCTCCCCCATCCACTCCACCATGGGAAATCAACAAAGCCTGGCACATTAAGTCGAGGCAGTACCAAGCCCCAACCCCTGAATCAAGGTTGAGCAAGACATCCCACCATAGGGAATGGCCTCCAAAAAGCCAGCTCACTCACTAGGGATAGATCTTGGTCACACTACCAGGAGCCCCTCACGCAGACCAAGCTACACAGTTGTTGCCCACATGCAGAGGACCTAGTTCGGGCCCATGCATCGCTTTCTTTTCTTATAAAACTCAAGACCATTAGCCAAGGGATGACACTACCCACAATGGACTGGGCCCGTTCTTGCACATTAATCACTGATTAAGAAAATGTTGTATACCCTTGCCCGCAGCCCAGTCTTTGGAAGCATTTCAATTGAGGCTCCTTCCTGTCAGATGACTCTAGCCCATGTCAAGTTGACATAAAATTATCCAGCGTACTTTGTTTACCTTTTCAAGGAAACAACCCCTTCTTTCTCTTTTTATGTATTTTTCTTTTTCCATTTTACTTCATTGATTTCTTCCTTAATCTTTGTTATTCTCCAAATTCTGCTTTTGTGATTGGTTTCTTCTTGTTTTTTTCCAATGCTTTTAAGGTTCATCATAAGGCTAATTTATTGAGATACCTGTCTTTCTAGTCAGTGAAATAGAATCAAAGAGAGAAAAAATGCAAAGACTGAATGAATCTAAGTGCTGGTTCTTTGGGAAGATAAAGAAGATTGACATATGTTTGGTTCAGTTAACCGAAGAAAAAAATGGAGGGCCCAAGTTAACAGAATCAGAAATGAACATGGGAACATTACAACAAACACCCAAGAAATTCAGAATATTAAAAGGTAATACTTACAAAAAAAAAAACATTATTCCATTAAGTTGGAAAATTTTTTGATTCATCAAACTACCATTCCAACAATAAACCAAGAAGAGATCAACCATCTAAAAAGACCCATAACAAAGGAGATTGTAAAAGTAGTAAACTTTCCAACTGGTCCAGGCCCAGAAGGATTCACAACCTGGGGTACAGGTGGGACACAGAAGGAACATTTAACAACTTCTTCTATGAATTCAGTATCACTCTAATATGAAATCCAGGTAAAGAAAGATACCACAAGGACAACAAAAAGAAAACTATAGGTCATTATCATAATCAACAGTTTTTGAAAACAGCTTAATAAAATACTTGTAAATCAAATGTAGACATACACCAAATTAGGTTCTCTGTGACCTAATTGTCTTTAATAAATCTCATAAATGGTTTTAAAGAAAATTACTTGATGTAATGGTTGTAGAAAAAGAATTTTTTGACAAATTCAACATGCCTATATAATAAAAAAAATCCTAGCAAATGTAGGATTAGAGGGAACATAGCTCAACATAAGCAAAACTGCATATGAGAAACCTATAGTCAATATTATCCTAAACAGACAACAATTCAAAATAATGAGACAGAACTTCTAACTATCCCCACTTCAATATTGTACTTGAAGTGCTAGCTGAACCAATAAGACTAAAGGAGGAAATTGAAGAGATTTAAATAGGAAAAGTAAAAATCAAACTATTCCTATTTTCAGATGACATGATTTTATACATAAGAAATTAAAAAAAATAGCCTGTTCTTTTTTTATTATTTTATTTAATTTTATATAACAAAGTCCAATTAAATGAAAACAAACATTTATACACAATATTTGGGAATTTGGGCGTCGTTCTTTCCAATTTACTTCCTGCTGGTAAGGGGCACTGTCATGGGGGATTCGAAGAAGATTCAGATATCCTGAAAAATAGCCTGTTCTTATGTAAATAATCAATCAGCAATTCAGGAAGACACAATCAACTTGAAAAAAAATCAATAGCTTTTCTTTGTACCAACAACATATAGAGAAAGAAGCCAAAGTGTTCCTGAGCAAAAAGAGCAACATAGGAAGGATACCATTCTAGATCTTAAGATACAGAGCTATAGTAATAAAAACAATATGGTATTGGCCCAAAATCAGACATATAGACTAATGGAACAAAATCAAACACCAGAGCATTAATGCATATAATTATATACATCTAATATTTGAGAAAGATGCTAAAAACATAAGCTGAAGAAAGAAAGTCATCTTCAACAAATGGTGCTAGGGAAACTGGGTGCCCACATGTAGAAGAAAGAAAGTAGAAACCTTGCACTAAAACTAAGTACAAATGGATCAGATACAAATATGGAATTGGAAAGACTGAAATTTCTGGAAGAAAGGTAGTGTCTACATGATTTAGGCATAGGAAAGAACTTCCTGAATAGATAACCTTTCGCCCACAACTTAAAGGCTGAAACTGACAGTTGGACCTCATAGAACTAAAAAGCTTCTGCACAGCTGAAGAACCAGTCATGAATTCAGTAATAAGGAAGACCAGACAGGGAGAGAATCTTCCAACTATACATCTGACAGATGATTAATATCAGAAAATAGAGAGAACTCAAAAAGACAAAAAAAAAAAAAAAAAAAAAAAAACCAAAAAACAAAAATCCCCAAATTACTGATTTCAAAAATGGGCCTGAGACCTGAACAGAGATTTCTCAAAAGAATCAATAAAAATGACTAAGAAATATTGCAAAAAAATGTTCGTCATCACCAGGAATGAGAAAAATACAAATCTAAACAACTTTGAGATTTCATTTTACCCCAGTATGACAAAGACAGCAAGCAAACAAAAAAACAAAAACAAACAAACAAACAGCTGACAAATGCTGGAGGAAATCTGAGAAAAATGAAACAAACATTCACTGTTGGTGAGATTGCAAACTATTGGAAATCAGTGTGGAGATACATCAACATCTACAAATTGACTTCTTGTCATGTGCCCAAAGGACTCAACATCTTAGTCCACAGATTCTTTCTCAGCCATGTCTGTTGCTGCTTGTAATGATGTACTGTTTTTGATCTAATAATGCTTGCCTGAAGATCAGAATGCAAAGCCAGCCACACCCATAGAGGCCAGACAGTGATTGCACACACCTTTAATCCCAGGACTCAGAGGCAGGAGAATCTCTGTGAGTACACAACTGCCCAGGGTTACATGAGAGTGAATCAGTCAAAAAGAGAAATAAAGCTCACCCCTTTAATCTCAGGACTAGAGAGGTGTACAAGACAGAAGCAGGGTCTCAGACCTGACAATTAGTCTCCAGCCATGTTGAGGACATGAAGGCATTCAGTCTCCATCCATGCTGAGGATTCATGGAGCCAGGATCATCCTCCCAGCCTTGGTAGATGTAAGAGCTAGTGGCTGGCTGCTTTGCTTTTCTGATCTTCAGCTTGAACCTATATATCTGTCTTTGGGCTTTTTCTTATTAATGCTATAGCTGCTTTATTCACAATAACTAGGAAATGGAAACAACCTAAATGTCCTTCAGCTGATGAATAGTGAAAATATGGTACATATATACTATATAATACTAATCAGCTCCAAAGAAAAATAAAATCCTGAGCTCTGCAGGTAAATGGATATAACTAGAAATGATCATATTGAATAAAGCAACTCAGACCCAGAAATAAAAAAAATATGCCTATTCTTTTTCATCTGAAGTTCCTTGCACCAGATTTGAGATGTGTGTGTGTAACTTGGAATAACTGCAGAAACCAGGAAAATAAAGAGACCATTGCCTGGCAGTAGAGGAGGATGGTGAGGAATAATACAGAACAGTGGGGATAGCAGGGTACTTGTGAACTCAAGGGAAAAGTGGAGCAAAGGGGCACTCTAGGGATGGGAAGAAAAATACAGAAGGAAGGAGGAAGGTAAAGTACCATTAGGGATGTCTGAAAAAATCATGAGGAATCATATCATTATCTACCTAAAATTAGATATAGTACATATAAGTTCAGGTATATATATATGTATATGTGTGTGTGTGTGTGTGGTGTATGATGCATATATACACACATATATTCAACATATACATATATATGTACATATATATTCAGTTCTGAAGAGATGCAATATTCAGAGTATATGGTGAACAAGTAAGAAATATTAATTATGACAAAGGCCGTTTTGAACCTTCAAATTGGCCAAATATCTTTGGTGCAAACTCTTTTTCAAAGCCATTCTCCTCCTAGGAAGGATTTTGACATTCAGTGCTCAACATGTCAACCCCCAGGCCTCTCACATACTTAGAGTTGCCCTCAGAAACACCTTCAGCTTTCTACCTTAAAATACTTGTTGCCAACTATTTGCTTATTCCCACTGCCATGAAACTTTTGGAAGTGTTGAATCAGTGAGAGTTTCCTCATTGTTAGGTTTAGAATAAAATTGTTTCATCATTATAGATGTATCAAAACCACAGATAACTGTGTCAGCATACATCATGATTCCAGCCCCAGAAGCACAGCACTATTGTTGACGTTGTTCCAGTCTGAGTTCCATCTCAGTGGCTGAAAGTTCCTTGTAAAAACAATATGAGAAAGTTACTGTTTACACAAGCATACCCTCAGTCTTAAATGTTAGGTCTACCATTTCCCATTGATTATTCACCAGCAGTGATTAAGCAACATTTGAAAGTCAGGCCAACAGTTTTCAGGGTGCAAACACAATTAGAAACCTGCATTCACAGGGTCACAGGTGGAAAGCAGAATAAAGCCAAGTTCACAGACCCACAAGAGGTAGGAAAACAATGTGTTGATTTGTACATAAGATTATTTTGGTAGTGAAATTTGGGTTATTATTATTAATTATTATTAGGCAGGGCCTTACTATATGGCCCTGGCTAGCCTGGAACTTGTATGTAGATCTATCTGGCCTTGAACTCCGATAGATGAGTTCACTACTGCCTTCAAAATGCTGTACTTAAAAGCAAGTAAGTGCCTATCACCATCCACTGAAACAAACAAACAAACAAACAAACAAAAAGGGTGGCTACATTAAAAAAAATGTGTACAAATTAATGTATTTCCTTTATGGCATTTTCATTTATACTTACATTCAGATTTTGTTGATCCACCCTTGCCCATTTCCTTGTATCCTGTCTCCACAGTGCACCCCACAGTATTCCTCTTCCATTGACATAGTACATGTGTTCTATTTCTATTCCAATCCCCTCCCTTAAAGCTTCTTTTTCTTCTGTCATAGACCCATTTCTAGTTTCCTGGCCTCTACACATACATATTCTTACACAAATATACAAGATAACAATTAGAATCTAAGTTCTACTTATGAGAGAAAATGTGACTAGTATTTGTTGTAGTTAAAACATTTATTGAAGCATACATATGGTAGTCATAGAAAAAGTTGCTGGAGTCAGTTTTCTTCTTCCATCTGTAGGTCCTAGGATTGAACTCATCTTTCCAGGCCTCTTTTAAAAAAATGCTTTGCTTTCATGATGATCGTTATTCTGACTAAGGTAAGATGATCTCAAAGTTGTTTTAACTTGTATTTCTGATGGTGAAGGAAGTTGAACTGTAAAGTAGTGTCTTAATGAGAGCTCACAGTTGGCTCAGGCAGAAGCTGACTGCTGTGCTTTTTGTATAGCACTCTAGATAGAAAGGGCCATTGTTCTCTGAATCTGAAGTTAACACTCTTCCCTTTATCCTCTCTTCTAGGCCTTTTGGTGTCTGCTTAATCAGAATATTTTAATCCCTAATGTGGTGATTAGATGTAATTTATCACATTTAGCCTCTCCTATTTTCTTCTGCTTACATGACTAACGTTATTGTCTTTTATTGAGATTATACAAATAAGCCTTTCCTTTGTTCCATTGTTTCAACACCAGGCCAAAAACCAACAAATAAAGTTTTATCTTTCCAATCCTGGACTCACCCACTTGTCATTCAGTTTGTGTAGGCTGTGTGAAGAGCAGGTTTCTTTGAAAACAACGCAAGGATTCATTTCTATGGCCTAAAAACAAACAGTCATCTCTCTGGAAAGGTCTTGGCCACTCCTTTGTTGGAGTTGACTGGCAAAGACTCATCTTGGAAAGGAAAAAAAAAAAAAAAAGAAAAAGTATCTGCCTCCTTGTCCACTGAAAGTCTGACTGTGTGCCTGCTGCCTAAACTATATTTCTTTAAAAGCACCTGGCATATGAATGCTAGAAGATCAGCTTCCAAATGCTGCCCCCAGCATGACCACACCCAAGCCTGACTGCAGAGAAACAGCCAGCAAAGCAGGTTGTTGTTTCCTTCTCCTTCTCCTCCTCCTTGCTCCTTCCTTCCTTCCTTCCTTCTTTCTATCCTTCCTTCCTTCCTTCCTTCCTTCCTTCCTTCCTTCCTCTCTCCCTTCCTTCCTTTCTTCCTTTTCTATTTTTGGTATTTGTGAGACATGGTTTCTCTGTGTAACAGCCCTGAGTGTCCTAGAACTAACTCTGTAGACCAGGCTCGACTGGAACCCCCAGAGATCCACCTGCCCTTGCCTCCTGAGTGTTGGGATTAAAGATGTGCACTAACACACCCAGCTCAGGTTGTTCTCTTAAAATGTCACCTATTGGAAATTATCCTGTCATAAAATTCCTTTTCTAAAAATCTGACATAAAAATGCTTTACTTTTCATTCTATTACCATCTTCCTCTCTTTTTCCTTCCATCCTCCTTTATTGTTTATTTATTTATTTATTATTTTGGTGATGGCACATGCTAGTTAAATAACTGCACTACTGAGCTAAAGGCCCAGCCTAACTACTTTTGAAATGAATCTGCTGCCATCCTCAAATGTTTGTCCTTTGTTGTTTGCTTGTAGAGACAGACTCAGTAAGTGTCCAGGTTGGCCTCCAATACACAGTCTTTCTTCCTCACTTTCCTCAGTGCTGCGATTACAATAATGTATCATCATTCGAAACTATCAAGAGCAATTACATGAGAAAAACTTCCCTGTGAGGCCCTGTTATTCAAATATCGTTATTCAAATATGCATTAGAATCACCTGGCAAGTTTATTAAAACAGAAAATGCTAGACTCTACTTTTGAGACTTTCAGCAGAAGTGCTGGATAATTTGAATTGTTTGAAAGTTTCCAGATGATACTGATCCTTGTAGACTAGAAGAGACCTACTGTGAGCATTGCTGAGGTAAATAAACCAAACAAACAAAAAAACCAACCAAACAAAAAACACTTAGCATTATGAACTCCAAAGGCCAGAAATATTAAGATGATTAAGAGACAGAACCTAGTTGTTAAATTAGTTAACCTCTAAAACAAAAGCAGAGTTTAGCAAGTTAACATCTATATAGAAAATGCCCATCAGATAACTTCTTTGCTGTCTAGTACATCAAGCTGACCACTAACTGTAGAGTATTAGTCATTAACCAAGGCTGCTGCTGAACATGGGAAAGGAACAGTGTTCAGCATAGATGAGGAATAGGGGAGAGATGACTAGAAGCCCAGGAATTATAACCTAGAATTAGAAAGGTGTGGAGTTCTCAATCCCTAATCAGCCAGTCTTCTTGAAGGAGATAAACAAGTGAAATGCTAACTACAGCTGGAGAGATAACTATGTTGTTTTTTGTCAGTGTGATGCAAGCTAGAGTCTTCTGAGAAGAGGAAACTAACTGATAAAAATGCTCCCAATCAGAGTGGCCTGTAGGTATATCTGTGGGGCATTTTCTCAATTGACAATTGATGTGGGAGGGCCCATCCTACCACATGTGCCATCCCTGAACAGGTGACCTGGGGTATGTAAGAAAGCAAACTGAGCAAGCTGTGAAGAGGAAGCTGGTAATCGGCATTCCTCCAGGTTCACACCTTAGCTTTCCTTGATACTACAACCTTTAAGTCAAGTAAACCCTTTTCTCCCCAAGTTGCTTTTTGTCATGGTGTTTTGTAACAGCAATAGAAAGCAAATCAGGACAGAAATTTGTGCCAGGTTCTCAGGGTATTGCTATAAAGAGTTTGACTATGTTGTATTTTGGAGGACTGTGGAAGGAGTTTGGAACTCTGGGCTAAAAAAGTCACTGAGTGTTTAGAGCTTAATGAACTGTTGCGGAAATTTGTAAGATAAGGATTCTGAGAATGTTAACTGGCCTAGCAGAAAGAAATAAAGCAGTACTTCTCAACATTCCTAATACTGTGACCCAGTCACACCACAGTTCCTCATGTGGTGGTGACCTCCAACCATAAAATTATTTCATTGCTACCTCATAACTATAATTTTGCTACGATAATGGATTGTAATGTGTATCTGATAATTCAGGATATTTGTTATACACCCCCAAAAGGGTTGTGACCCACAAGCTGAGATTCTAGAATCTGGAAACACTTGGGTCTTTACACCCCCCACCCTCATCCCCCATCCCTACCCCATCCCTGCCATGAGAATTTCCCACAGAGTTTCATGCCAGGAGAAGGAAAATGGCATCAGGCAGAGGGAGAACTTTTCTCCCAGAAGATTTCAAATAGTTCTAGTAGTCAGACTGTGAATCACATGCATTTAGTACAAGAATTCAGGAGGCAGAGTCAGGTGAATCTCTGAGTTCAAGCCCAGCCTGGTCTGCATAGTGAGTTCCAGGACAGCCAGGGGTACAAAACTCAACCAATGAACCAACAAAAACAGTTCTAACAACTTATTAGACTGCCCTATCAGGTGAGACTGAAACCATATAATGATGAATCAATGGTGGGTGTGTTAGACATCCTTTGGGGTTACAAAGAAAGAATTTCCACTTGTGTTGAAGTTACTGGACAAGACTAAACTTGACCTTTGATCAAGAGGGTGTGCTCAGAAGAGTGAACACACAGAAACAGAAAGTGGAATTGTTTATTTTCCTCTAAAGAATTGGCAAGAAATGAAGAGGCAAGGGTTAGCCACTTTAATAGAGATTATAGTAAGGACATAGTGCAAACAATGGTTTGCCTGCTGTGAAGGGCATTAAACATTTGCACAAGGATTTTACTAGGTGGGGTAGATAAAAACATTTGAATTCCTTGTCATAAACACACTGTTTATATTAGTTTATAGAAAATCCTCATGTTTAGTATTTCTTACTGGAGGACCATACCTTGACTGGAATTGCTTAGATGTGCATGTACTTGGGCCTCTAAATTTTGAGCTCAGTTCAGAAACCTGAGGACAGACATGATGACTTTGCTGGATCCCTTTGTCCCTCTTCCCAATGTGGCCACATTGAGTAAATCTACGTTTTCTGCTCTTCATTTTAAATTTGGCTCTTTAAATTGGCTTATTGAGGACTTGCTGCTAGACTTGACTTGTGACACAGATTGTGACACCCCCACCCCCAAGTTTGATAACAAATAATAACCATGAAGGAATAAAGACACATTTTGAGAGTGGCTGTCACTAGCAGTTAACTGACTCAGTGAAAACAAAAGAATTGGACCTAGCAGCTGCTGGGTCTTTTTATCCCACAGACATTTTCTTAGTTGCTTCTCTGTTTCTATGAAGAGACACCATGACCAAGACATCTTGTAAAAGAATTTATCAAGGGTTTCAGAGGGTAGGTACATGACTGTCATGAGATGGAACATGACACCAGGTAGGCCCACATGGCACTACAGCAGTATCTGTGAGCTTACGTCTTAAACACATGGCAGAGAGCTAACAGTATGGTATAGGCTTCCATAACCCCAAAGGCCACTGCCAGTGACACACCTCTTCCAACAAGGGCAAATCTCCTAATCCTCCCTAGTAGTTCCTGTTATCAGTGTACAACTTTATTAGCCTATAGAGTCCATTCTTATTCATACCATATAGACATTTTTCTATCTTTCCACTTGCTGACATCCACTTGGTGAAGCAGAAAAATGATTTTGAACATTGTTCTAGATTCTTGAGGAAATCTGACCTAGTACCACTATCCCTGAAGGGCTTTGCCTGCCTATTTGCCTCTATACTATTGGACATTTTGAGGTTCTTTTGAATCCGCTGGAGAGAAAGCTTGCAAAAGACTGATTTTGTCTTTTATTGAACAGTGTTAGAGTTATGGCAATATTATTATAACACAGAGAAATACAGTAACCTTGGAAGTGGAACAGAGAAATCTGGAAGGCATTGGGAACCTGACTGGTCAGGGCTTCAGTGGGACCTTTTTAGGTCTCCTTTGTCTTAGGTTTGTTTTCTTTCCCTGCTGTGACATGTGAAGAATGGGCCTGTCACCTCTGGGAAGGAACATGGCTTGACTTAAATAAACAGACTCATAATCTAACAATGATGTCACTTGCAGGACAAGCCTTGTCAATTTGGTGTCTCTTTTGGGCAATTTTGCAGTTCAGTTGCAACATGCAGGGCATCCACTGTTCGACAGGAACTGTTGCAGGACTCTCTTGAGCCACTGCATTTTATGGAACCATTTGGGGGTAGAGAAACAAGTGTGGTGAAAATGGAGTAGGAGTTAAACAGATTCCCTACTATACACACAGATAGGGAGAAGGGCTCATGACCAGGTAATAAAGATGAAAAACTTCCAAGAATTCTGGCCTCTTCCTCTCCCTACTGTTCTTACTCAAGAACCTGGCCTCTTAAACAAAGTTCACACAAAACAAAAAACAAAACAAAACAAAACAAAACAAAAACAAAACATGGAGTTTGTTCAACGTTGGCTGAATAGTTTTTGTTTGGCCTTGTTTTTTTAATCTAAACATATATATTAAATTTCATACCAATCATGGTTTCCCTTCCTTTCTCTCTCTGCCTCCCTCCTGTCCACCTACATACTCCTCCTCCATCTCTATTAAAAGGGTTAAGGCCTCTCTTGGGAATCAACAAAGCAAAGCATATATAGTTGAAGCAGAACCAAGCTCCTCCCCCTTGCATCAAGGATGAATAAGGCATCCTACCATAGGGAATAGGTTCCAAAGAGGCAGCTCAGGTATCAGGGCCAGATTCTGATCCAACTGCTAGAGGCCTTACCAAAGACCAAGCCACACAGCTGTCACCCAGATGCAGAGGGCCTAGGGGGGCTCCCTAGTTGTCGTCTAGAGTCTGGTAGCTCCCACAAGCTCAGGTCAGCTGTCTCTGTGGGTTTCCCATCATGATCTTGACCCCCACCACCACCACCGGAGTTTTTGTTTGGCATTTTTGTCTTTTTTGTTGTTTGTTTTGATTTTCATTTTGGAGAGGAGACTGCATTCTCTCTCTGTCTCTCTCTCTCTCTCTCTCTCTCTGTATAGGCATGCCCTTCTCATTTCCTTGTGTGTAATAAAAGCCATCTTTACCATCTGATTTCTCTGCTGCTACCTGTGATGTTCCACATTTTTCTAACTTTTAACTCTAACTGGCAGAGAAAATGGACCTGATTAAGACCCTTAGACGGCATCATTAAGATGTCGTGATTTATGTCAGTATTAAAATATTAAGTCCACCCCCACAGGGAGGACTGCAGCTGACAAGTCTTCTATACACTTAGGGTGATTTGTAAGACAGGAATGGGACAAACCAATCTCTGCTCCTGGAACTCCTGAAGAGAAAATTCTGGCTACTCCAGTTGTGTGTTTATTTTTAAACTCAATGTGTACTAATAAACATGATTGGCATGCTTTTAAAAATGTTTTAGTGTTTGTGTGTATAAATGTGTTTAGGATCATTTTGGACTACATAAGAGCAGTTGCTTCTGTGTCTGTTTTTTTTTTTAAACTAAAAATCCAAGGATTCAGGAAATTTAAATTTAAGAATAAAAGTCCTGGATTCTAGGCTTTACCTCTATCAGGCTTATCTAAAATTAATTGAAATATGAATTTTAAATATACTTCTTAAAATGATTTGTGTCTGGTGCTTTCAAGTGCTAATAATGGAAACTCGGGTTGAAGGAAAATCTGATTACAGAATTTAGTTGAGATAACCTAAAGATAGCTAAACACATCTTTTATTAAGTGCTTAAAAAAAAAAAAAAGGAATCTGAACTGCTTTGCTAGAATTGCTAGACAAAGTGTCAAATAGGATTAGCTTCAGGATTGACCTACTGTATAAAGAGATATTTTTGAGGTTTTTCATTTTACACATACACTTATTAAGGATGTTGAGATGGGCTAGCCTTTGCTAGAGACTTGTTAAGAATAATATATTTTAGTATCAAATTAAAATATATTAATAGTGTTCCTTTTTCCCGGTTCTTAGTCTCCTTGAGATGGATGTAATAGTAACCATGGAGGGTTGGAGCTAAGGGGCACCACAAAGTCACACCATGCAACAGAGCTCCTCCCATGGGAGGTTTATTGGGAGTGGAGGGAGGAGCAGAGGCAGCCTCTGAGCAAGAGTAGAAGGAAAGAGAGAGGAAGACAAGAAGAGCTTGCCTATTATAAGTTGCATGCACACTGGAAACGTGCTCTACTTAGTGGCTACAGCAGTAACAGTGTCACATCTTGGCTGCTGCTTAGTGTCCTACTAGGTCCTGGTGAACAGGCCAGTGTAAATGCTCGAATGCTAACAGTGGGAGTTTGAAAATAGGGCTCAGAATAAATTGTAAAGACCATCTAATATGAAAAAGAGAGGAGAGGTGGGGGAATTGAAGCACACCTGTTACTGGTGCCTGCATGCTATCGGTGGCCTTTATTAAAACAAAATAAATTGGAAGAGAGTAATTGGTAGAGGAGATAGTATTATTTGAATCCCAGGTTGGGGAAATGAAGCAGAAACCACAAGCATTTTTCAAATGGGAAGTGATCTCAGGGGTTTTTATTGGAAAAATAGATGGGGAAAAATCCCACGAGTAGATGAGTTCTTTGTTCTCTTCTCCATCTTCACCTGAGCATTCTGTCAGTTTTCTGTTTTGTTCAAATAGTTATTCATTTATTTTTTTGGAGTATTGAGAGTTGTTTTTTGAAGAACTTGATATTACATTAGACTATACTAAATGTTCAGTATTTTGTACTATGTCTTCTTCCTTCTGTATGACTCTGTTCCATTAGGTATTTGTAAACTGTTACTAAAAGAGGAAAAAGCAAAAGTTTAGTTCATTGTGTCCTTCATGTAAAATGAGCCCCAATTACTAAGGCTTCAGAACACTATGTGTAAAAAATAAAAATTAAAGACTCACAAGTAGGCACTCAGTAGAGTGCCTGGTGTTTTCTTTATTTATTATGAAGGACAGAGGGAGAAGGGATATACATGACCTAAATAGCCTAGTTCCCATCTAACATAAGCTTTCTTATAAATTCTAGCTTCAGCAAATGCTTTCTCTGTGGTTCATACTATCTAGTTTGATCACTGATCACTCTTCCCTGAGACTAGCTAACATCTCAGTTTTATGGGCTCATTAGTTTTAAAGTGTGACTGTGCTTCATGTCTTGGTCACATCACACTCTGTGTGTGTGTGTGTGTGTGTGTGTGTGTGTGTGTGAGAGAGAGAGAGAGAGAGAGAGGAGAAGAGAGAGAGAGAGAGAGAGAGAGAGAGAGAGAGAGAGAGAGAGAGAGAGAGAGAGACTTAGAAGTTTTCAAGTGATTTTGTAAGTTTTTATTTTCCAAACTGGGTAAACTCATCTAGTTATTGTTATTAAAAGGACAGCTCCTCTAATTGCAGTTGTATAGTGCTTAATGTATGGTGGATGGATCTGGGTGGTTGTTTTAAATGTAATCTGTGTGCTTTGCCTGTATTTGTTTGTTGCAGACAATACATATGCACATCATGTAAATGGCTGCCTGCCATCTTCTGAGAGAAATTGTTTTGTTTATGCAATAAGACAAGATTTTGCAGTTTATTTTAAAAAGTGTTCTATGTTTTCTATGGTTTGTCTTTCAGCCTTTGATTACTTAGGAAATTGTCTTAAAGTCAAGGTTCGTTTAAGGATCAGTTTGTGTCACAGTCTTTAAATGATAACTTTGTAAGCAACTATTTTGAATTTATTTTAGTCCCTATCTGCCTGGCTACAAGCATGTAGGGCTGTGTATGTAAACTTTATACACCATGAGAAATAACTAACAAGTGCTATGGCTCAGTACAATGTCTTATAGCAGCTGGATGGGGCTGAAAGTGAGATAATTACAGGGCTGCATCTTGCTGGAGCCAGCTTGAGCAACAGGCACAGCAGATAGGCACAAGCCCTGATTCCCTTTGACCATGGGCAAGGCTGAAAAGCCTAAGCCAACTGAACTGATGATTAAAAAAAAAAAAAAAAGATATAAAACCAGTGGCAGTATTTGGATGAGAAAGAGAGACAATTTGTGGATTAAGAGGAAATTAAAATGGAACAATTGCCCTTTTACAAAATGGTGGGCTCTCCATTGGACCTTGCTATTGTTTTTCTTTAATCACTCTAGCTACTGGCTCCTGAAACCAACTTGTACCTGCTTAAAATAGATAGTGATGGGTCTTTAGAGACCCTCTCACCCTCTGAAAAGGTTCTACTACATGTGTGGTGTAATGCTGACTTCTTCATGTCCTACAAACTTTATAAAGGCATTAAAACTTGCTATTTGGCTTCCTTCTACTCAATCAGAAATGTTTAATTTTTGTCTTAAAAGTAGTTCTATATTGTGGTGATATATTGTTTATGATTTATTAAAACTTGCCTGAGTATTCAGAAAGCAAAGTCAGCCTCAAGTGATAGAGATGAGGGAGTGGTGATACAGACCTTTAATTCCAGAAGTCAGAAGCTAAGAGGTGGTGGGTGGTACAGACCTTTAATCCTAGGATTCAGGATTAAGAGGTATACAGATCTCTATGAGCCCAAGGCCACCTCATATCTACACAAGACTGATACAGTCCTAAAGAGAAAGAGTTCACACACACACACACACACACACACACACACACACACACACACACACAAAAGGATCACATGTCCTTAATCCCAGCACTAGAGGGGTATAAATGATAGGAGCAAGGATTTCAGTAATCATTCATTTCCCAGTCACATTGAGGACAGGAAGACATTGAAATGTCAGGATTTTACAGCCATACTGAGGAGAGGGAGCAGTCTGAGGTTTGATGGAGCCAGAATCCCCTTCAGTCAGAGGTAGAGTAAGAGCTACTGACCAGCTGCTTTGCTTTTGCTTTTCTGATCTTCAGCTTGAAGCTTGAATCCCAATACGAGTCTCTGGTCTTTTTTTTTTTTTTTTTTTTTTTTTCTTTGAGACAGGGTTTCTCTGTATTGCTTCGGAGACTGTCCTGGAACTACCTCTGTAGACCAGGCTGACCTCAAACTCACAAAGATTCTCCTGCCTCTGCCTCCCAAAGTGCTTGGATTAAAAGCCACTAACACCGGCAAGTCTCTGGTCTTTATTTGTTGTGCTACACTATATAGTTCTTCTGTGTCATTATGCTAATTGTTTCTAGCTTTATGTATAGATATCTCTTAAACTGTGTTAGCCTTCTAAAGATTTGGAGGTGTTAGATATTTATAAATCTGTACTTAATTTTCCAAATAGTTTTACGCTTTTTGGTGTGTTTTCATAAAACCTTGTAGCTAACCATTGTATTCTATTTGACAGTTATATTTTTGTCAAGTCTTACAACTTGCAGCTTCTGACAAAGGAACAGCAACACTTTTAGATGCTAGGGCATTATCCACAAGACAAGCAGAATGGAGTTCAGATGTACCTTCCTAAGATTTATATCTATATACCTCAGTTTCTTAAGCCTGGCCTGAAGGGTTTATTGACACTAACTTCTTGACATCTGTCATTTACTCCTCACCTTGGATGTGGGATCAAATCAGATCAACTGGGATGAATGCTTCCCTGGCATCATATAACAGTAGAGAGCAAAGTACCAAGGGGTTATTCAACAATATCTTCAGAGAATATTGTTCAGCAATAAGGGGGAATGTTGTCAGAACTGTAATAATGTTATGTTGGGTGTCTTAGTTTAGGTTTTTATTGCTGTGAAAAAACCATGGCCACAGCAACTTTATAAAGAAAACATTTAATTGGGGTGGCTTGCTTATATGACAGGGAGCCTGGCAGCAAACAGGCAGACATAGAGCTGGAACTGAAAGTGCTACATCTTGCAGGCAACAGGGAGTTGACTGACAGTCATACTTAGGGAAGCTTAAGCAAAAGAGACATCAAAGCCAATACTCACAGTAACACACTTCCTCCAAGAAGGCCACACCTGTGAATAATTCCATTTCCTTTTAGGGTCATTTTGTTTCAATCCACCACATTGGGCATGACACTGCTTGCCTGTAATCTAGCATATGGGAAGCTGAAACAGGAGGATCATGAGTTTGAGGCCAGACTAGGCTTCATTACCAGAACCTGTCTCAAACCCATGAGATGCTTTGTGCAAGCCCTTCCGAAAAAAAATGACTAGAAGTCAAAAGGTTTTGAAAAATGTTTCTGATGCACAGGTACAAGTGAGTTACAGCCATTTGTAACTTGTATCCTAGTTATTGTGTTGCAGAAATGTGGAGATTTGCTAATTCTGGTACTTCCTTAGATTTCTCTTATGGACTATGTATGTATATTGTCTTTTCCTTGAAAAGCAAAACTTCTTCCAGTGAAACTGATAGACTGATAGCTTTCTACTAACTAATTGTAGGCCAAAGATGTGTCTCTCCAGTTTTAATTGTAGGCCAAAGATATGTCTCTCCAGTTTGTGAAAACATTAGCTGTAATCTGCCAGTGTTAGCTTGTATCCTAAGGCCCATGAGAGGTGCTCATCCATGCAGTTGCCACTTTCTACATTATACACACTAAATTGTTTTATTACATATTATATTTATTATGTGTATGTTTGTATGTGCTTATATTCTGGTGCATACATGCTCTGGCATGCATGTGGAGGTCAGAGTACAACTTTGGGAAGTCAGTTCTTTCCTACCATGTAGGTCCTGGGGACTGTACTCAAGTTATCAGGCTTGGCAGCAAGTACCTTTCTTTATCTGCTAATCTACCTCCACAGCCATCAATGTGCATTTAAAACTGGGAGATTACTTTTAGCTTTTCTTTCCATAACAAAGAAATTTAAGAAGAACCATTCTTGTCTCTGTTATAGGGACTCATTTTAGACTCAAGGCAAAACAGAAGGGAAGGAAGAATATTTGAAAGCCATAGTTCCTCTCATTCAACTGCACATTTTCCAGAAGATGGTTTACATATTATGGTTTTATGACTTATCTTTTTGTGGAAGAGAGATAAGGTTTCACCATGTAGCTCTGGCTTGCCTGTAACTCACTATGTGGATCAAGCTGGCCTTGAACTCATAACAATCCACCTGCCTCTGCCTCTTGAGTGCAGGGATTAAAGGCATGTACCACACCTGGCTTTAAACTTGGCTTTTCTACTTATCTGTATTTCATGAGCATCATTAGATATTTCAATTTCTTCAGAAGTGCTGCTTTTAATGGCTTATTATGATTTGCAGGAGTCTGAGTCTGGAACTTATTTCATCATCACCAGACTCTTCCACGATTACTTGGTGCCAACGTGTAGTTTCCTACCTGTAAATAATATGGAAGTATCTTTTCTTTGTCCATCTGAAAACTGCCTCAGAAGGAATGCCTTGAAGTAGACTTCCTGGAAAAGTTGAGTCCTCCTAGTAGCTCACTTACCTTTATTGCTAAAGCAGCTTTAAACTGTTTCATGTTGATTTTTATAACAAAGAGTTCAGTAATTAAGTGATGTCATTGCTTGTCTGTATGAGGGCTGGATAGCACATCCATGGAGGAAAATATAATGAGGTTGCATTATAATTAGTATCTGGAGATAGTCCAATGTGACAGTAACAACAATTTAATAACAATAGCTAATATTGATTAGGTTGTCATTGTTTCTAGTGTTTTATGATTTTTATCTCATTGTTGTTATTCTCTACATCTTGCAGAAGGGAAAACTGAGGCACAGAGAGTTTAAATTACTTATCTAAGCTAAGTGTAAGAGGTATTATTCAAACTGAAGTTCTTTTGCTACCAGCATCTATCTTTAACCAGAAAGAGCCTGTTATTCCTGTTGTCACTTTTTTCTTTCCTTCACCAGTTTCTTGCCTGCTCTGGAATGGACAGGACAGAACACCTGACTGATTCTGTGTGTGAAAGGAAAATATGTATCACCATGTTCTCAGAAAGCTCCTTATTGAGGGAGGGATGGAAGAAGAGAGGTCAGGAAATGAATGGGAATAAACATTTCAGAGCACTGGATTTTGTTTTTGACAATTTTTAGAACACTAGGTTTGCTTCATTAGAGGTGATCTTTCCCCTAAAGTTCCCACAGAATCTATTTCAAGAGGTTCTTTGATCATCTGTTGGTACAATGCCAAATGTGAGCTGTAAAACAGGAGTTCTTAGACATGACTATGGATGTGAATTCCGGAGGATTAAACTCCCTCAATAAAAAGGTGACAACAGGAAGGCAAAGATACACAATGAGCAGCAGAGACACTATCTCCTCTCTAGCTAAGTGCCAACATGATATGCATCTCTATGTAGTGGAGAGGAGGACTCTTCCCCATTCAGGCATTTCCAGGAAGGAACAGGGTCTTTCTGATTAAAGACATGATTTAAACATCTGCTTTTGCTTTGCCCAGACTTGAGCTTTGTCCCTGACATATCAAGGTGGCAGTCAGCATGTCAAATTGAAGTAGACAAAAAGTGAAATGCACAAATAGTGGTGATATTCTTTTATTTTGAAGTAGTCTAGCAACTGTAATAATAATATCACATTTACCTATTTTATTTCTAGTATGTGTTTTCCTGAATGTATATATGTGTAACATGAATGTGCCTGGTGCTCACTGAGGCTGGAAGGAGGCACTGGATACCCTGAAGCTGGAGTTATAAGGGTTGAGAGCTGCTGTATGGGTGCTGGTGGTAACTGAAACTAAGTTCCTGTGCAAGAACAGCAAGTATTCTTGACCACTGAGCAATCTCTCCAGCACCTGATTTCTTCTTTCAAAAATATTTATTTGTATTATTTAAAATTTTTATTCACACATGTATCTGTGTTTTGGAATATACACATGAATATAGGTGTTTAAGAAGGCCAGAGGCATCAGATTCCTTGGAGATAGAGTTATAGGTGGTTGTGATCCATCCAGTGTGGATGCTGAGAACCAAACTTGGGTTCTCTGCAGGAGCAACAGGCACTTAAGTGCTGAGCCATCCCTCCAGGCCCCCTTCTCTGATTTTATTTCTGTTTTTAAGATTTATTTTTATTTGTGTGTGTGTGTGTGTGTGTTTATGTGAATTTATGTCACATGTGGGTGAGTACCAAATGAGAAGAGGAGAAGACATCAGATCTAGAGCTGGAGTTACAGAAGGCATTGAGTCACCTAATGTGGATGCAGGGAACTGAACTTAGGTCCTCATGAAGAGAAACTAGTGTACTTAACTGTTGATTCATCTCTTGAGTCCTTATATGATTTCTCTTTTTTAAGCTTTTAATTGATTCTTTGTGGATTTCACATCAAGCATCAGATCCCACTCTCTTAGGAGAGATACCTTGCTCAACCTAGATATAGGGAGGAGGGCCTTGGTCCTGCCTCAAAGTAACATATCAAACTTTGTTGATGCTCCATGGGAACGCTTTTCCTTTCTGAGGAATAGACGGGGGGGGGGGGGGGGGGGAGGGGGGAATGGGGAAAGAAGGGGGTAGTAGGAGGACAGGAGATTGGTATGTAATATGAGAAGAGATTGTTTTTAGAATAAAAAATGATAAAAATTTAAATGTGAATGATTAAAGAAAGGAAGGAAGGTAGGAAGGAAGGTAGGAAGAAAGTATGGAAGGAAGGAAGGAAGGAAGGAAAGAAGGAAGGAAGGAAGAACTCATTGAGTAAGCCATGGAGAGCACATCAGTAAGGACCATTACTCAATGGCTTCTGCTTCAATTCCTGCATCCAGGTCCCTGCCATGAGTTCCTGTCCTGATTTACCTCAGTGATGGTCTTTGACTGGGCTATGTAAGTCAAATAACCTATTTCCTTCCCAAGCTGCTTTTGGTCATGGTGTCTTATTACAGAAGGAAAAAGAAAATAAGGACAGAAATTATTCAGGGTCATGGGGTATTGTGATAGACCTGACCATTTTATTTGGGGGGAAACTATAAAAATAATTTAGAAATTTTGGATAGCAAAGTTGTTAAGTGTAGAGCTTAATGAGCTATTGTGTCACCTTAGAAGGTAGTGCAGATGACAGAGGCCTGGTGTGTAAAATTCAGAGGGACGTTTAAAAGACTCTTACAGACAATCAAGGCAGTTCATACATAAAATGTAATGTATCTTTCTATATATTATATACATCATTATATCATTTTATACATACACACACACATATAAATTTTTGTACATGTGGGGGTTCAAGACAGGGTTTTTCTTTGTACCTTTGGCTGTGCTGGAACTCACTCTTTATACCAGGTGGCCTCAAACTCAAAGAGATGCACCTGCCTCAGTTTCCTGAGTGTTGGGATTAAAGGCATACTCCACCACTGCCTGGCTACATATGATATATTTAAATCAAGAATCTTGTCAGTTGGAGCTAGATAATAGATCGACTGTGATTAATAAAAACTTAGCACCCCAATGTCAACTCTTTACTTTATTGGGACAATTGATGCTGGCTAGCTGAAGTTGAGAAACAAATGGTTATCAGAAGAGACCAGGATCACTGAGTTAAATTTTTCTGGGGGTGTTTCTTAAGGGTTAACACACTGAAGTTTGATCAGACTGAGCACTTGACCTTAGTAATGTGTAAGAATCTCCTATGAGATAATGATATTTTGTAGTTGGTTGTTTTTCACTCTTTGCTCTTTGGGGGCCCACCATCCAGCTCCCACAGAGACTTATTCCTACTTAGGAATGCCCAGTTTAGCTTGGCTTATTTCTAGCCAGCTTTTCTTAAATTGTCCTATCTGCCTTTTGCCTCTGGGCTTTTCCCTTTCTCTGTTCTATATTTCTTTCCTTCTTATTCTGTAGCTGATTATGTGGCTGGGTGGCTGCTTCCTGGAATCCTTCTCTTTCCTTTTATTGGTCCTCCTCTTCTCTCAAGCCTTGAGTTCTCTTCCTATTTGTTCTTTCTGACTGGCAGCCCTTTCCATTTCTCTTTCCTTCCTATGTACTGGACATTCCAGCTCTTTATTATACTAATCAGAAGTTTTAGACAGATGAAATAAACACAGCTTTATGGAATTAAATATATACAACATGGAAAAAATGCAACACAACTTTGCATCATTAAACAAATACTCCAAAGCATAAATGAATGTAACACATCTTAATATTCCACAACAGTATCGAAGGCATAAAAGATTATTGAGAACAGCTGCGGTTTGGCTCTTTGAGGGGTCAAGAAACAGTATTGGTGAAGATGCTGACTCAGGTAGAGTGGAGACATCAGTATTGCAGGGGGCATGAACAAAAACAGAGATCCAGCACCATGGGAAGCTTAGGAGGCCTTTGGTTAAGGTGAAGCCTGTGAAGATGCCAGTATACTCAAGATTTTAGGATTGTTGATGGCCAGTGGAACAGTATAGGGGTGGAGTGGAGTTTGTCTAAATCTCCCAACAATGTGTCTTGTGCTGTAGATGGCAGATTTGGAGAAGGGGAGCTTCCCAGGCCCTTTTAAGCCTAGAGAATCATAAATCACAGATATCTGACACTGAGCTTTGATACTGTTTTGATTTGATTGTAACTGGCCATAGTTCTTCATTCTTCAAATAAGACATCATTTGTAGCAGGATGAATAAAAAATACGTCAATGAAGATGAAGCTTGTGTGGTGGGGCATTCATCAGAAAACATTTCTTAAACAAGATTAAACTAATGGAAAATCTTTATTAGCTGTCTGGCAATTACACTAAGTGTTCAGGATCCCAGTGTAGCTCAGAACATTTCTTAGGGTGAGCTTTTAAGCATGAAAGCCATGTTCTGGGTTGACATACTTCAGATAACAAGGACAGTTAGCCAGAAGCAGAACTATAGAAGACAAAAAAAAAAAAAAAAAAAAAAAAAAAAGCAATGTTAGTACATCTAAAGCCTTTCCTAGAACTATGGACTTTGATGGATTAGGTCTTTGTTTTCATTCTGGCAAGTGGTACTTTCTGTCCACTGAGTTACAGTCTGAAGGGTGCTTCCATCATAGAGTCACTTATGCTAAGGTCTGGGCCCTGTTACTCTTTCTGCTCTGAGGAGAACAACAGAACAAAAGACTTATTTGTAGATAATCTCCCTGGGTTCAAATCAACAAGCAACCTTTTCCTTCCTTCCTTCCTTCCTTCCTTCCTTCCTTCCTTCCTTCCTTCCTACCTTCCTTCTTTCCTTCCTTCCTTCCTTCCATCCTTTCTTTCTTCCTTCTTCCTTCTTTGTATGGGTGTTTTGCCTGCATGTATGTCTGGATACTACATGCATGCCTGCTACCCTTTGAGGCCAGAAGAAAGCACTGGATCCTCTGGAATTGGAGTTATGGACAATTCTCAACAACCACGTGGGTGCTGTGGATCAAATATCAGCCTCTGGAAAAGCAGTGACCTTAACTGCTGAGCCATCTTTCCATCCCAGCAAGTAGGTTTTTAACAAAAAAAAAAAAAAAAAAAACAAAAACAAAAAAAAAACAAAAAAGAAACCGGTGTCTTAAAGTTCTATTGCTGTGAAGAGACACCTTGACCTGAGCAACTCTTATAAGGAAAATATTTTAATTAAGGAGTTGGCTTACAGTTTCAGAGATTCAGTACATAATCATCATGGTGGGGAGCATGGCAGCACACAGGCAGATGTCTTGGGTCTGAGAGTGCTACATCTTGCAGGCATCAGGAAGTCAACTGACAGTTACACTGAGGGATGCTTGATCAAAAGAGACCTCAAAGCCTATTCTCACAATGACACACCTCCTCCAATAAGACCACACCTATCTTTGGTGGCCATTTTCTTTCAAAGCACCATGACTGTTATCCTTGGCTGAGTTACATGTATCCCTGTGCTTTACTTATTTATTTACCTATTTATCTTTACTCAATAATTTGCTGAGTCAAAGTCAATACCAACCTCTTCGTAGCAAGCTTCCTTGACAGACTGTGTTCAAATGCTTTGTGTAATTATGCCCTTTCTTGCCTAGTAAATTATTTTTTCCTTTCTACTATACCATTCTCATCCTCTTAATAGTCTACATTTTTTTTAGGGCCTGAAATATTCCTAAGTTGTGAAATAGGCAGACATGGCTGAGAGGTGGACTGACTCCTTCTATCCCCCAATAGCTATTTCAACCACTATTGCTTCGTAGTCAGTAATAAAGGTTTAACCTTGTTGATGGCTTTTCTTTAGGTTATGTGCAAAGGGGAAAGCTGGGAGAGGAAGAGCTGGTGAGTTCGGACAGGGAGTAACTGTTTCTGCAAGACTTGAAAGAAATAAATTTAGCCTTTTTTTCTTCAAGTGGATAATAAATTCTTAACTCCTTACAACTAAATCTAGAAACCCTTGTCAGGAGATGCAGTAGCCTTTCCTTCATGTCCTTCCAGCTGAAGCCAAATCTGTGCTCCTCTAGCCTCTCCACACATTCTTAGCATTTCTAGATGCAGTCTCTCACACCTCTTTTCCCTCTCTTCTCTTTTCTCTTTTCCTCCTTCTCTCCCTCATTTTCTATTTATTTCTCCTTCCCTCCCTTCCTTTTCCCTTCCTCCAGAAGCAAGATACTCTGCCATGGGAACTTAGGACATGAGAAGGGAGATCACTGTCCCAGTTGAAGTCACTTTCAATAGAAGAGTCAATAATTATAGCATAATTTAAAAAATTTGCTACAAAGGTTGATGATATAGAGATAATATTTTTTGTTGTTTGTTTGTTTCTAAGGCAGATCTCAATATGTATTTCTTGCTAGCCTGGAACACAATGCATAGATCAGACTGACCTTGACCTCAGAGGAATCTGCCTACCCTTTGAATGCCAGGACAAAAGGTATGTATGTACTGATATTCCCAGCAAGACAATAGTATATATTCAAATACCAATTTTAAAATAGCTATGAACCATGTTTAATACCTGAACATATATATCCTTTTCCTTTGACAAATTGTAAACTGATGGTTAATTTTATAAACCCCAACGATATAGCTCAAGGGTAGAGCAGCTACCTAGCATTTAAGGGAACCTAGGTTCAGTTCCCATCATCACAAAATACAAACCCCAAAACAAAACCAATCAACAAACAGATAAAACTTCTTAAGTCCTTAATGATAGCGATTAAATCAGTAGCTAAGTTAACATTATTTTATTTATTTATTTATTTTATATAACCAAGTCCATTTAAATGAAAACAAACATTTATAGACAATATTTGGGAATTTGAGCCTTGTTCTTTCCAAACTACTTCCTGCTGGTAAGGGGCGCTGTCATGGGGGATTCAGAAAGATGCAGAAATCCTGGCTGTAGTCTGTAAGGCTGCTTTGTCCAGCTCTTTTGAATGTAGGATCACCTGGTACTCTGTTTCAGGTAGTCTGGCTTGATCAAATCACATTAGTCTGGAAGGAATCCACATCTTTTCATTTTCTGTGGAAACAAAAATAGAAATCCTTTTCCCCAGTAACTTGCCCTTAAACTTACATTTTGGAGTCAAAGCATTTTAATGCTCCCTCCTTCCCTCCCTTTTACCCTCTCTGCCCTCTCACATGCACTCTAACCACCCTCCCCTCCCACCCCCCACCCCAATTCCATATGTAGGGGAATGCCATCCAGTTGCGGTCATGTAGATCTGACAGGTCATGTGAAGTAGGGACTAGGGCTTCTCTCCTGTCTCTAGATTAAGGCAGTTATCCCTCCATGGGGGATGTGTTCGAAAAGTCCTTTTGTACACCAGGGATACATCCTGGCTCCACTGTCTGAGGTCCCTTAGACTGCTTAGTCCTTTTGATTGAGACCCATATTCAGGGGGACATGAGTCAGTCCCATGCTGGCTTCTCAGCTATCAATCTGCTGGCCTGTTAGCTCCTCCTGTTCAGGTAAGCTGTCTCTATGTGTTTCTGCCGCCTGGTCTTGTCCTCTCCATCTGCATCTGGGTTCTAGTTCGACTCAGTGTTTATGTATGGGTGTTTGCTCCTGTTTCCAACAGGCATTAGTTGAGGGCTCCATGGATAAGTTAGTTGTTGATCTCACTCTCCGGGAAGGGCATTTATGGTAGCCTTTCCACGGAAGCTCAAATTGTTATTTGGCAGCAGTCTTGTAGTTCTCTAGACCTTTCTTTGTGTTCAATTTTATCTTCAAACCAATATTGGCTCCCTCTTTTATGTTCTCTCTCCCTGTCTCTCTCTCTCTCCCTCTCTCTCTGTCTCTGTCTCTCTCTCTCTCTCTTTCCTGTCTTCTATTCCTAACCAGGCTCAATCTTCCTGGTCTCATGTGTTTTCCTTTCCTCCCCCTCGTTTTCTCCTACTTCTCTCTCCATTCGCTGGCTTCCCCCCCCCCCCCGCACTTCCCCTGAGCTCTGGGGGACTTGTCCCTTTGCAGTTCTGTGAGGGACTTTATATGAATCTCTTAGAATATACCTTGTATTCTCGTTCCTCTGGTGGTGTGAATTATAGGCTGGTGATCCTTTGATCTAGGTCTAAAATCCATATATGAGTGAGTACACACTGTGTTCCTCTTTTTGTGACTGGGTTACCTCATTCAGGATGGTTTCTTCAAGTACCATCCACTTGCCCGCGAATTTCAAGATACCATTATTTTTTTTTTCTGCAGAGTAGTATTCCAAATGATTCACATCCATGCAACAAAGACATCTGTTCAACTATGTTCATAGCAGCACTATTTGTAATAGCAAGGACCTGGAAGCAACCTAGATGTTCCTCAATTGAAGAATGGTTAATGAAGATGTGGCACATCTACACTATGGAATACTAAGTTAACATTATTACCCATAGTACTGGAGCAATGGAATTCTTGTTGGTACTGACAGGAAACAGATTCTCCTCTGTATTTTATGGAAGTGGTTCTATGACTAGTAATACAAATGTGAACCTCACACATGACTATTGAAATTTGTACATTTTGATTATGTAAAGCATTTTAAATTGCCTTTTAAAAATTGTTTGAGGGAGGGTCTCAGTTTCATTCAGAATGATTCTCCGGTCTCAGTCTCACAATTGCTACTCATATGAGCTACTATGTCTGGCTTAAATTGCCATTATCAAATGACTTATAAAAGGCCGCTAAAGGTGTGCTGATAGCTCTAATTCATGTGTTTAGTCTGTGTTACTAAATGCAGAGTAGAACAATGTGGTCCTTAGTGGAAGATTTTCAAATTCTGCCTGTGGTAATAAATAATAAGTTAATAATAACAAGACATGAACATATAGCAGTGCATAAGGAATAACTTCCACCTTGCATTGGCCTGCAAATAGACCCGTGTTAAACAATGAAAATAAGGCATTCCTTGTTTTAGTTTTCTGATGCTGTCAAAAGGATATGTGTTCAAAAATAACTTAGGGGGAAAGGGTTTATTTTAGCTAACAGTTTTGCACTGGTCTATCTTTATGGGATTCAATGGTAGGAGACTGATCAGCAAGTGATGTTCTCATTCAAGAGGAGAAGGAGAACAAATGCATGTGTGCTTATGCTCAGCTCATCTTCTCCATTCTTACACAGTTAAAGAAACAAACCCAGGGAATGGTGCCATCAAAAATAGGCAGGTCCTTTCAGTGATGATTCCCCACAGATATGCCCATAGGCCAATGTGATCTAGATAATCCCCCATTGAGACTAGTTTCCCGGTGATTATGTCAAGTCACAGTCAGAACTATTCTATGCCAGCCCCTTGAGAACATCTCATTTCCATTCAAACATATCTCAGAATGCTTCTTGGATCTATGGTTATAGATTGATTAGTCCTACGCTGGTTCTAAGTGCATTAGCAAACAGGCAAACTATGTCCTCACTTTTAGAAAGAATCCATTACTTACTATACTATGCCTATTCATAATTGAATTTGCATATGAATAAAATCAAATACATCTGGGAAAGGGCATGTTCTTTAAAATGAGGTTATATTATAATCTGCCAATGAAAAATATGGAATCAGGGCCAGTGAGATGGCTCAAAGTGTAAATACAAGCCTAAGAAACTGAGTTTAATATCCGGAATCCACATGGAAGGAACCCATGGACTGCTATAAATTGTCCCCTCATGCCTACATACATATTTGTATATGGATACATGTACATGGCTGCACATGTGTACATAACACACACACCAATAAATAAATAAATAACTGTAATACACTTTTTTTTAAAAAAAATAAGGAACCATTCAAACATAATCATAATAAACAAACTTCTTTTCTCTGAAGATAATATAAAACGAAGCCCCAGGCAATAACCTGAGGCCCTTGAATGCTCCTCGTTGTCCCACTGTCACTCTTGACAGTGAATCCAACCTGCTCTGTCTATTTGCTCTAAATAAGGTGTTCGTGCTACTTTGCCTCCAGTATACACTTTTATTTCATTTTTGAGTAAGACACTAAGAAGCTGGAAACCAGCCCAGCCCAAGAACACCAGTAACAGGAACATATTTAAAATAGCACATATAGTTGGCTTGTGTGCAGTTAGTGGTATTGTGGTAAATGTTTAGCAGTCAGATTTACAGAGGAAGAAAATCCTGATTTGCTGTGGTAAAAGTATTTCTACCATGGCCAATTTCAAACACCAATATGATGTCAAAGAATGAAGAGTCTGCAGACTTGTTCAGCTAGCTCATGGGATCTGTGAATCAGTGCTATACCTCACTGTTTAGAAATTTTGGGAAAAAAAGTTGGGTGCTGTCTTAGTTACGGATTCTATTACTGCGAAGAGACACCATGACCATGGCAACTCATTTAAAGGGAGACATTTAATTAGGGATAGCGTACAGTTCAGAGGTTTAGTACATTATTGTCATGGCAGGAAGCATGGTGGCATGCAGAGACATAGTGCTGGAGAAGGAGCTGAGAGTTCTACATCTGGACCTCAGGCAGAAGAAAGAGAGAGTGAGTCTCTGGGCCTGGGTTGAGCTTCTGGGACCTCAATGTCCCCCCCCCCCCCAGTGACAGGCATCCTCCAATAACACCCATACCTACTCCAAGGAGGGCATACTAGTGCTAGTCCCTATGAGCCTATTGGGCCATTTTCATTCAAACTACCATAGGTAATACTTATAAAAATCTTGATATAATACTAGGGGAAGTGTGGACAAATTTTATTGCTAAGACATAAATTCATGTGGGTCCTGCTGATACATGTTCATCATCGTGTATCTGCTCCACTAAGAATCCATGACAAGGGAAGAGAGGTCTGGGGCTGCCTACTGGATTTTAAATGTTTCCACCTCTGCTTCATCCATTAACAAAACGGAGTTTGAAATGGAAATACAAGATGGTAGCACCTATACCCACGTGGTTCCATGAGCATCTATGTGGAGACTAATAATAATTTATCTACATTGTAGGTATACCATGCTTTATATAGCTATTGCTAACAAACTATTTTAGTATATTTTCTGTTGCTATAACAAAATATGAGCAGATGGGCACTTTATAAAGTGTAGGCAATTATAATTCTAAAAGTTCAAGAGCAAGATGCCAACATTTGCTCAATTCTGGTGAGAAATTTGTAGCAGGTGGCAGGATATGTTTGGATGACATGCAAGAGGGGGGCACATAAATGTGGGATCTGTAATGTGTGGAGGTTCCAAGCAATTTTGTAACAATCTCTTGGAAAATATCTGGGGATCTTTGTGAACTATATAAACCCCTTCTAAGGGCAGTGTTCCAAATTACTTAACTTCCTTGTTCAGTGCCCTACCACCTAAAGGTAAATGGTCCACTCACTCAGTACCACCATATCTGGGACCAATCCTCCAATACATAAACCTTTGGGAAGGTATGTTTATGTCACATCCAAACAGTAGCACTGTCCAAAAAGAGTAGATTAAAATCAATTCACTCTTATCACAATTCCCTGATTGGCTGGGATCATCTGAAATGCTTTGTTTCTCTCAGGGTCTTTCATGTAATTGTAATCTGACCATGTTTAAGATTGATTTCCTGAGAAAGCCTAACTGGGATTGAATCATGTGTGACTTATTTTTCATGTCTAGTATCTCTTTTGGGATCCTGTTTCTTCATGTGAAGTTTCATTTTCTAGACATCTCCATATGGCTTCTCTTTACAGGAGATTGGTCAGATCTCTTATACATGAGTATCTTACAATACAAATATTAGAAACTAGCAGAGTTTTATTAGGCTCAGACTGGGTAAAGCCACAGTGTTACTTTGGTCACATTAGATAAAATAAATCAGAGGATTAATGACGAGGCAATGTTGAAAGGGCCTATGCATCCGGAGATCAATTCTGTCTACAGCCCTTTTGGACTGATTATAAGTTAGTTGGATTTGAGAGTTAATGTGTTCCCATGGAAAACCCCTAGTGTAATCTGAGGTGTCCAGAAACATATGTATCTATCAAGATAAGTTAGGCATTCCTAAAACAAACAAGCAATGAAAAACAAACAAACAAAACCCCACATAGGCTCTAGAGGTCTGATGGCTCTCCAGGGGTGCTGCTTTCCAAAAATGACTCAAGTATCCAGGCTGCTTGTGTGTTGTTGGCAAACCATTTTAGATGTGTAACTTCTAGCTTATACATGCCAAAAGGAGAGAGAGAGAGAGAGAGAGAGAGAGAGAGAGAGAGAGAGAGAGAGCATAAAATTCACAGCTCCTAGGTGTCTTTTAGCCAGAGTTAATCATGGTCTCTGTTACAGAACTAAATAAACTGGGAAATTTGGGAACCATGTGGGTATCCACTGGGCAGTAAACATTTCTTCTCTAAAAGTTACATGGGGTAACTTTGGATGTGAAATGTCCTTTCAAGGTAAGTGTTAGAAGTTTCTTCTCCAGATATCAGCCTTGTTAATATGTGGTTGATGAGTTATAAAGTGGGACCTATTGGCAGGAACTGTCATCACCAATTTTATGCCCTTGAAAGGGGGTATGGAGACTCTACTGTACACTCTTGCCAGGGGCTATGAGGCAGCTTTGTTCTTCCAAGAACTACCTATTAGATATGCTACCTCATCACATGTGCAAAGCACCAGAGATGAATGAGGATGGACTGACACTTCTGAAATTGTCAGTCAAAATAGATCTTTTAAACTGGCTTTACCATACATTTTCTCTCAACAATGGAATTTTGAATGTTTTAGTTGCATTTTTGTTGCCTCTGATAAAATACCCCAGCAACAGCAATTTAAGGGAGGAAGGATTTGTTCTTGTTCCTAGTTCCAGGGTATAGTCCACCAACTGAGGGTAAAAGGATGGAAAAAAGATATTCTAAGCAAATGTACCTTAGAAACAAGTTGGTATAGTCTATTTTTGTCAAAGTAAATAGAAGTGCTATCTATATAGGGAAGGGAACCACATATTTATCAAAAGAAAAATCCATGAAGAAGACATTTAAATTCTTAACTTATATGAAACAAACACAAAGGTACCCAAATTCACAAAAGAAACACTGCTATAGTTTAAATCACATAATGACCCTCATACACTGATAGTGGGAAACTTCAGTACCTCTCTCTCAACAGTAGTGGTGTTATTCAGGCCAAAACTAAACAGAGAAATACTTAAGTTAAGTGACATCATAATACAAATGGACCTAACATATTTACAAAATGCTTCATCCAAACACAAAAGAATATACCTTCCTCTCAGCACCTCATAGAACATGCTTGAACATGAAGCAAGTCTCAAAAGATAAAAGAAAACTAATATAACTCCTTGCATCCTGTATGGCTACTGCAGATTATAGCTAGGTATTAACAACATAGTACTGCTATGAACATAGTTGAACAGATGTCTTTGTTGCATGGATGTGAATCCTTTGGGTATATGCCTAAGAGGGGGATTGCTGGGTCCTGTGGTAAACTAAGTCCCATTTTCCTGAGGAACTGCCATACTGATCTCCAAAATGGCTGTATGAGTTTGCACTCCCACCAGCAGTAGAGGAGTGTTCCCCTTTCTCCATATCCTCTCCAGCATCTGTCATCATTGGTGTTTCTAATTTTAGCCATTCTGACAGGAATAAGATGGTATCTCAAAGTTGTTTTGATTTGCATTTCCCTAATAGCTAAGGATGTGGAGCATTTTCTTAAGTGTCTTTCAGCCTTTTCGATTTCCTCTATTGAGAATTCTTAATTCAGTTCTGTAGCCCATTTTTAAATAGGGTTATTTGGTGTTTTGTTGACTAGTTTCTTGAGTTCTTTGTATATTTTGGAGATCAGCCCTTTGTCGGATATAGGATTGGTGAAAATCTTTTCCCAGTCTGTGTGCTGCCGTTTGGTCTTGTCCACTGTCACCTTTGCCTTACAAAAGCTTCTAAGTTTGAAGAAATCCCATTTATTAATTGTTTCTCTCAGTGTCTGTGCCCCTAGAGTTATGTTCAGGAAAAAGTCTCCTATACCAATTTGTTCAAGGGTACCTCCTACTTTCTCTTCTAAGAGGTTCAATGTGGCTGGATTGATGTTGAGGTCTTTGATCCATTTGGACTTCAGTTTTGTGCATGGTGACAGACATGGGTATATCTGCAGTCTTCTACAAACCCTCATCCAATTGTGCCAGCACCATTTGTTGAAGATGCTGTCCTCCCCCATTGTATAATTTTATCTTTTTTTGTCAAAAATCAGGTGTTCATAGGTGTGTGGGTTAATATCAGGATTTTCAATTCGATTCCATTGGACTACTTGTCTATTTTTATGCCAATACCAGACTGTTTTCAGATCTATAGGTATATAGTAGAGCTTAAAGTCAGGAATGGAAGTTCTTTTATTGTATAGGGTTGTTTTGGCTATCCTGGGTCTTTTGTTTTTCCATATAAAGTTGATTATTATCCTTTTAAGGTCAGTGAAGAATTGTGGTGGGATTTTAATGGGGATTGCATTGAATCTGTAGATTGCTTTTGGTAAGATTTTCATTTTTACTATGTTTATCCTACCTATCCAAGAGCATGGGAGATCTTTCCATTTTCTGGTATCTTCTTTAATTTCTTTCTTTAGAGCCACAAAGTTCTTATTATATAGGTCTTTTACTTGTTTGGTAAGCGTTACACCAAGATACTTTATGTTGTTTGTGGCTTTGTAAAGGGTAATGTTTCTCTGATTTCTTTCTCTATCTCTTTGTCGTCTGAAAAAAGTAGGGCTACTGATTTTTTTGAGTTTATCTTGTATCCTGCTAGTTTGCTGAAGGTGTTTATCAGCTGTAGGAATTCCCTGGTAGAGTTTAATGGGTCGCTTAAGTAAACTATCATATCATCTGCAAATAGAGACAGTTTGACTTCTTCCTTTCCAATTTGGATACCCTTGATCTCCTTTTGTTGTCTTATAGCATTAGCTAGAACTTCTAGTACGATATTGAAGAGATATGGAGAGAGAAGGCAGCCTAGTCTTGTACCTGATTTTAGAGGAATTGGCTTACGTTTCTCTCCATTCAGTTTGATGTTGGCAGTTGTTTTGCTGTATATTGCTCTTATTAAGTTTAGGTAAGTTCCTCTTATCCCTGACCTCTTAAAGACCTTTATCATTGAATTTTGTCGAAGGATTTTTCTGCATCTAGGGAGATAATCATATGGTTTTTCTTTTTCTGTTTGTTTATATGGTGGATCACGTTGATAGATTTTCATATGTTAAACCATCCCTGCATTCCAGGGATGAAGCCTACTTGCTCATGGTGGATGATTTCTCTGATGTATTCTTGAATTCGATTTGCCAGTATTTTATTGAGTAATTTTTGTATCGATGTTAATCAGGGATATTGGTCTGTAGTTTTCTTTCGTAGTTGTATCTTTGTGAGGCTTGGGTACCAAGGTTATTGTGGCCTCACAAAAAGAGTTCGGAAATGAACCTTCTGTTTCTATATTGTGGAACAGTTTGAGGAGTAGTAGTATTAATTCTTCCTTGAATGTCTGGTAGAATTCTGCATTGAATCCATCTGGCCCTGTAAGTTTTTTGGTTGGAAGGCTTTCGATGACTGCTTCTATTTCATTGTGGGTTATAGGTCTGTTTAAGTTGTTTGACTGTTCTTGATTTAATTTTGGTAAGTGATAGTTATCCAGAAATTTGTCCATTTCTGTTGAATTTTCAGTTTTTGCGGAATACAGATTTTCAAAGTATGACCTGAAAATTGTCTGGATTTCCTCTGTGTCTGTTGTTATGTTCCCCTTTTCATTTCTGATTTTATTAATTTGCATGTTCTCTCTCTCTCTGCTTTTTTGGTAATTTGGATAAAGGTTTGTCTATCTTGTTGATTTTCTCAAAAAACCAACACTTTGTTGCATTGATTTTTTGTATTGTTTTCCTGGTTTCTATTTTGTTGATTTCAGCCCTCAAGTTGATTATTTCCTGGCATTTATTCCTAAGGGGTGAATTTGCTTCTCTCTGTTCTAAGGTTTTCTGTTGTGCTGTTAATTCTCTTATGTGACTATCCTCTGTTTTCTTCATATGGGCACTTAGTTCAATGAACTTCCATAGTAACACTACTTTGAATGTGTCCCATAAGTTTGGATATGTTGTGTCCTCATTCTTGTTGAATATTAGAAAGTCCTTAATTTCTTTCTTTATTTCATTTTTGACCCAGGTGTGGTGCAATTGCACATTGTTCAGTTTCCATGAGTTTTCAGGTTTTCTGCTATTGGGTTGTTGAATTCCAATTTTAAAGCATGGTGGTCTGATAAGGTACAGGGGACTATTCCTATTCTCTTGTATCTGTTGAGGTTTGTTATGCCACCTAGTATGTGGTTGATTTTAGAGAAGGTTCCATGTGGAGCAGAGAAGAAGGTATATTCTTTTGTCTTTGGATGGAAGGTTCTATAGATGTCTGTTAACCCCAGTTGAGACATAACTTCTGTTAGTTCTTTTGTTCTTTGATGAGTTTCAGATTTGTGCTCCTGTCCAGTGTTGAGAGTGGTGTATTGAAGTCTCCCTCTATAAGTGTGTGAGGTTTTATATGAGCTTTGAGTTTTAGTATTGTTTCTTTTACGAATGTGGGTGACTTTGTATTGGGGCATAGATGTTCAGAACTGAGACTTTGTGTTGATGGATTTCTCCTGCGATGAATATGAAATGACCGTCTTCATCTCTTTTGACTAGTTTTGGTTTGAAGTCTAACTTGTTAGATATCAGGATAGCTACACCTGCTTGCTTCTTATTTCCATTTGATTGGAAAATCTTTTCCCAACCCTTTACCCTGAGGTAATGTCTATCTTTGAAGCTTAGATGTGTTTCTTGTATGCAGCAGAAGGATGGATTCTATCTTCGTATCCATTCTGTTATCTGGTGTCTTTTTATAGATGAATTAAGACCATTAATGTTGAGGGTGAGTAAGGACCATTGATGTTGATGTTCGTTTGTTTTAGGTTTGTTGTCAGTGGTATTGTGAATATATTTGTTCTGGGTTACCCTTGGTTTCTGGTGTAGTTGGATTATCTGTTGCCTATATTTTTGTGGGCGTTGTTACCTTCTTGGGTTGGAGTTTTCCTTCCAATACTTTCTGTAGGGCTGGATTTGTAGATACGTATTGGGAAAATCTGATTTTGTCATTAAATATCTTGTTTCCTCCATCCATAGTGATTGAGAGTTTTGCTGGATATAGTAGCCTAGGCTGGCATCTGTCTTCTCTTATTACTTTTAGAACATCTATCCAGGACCTTCTGGCCTTGAGGGTTTCCATGGAGAAGTCAGGTGTAATTTTGATAGGTCTGCCTTTATATGTTACCTGTCCTTTTTCCTTCACTGCTCTTAATATTCTTTCTTTATTCTGTATGCTAGGTGTTTTGATTATTATATGTCGAGTGGCCTTTATTCTTTGGTCTATCCTATTTGGGGTTCAGTATGCTTCTTGTACTTTCATGGGCATGTTCTTCTTCAGATTTGGAAAGTTTTCCTCGATGATTTTGTTGAATTTGTTTTCAGTACCTTTGAGCTGGGCTTCCTCACCTTTCTCTATGCCTATTATTCTTAGGTTTGGCCTTTTCATGGTATCCCACATTTCCTGGATGTTTTGTGTTAAGGATTTGTTGGATTTATGATTTTCTTTGGTCGATGGTTCTATTTCTTCTTGTTTATCTTCTGCGTCTGAGATTCTCTCTTCCATCTCTTGAATTCTGTTGGTTATGTTTGTGTCTGTAGTTGCCGATTTTTTGCCCCGTTTTTCTATTTCCAGCATTCCTTCAGTTTGTGCTAACTTTATTTTCTCTATTTCAGTATTCAAGCCTTGAACCGTTTCCTTCACCTGGTTAATTGTTTTTTCTTGGCTTTCTTTACTCTCCTTAAGGAATTTGTTCATTTCTTCCACTTTTTGTTTGTGTTTTCCTCCATTTCTTTAAGGGATTTTCTCACATCTTCTTTGAGGGCCTCTATCATTTTTATGATAGTAATTTTTAAGTCGTTCCCTTCTGCTTCCTCTGCTTTGTTGTTGTGTTCCGTTCTAGTTGGTTTAGATGCCCTAGATTCTGGTGGTGTCATGCTTGTCTTTCTGTTGTTAGGTGTTTTCTTGTATTGCCTTCTTCCCATAACTTCTTCCTGTAGGTGTTGGTGGGGTCTCCCCTTCTCTTTATGGTACTTCCCGGTGAGCTTATGTGGGTCAGAGATTCAATATCTGTAGCTCTCTGTGCTCCAAGCTCTCTAGGAGGTCTCTCCGCAGACAGGGACCCAGAGATGTGGTCAAGGATGATGATCCAGTAGAAGATGCCAGAAGGAACTCACAGTGGTCCCGCAGAGATAGGCGTGTCTCTGGGAGGGACCCAGGACTCCAGCAGAGGACTGGAGGTGTGGGTCAGAGACCAAGCAGGTGGAAATTACGGGTGGTCCCACGTGGATATCCAGCTCTCCTTTGTTCAGATTTTCTCCGAGAAGTCTCTGAAGTAGGGTGGACTGTTGGCTCCACCCTCTGTCACAGTGCTCAACCAGAGCGGCAGGACCGTGTGTAGGGTAGGGCATAGGGTCGGGGTGGGGCATGCTAGCATTTGGGATGGGTGGGAGTGTATCAGAGCTTCAAGGGTGCTCTCCATGGGGACAGGAGACAAGAGCAGCAGGATCATTGGCCAACTCAGGGATTTCGGGGGGGAGGGGAGAGGTTGTAGAGGACAGGCTGCTCCAATTGGGCCCAGACTCACCTCTGGCCCATAGCTGTCGGAAGAGGACAAAGGCTGAGCTGAAACTTGGGAAGGTTTTGCAGGATAGTCAGATCTCACTGGAAACTGGAACTCTCCAGCTGAGGCCTCTTTCTTTAGCAGAGACCCGGATTTGGGGGTCAAGGATCTTGCGGGCAGGAACTCAGAGTGGACCTGCAGAGATAGGGGGATCTCTGGGAGGGACCCAGGATTCCAGCAGAGGAGTCGAGTTGGGGTCAGAGACCAAGCAGGTGGAAATTACAGGTGGTCCCGCGTGGATAGGCATGTCTCCTTTGTTCAGAGTTTCCCGAGAAGTCTCCGAAGTAGGGAGGACTGGTGGCTCCACCCTCTGTCCCAGTGCTCAACTAGAGTGGCAGGACTGTGCGTAGGGTAGGGCATAGGGTAGGGGGGGTAGGCTCAGGGTGGGGATGGGTAGGGGTGTATCAGAGCACCAAGGGTGCTCTCAATGGGGACCATACATAGGAACAGCAGGATCAGGGGCCAACCCTGGGAGTTCCTCTGATAGTATCTTGTAACTTAGGTGTAATTCTGCTGTCCTGGATCTTTGATGATTTTAGTTGTAGATCTCAGCTTGTGGTAGTCATGCCTGGAGGTGTGTAAGGAGTACGTTTTTTCCACCCGCCGCCTGGACTTGTCCTGCCGCCATGCCAGCCCCAATTAACACACAGAGACTCTGCATTTGATACAATGCTATTGGCCAGGTGCTATTTTCTTATCGGCTAGCTCTGTCTTAATTATTAACCCATTTCTATGTATTTCCACATGGTCTTACCGAGAGCGGAGGAATGGCGGTTCTGTTCTCTCCAGGCTCTCCATCCTGATTCCTCTTTACCACTTCCTATTTCCTCCTTGCCTCCTAGTCCCTCCTATCTTCCTTTCCTATTGGCCAACAGTGCTTTATTATTAACCAGTATGAGAAACATATACAGAATGACATCTCCCATCAGAGGTGTACCACCAAAAAAATCTAATATGTATCTCTTAATATCACTGGTCTCAATTTGCCTATAAAAAGACACAGGCTAACAGAATGGATGTGAAGACACAATCTATCCTTCTGCTGTATATAAGAAACACACCTGAACATCACAGGTAGACATTACCTTAGAGTAAAGGTTTGGAAAAAGACTTTTCAATCAAATGGACCCATGAAACAAGCTGGTGAAGGTATCCTAATATCTAAGAAATTAGACTTCAAAGTAAAATTAATCAGAAGAGATGAAGGTCATTTCATACTTTTCAAAGGAAAAATACACCAAGATGAAATCTCAATTCTGAACATCTACATCCCATATACAAGAGTACCCACATTTGTAAAAGAAGCATTACTAAAATTTAAATCACACATAAAACCCCCATACTAACAGTGGGCAAATCCAATACCCCACTATTACTACTGAATAGGACTACCAGACAGAAACTTAACAGAGAAATAAAGGAACTAACAGACATTAAGACTCGATAGGGTTTAACAGACATCTATAGGACATTCTACTCTAACACCAAAGAATATACCTTCTATTCAACACCCTATGGAACATTCTTTAAAACTGACTACATACTTGAAAACAAAGAAAACCTACCAGATTTTTTTTAAATGGAATAACCCCCTGTATTTTATCAGATCACCATGGTTTAAAGTTAGAAGAATTCAACAGCAGCACAAATTTCAGAAAGCCACAAACTCCTGGAAATTGAATAATGTTCAATTGCCTCACCCCTGGGTCAAGAAAGAAATGAAAGATTTCTTAGAAGTCAATGAAAATGAATCCACAACACACTCAAACTTATAGGACACATTGAAAGTAGTGCTAGGGGAAAGTTCATAGTACTAAGTGCTTATGTAAAGAACCTGGTGAACTTCCACACTACTGACTTAACAGCACACCTATAAGCTCTAAAGCAAAAAGAAGCAAACTCACCCAGCAAGTGTAGACGCCAGGAAATAATCAAATTGAGGAATGGAATCAATAAAATAGAAACAAAGCAAACAATACAAAGAATCAATGAAACAAAGAGTTGGTTTTTTCAAAAAATCTACATGTTAGAAAATCTTTATCCAAACTATCCAAAAGACAGAGAGAGAATATGCAAATATGAAAAGGGGGATGTGCAATAGACATTGAGGAAATCCAAAGAATCATTAGGTCATACTTCAAAAACCTGTACTCCACAAAATTGGAAAATTCAAAGAAAATGGGCAATTTTCTGGATAAGTATTACATACTAAAATTATATCAAGGACAGATAAACAATTCAAATAGACCTACAACCACTAAGGAAATAGAAGCAGACATCAAAATTTTTCCAAACAAACAAACAAACAACAAACAAAAAAGTCAAAGGCCAGATGGCTGCAGTGCAGAATTCTACCAGGCATTCAAAGAAGAAATAATACCACTACTTCTTAAATTGTTTCACACAATGGAAACAAAAGAAACATTGCCAAACTCTTTTTATGAGGCTACAATTACCCTGGTACCCAAAGCACACAAAGATGAAACTAAAAAGGAGAATCTCCTTCATAACAATGATGCAAAAACACTCAAAAAAAAAATACTGGTAAACTGAATCCAAGAACACAGCAATATCATTCCCCATGATCAATATGTTTCATCCCAGAGATGTAGGGATGACTGAACATATGAAAATCTGCCAATGTAATCTACCATATAAACAAACTAAAACAAGCAAGTGAATAAAAAAACTACAAAAACTACACACAAATATGATCATCTCATAAGATTCTGAAAAAGCCTTTGAGGAAATCCAACACCCCTTCATGATAAAGGTCTTGGAGAGATCAGGATTAAAAGGCACATATCTAAACATAATAAAGGCAATAGCAGCAGCAAGCCAACAGCCAACATCAAACTAAGTGGAGAGAAACTTATTGCCATTCATGTAAAACAGGGACTAGACAAGGCTGTCCACTCTCTTCATATCTCTTCAATATTATACTTGAAGTTCTACCTAGAGCAATAAGACTACAAAAAGAGATCGAGGGGATACAAACTGGAAAGGAATAAGTCAAACTTGAACTGTCTGCAGATCATATGATAGTTTACATAAGTGGATGGAAAAATTCTACCAGGAAATTCCTACAGCTGATAAACACCTTCAATAATGTGGCAGGATATAAGATTAACTAAAAAATAAAATAAAATCAGTAGCCCTCCAGTATATAGATGATAAATGGGCTGAGAAAAAAATCAGAAACATCACCTTTCACAATAACCGAAAACAGCATAAAACACCTTGGGGTAATGCTATCCAAACAAGTAAAAGACTTGCATGGCAAAAACTTCATTTTTAAAGAAAGAAATCAAAGAAGAACCAGAAAATGAAAAGATTTCCCATGCTCTTGGCTAGGTAGTATCAACAAAGTAAAAATGGCAATCGTACCAAAAGCAATCTATAGATTCAATGCAATTCCCATCAAAATCTCAGCACAATTTTTTCACAGACCTTGAAAGAAAAATACTCATTTTCATATGGAAACAAACAAACAAACAAACAAACAAAAACCTCCAAGATAACCAAAACAATTCCATACAATAAGGGGAACTCTGGAGGCATCACCATCATTGACTTCAAGCTCTACTATAGAGCTATAGTAAGGAGAACATCTTGGTACTGACCCAAAAAACAGAGAAGGGAACCAATGGAATTGAATGGAAGACCCTGATATTAATTCACGCACCATGAACACCAGATATTTTTGACAAATAAGCTAAAATTATACAATGGAAAAAAGAAAGCATCTTCAACAAATGGTGCTGAGCATAACTGGATGCTAACATGTAGAAGATTGCAAATACATCTATGTCAATTGCCATCTACAAAAACTTAAGTCCAAATGGATCAAAGATCTCAATATAAATCTAGCCACACTGAATGTCTTAGAAGAGAAAGTAGGAAGTATCCTTGTATGCATTGGCACAGGAGACCACTTCCTGAGCATAACACTGCTTTCACAGACACTGAGATAGAAAGTTAATAAATGGGACCTCCTGAAACTGAGATGCTTCAGAAAGGCAAAGGACACAGTCAACAAGACAAAATGGTAGTCTACCGAATGGGAAAAGATCTTCACCAACCCCACAACTGACAGATCTCCAAAATATACAAAGAATTCCAGAAACTAGACACCAATATACCAAATTATAAACACAATTTAAAAAATGTGATACAGATCTAAATAAATAGTTCTCAACAGAGGAATCTCAAATGGCAGAAAGTCACTTAAAGAATTGCTTAACATACTTAGCCATTAGAAAAATGCAAATCAAAACCAATCTGAGAAGCCATAAACCTGTTAGAATGATCAAGATCAAAAACACTAATGAAAGCATATGCTAGAGAAGATGTGAAGTGGAACAATCCTCCATTGTTGGTGGGAGTGCAGACTTGTACAGACACTTTGGAAATCAGTATGATGGTTTACAGAAAATTGGGAATTGATCTACCATCTACCTCAAGATCCAGCAATACTACTCTTAGGCATATACCCAAAGGATGCACATTAATACCATAAGGACATCTGTTCAACTATGTTCATAGTAGCAGTATGTGTAATAGCCAGAATCCAGAAGTGACCTAGATGCCTCTCAACTGAAGAATGACTGATTATCCTGTTTTATGTCTAATATCCACTTAAGAGTAAGTACATACCATGTTTTTCTTTCTGTGTCTAGGTTACCTCACTCAGGATGGTTTCTTTTAGTTCCATCCATTTGCCTTTGAATTTCATTGTTTTTTATTGTTGTTGGGTTTTTTGTTTGTTTGTTTTGTTTTTGGTCTGAGTAGTACTTCATTATATATATGTGCCACATTCCTTTGTCCTTATGACATAAGTATCCAACACAGGGAGGAATGAAGAGGAAAAAAGAAGATACCTTAAATGAGTCAAATTCTTTCATTGCATGCATAAAGAGCATTACAAAACCAAGGTATTAGAAAGAGCAGTGATTTTTTTTCCCCAAACAGCTAATACATTCAAAGCCTGTGTAATTTATAGTTGTACAGTTCTGTGCTATAACCTCTGAGCACAGGTGTGGACCATATCTGCAGCTTATGGACACATTGTGGGACTGACAGTCTTGCAGCCAATGACATTTTTTCTATTCTGTATTCCTTGCTCACTTATACGGGCATGAAGTTGCATTAGCTTTAACACACTTTTAAATTTTCTGAGTTGTGTCTAACATCTCAGAATATAGTATCTAAAATTAAGACCAGGGAACATAGCTATTGGGTATTTCATAATGTTTCATGTCTCTAACATCTTTTGCAAAATATTCTCAGGATTATTTTTTCTTCTGTTGAATGGCAGTGCCAAGTCATCCCTCCACAATTTCTCCCCCAGAGGAAAGGACCGAGGGAAAGTGAGCATGCTGTCCACCCATTCCCCCAGCCCTTGCCCACTGCAAGGAAAATCAGATGCAACAGGATGCTACTCAGCTACTCATCAAGCAGGGACTTATACAGAGTTGGGGTTGGAGGTACGAACTTTAGGATGGGGTACGGTGATGTGAAGAGAAAGGGCCAATAATATTCCACCGAGTTAGTGGTTAGCTAGGCATGGGGCAGTCTTACATCAGGCCTTGCTGAGTAACTCCCACATGGAGGTTATAGGCCAAAGACAGGTCGCCAAACTTTAGTCAGGCTCAGGAAGTTCCAGTAGGCCTCACACCCAAGCCTTTTTAGGCCCAATATGGCAGGTTAGTTTAACTTGTCAAAACATCATCTATTAAGTGAAATAGAATTTATAATAAAATTAAATGAGACATAGAATTTATGATAAACAACACTGGAATTTTATTAATAAATATAACAAATTAAATGGTACAGAGAAGATTGTTTTTTCACTACTCTAGTCCCATGTCCTCTTATTATTATTATTATTTTTTTTTCCTAAGACAAGGTTTCTGAGTAGCTCTGATTGTCCTGAACTTGTTCTATAGACGAGTCTGGCTTTGAACTCAGAGATCAGCCTGTCTGCCTCCTGAGAGCTGAGATTAAAGATGAGAGTTACCACTTCCTGGCTGTAGTCCTATGTTTTTATAAAGAATTAAGCATTACTAGTTAGTTTTAACTCTAAACAATATTGCTATCTTTCAAAAGTTACAAATGGTTTCACCACACTTAATAGTTATGTAGTTTCAGCTGGGTCTGGCATCATATGACTGCAATCACATTTATCCAGGATGCTTTTTCATTTAATAACAATAATTTAAGAACTCATTTTAAAATTATAACTCTAGAAATTAAAATCACAGCATAAATTTTATTTGAGTCCCTGTGAGGTTTAAACTGAAGTAATATTATATAACCTCACAATTCACAAGCCACTATTAATGATGGCAGATTCAAGTAAAACCCTGCTATAACTTCCTAAGTGATTCCCTAAATTCAAATCCATAAAATGTGGAGTGGACAGCACAAAGTTAATTCAATTACCAAGGTGATTCTGCTGTCAGAGGACAGGAACAAATTGATTACCAAATTCTCAAGTCCAAGGAAGACTCATGTGTTACCCTCTAAAGTAGCATGTCCAGTAGCAGCACCAACTGAACCCAGGGTTTTGGTTGTATGACACGAGTGCTGTACCACTGAGACAATATCCCTAGCATCTTTTACAATTTATTTTGAGGAAACTATTCATTAAATTATCCAGCCTGGCCTTTAACTTACTGTGTAGTTAGTTCAGTCAAACCTTGAACTTGTAAACCTCCTTCCCCACCATCCAGAACACAAAATACCCAGGATAGCTAAAACAATCATGAATAAAAATTGATTTCAAGTTTTATTATAGAACAGTAATATAAAATCATCAAGGTATTGGCATAAAAACAGACACTTTGATCAATGGAATTGAATTGAAGACCTATATTATTATGAATACCTATAGTGTTGTGGATCATTGATCTTTCACAAAGAAACCAAAAATACATATTGGAGTAAAGACAACATCTACAACAAATGATGGAATTTAAAATGGGTGGCTGCATTTAGAAGAATTCAAATGGATTCATATGTTTTACTCTGCATGAAATTCAACTCACAAAGTATCACAGATGTCAACATAAGAGCAGATACTCTTACTCTGTCAAGCTCTATCGCCTTGCCTGCAAGAACGACGCTCAACAACAGGATTCTTCTGCAGCTATGTTAATCGCGCGGCTCATTACAGCAAGTTGAGGGAAGACCCCGAGGAGGAAAAAGGGCTCTGCTTATATATGCTCAGAGGAGTCGTGTCTGTTACTGACAGGTGCAGCCCGCAACGGTCCTAACAGTCACCCCATAATGTGGATGGTGCATCCGCGCCTTGCTGGCTTATGTTCAGGAAACCGGCACCATCTTCGGGAATGGCACCAGTGGCTCTCTACATTACTCTAATACAGAAAGAAAGGAATAGGCTTGAAGCTATCGACACAAGAATAAACTTTCTGAATAGGACACCAAAAACACAAGTCCTAATACCAACAATTAATAAGTGTTACCTCATTAGTTGGAAAGGTTTCTATAGGACAAAGAACACCATCATTCTGGCAAAGGCACAGACTACAGAAGGGAAAAACATGTTTACCACTTACACATCTGATAGAGGGTTAGCATCTAAAACAATCTATTTTACAGGTCTTTCATGTGTTTGGTTAGCATTACCCCAAGATATTTTATGTTGTTTGTGGCTGTTGTAAAGGGTGATGTTCCTCTGATTTCTTTCTCAGTCTCTTTATCATCTGTATATAGTAAGGCTACAGATTTTTTTAGTTAATCTTGTATCCTGCTAATTTGCTGAATGTGTTTATCAGCTATAGAAGTTCCCTTGTAGAGTATTTCAGATCATTTATGTAAACTGTTATATCATCTACAAATAGTGAATGTTTGACTTCATCCTTTTCAATTTGTATCTTCTTGATCTCCTTTTGTTGTCTTATTGCTCTAGGTAGAACTTCAAGCACAATATTGAAGAGATATGGAGAGAGTGGACAGCCTTTTTTTGTTTCTGATTTTAGAGGAATCACATTGTTTTCTTTCTCTCCATTTAGTTTGATCAAAAACTAAAAGCACGAACCAGAAAAAAAACTATCAGGGTACTAGGAGTTACTCTGCCCACTACCCGAGGAGAAAATCAACCCAATTCCTGTCTGTAAGTTACACTGGTGCAATAGTAGCAACAAATCCTGTGGGAGTAACCAACCACTCCCTGATTAGATTTAAGATCCATTCAATGAAATAGAAACTATAACTGACACTGCTTCATTAGCCAAGGTCCTGAGACTAGATAGATTATGATTCCAGGGAAAACTCAAATACAACTATCCTTAAAGGATACATAAAAAAAGGATACATAACAATAAAATGATTCCTAGATATATTCTATTATACCCGTGGATTAATATCTCACTCAGTCATCATCAAAGAAGCTTCCTCTTACTAACAATAGACATGGGACAACTGTCCCATGTACAAATTGTGAGAGACTATAGAAAACTCAACCCTAGATGAGATGTCTACATCAAATCCCTCCCTTCAGGGATCTATCTATGTGGAAGATGAGGTAGGAAGATTATAAGAGTCAGAGGGGACTGATAACTCCAAGGACACAGTAACTTGCAGATTAAACTGGACTGATTTATGTCAACTCTTAGAGATTGTTGTAGTATACACAAGGTTTGCACAGGTTCAAGTCAGATGAGGTCCCAGCATGGATGTGAGGAAATAGACACGGGCTCTCACTCCTTATACTTATGTAAGTTGTAGAAACTATCTATAACTTATACTTGGTGGAAAGGAAAAAGATATTTTTTCCCAATGGAATTTCACTGAGTATATTGACCATATTTGAGGGCAGACCCCATACTCAGGGATAGTTGGCCATTGATAAACTCAGAGGCATTTTTTTTTATTGAAAAGATAACATGATAAGCATATGCCCACATCTCTCTCTTTCTCTTATATCTAAGAGAGAAAAAAATTTTCAAGGCCACTTAAACATTTTCATCTTCAATGTTTAATAGCAAAGGAAATCTTAGATGACAGTAGCTGCCATCTTTACTATATTGGAGAAACATTTTAAAGCTGTCTTTGTATTTTAGTTTTCCTGGTGATTGATTTTCTCATTGCTGTGACTGTAAGAATACTGATATCAGCATGACTCTGACCATTAATGAAATATGATAGCAATAACAAAGACACAGGTCTAGTCTCATGGGAGCTTTATCTTGTGCTTCAATGTTTACATTTGTAAGTCAGCACCTGTGTGAACTATATCATAAATATCTTTTAGTCTCCTGTAATCACAAGGGATAATGGTTCATGTTTGAATGGATAAGCAGCCATTTGAAGACTGACGAGTCAAAGACTAAAAGGAAGCAAAAGCATGCTTCAGCAGTTCAATCTAGTGCTTCAGGGCATGTAAAAAATTATGCAATTACTACTGAATACACTTTTTACATTCTTTCATTATATTTCATTACCTTGGATCTTTCTTTTTCTGCACTGATCTGTATAATCCATAGTCAAAAGTGATATTGGAACTGATCATTTTTATTTCTTTAGTACAAAGCTAGAGCTTTACTCTACAAATTGTGTATTATTATTATTATTATTATTATTATTATTATTATTATTATTATTTGAGGCAAAGTATTGCTGTATAGACAGGCTTGCCTTGAATCCAGGATCTTTTGACCTCAGTCTCCTGTCTGATGGAATTATAGATATGTAGCACCATGCTGGTTGTGAGCATATGTTTTGAGAAATTATCCTGTTTTTTCTTTTGCCAATTTCATTCTTACATTTTATAGTTATCCAGATGTACACTGAGTAACAATTTTAATGTAATTATTTACATAGCAAATTTTAGGTTAATAGTAAAACCATGTTTAGTAGTCCTTGGCAATAATTTTATTGGTAATAGTACACCTATACCTGTGAACCAAAAGATATTTTCAATAAAAAATTATTTTTTATTTTATGCAATGGTAGAATTTCTTTTTTATTTTTATTTTTATTTTACATGTTGATCCCATTTCCCCCTCCCTCCCACCCTCCTTCCTTTCCTCCTCCCTCCCTCTTTTTTTTTTAATTTTACTCTTTAATTTAAGAGATTTTTTCCGTTTTTTTTTTATTTAGTTTATATAACCAAGTCCATTTAAATGAAAACAAACATTTATAGACAATATTTGGGAATTTGGGCATTGTTCTTTCCAAACTTCTTCCTGCTGGTAAGGGGCGCTGTCATGGGGGATTCAGAAAGATGCAGAAATCCTGGTTGTAGTCTATAAGGCTCCTTAGTCCAGCTGTTTTGAATGTAGGATCATCTTGTACTCTGTTTCAGGCGGCCTGGCTTGATCAAATCACATTAGTCAGGAAGGAATCCACATCTTTTCATTTTCTGTACAAAAATAGAAATCCTTTTCCCCAGTAACTTGTCCTTCAACTTAAATTTTGGAGTCAAAGCATTTTTTTAATTTAATTTATTATTTTACATGTCGATCCCAGTTCCCTCTCCCTCTGCTCCTCCCTCCCTTCCTCCCTCCTTCCCTCTCTTTTACCCTATCTGCCCTCTCACATGCACACTAACCGCCCTCCCCTCCCATCCCCCCACCCCAATTCCATATGTAGGGGAATGCCATCCAGTTGGAGTCATGTAGATCTGACAGGTCATGTGAAGTAGGGACTAGGGCTTCTCTCTTGTCATAGATTAAGGCAGTTATCCCTCCTTGGGGGATGTGTTTGCAAAGACCTTTTGTGCACCAGGAATACATCCTGGCTCCACTGTCTGAGGTCTCTTAGACTGCTCAGTCCTTCTGGCTGAGACCCATATTCAGGGGGGCCTGAGTCAGTCCCATGCTGGCTTCCCAGCTATCAGTCTAGTGGCCTGTTAGCTCCCCCTGTTCAGGTAAGCTGTCTGTATGTTTTTCTGCCACCTGGCCCTGTCCTCTCCATCTACATCTAGGTTCTAGTTTGACTCAGTGTTTATGTATGGGTGTTTGCTCCTGTTTTCAACAGGCATTAGTTGAGGACTCCATGGAGAAGTTAGTTGTTGATCTCACTCTCCGGGAAGGGCATTTATGATAGCCTTTCCATGGAAGCTCAATTTGTTAATTGGCAGCAGTCTTGTACTTCTCTATACCTTTCTTTGTGTCAATTTTATCTTCAAACCAATATTGGCTCCCTCTTTTATGTTCTCTCTCTCTCTCTTTCTCTCTCTCTCTTTCTCTCTCTCTTTCTCTCTTTCTCTCTCTCTCTTTCCTGTCTTCTATTCCTAACCAGGCTCAATCTTCCTGGTCGCACATGTTTTCCTTTCCTCCCCCTCGTTTTCTCCTACTTCTCTCTCCATTCGCTGCCCCCCCCCACTTCCCCTGTACTCTGTGGGACTTGTCCCTTCGCAGTTCTGTGAGAGACTTTATATGAATCTCTTAGAATACACCTTGTATCTACTTCCTCTGGTGGTGTGAATTATACACAGGAATTTGTTCATTTCTTCTACTTTTTGTTTGTGTTTTCCTCCATTTCTTTAAGGGATTTTCTCACATCTTCTTTGAGGGCCTCTATCATTTTTATGATGGTAATTTTTAAGTCGTTCCCTTCTACTTTCCTCTGGTTCCTCTGCTTTGTTGTTGTGTTCCATTCTAGTTGGTGTAGATTCCCTAGATTCTGGTGGTGTCATGCTTGTCTTTTTGTTGTTAGGTGTTTTCTTTTTCTCTTTTTTTTTTTTTTTTTTTTGTATTGCCGTCTTCCCATAGCTTCTTCTAGTAGGTGTTGGTGGGGGTCTCCCCTTCTCTCTATGGTACTTCCCCGGTGGGCTTATGTGGGTCAGAGATTCAATGTATACAGCTCTGTGTGGTCCAAGCTCTATAGGAAGTCTCTCTGCAGACAGGAACCCACAGATGGGGTCAGGGATGAGGATCCAGTAGAAGATTCCTCTAACAAATGGCTCTAGCCAATGGCTGTCGGAAGAGGACAAAGTCTGAGTTGAAACTTGGGAGGTTTCCTCAGGATGGTGGGATCTCACTGGAAACTGTCACCCTTCAGCTGAGGCCTCTTTCTTTAGCAGAGGCCCAGCTTTGGGGGTCAAGGATTTTTCCGATGGGAACTCAGAGTAGACCTGCAGAGATAGGCAGATCTCTGGGAGAGGTCCGGGACCCCAGCCCCCTCCCTCCCTCTTACCTTCTTTCCCTGCTCACATGTACCCTGACAACCCTCCCCTCCCATCCCCCCACGGCCATTCCACATGTAGGACTATGTGGGGTCATGTAAATCTCTCAAGTCATTTGAAGGTATATTCTAAGAGATTCATATAAGGTCCCTTACATAGCAAGAACCTGGAAGCAACCTAGATGCCCCTCAATTGAAGAATGGTTAATGAAGATGTGGCACATCTACACAATGGAATACTACTCTGCAGAAAAAAATAATGGTATCTTGAAATTCGCAGGCAAGTGGATGGCACTTGAAGAAACCATCCTGAATGAGGTAACCCAGTCACAAAAAGAGAAACACAGTATGTACTCACTCATATATTGATTTTAGAACTAGAGCAAATGATCACCAGCCTATAATTCACATCACCAGAGGAACTAGGATACAAGTTGTATTCTAAGAGTTTCATATAAAGTCCCTCACAGAACTGGGAAGGGACAAGTCCCCCAGACCTCAGGTAAAGTGGGGGAGGACAGCTAATGGAGAGAGAAGTAGGAGAAAATGAGAGGGAGGAGAGGAAGGCATGTGCGACCAGGAGGATTGAGCCTGGTTAGGAATGGAAAATAGGAAAGAGAGAGAGAGAGAGACAGAGAGAGAGAACATAAAAGAGGGAGCCAATATTGGTTTGAAGATAAAGTTGAACACAAAGAAAGGCCTAGGGAACTACAAGACTGCTCCCAACTAACAATCTCAGCTCCCGTGGAAAGGCTATCATAAATGCCTTTCCCGGAGAGTGAGATCAACAACTAACTTCTCCATGGAGTCCTCAACTAATGCCTGTTGAAAACAGGAGCAAACACCCATACATAAACACTGAGTCGAACTAGAACCCAGAAGCAGATGGAGAGGACAAGACCATGCAGTAGAAGTACATAGAGACAGCTTACCTGAACAAGGAGGAGCTAAGGGCCACTAGACTGATAGCTGGGAAGCCAACAGGGGACTGACTCGGACCCCCCTGAATATGGGTCTCAGCCAGAAGGTCTGAGCAGTCTAAGAGACCTCAGACAGTGGAGCCAGGATGTATCCCTGGTGCACAAAAGGACTTTGCAAACATATCCCCCATGGAGGGATAACTGCCTTATTCTAGAGATAGGAGAGAAGCCCTAGTCCCTACTTCACAGGACCTGTCAGATCTACATGACCCCAACTGGATGGCATTCCCGTACATATGGTATTGTGGTGGGGGGTTGGGAGGGAGGGTGTTTAGAGTGCATGGGAGAGGGTAGAGAGGGCAAAAGGGAGGGAAGGAGGGAGGGAGGGCTGGAGGGGAGAGAGGGAGGGAGGGAGGAAGAGGGAACTGGGATCGACATGTAAAATAATAAATTAAAAAAAAAAAAAAACGCTTTGACTCCAAAATTTAAGTTGAAGAACAAGTTACTGGGGAAAAGTATTTCTATTTTTGTTTCCACAGAAAATGAAAAGATGTGGATTCCTTCCAGACTAATGTGGTTTGATCACGCCAGACCGCCTGAAACAGAGTACAAGCTGATCCTACATTCCAAACAGCTGGACAAAACAGCCCTACAGACTACAGCTAGGATATCTGAATCTTCTTCGAATCCCCCAAGACAGCGCCCCCCTTACCAGCAGGAAGTAGTTTGGAAAGAACGACGCCCAAATTCCCAAATATTGTGTATAAATGTTTGTTTTCATTTAATTGGACTTTGTTATATAAAATTAAATAAAAAAAAAAAAGGTCCCTTACAAAATGGGAATGGACAAGTCCCCCAGAGCCCATGGGAAGTGGGGGGGGCAGTGAATGGAGAGAGAAGTAGGAGAAAGAGAAGGGGAGGAGAGGAAAGCACATGTGACTAGGAAGATTGAGTCAGGGTAGGAATAGAAGACAGGAGAGAGAGAGAGAGAGAGAGAGAGAGAGAGAGAGAGAGAGAGAGAGAGAGAACATAAAAGAGGAGCCATTATTGGTTTGAAGAGAATACTGAACCTAAAGAAAGATCTAGAGACCTACAAGACTGACTCCAACTAACAATTTGAGCAACTGTGTAAAGGCTGCCATAAATGTCGTTCCCTGGTAGTGAGATCAACAACTAATTTATCCACCATCATGGAGCCCTCATCTAGTACCTGTTGGAAATAGAAGCAGACACCCATAACTAAACACTGAGTTGAACTATAATCCAGATGCAGAAGAAGAGGACAAGACCAGGTGGCAGAAACACATAGAGACAGCTGACCTGAACAAGGAGGAACTAATGAGCCCCCCAGACTGATAGCTGGGAATCCAGCATGGGATTGACTCAGACCCCCTGAATATGGATCTCAGCCAGAAGGATTGAACAGTCTAAGGGACCTCAGATAGTGGAACTAGGATGTTTTCCTGGTGCACAAAAGGACCTTACAGACAAATCCCCCATGGAGGGATACTCCCTTAACCTAGAGGCAGGAGAGAAGTCCTAGCCCCTAGTTATCCTGTTTTTTCATATCCACTAAACATATACCCATTTCATCATTCTTTATTTTATTAGTGGAGAGTTTCTAAAATAGTATTTAATTAATTAGTTTATATATTATCTGTGCATATCAGGTTATTTTGCCTTTATCTACATGCATTTCTATGCACATGCAAATATCTGCTGTTCAGGGAGGCTGAAAGAAGTCTTCAGATCCACTGGGTCTGGTATTACATTTGGTTGTGAGTCAGCACATAGGTGCTGAAGTTCAAGCACATATCCTTTGGAATATTAGTTAGTGCCCTTAACTGCTGAACCATCTCTGCAGTTCCTATTTATTGGCATTTTACTGTATGACAAACTTTCCATTCTCTATGCATTTGTTAGCTAAACATGAAAAGTATTCAAGTATCACTCAATATTACTGCCATTTTTGATCCACAAATTTTCTCAGACTTCAGTTCTTTCACCCTAGCTTTCTCTTTGGTGTATCTCCAAAGATACACCATTTGGGCATTACTTTCTGCAGCTTCTCTTATCTGGAGTAAGCTCTATCTTCAGTGAGTACCAAGGCAGTGTTTTGAATTTTTTTTTAAAAAAACCTGCTTCTTTCTTTCTCTTCATTGTTTAACAATCTGACTCCTTACAGTTGTTCATATCTCAAGTTAGAGAGAATAAGACAGACTTATTCAAAACACTCAGTTAAGAAGTTTCACACTTTAGAGATAAATTATTTTTTTCAACAAGTTATAGGATGGATAGGACCACATGATGTGCTACCTGAGGGTTTTTTTTTTTGTTTTTGTTTTTAGATGCATTTATATCTTGTGCATTGTGCATGTGCATAGTACTCATGAAGGCCAGAAGAACATATCAGATCCTCTGGAAGTAGAATTATGGATAGTTGTTAGTTACCATATTTGTGCTAGGAATTAAACCTCAGTCCTTTGGAAGACTAACTAGTGTTCTTAACCACTGCACCATATCTCCAGCTCCTAAAATTAAATATCAAAAAAAGGTATGATCTACTATATGCAATTATATGACATCATAAATTATTTTAGTTACAACTGTTTTAGTAAATATGTTTTAGCCAAACCTCATTTTATTACAGTGTAACAATAGTTTGAACTGTCTTGCCTAAATAATTCATTTTTAAATATACAGTATTTTCACAAAACTTAAAGCTAATTATCTGAATGCTCTTATAGTCAGTTAAAATTCCTGATTTTTTTTCTTAAAATATTATTGCCTTAATATTTTAATGTAGTATGGTGTGTGTGTGTGTGTGTGTGTGTGTGTGTGTGTGTATACAATGACATGTTCCATGTGAAGTTCGTTTTCTCTTTCATTTTTTTATACTGTGTAGAGATCACACATAGGTGGCAGGCTTGTGTTTATGACAGTGTTCAGCTGTGCAGTCCTAACTAATCTTAAACTCAAAAGACTCCTGCCCAAGTGACCCAGTATGGGAATATGGGTGTGCAACAAAAGATCTGACTAGGCAAATGAAAAACTTTAGGCACAATCAATTCTGTTTATTGAATTATTTGTGAGATAGCATCTTACATGTGACCTAAGCTGGCCTCTTACATGGTAGAATTTCAGGCATGTGTCATCATGTTTTGCACTAGAGCTTTGCACTAGTGCTAACTAATAATTTCAGTCAGATTATGTTTACCTTTATGGAGATGAGGAATAGGAGATTCAGAAATAGTCTTGTCTGTGCTCCAGTTTCCACAATTCTTAATGATTTTCTACTTGACTTTACTATTGGCTATATATAATCTCACTTACATTGCAGTTTAAAATGTAGACTTAAGTGCATGGGGGTGGGTGGGATGGGCAGAGGCTGGGGGAATGGAAGGACGGGAGGGAGAAAGAACTGGAATTGGTATGTAAAATTAGATTGTTTTTAAATAAAATTAATTAAAAAAAGAAGAAAGTAGCCAATTCTCATGAGCCTCCACTTTTCTGAATTCTTCCCAACTCATTTCTGTTAATGGCCTCAAGTTTTGAAACATATTTCCAGAACATATTCTTATAAAGCTTTTGAAAGTACAGGATTTTATGACTCCACAAATTTATTTGGCCAAATTATTATTGTTGGAAGTACACGCTGAATTTCTTTGAGTTTTTTGATATTACAAGTAAAAATGAAAGAATAGAGTATAGCTCTGTCATTCTGGACTTTATTATAGGAACCATAATCCCAAATAAGTTCTACCCTTTAAAAGTTGCTTTTGTCATGGTGTTTTATCACAGAAATGAAAAAAAAATAATACAGAAGTTCATAACAGTCACTGTTGCTGTGAAGAAGCTGACCAAACTGGGTTTTTTGTTTGTTTGTTTTACTTTTGAGAAACATGGAAGATGTTGGAACTTCAGGAAAAATGCTGTAAACAGAGCTTAGTGAGATGATCTAGTAGGAGATTAGAAGAGAGTAGTGTTTAAACCACTTTGAATGGTGGAGGCAACAATTCAAGAGTCTTTAGTGGTGAAGAGGGTCTCCATTAGCAACTGTGGAAGAAGCCATTTATATAATATTTTGTCAAAGAATATGCATGTCTTCTGCTCCCAGCCTAAGAACTTGCATGTAGCAAAATTAAAAACTAATGTACTGATTTCTTTGGTGGAGGAAATTTCAAGACAGAATAAAATTGGATCTGTGGCATGGTTTCTAAGGGTAAGTTTTATACAGGTCTACAAAAGAACAAATAAGTCAGAAAGAAACACAAACTACAGTTTGGAGAGAAATGAGCACTGAGAAGATTAATAGTAAGTTCAAGGTATATACTGAGAAGTTGTAATTGTTACCTGCTGTGCTTTGGAATACTAAGAAACGTGCCTTCAAGTAAAGTCTCCAGCAATCTAAGCTTTCAAATTATGAACAGAGACAGCCTAAGGGGCTTGCTTCAACATACAAATGCTGTTTCTATGAGGGTCCAAAGGGGAAAGGGTCTGTAAAAAATTGGCAGCCAAATTGGCAGCACTATCCATGTGATATTAGCTTTGGAAATATGAAAAAATGCAGGAATGAACAAGTCATGGTTATTCCTCCATGGTTTCCAAATGCTGCTGAGGCCAGGTAATGTGTGGCAGTCTTGGAATCTTTCTGAGAAAGCCTAGAGAGTCCATCACATGAAGTTGTAAAAGTGTAGTCTGTATTGGAGCCTCCAGATTTTGGTGATCCAGAGAAATGAGATATCTTCTAAGTAGAGCTAAATACAGTGAGTGGAATAAACCCAAGAGGAGAGAGAGAGATATGTCACAGGAAAAAAATCTAGATAGGCAGTCACCAAGCACTTTGAAACTAAAGTCTAAAACACAGAACCTTAAACTTAAGGACTTAGTATTTGTCCTTCTGGGGTTTGGTCTTACTTTGGTCCCAAATTTGCCACTATGTTCCATCTATCCCTTTTGGAATGAGAATGTATACTCTGTGCCATTATATGCTGAAATATTGTTTTTGATTCTACATGGAGAAGTATTTAAGAGAAAGTTTGGAAGTTTAAGCAATGCTTTAGTGACTGCTAAAGACTGTGAGGATTTAAGTTGTATTAGATTAATTTTGCTTTGTGATGCAGCCATGTACTTATGTGAGTCATGGAGTTTACTGTGATGATTTGAATGAATGAGAAATATCTCCATAGGTTCAAATATTTGAACAGTTGGTCCTGGTCAGTGGTGCTATTTGAAGTAGTTATGGAACTTTTATAAGGTATAGCTTTTCTGGAGGAAGTTTGCTACTGGAAATGGATTTGAAAGTTTATAGTATCACCCCAGCTTGGTCTCCTTGCTTCTGTTCTATTTTGCTTTCTACAACTTTAGGAGGAAAGGTTTTAATTGACTTTCAGGTTGGAGCCTACTATGAAGGGAAGTAAAGGTAGGAACTCAAGGTAGGAATCTGGATACAGGAATTGAAGCAGAGACAGTGGGTTGCTCACCTAACTGTCAGGTACAGTTCAGGCCTACCTGTCCAGGAATGGTGTTATCCAGTGGGGTTAGCCTCCCATATCAACCATTAATCAAAAAAATGTTCCATAGGCACACCTACAGGCCAATCTGATGGATAGAATCCTTCAGTAGAAGTTCCCTCTTTATAGATATTCTGGGTAGTGTTTTGTCAACTTGACAGAAGCTAGTGTAATCTGCAAAGAGAGAGCGTAAGTTGAGATAATTCCCTCAATAGGTATATAGGAAGTTCTGTGAAGTATTTTCTTTATTAATGACTGATGTGGGAGGGCCCAGCCGATTGAATGGTACCACCCTGGGCAGGTGGTCCTGGGATGTGTAAGAAAGCAGGGTAAGCAAGCCATTATACACTCTGCTTCAGGCAATGCCTCTAGTTCTTGCTCTGCCCGAGTTTATCCTTTGGCTCCCTTCCATAATGAACTGTAATCAGTATGTATGAACTAAGTAAGTCTTTTCTTCCCCATGTTGCTTTTAAACATAGTGTTTCATCACAACCATAGGAAACAATCTAAAAGAGTGGGTTTGTTTAGGTTCATTTCAAGTTGACAAATACTAGCAATAATAATGTACTGTTGACCTGCCAACTACTGCCATGGCTCCTCTGTTATTATGGACTCTACTTCTGGAATTAAAAACCAAATAGACTCCTTCTGTAAGTTGTCTTTGTCATGGCATTCTATCACAGCAATAAAAATATCACTATATACTTTTGTGTGTATGTGCATATGTGTGTGTGTGTGTGTGTGTGTGTGTGTGTGTGTACTCATATGTGAGGTCAGATGACAACTTGCAGTGGATTGAACTTCAGTGATCAGGCTTGGTGGCAAGCTGCTTTGCCCACTGAAACATTTCACTAATCCACTGTATTCTTGTTTCAATTTTTTTCTTTCCAATAATTGTTTTCCTGGTTTTACTTTGTTCTTTCCATAAATTGATTTTTTAATTTTACTTTTTCTTGTTTTTTTTTCTTTCTGAAGACAGTAAATGAGACTCATCTTTAATCTCTTTCTCTGAGATCTTTCTGGTATTTTTAATTTAGGCTTTAATCTTTCCTCTTAAGACTGTTTTCATTGTATTCCATAGGTGGTATGACTTAAGCTTCATTTTCATTTGACTCTAAGATATTTTTTTTTTAAAGAATGACATCTTGGTTTCATCAATAACCCATTCATCATTAATAGACTGTTAACTAAATAAGCTTGTATGTGTTATGTAGTTTCTCTTGCTGGTGATTTCTAGTTTTCTTTCATTTTTGTTGAAGTTTGAAAAACAATTTCAATTTTTAAATTTTTTTTCCTAAATTTGTGAAGACTTGCTTTGTGTAGCCATGTTTCATAAAGAAAGTTCAGTGAGTTGCTAAGGAGAATGTGTATTCTGGAATATTTGGAATAAATGTTTTATAGACATTGTTACATTCATTCATGCCAAGAGGTCATTTAACTAAACTATTTATTCATTGATTTTGCTTTTGTTGTTGAGATGACCTGTCTATTGATGTGTGGGATATGGATGTCACCCACTACTATTATCCTGCAGTTAGTCTGTTTCATTACATATATTGTCATTTGTTTTTTGAACTTGGGTGCACTTTTGTGGTTAGTGCATATATGTTTAGAATTGTAATATCTTCTTGATTTGTTGTTCCTTTTACCAGAACTGAGTGGCTTTATTGATTCTTAATAATTTTTATATCTGATCTATCTTGTCAGATGTTATACTAGTGACACCAGTTTAGTTAATTCTGTTTCTTGAAGTTTCTTTTTCCATACTTTCTCCTAAGAGTTCATGTATCTTTGATGGTGAAGTGTGTTTCGTGTAGACAATAAATAGATTTTATTTTATTTTTTAAATCTAGCCTTTCAATCATTGCCTTTTGAATGGGTGGACTTTGTCCATTGATGTTTTTTGTTTTGTTTTGCTTATCCTATTGGTATTTATTATTTTTCTATTCTTTATTTGTTGAAATACTGTTCTGTTTTTTTTTTTTTTGTTTGTTTGTTTTGTTTTGTTTTGGATCTGGTTTTCTTTTTCTTCAGTCTGAATAATTCCTGCAAGTATTTTTTTGTAGCGCTATCTCTGTTGTCATGAATTTATTTACCTAATTTCATAGTGATACTTTCCTTCTTTTATGACAATGTTTTTGTTTTGATCCCTTTTGCTCCACCATCATCTCCTCCTATTTTTTCAAATATAGTAGTCTGGATTTTCAGGTATTGTCATTCTGAACTTTAAATATTGCATTCTAAGTCCAGGTCACTTTCAAAGTTTCTATTGAGAAATCTGCTGTTATTCTAATAGGTTACTTTTATAAGGACCTTCATATTTCTGTCTTGTAGGTTTCAGTATACTTTCTTTGTTCTGGTACATTTAGTGTTTGATTTAGTTATTTTTCTAGTTTCTGTGAGGAAATACCTAGCAAACAACTTAAGGTTGGGAGGATTTATTTCCTCCCATCCATTGTAGTAGAAAAGCCTGACAGTAGGAACTTGAGGTATCTGCACTTATGAAACAGAGTTAGAGTGCTCAGCTCACTTTCTCCTTTACATTCAGCCTGAAATACCACTGAGAAGCAAATGTGACTCGATAGAGATAAATAGGGAACAGAGTATAAACTCAGTCTGCATTGCTTGCTTGTTCTAAGTTTCAAGTCTCTTGAAATTCCTTCCCAAGCTTCTAGATACCAGTCATACTCCTAGGTTATACTTTATGAGGTTGTGTCACAAATTCTGGATACATTATGAATGGTGTTTTTGTTTTTGGATGGTTCTTTAGGAGATGAAGTCACAGATGATGATCTCAGTTGGGGGTTTTTCACAGGTCAGGTAGAATATGCTGGTCACAACTGTAAATGATTTTTTTTTTTGTATTTATTGTATTAGTCAGGTATTGAATGTAGTTCTTTCCTCTGGATGGTACTTTGAGAAGTCAAGTCACAGATGTTGGCTCTGTCACTGGGCATTCCATCACAGGCCAGCTTGCAGATGCTTATTTCACATCTGGAAAACACTTTAAAAGGTCAGTAGCAAATATAAACCATACCCTTGGGTGGTCCTTCCTAATGTTTGGTGCAGCACTTGGAACTTTGGTGTTTCTGCACACTTTGACACGGTTTCCATTCTATTGAATTCTTGGTATGTATATTTCAGTGCTTCTTTCTTAAAAATATAGACTACTCTGTCAGCTAGGTTTCAGGATATAGTCCTATGACACTTGTTCAGAGTTTTCTAAGAGCGTGGTTCACAGAAAGCCTGAGGATACCAAGACAAGTCTTTACAATTATTTTTGTGCTTGCTTTATTTATTTATTTATTTATTTATTTATTTATTTATTTATTTAGCATATTTGTATGGCTGTGCTTGAGGTGTATGCAGATTGTGCCTTCTCACTCTTTGACTTTGGCTGGCAGTCTTAGTTTATACAGGCTCAGCAAGCCAGAGAAAGACAGTAAGTAAGCAGCACTACTCTCTGACCTCTGTGCTATCTCCTGCCTTCTGGTTCCTTCTGTGCTTGAGTTTTTGTTTTCACTTTCTTCAGTGACGAAAAGTGATGGGGAAGTGTGAGTCAAATTAATCTTTCCTCCACAAGTTGCTTTTGGTCATGGTGTTTCATCACAGTAATGGTAACCATAAACAAGGGTAGAAATTGGTACTAGGAATGGAGTATGGCTATGACAGACCTGACCATATTGTTTGCGGAAGGATTCTGGAAGGAATTTGGAACTTTAAGCTAGAAAAGGCACTGAGTATTCAAAGACTGATGATTTACTCTGTGGCAGACTGGAAGAAAAGACTGTTGACATAAATGCAGAAAATGGAAGCCTGGGTTATAAAGTTGTGGAGGAAATTTTAAAGATTCTATTGGGATCATTAGTTACTTTGAATTAGGTTTTTGAGGTTCTGGTCAGCTAGTGCTGTAGAGTCAGCCATAATTAACAAGAGATAAACACCTTTGAAGTGAATCTTCTGATTCATTTGGATAATTGATGCTGGTTAGTTAGAGTTGAGAAATTAATGCTGGTTAAAAAGAGACCAGCATCAGTGAAGTTTTGTTTTTGCTTTCTCAAGACAGGGTCCAGTATCATTGAAGTAAAATATTCTGGGAAATATTACCTGAGAGTCAGCCACAGAAGTTGTGTTCCATAGGTGGTCAAAGTTATAGCTCACACAGGCTACTGAATTTGATAGTGTAAGAGTCTTCCAGGTGGTACTGGTTTTGAAGACATGAAGGGATCATGGAGAACAGCTAAAGCTTGGCACTGTTGAAGGCTCAGAATTAAAGGGGTCATGAAGATAAGTTGAGGCCTGGAACCATGAAGAGAGCCCAGGAGAGGATACTGGTGAAAGTGTAGCTTAGTTGCAGCAGAAGAATCCCAAATTTTGGAGATGTCAGTACTATGGGAAGACCACCAAGAATAGTAGTAGCAGAGGAACAGAGACTGTCTGAGCTTATAAAACAAGCTGTGTGTGCTGCAGTTGCCAGAGCCAGAGAAGTGATCCAATCCCCTTGGAGGAGCTCAGAAAATTGTCAGTGAGTCACAGACATTAGTTATTTACACAGTTGGAATTTGTTTTTACTTTATGAAATTGTGACTGTGTCCTGCTTCTTCTGTCTTGAAGTAAGAAAATATTTAACTTAGTTTTGATTTTATAGAAGCCCACAGTTCACAGTAGATTTTTCAAAGTTCTGAATTTTAAAAGAAACCTGATATTTTAAAGAGACTGAACTTTAAAAATGTTTGGATTTTTAAAGACTGGTTGATGTTTACAGTTTGGAATATTTATAGTGTGATATTAATATTAATTTGTGATCTTGAGGATGAATAAGAAAGGAAATGTTTGGGCCTAATAATGTTGTATTTGTGTGTCAAGTTGACAAGATTCAATTATGTTGGATATTTTAATGTCAACTTGCACAAGCTAGAGTCATCAAAAAGGAGGAAACATTAATTGAGAAAATGCCTCCATAAAATCCAGGTATGAGCATTTTCTTAATTAATAATTTATAGTGCTATGGGATAATCTTTTTGTACATTATGAAGATGTGTCTCTGGCAAGACACCCTTGGAATGATTTAATAAAGAGTTGAATAACCAATAGCTAGACAGGAGAGAATAGGCAGGATTTCTGGGCAGAGATAGAAACTTGGGAAAATAATCTGAGAGACAGATAATTTGCCAGCAACATACAGAAGAAGTCAGACTTACAGTATGGAGGAGAATTAATGAGCCATGTGGCAGAACATAGATTAATATAAATGGATTAATTTAAGTTACAAGAGCTAGTTGGGCACAAGCCTAAGCTAAGGCCAAACTTTCATAATTAATAAGAAGTCTCTGTGTCTTTATTTGGCAGCTGGTGGTACAATGAATGTTCAACTACAGTATTAGGGAAAGTTAAGCCCATATTTGCTGGGGCCAACTCTGGGTTGGTGGTTCTTGGTTCTATAAAAAGGCAAGCTGAAAGCAGAGGAAGCCATAAGGAACAAGCCAGTAAGCAGCACTCCTCCAAGGTTGTAAGCTCCTTCCTCCTGGCTCCTGTCCTGCTTGAATTCCTGTTTTGACTTTGTCAATGATGAACAATGATGTGGAAGCATAAAAACAAATAAACCTTTTCTACCTGTAAGTTTTTTCATCATGATGAGTATTACAATAACAGGAAGCTAAGACATTCAAAATTATATATTCAAAGCCTCTTTCTCAATGAGACTTCAATTACTTCAAATAGTGTAATTCCTTTTTCAGTCTGTGAAATCAACTGCATCAGAAACCCAACAGGGAAAAAAGTCTTTGGTTCCTTTCTGTACCTCTCAGTAGAAGTAATCTCCCACTCTGAAACAAAGAATCTGGGAAGTAGAGCTTAACACTTGCAGTAATAGAAAGACAAAATTTTGTAAGTGGTTACTAGGGTGATGATGGAGTAGAGCCATTTCCATTTCCAACCCTTGATTATTGGAACCCAAAATGCTGAATATGGGAGAAACAGTGTCATACATTGGATGCTTTGTCCAAGTAGAAACAGTGCTGAACAACCTATCCCAGCTATATTGAGACATGGTTTTCTTTGTAGTTGCGTCTTTAAAAGGTCATCATACTTTCCAAGCAAGCTAGTAAGGTGAGGACCATGGGAAGTGTTAGAACCCAGACTTTCCAGATGCTGCACCAAAGACACTCATAGACCTAGCCCCGCCAAAGCATCTGCAGTTTTCACTTCCCACCCCCTGCCACCCCTGCTTCCAGAAAGGGCTCACAGGACATACCCAATTCCTGAATCCTTTGTCCCCTTGCACATAGCACAGGGAGATAAATCTCCCTCTTGGTACACAAGAATCATGGTACAGGATTTTCTTCTCTTCTTAAATCATTAAGAATATACACCTGGGCCACCCAGATAGCTATGAGGGTAAATGTTCTTGTCATCAAGTTTAATGACCTGAGTTCCATCTTTAGGGTCCATGTGGTGGGGAAGAGAACTAACTCCTGCACATGCATGATCTCTCTCTCTCTCTCTCTCTCTCTCTCTCTCTCTCAATCTCTCTTCCTCTCTCCCCCTCTCTCTCTGTCTCTCTCTCATGTATACACACACACACACACACACACACACAAACACACACGTGTGCACACACATTTTTTTTTCCATAAATGAAAAACGTAGGTGACTCACTTTGGCAGTACTTAAGCTTCTTACTTCAGAACCCCCATCCCGGACCACTTAAGATTTTAATAAATCTTTTACTTTGAGCTCCTGGTTTTCCTATATAGGCTTTTGTTCCTGCAGTTTTCCTTCCCAGCCAGACTTCCTGATATGAACAAGTAGGTAGGTTTTCAGGTTCTCCAGAACAGCGAGTTCTCCTTTCTCTTAGCAGATTTGTGGCCAATTTCAGTTTGTGAACACACTTAACTCATCCCTGAATTACATAAGCACATTTTTCCAAGTTCAATCCCAGACTCACAAAAGAAAATGAAAAGCTCATCTTATACCCTGAAGCCAGGCAAAAATGCCTTTGCCATATCTGTTTAACAATATTGTTCTTTCTCTTTTACCTCTCTCTCATTTCTGCAGTGAAAAAATCTCTCTGCAAATGTTTAGGCTGTCTTCCTAGAAACATTCCTTACTTTCATGCTTGCTTTGGAGCCTCATATAGAAAATTCAGCGAACAATTAAAAGCTAACTTGGAATCTTGTTGCCTGCTATTTGAGATCCTTGGAATTGTTTATATGTCATTCTGTCTGGTGGCTACTAATAAATGTGTTCATGGTAATAGTTTTTATATAATTGCCTTTATGTTTCATTTTATGCCATGAGAAAATAACCAAATAACAAAATATATAAGCACTTCATTAATAAATCCTTTAGATTTTATCAATCACTTTTGAGGCATATGTCTATTTTTAAGATGCCTGCATGAGCACTGGTGTATGTTTAAGCATGTATATATGAACATTTTATGATTTTTGATTACTTGAGAGCATTTTTTCCTAGCTATTATTTGTTTTTCAGCTAAAAACACCACTTGCAATTTTCTTACCTTTGTCAAGCTAGGAAAAGAGACAACTCTAAAAACTAAACTAAGTAAAAAATACGATTATTTAAAAAATTGCTTACCAACCTTTAAGACGTACAAAGACATCTTAAGGTTCACAGAGAATCCTGATGTATTTCATTATGCTATAAATATAATTTCTTTTTTTAGTATCTTTGAGATGATACTCTACTTTTGTGTCTTCGGGCTTAGCATAGTTTTGTCCTCAGATAAAGAATAATTAAAAATGGAGCTAAGCAAGTAAAGACCAAATCATGTTAAAATGTTTGGTTAAAAGAGCTAAAACTTAAGCTCCAAGTATGTATTACTGTTTTTGGATTCACTATTTTCCCAGGCAGAGACAGATATAATGGCTTCCACTGACATTTGCTGGTGCAATAACCTTTCCTCCTGCAGAACAGGGCAGCAATGCAGGGATTCTGGCAACTTTAGAATGTAACTGTCCCAATTATACATTCTGGAAGTCAGGAAATTGCCATAGGATATGTTTGGGGCCTGGAAGGACTCACTGTGAGTTGGGACTTGGCTAAACCTGACCTCTATAAACCTCTAATTTGACTAGCTAGTTTGAAATTCCTTAGAATCAATATCACTACAGAGTTAGATATACTAAATCTTGAAAGGTCTGGTTGTTTCCTTGTCTTTAATGTTAACTAGATCAAAGACCATGAGCGTTTTGGGGAAATGAGGAAGAAAGACTAACAGGAAAACTTTTCTGTAGTGTATTAAGATTTTCCTAAAGGGGACCTGGCTCTCTTTCATTTAAGGGTCTGAGGGTATACCTCTTTTAAGTCTGGAAAATGGTTGAGGGGTCACAATTCTCTGTTGCCATGATTCAAGTTAATACTTTTTCTGTTTGCTCTGGAATTATTTCTCTTTTACAGAATGAACAAAAATTTGGTAGGATTTCTATCTAATTAATTTCTGGATATACCATGTTTAATTAGCCAGCACCATAGGTCTATCCATCAGACTGTTATGATCATTTCTTTATTTCTGTTGACCATTATAGTAAATGCATTTGCCTTGCATTTTATGGTGATTAAATGCTGTCACTTGGCTCTCAGAAATTAAGGCTCAAATTATACATATTGTACTTCAGTTATCCAATTGGCCAACTGTTCCTTCTTTGTTAAAGTCTGTTAGACAGAGAAAACCAATAACAGAACTTATTCTTCTAGACTCTTCCATTGTGGAGGAATAGGTTGTACGTAGGAGATCTACTTCAGCATTGTGCTTTTTCTGATAGTTCTTTCATCAATAGTCATCAAACACTATCATACATTTCCAGATCTTTTACAGGAGACTTATATTTGAGCTACTTTCAGCCAACAATCTCACACTGAATACAATGTGAGTACGTTTTTTTAATTGTGTGAGCTTAAACATTAATTCCAGAATCTCTGCACACATGATAGATATTAACAAATGTAGCATGACCTAATTTTATGCTCTTTGTGCCATTTTGTCATACCCATAAATTCCACTCCCATACATATTTGCCACATCTGTGTCATAAGAATGGCATGGTAGAAACACAGATGAAGATAATTGTGTCTTTTCACATTGTCAGAATTAGTTGAAAAACAGTAGAGTCATAAAGAATATCAATTTTATGGCAGTGATTTTCCATGTTCTCCAGATTCCCATAATAACAGTTAAGACAAACTTGTTCTAATCTTAACCTTTGATATTAACTCTCAGACTATATATTACAACACTCAGTAAATTTATCAATTTGTCAATCTACCTGTTATCTATCTAATTTGTATAAATGTATCTTACAGAATGATTACAAGGGATTAAAAAGGCCACAGCAGAATTAGAGGAGTTTCAAATAACCCTATCATAGTTACATTTCTATTGCTGTGATAAAACACTATGACTAAGGCAACTTAGAAAAGAAAGTACTTAATTAGGCTTAACTTTTCAGAAGGTTAGTGTCCACGACAATGTAGTGAAGGAACAGCTCAGAACTCACATCTTTATCTACAGGGATTGAAAATGGTGCTAGGCTTTTGAAATCCCAAAGCCCACCCTCAGTGACACACCTACGCCAACAAGGCCACATCCCATAATTCTTCACAAATAGTTCTACAACTGGGAATTAAATATTTAAACACGTAAACCTTTTGGGGTTATTCTTATTCAAACCACTACATTGCACTCCCGGGCCCACATATGTCATGGCATATTATAATGCAAAAATTTAGTTCAACTTCAAAAAAGCCCCTAGTCTTTCACTGACTTAGCACATTTTAAAAGTCCAAAGTCTCAGTCTCTTTTGGGCCTCACGGAAATCTTTTAGTTGTAACCACTGCAAATTTGGAAAAGCAAATTACATACTTCTAACATACAATGGCACACAATATATATTACCATTTCAAAAAGGAGTAATGGGGGTATAGGTAGAAAATATTGGTTCAAAGCAAGATCAATACACAGCAAGGCAAATTTCTAATGATTTAACTCTATGTGTAATGTCAAATGATTTAGATGCCCTTCTCATATCCCATTCCTTCCAGCTTTGCCAAGAGCAACACATTAAACTTTCTTGGGATGAAAGTAGCTCTCCTTGGGACATATCTCAGGGTTCTGGTATCTATACTGTCTTCGGTTCTCCACTGCAACCCAGGCTTCACTTTCACAGCTTTTCTTCATGTCCTATGTGGATCTTAGTGCAGGGCTCTCCTGTCCTGTCAAATGCCTGTTCTCAGAAATTCCTTTTAACCATGGAGGAAGACTCCACAACATATTTACTTATGTACCCTTCATAACTCTAAAGCCAGAACAATGTAGACATTATGGCTAAGTTTGACTGACCATTCGAGATGGTCACCTGACCACCTTGAATCACAGAAGATTAGCCTTTTGTTGATACTTTGTAGAACCACAACATTCTCCAGTCCTTTCAGTGCTACAAGTGAGAAGTTTTGATGTTGAGGTCTTGCCATGAGGGTACCATTGCCTGTATTCCAATTTGGATCTAGGATCTTTTTAATAGTCCCATTTCTTTCAGGTCAAGCCTTGGTTCCAACATGAAATTTCCTGGTGCCCTTTTTCTCTTTAAACTATACATTTTATAGTCTTTTTTTTTTTTTTTTTTTTTTTTTTTTTTTTTGGTGTGTGTCTTATTTAGGGATTCCTTTTGTTAATTTTTACTTTTAAATTTTTTAATATTTTATATTATTTAACATATTGATCCCAGTTGCCTCTACTTTCCATCCTCCCATGCCCCCCATACCCCCCAATCTCATCCCTCATCCAAAGTCCTAAAGTCTTCTACATTTATCCAAAGAAATAAACAAACAATAAAAAAGAAGACAACTCCCATCACCCCACATGTATAGGAAAGTCTGTCACAGCAATAGTATACTTCCTGATACAAACTTTTGTCTTAATTACTCTTTTATTTCTGTGGTAAACATCATTGCAAACTTATTAAGGAAAGCATTTAATTTGGGTTATGATTTTAGAGGGCTGCAGGCAATGGTGGTGGAGCAAAGGAACAGTTTAGATTTCACATCTTGATCTACAACCACAAGGCAGAGAGAAAGAGCACTAGGAATGTGTGTTCTTAGCATCATTGGTAAAAGAATTTAAAAAAAGAATTATAGAGACACTTAATGACCAACTTATTAGGTTTTGATAGAAACAATAGAGTAAGCAAGCTGTAAATCTCATCAGCTGCTAGGAGGAGGAAGATGGAAAAGAGGAAGAGAGGAAAGGTATGCATTTTGAGTTTAGACAAGAGAATAGGCAGAATTCCTAATGGGTGCATTCAAGCATCCAATGGAGCAGAGGGTGGGAGGTCTTCAGAGGGTGAGAATGCCTCCCAGAACCAGAACAACCATGCTTAAGATTTTAGCCAGTATCCACAGATGAGACAGAAATGGGGGGGGGATATGTCATTTAAAAACCAAACTCACAAGAATTTATGTTTCTATTGAAGATCTGTAAATAGATGCATTTAGAAGGGCTGTTGGGTTATCTCAGTGAATTATCCCTTATGGGGATGATTATCATCCAATTTCCTTCTGATTTGTAAGTTTTTCAAACAAGAAAGTGGTTTTCTTATAAAGGGAATGATAAGTCCAGCTGGATTCTCTTAAGAGAAGGACAATACAGCACAGTTACATAGAGTACAGGTTATCAAGTCTCCACTCAAAGTGAAAGGTAGAACACAAATTCCTTCGTTTTGACCAGGAAAAAGTAGCTTTTCTTTGATGGGCTTCAACAAAACCCTGATAGTTACCACTCTCTACTCTCTCATGTGGTATTTTAAATCTTAAGGAGGGGAAATCAATATGGTTTCTTTTCTTAAAATTGCTGTTTTACCATAAAAATTGGAGTTGTTCTCCAATGTCCATCACAAGGTAAATACTTCTATGTCTGCCAAATATTTTTATCTACATTTAACAATGGGGAAAGGTACTGACTCAAAGAGAACAAGACCCTTGGAATCAACCTTGTTAGGATCTTTACACACATCTATATATCAAATTACAGAATCCTATTTGCTCCAATCAGTGCTCTCACTTTAACTACAGACACACTTCATGACTGGAACATAAGCTTATGCTGCACATTTGATGGTGAAAGCTTGTACTTTGTTTTCAGCAACTTCAGTCTATGGATATACTAGAAAATATTATCTTTCTGGTCACATTTAGCCTTTAGAGTGATTATACACATCTGGAGCTTGAAAGTTGCATCTCTCATCTCAGTGCTTTTCCTTCATTACTTTACCCAGAGACACCAGAAGAAACCAGACAGAATCATTATGTCCTTTAGTTTGTTGGAAATGCTCATCAACATTGTATGCAATTAGTACTTTCCATGATACCATGAGAGTCCTCAGCAACTGTAGGTTTAGTGCAGTTGGAGAGTCAGCTCTACATATCACCAAGCCCATTAAAGTAATTCATTTAGCTGATCAAATCCTCAGTTGTCCCAATGTTCTAGTTCTAGAAGGACTCTTGTTACCCAAGTCTTTATTAATTATGCCTCTATAAAGGAATGTGTGTGTGTGTGTGTGTGTGTGCGTATTAAAAGAGTTTATTAGATTCACTTACATGATAAGGGCTGGGTAGTTCAATGGTGACTGTCTCTATCCATGTAGCTTCTCAGACCACAAAGCTGCTTCATCCCAACATATAGGCTTTCTAGAAAGAAGCTGGTATTCCATATGTGAGAAATATTTTTTGTTTATTTATCTTTTTTTGGTAATCAAAGGCTAGACAGCCCACTAAGGAACAGCATTCCACAGATCTCCCATCCTTTAAAACTTTCATGTAAATCTTTTACTTTGCCTAATAATATAAAACTTTTGTTTATGAAAAGGCCCATGTATCCTGGAACTTGATGATCCTGAGAGGCTCATTTCTTTCATACTGCTTTCCAAGTTATCCAGTTGGGAGTAGAGTATGAGACTGAACCTCATCTGATAAGTGACAGCCAAGTTCCCTTTTGCATTAAAAACAAAATACAGAGGCCATTTGGGAAAAGCACACTGCTTTCTAGCCTAGTTTGAGGTGTGGAACACCTTTTTACACACACACACACACTCTCTCTCTCTCTCTCTCTCTCTCACACACACACACACACACACACACACACACACACACACACACACACAGAAATTGCCTTCCCCAGTTACTTTTTCTGTCTTGTGGTGTTCCTTTGTGCAATGCCAAGAATGTGCCTTTTTAACAGGTCTACACTGGAAGACCAAAGAAGCTTCAGGTTGATGTCAACAGAGGATGTCCACAGTGGTGAACTGAAACATGCATTATAGAAGTAAAGAATTCAACTTTTTCTCTGCCTCTTTATAGCTTAGCCTTCTTTGGAAGGTGCCATATACTTTTAGGATAAGTCTTTCTCCCTCCATCTCCCCTGAAAATGTCTTCCTTGATGCTCAGAGATGTTTCCTAGGTGATACCAAATCTGGTCACATTGACAATCAAAATTAAGTTCTTCTCTTTTTCTCTGATGAGTCTTTTCCTTTTTCATTCTCTAGATAATCTCTTACCCTGTAGTCTATTTTAATTAAAACTATTTTTATTTGTATGTGTGTGTTTGTGTGTGTGTGTGTGTGTGTGTGTGTGTGTATGCATCCCTGTGTATATACACAGAGATCTTAGGAAGATATCAGGTGTTCTGCTCTGTCTCTCTCTGCTCTATTGCCTAAAGATAGTATCTCTCATTGATCTTAGAGCTATGCTGTCAGCCAGCAAGCTTCAGCAATCTTCCTATCTTCATATTTCCCAGCATAGGAGTTACAGAGGTGGCCATGCTACCAAACCTGGCTTTTTTTTTTTTTACATGGATTCTGGGTATTTAAACTAGTGCCCTCATGCTTGTATATCAAGTACTCTTTCCCACTGAGCCATCTCCCTAGCCAATGGCCCTGAACTCCATTTTCCTGCTTTAGCTTCCCAAGAACTAGGATTATAAGTGTGTGCAACCATGTCCAACTTAAGAAAGTCTTTTGCCTCTATTGCAGCAGTTCCTGAGTATAATCTGATTTTATCCATCACTTGGAGTGCCCAGGTATTGTTGTCTCTAACAGAAATTTCTGTTAACATACATGAAAGCCCATGTATAAAGCAAGCACACAAGATACTACATAAGTGCTGATCAAAGACTCAAAAGGAAAAGGCAAGTAATGAAACAGTATAATGGCCTATAGCTCTAGTAATAAAATCCTTGCATAGGGTCTCATACTCAACAAAAGCAATTAAAATATGTATAAAAGTCCTCTCTTGAATCCACAACCCCAGTGAAGCTAGGAAACAAGGAAGACCCTAAGAGAGACATACATGGATCCCCAAGAAGGGAAAAGGGACAAGACCTCTGAGTAAATTGGGAGCATGGTGGGTAGGAGGAATGGGAGGAGAAAAGGAAGGATGAGAACATGAGGAATCAGGAAGTCTTGTTGGGGGAAGAACAGAGAAGGAGAGCAAGGAAAGAGATACCTTGGTAGAGGAAGCCATTATGGGCTTAATGAGAAACCTGGCACTAGGAAAATCTCCAAGAATCCACAAGGATGACTCCAACTAAGAATCTAAGCAATAGTGGAGAGGCAACCTTAAATGCCCTTCCTCTATAATGAGATTGAAGACTACCTTAAATGCCATCTTAGAGCCTTCATCCATTAGCTGATGGAAGCAGAAGCAGAAGCAGAAGCAGAGATTTACAGCTAAGCACTGAGCCAAACTCCTGGAATCCAGTTGTAGAGAGGGGGGAGTGATGAGCAAAGGGGTCAAGGGCATGCTGTAGAAACCCACAGAAGCAGCTGACCTGAGCAAATGGGAGCTCAGGGACTCCAGTTTGACAGCTGGGGAACCAACATAAGACTGAATCAGGCCTTGTGAATATGGGTGTCAGTTGGAGGGCTTGGGCAGTCTATGGAGTCTCTGGCAGTGGAACAAGTATTTATCCCTAGCGCACAAATGGGATTTGGGAGCCCATTCCCTATAGGTGGATACATTCTCAGTATAGACACATGGGGGAGGGCCTATGCCCTGTCCCAAATGATGTGACAGACTTTGATGATCTCCCATGGGAGGCTTTACCCTCCCTGGGGAGTGGATGGGGGGTGGGGTAGGGGCATGATGGTACATATGGGAGGGAACTTGGATTGATATGTAAATAAGATTGTTTTTAATTTAAATTAAAATCAATTTTAAAAATCCTCTCTTGAATAATTGGATAATATAATGAAAAAGTAAACTAGCTTATGTAACCTTAAGTAAAGTTTCTTTTCTGTGACATTGTCCTTCCAGTCAAAGCCTGGAAGAACAAACACATTTATGAAAGGACTCCTTTCTGGCCCCTTCTTCCATTGTTAATGAGCATTATATAAAGACCACAGAGTTTCAAAAGGTAACATCTAATGTCTATTCTAAAGTCTAGATTGCATCTGGCTGGCAACAGGTCTGGCCTCATGGCAATGCTGGTATGTGAGAACAGACAGGAGAATGATGTCCTAGTCGCAATGATTTTGTACTTCTTTCATAATGAAATATTGAGACATCTATATGTAAAAAATTTATATATATATATATATGGCAACTTCAGATTTTTTTAAAAAGGGTTTATTTGGATTTGTTTTTATATGCATGGGCATGAGTGTCTCTGTATGTAGAAGATGGTAAGGGTACCTGCAGAGACCAGAAGAGGGCATCACATCCCATGGAGCTGGAATTACATGTGACTGTGAGTCTGCCAATGCTTTACAAAGTAGTATGTGCTCTTTACCCCAGAGCTTCCAGAGTTTCTTCTTGAAGGTCATAATTTTTTTGCACATACATAGCAACTGGTAGAGAAAAGCAGAAGGGTTTTGGGTCATTGTCCCTTCTTGCCATAGTGTTTTCCATCATCACAGTTTCTATCTAGACAGTCCTATAAAGTCCCTGTACAGTAAAGGAAAGAAAAGCCTCTTGTAAAAATAACTCCTTTGATTTCTTCAAGCCTTAGGCTGTGAATTCAGGGGCAATGACCAGGAGTGAGTCATCTCTATGGAGTCCGGAGGAGACCACCCGTGGTTTTCACAGCTGCATTGCCCATGGAGCAAAAAGTTCAGAAGCTAAGGGCTTACAAAGACATAATAAAAAAGAATGAAAGAATGAAGACTCCTTTGAAAATCCCCACTCTTTTCAAACTATCTCCTGCAGCAATTCCTTTCATTACTGTAAAATTCCAACAATGTGGATATCAAGTAGTATTTTTTTGTGTGTGTCCCTTTTTCTGCTTTGATATCAGCCTAGTGCTTAAGGCTAAACTTAGGCCAAGCCACCTATCATTGTTAGTAAAAATAGTTGTAGTTGGGAATCACCACCTCATGTCTGACCTGTTTTGTTTTCATGATATTCCTTGAGAAATGAGACAATAACAATTTTATACTTTATTATTTATTTAGGATCACTTTGATTACTGGCCATAGAAATACAAATTCCATGTGTTTCCAAATAAAGAAAGAATTGTTTTTTACAATACTAGGATATTTCAAGTAACATAATATAAAAGTGAATCCATATGAAATGCAAATAGCCAGAAATTTATCTATTTAAGCTCACACATTCCCAGTGAACTACCCTTACCAGCCCCAGTCAGAAATTTAATAATGAAATGAAACAAAAGCAGAACCAGATTACTTCTATACCTCATCCCCCACCCCCAGAGCCAGAGACTCTGCTGACACTTGGTGTGGACCCGGTTTTGCTCTCTCAAATAACCCTCTCAGCCCTCCTTTCTAACATATCCCCATTCTTTTGTGTCAACTGCCTGATACCTAGAAACACTTCATCCTGAGCAACACCAACATTTAGGTATGTGATTCACACATACCATCCATTAGAATCTTTCCATTCTCACCCTCAGCCCTTTAGTAACCTGTCTGTAGATGCCTCTTCCCACCTCCATTCCCTGGAGAGCCCACACTTCATACACCTTCAGGCTTCCCCTAACCCTTTTATCTCTGTCTTCCCAGAAACATTCTCTGTATCATTGCAACCTATTTGTAGGAGGCCCTTCCTCTACCACACCTACAATTTCTTGTGGATCTAGTGTCCTCATGTGGTCATAATCCTCTCAGCACTTTCTGGAAGCTTCTTTTAGCCTTTTCTTTTAACCCATCTCTATTTCTCTATACCACTCAAGGATCTCTAAAATCGCTTTATAGAAGGGAACCATCAGCCATGACACTTTCCTAAGATACACAAGGGCAAAAAAACCAAACCAAACCAAACCAAACCAAACCAAACCAAACCAAACCAAACCAAACCAAACCAAGCCAAGCCAAACAAAACAAAACAAAACAAGGAACAGAGCAAAGGCATAGCCAGATATCAATCACCTCAATCACCATAACTCTAGATGCCAAGATACTAGTGTAAAAAACATAAACATTAACAGCAAAAACAATGTGCCTCTACCAGAAACCAGAAACCCTGCTACTGTAGGCCTTGAGAAATATAGTATAGCTAAAGCATATGACAAGGACTTCAAAACAGCAATTATGAATATGTTCAAGGTTTTTAATGAAGATATGAATAAATTCCTTTCTGTAGTCCATAAAAACACAAACACACAGTTTAATGAAAACAGTCCAAGACATGGATATAGAAATTGAGTCACTTAAGAAAACTCAAAATGAGTTAAAACTGGAAATAAAAATTTTATGAGGTCAAATAAAAAACCACAGAAGTAAGCCTCACCAACAGAGTATAAGACATGGAAAGAGAATCTTAGGCATTGAAGACAAGGTAGAAGAAATGGATGCATATGTCATAATCTAAAATACTTCAAGCACAGAACATCTAGAAAATTTGGGACATTATAAAGGGACCAAATCTATGAATGATAGCCAAAGATTTAGGAGATAAAAACCCTAGACACTCATAAGAACTACTTTAAAAATCTGTACTCCACCAAATTTGAAGACCTAAAAAAGCAATGATATATTTATTGACAAATACAACCTACCAAAGTTAAATCATGATCAGATAAATAATTTAAACGAACCCATATTTCCCATGGAAATAGAGCAGTAATTGAAAACTTATCAAACAAAAAAGCCCAAGATCAGATGGATTCAGTGCACAATTCTACCAGACCTTCAAAGGAGAATGCCAGATGCCAGTGCTCCTCAAATTATTCTTGAAAATAGAAACAAAAAGAACACTGCCAAAATGGTTCTAAATACAGAGTCAAGAAGGATACATGAAAGGGGTTGTATAATATTCCTCCAGGGTTATGAGGTCAGGCATGTGGCAGGGGAGTTCATTCATGAAAAAAAAAAAAAAAAAAAGAGCCATCATATAAAAACTGGTGAAAGTAAAACCTGGTTTGTATTGGAGACCCCAAGATGTTGGAGATCCAAGAGCCTTGCTAAGGAGAGCTTCGGACAGTGTATGCCATCAAGCCAAGAGAGAGAAGAGTTTTGCAATTAACAAAGCTGGAAGGAAGAGAAGTTCTTTAGATCTTTTATATCAGACATTGAAATGCAGAATTTAGAGTTTGTATTCCTGGATTTATGTCTGGCTTTGGTTCAATATTTTCTTACTATGCTCCCTTTCTTCTCCTTTGGAATGGCAACGTATATTCTGTAGTATATTCTGATTTTACAGGGAGTTAGGGTTAAGAAATTGACATAAATCCCAGAGGAGACTTGGACTTTGGACTTTGAAACAGTGTTAAAACTGCGAAAGACTATTGGGACTTTTGAAATTAGACTTAAAGCATTTGCACTATGATTGGTCTACAAACCCATGGGCACCAGGGAATAGAATGTTCTGGTTTAGTGGGAATAGCCTCATTAACTCACATATTTGAATATTAATCTACGGATTAGTAGAGCTGTTTAAGAAGGGGTAGGAAGCAGGGTTTTGTTGCAGAGGTTTCTTATCGTGGATCAGTTTTGCAATTTAAAAAATTCAGTGTCTCACTTAGCAATTAATCTTCCTTTTCCAGCATATGGGAGCTAGCACAATGACAAGATAGCATAGAATGAGAAACCTAGCTAACACTCAATCTTTAATGGAATGTCTTCATCAAACCTCTTCCCTCAAGCTCAGGGGACTATGCAGAAGAGGAAATGGAGAGAATGCAAGAGCCTGAGGAGATGGATGACTCCAAGGAAACAGCATATTTCATAAACATCATGACTAATGCACCCATGAATTCAGAGACAGTGGCAGCATGCATAGAACCTCATGGGTTAGACCAGATGGAGTGCTGTCACTGAGAGAAGGATGTGATCAGCCAAACCCACAAAATCTCATGTTGGATATTTCATTCACTGGTTCCCTTTTCATGGTTCAATGAGGTCCACTTTTTATTTTAGGGGTTCTCCTGCCCTCTCTAGCGTTTTTTTTTTTTTTTCTTTTTCTTTTATATAACCAAGTCCATTTAAATGAAAACGAACATTTATAGACAATATTTGGGAAATAGGGCCTCATTCTTTCCAAACTACGTCCTGCTGGCAAGGGGCACTGTCATGCGGGATTCGAAGAAGATTCAGAAATCCAGGCTGTAGTCTGTCAGGCTGCTTTGTTCAGCTGTTTTAAATGTAGAATCACCTGGTACTCTGTTTCAGGTGGTCTGGCTTGATCAAGCCACATTAGTCTGGAAGGAATCCACATCTTTTCATTTTCTGTGGAAACAAAAATAGAAAGCCTTTTCCCCAGTAACTTGTCCTTGAACTTAAATTTTGGAGTCAAAGCATTTTTTTTAATTTAATTTATTACTTTACATGTAAATCCCAGTTCTGTCTCCCTCCCTCCCTCTCTGCCTCCCTCTCTCCTTCCCTCCCTTTTACCCACTCTGCCACTCTAACCACCCTCCCATCCCCCCACTCCAATTCCATATGTAGGGGAATGCCATCCAGTAGGGGTCATGTAGGTCTGACAGATCATGTGAAGTAGGGACTAGGGCTTCTCTCCTGTCTCTAGATTAAGGCAGTTATCCCTCCATGGGGGATGTGTTCCTAAGTCCTTTTCTGCTCCAGGGATACATCCTGTCTCCACTGTTTGAGGGCCCTTAGATTGCTCAGTATTTCTGGCTGAGACCCATATTCAGGGGGGCCTGAGTCAGTCCCATGCTAGCTTCCCAGCTATCAGTCTAGTGGCCTGTTAGCTCCTCCTTGTTCAGGCAAGCTGTCTCTATGTGTTTCTGCTGCCTGGTCTTGTCCTCTCCATCTGCATGTGGGGTCTTCTTGGATTCAGTGTTTATGTATGGGTGTTTGCTCCTGTTTCTAACAGGCATTAGTTGAGGGCTCCATGGATAAATTAGTTGTTGATCTCACTCTCCGGAAAGGGCATTTATGATAGCCTTTCCATGGAAGTGGAAGCTCAGATTGTTAGTTAGCAGCAGTCTTGTAGTTCTCTAGATCTTTCTTTGTGTTCAATTTTATCTTCAAACCAATAATGGTTCCCTCTTTTATGTTCTCTCTCTCTCTCTCTCTCTCTCTCTCTCTCTCTCTCTCTCTTTCTCTGTCTCTTTCCTGTCTTCTGTTCCTAACCAGGCTCAGTCTTCCTGGCCCCATGTGTTTTCCTTTACTCCCCCTCATTTTCTCCTACTTCTTTCTCCATTTGCTGCCCCACCCCCCACTTTCCCTGACCTCTGGGGGACTTGTCCCTTCGCAGTTCTGTGAGGGACTTTATATGAATCTCTTAGAATATACCTTGTATCCTAGTTCCTCTGGTGGTGTGAATTATAGGTTGGTGATCCTTTGATCTAGGTCTAAAATCCATATATGAGTGAGTACATACTGTGTTCCTCTTTTTGTGACTGGGTTACCTCATTCAGGATGTTTTCTTCAAGTGCCATCCACTTGCCTGCGAATTTCAAGATACCATTATTTTTTTTTTCTACAGAGTAGTATTCCATTGTGTAGATGTGCCACATCTTCATTATCCATTATTCAATTGAGGGGAATCTAGGTTGCTTCCAGGTTCTTGCTATTACAAATAGTGCTGCTATGAACATCGTTGAACAGATGTCTTTGTTGCATGGATGTGAATCCTTTGGGTATATGCCTAAGAGGGGGATTGCTGGGTCCTGTGGTAAACTAATTCCCATTTTCCTGAGGAACCACCATACTGATCTCCAAAATGGCTGTATGAGTTTGCACTCCCACCAGCAGTGGAGGAGTGTTCCACTTTCTCCACATCCTCTCCAACATAAGTCATCACTGGTGTTTCTAATTTTAGCCATTTTGGCAGGAGTAAGATGGTATCTCAAAGTTGTTTTGATTTGCATTTCCCTGACATCTAAGGATGTGGAGCATTTTCTTAAGTGTCTTTCAGCCTTTTTGATTTCCTCCATTGAGAATTCTTTCTTCAGTTCTGTACCCCATTTTTAATAGGGTTATTTGGTGTTGTGTTGACTAGTTTCTAGAGTTCTTTGTATATTTTGGAGATCAGCCCTTTGTCGGATATAGGATTGGTGAAAACCTTTCCCCGTCTGTGGGCTGCCGTTTGGTCTTATCTACTGTGTCCTTTGCCTTACAGAAGCTTCTAAGTTTGAAGAAGTCCCATTTATTAATTGTTTCTCTCAGTGTCTGTGCCCCTGGAGTTATATTCAGGAAACAGTCTCCTATACCAATTTGTTCAAGGGTACCTCCTACTTTCTCTTCTAAGAGGTTCAATGTGGCTGGATTGATGTTGAGGTGTTTGATCCATTTGGACTTGAGTTTTGTGCATGGCGACAGACATGGGTCTATCTGCAGTCTTCTGCATACCCTCATCCAATTGTGCCAGCACCATTTGTTGAAGATGCTGCCCTCCCCCCATTGTATAATTTTAGCTGTTTTGTCGAAAATCAGGTGTTCATAGGTGTGTGGGTTAATATCAGGATTTGCATTTCGATTCCATTGGTCTACCTGTCTATTTTTATGCCAATACCAGGCTGTTTTCAGAACTATAGGTATGTAGTAGAGTTTAAAGTCAGGAATGGTGATGCCTCCTGAAGTTCTTTTATTGTATAGGGTTGTTTTGGCTATCCTGAGTCTTTTGTTTTTCCATATAAAGTTGATTATTATCCTTTTAATGTCAGTGAAGAATTGTGGTGGGATTTTAATGGGGATTGCATTGAATCTGTAGATTGCTTTTGTTATGATTGTCATTTTTACTATGTTTATCCTACCTATCCAAGAGCATGGGAGATCTTTCCATTTTCTGGTATCTTCTTTAATTTCTTTCTTTAGAGCCACAAAGTTCTTATTATATAGGTCTTTTACTTGTTTGGTAAGCATTACACCAAGATACTTTATGTTGTTTATGGCTATTGTAAAGGGTGATGCTTCTCTGATTTCTTTCTCTGTCTCTTTGTCGTCTGAAAAAAGTAGGGCTATTGATTTTTTTTTTTTTTTGAGTTTATCTTGTATCCTGCTAGTTTGCTGAAGGTGGTTATCAGCTGTAGGTGTTCCCTGGTAGAGTTTAATGGGTTGCTTATGTAAACTATCATATCATCTGCAAATAGAGACAGTTTGACTTCTTCCTTTCCAATTTGGATCCCCTTGATCTCCTTTTGTTGTCTTATAGCATTAGCTAGAACTTCTAGTACGATATTGATGAGATATGGAGAGAAAGGGCAGCCTTGTCTTGTTCCTGATTTTAGAGGAATTGGCTTACGTTTCTCTCCATTCAGTTTGATGTTGGCAGTTGTTTTGATGTATATTGCTCTTATTATGTTTAGGTATGTTCCTCTTATCCCTGACCTCTTGAAGACCTTTATAATGAAAGGGTGTTGAATTTTTTCGAAGGCTTTTTCAGCATCTAGGGAGATAATCATATGGTTTTTCTTTTTCTGTTTGTTAAATGGTGGATCACGTTGATAGATTTTTATATGTTAAACCATCCCTGCATTCCAGGGATGAAGCCACCTTGTCATGTTGGATGATTTCTCTGATGTATTCTTGAATTCGATTTGCCAGTAGTTTATTGAGTATTTTTGCATCGATGTTAATCAGGGATATTGGTCTGTAGTTTTCTTTCGTAGTTGTGTCTTTGGGAGGCTTGGGTACCAAGGTTATTGTGGCCTCAGGATAGCTATGCCTGCTTGCTTCTTATTTCCATTTGACTGGAAAATCTTTTCCCAACCCTTTACCCTGAGGTAATGTCTATCTTTGAAGCTTAGATGAGTTTCTTGTATGCAACAGAAGGATGGGTTCTGTCTTTGTATCCATTCTGTTAGCCTTTGTGTTTTTATAGGTTAGTTAAGACCATTAATGTTGAGGGTAAGGACCATTTATTGTTGATGTTTGTTTCATTTATGTTTGTTGTTGTCAGTGGTATTGTGAATATATTTGTTTTGGGTTACCCTTGGTTTCTGGTGTAGTTGGATTATGTGTTTCCTACATTTTTTGTGGGCGTAGATACCTCCCTTGGGTTGGAGTTTTCCTTTTAATACTTTCTGTATGGCTGGATTTGTAGATATGTATTGGGAAAATCTGGTTTTGTCATCAAATATCTTGTTTTCTCCATCTATAGTGATTGAGAGTTTTGCTGGATATAGTAGCCTAGGCTGGCATCCATGTTCTCTTAATACTTTTAGAACATCTATCCAGGTCCTTCTGGCCTTGAGGGTTTCCATGGAGAAGTCAGGTGTAATTTTGATAAGTCTGCCTTTATATGTTACCTGTCATTTTCCTTCGCTGCTCTTAATATTCTTTCTTGCTTAATTGTTGTTTTCTTGGCTTTCTGTACTTTCCTTAATGAATTTGTTCATTTCTTCCACTTTTTTGTTTGTTTTTTTTTTTCTCCATTTCTTTAAGGTATTTTCTCACTTCTTCTTTGAGGGCCTCTATCATTTTTATGATGGTAATTTTTAAGTCGTTCCCTTCTGCTTCCTCTGCTTTGTTTTTGTGTTCTGTTCTAGTTGGTGTAGATTCCCTAGATTCTGGTGGTGTCATGCTTGTCTTTCTGTTGTTAGGTGTTTCCTTGTATTGCTGTCTTCCCATAGCTTCTTCTAGTAGGTGTTGGTGGGGTCTCCCCTTCTCTCTATGGTACTTCCTCGGTGGGCTTATGTTGGTCAGAGATTCAATATCTATAGCTCTGTGTTCCAAGCTCTCTAGGAGGTCTCTCCGCAGACAGGGACCCAGGGATGGGGTCAAGGATGAGGATCCAGTAGAAGATGCCAGCAGGAACTCACAGTGGTCCACAGTGGGAGGGGCCTGGGACTCCAGCAGAGGACTGGAGGTGGGGTTAGAGACCAATCAGTTGGAAATTACAGGTGGTCCTGTGTGGATAGGCAGGTGTCCTTTGTTCAGAGTTGCTCTGAGAAGTCTCCGAAGTAGGGTGGACTGTTGGCTCCACCCTCTGTCCCAGTGCTCAACCAGAAGGCAGGACCATGGGCAGTGTAGGGCACAGTGTGAGGGGGGGCAGGCTCGCGGTGGGGATGGGTGTGGGTGTATCAGATCTGCAAGGCTGCTCTAGATGGGGACAGGACACAGGAGCAGCAGGATCAGGGGCCAACCCAGGGAGTTAGGTGGGGGAGGAGAGGTTGTAGGGGACAGGCAGCCCTGATTGGGCATAGATTCACCTCTGGCCAATAGCTGGTGGAAGAGGACAAAGGCTGAGCTGAAACTTATGAAGGTTTTGCAGGATAGTGGCATCTCATTGGAAACTGGAACTCTCCAGCTGAGGCCTCTTTCTTTAGCAGAGGCCGGGATTTGGGGGGTCAAAGAATTTTAGTGCAGGAACTCATAGTGGACCTGCTGAGATAGTCGTATCTCTTGGAGTGGCCTGGGACTCCAGCCGAGGACTGGAGGTGGGGGTCAGAGACCAAGCAGATGGAAATTACTGGTGGTCCCGCGTGGACAGGCAGGTATCCTTTGTTCAGAGTTGCTCTGAGAAGTCTCCGAAGTAGGGTGGACTGTTGGCTCCACCCTCTATACATAATGCTTAACCAGAGCGGCAGGACTGTGGGTAGGGTAGGGCACAGTGTAGGGGGGGCAGGCTTGCGGTGGGGATTGGTGGGGGTGTATCAGAGCTCCAAGGGTGCTCTCCATGGGGACAGGAGACAGGAGCAGCAGGATCCCCTCTCTAGCTTTTGACACTGCTTTATTCAACTGTGCAGAGATCAGGAATGCCTGACGTCAGAGATGGTATTTACCTAATGAGAGAAAGGTATGAGCATCTTAAATTCCTTTTTTGGATGTAACTGAATCTTGAGAGCTCCCAGCACTTGAGAGGTATTGGCAAAATGATAAGCATTTCAAAAACTAGCCTGGATTGCATAGTGAGATCTAGGTTACTCTGGGGTATTGAAATGATGGAAAAATACAGTCTAACTCTCCAATGACCACAGGAAGCTAGAAGTTTAGAAAAGCCCTAAATACCTTAAATTCCAAACCTGGTCCCCTGGCAGTAAGTAGGCAAAAGGTCACATTCTTTGCTGTTTAGGACAGGACCTGTCAGTATGTGAGCTTTGTCGCCCCCACCCAGGAGCTATGGCAAATGCAGACCTCCAGGGCTATAGAAAACTGATTGGTCTATAAAGCATGGGCTTGGATGGCTTAAATTCATTGGCCCGCACTGTGTGGGCTCTGGATGCTATGAGATGGTTTAAGATGTGTGGGCTTTGTTGTAACCCTATAAAAGCTGTCTCAATTCTGTACTCAGGGTCCTCGGTTCTCTACCCCACCCCTGGGTGACATATGACCCCAGTGCACTTGGAATATAAAAGACCTCATACTTTTACATCAAGACTGCTTCTCATGAGTAATTTGGGGTGTCACCTTTCCTAAGTGGGAGCCTGAAGATTCACACTTTGCCGGCCTTTCAGTATGAGGCAAACACCCTCAAAAACAAACAAACATACAAACAAATGAACAAACAAACAAATTAACAAACAAACAAGAGCTCCACTCAGGATAAGGCTAAGGAATGTAGTTTCCCTGATTTCCTCCAGTGCTCAGTCCCACATCTTTCTTCTCTGTCTTCTCTGGGAGTACATTTGTACGTTCTTAATAAATGATTTGCACAAGCTCATGCACACACACAGACACACATACACACACACACACACACACACACACACACACAGAACCAGGGTTCCAAAACACCTCTAAAATGTCTTCACTCTGTATTTTACTCTTCTTGGTTGCCCAAATTCTCACTATGTATCATTGTAGATCTTGAGTTTCATATAATAATGGGTTAAAATACAAAAAACTTATCGGATTTTTCTCTTTTTAATTAGTTAAATTCTTACGTTTATTTTACATCTGGGCTGCAGTTTTTTCTCCCTCATCACTCCTCCTCTACCTTTGTTCAGAAAGGGGCATTCTTTTGAGAATGGGTGCCAGCAAAGTATGACTTGTTGCAAAGATTCTTTCCCAGCCTGGCCCTGTGGCCCTTGATCCCCAAATGAATTCACAGATGCTATATTAGTTATGAATAATAACTAATTATTCTCTGTTGACCAATGACTTGCTCTGTCTTAAGTATTAAGTTTTGAATGTTGGATCACCTGGGACTCTGTTTCAGGGGATCTTGCTTGATCAAACCACTTTAGTCTAGAAGGAATCCATAGCTTTTCATTTTCTGTGGAAACAAAATTAGAAATCCTTTTCCCCAGTAACTTGTCCTTAGACTTAAATTTTGAAGTCAAGGCATTTTTTTTTTCAAGTTGATAAATTTTATTTTCTCAGGGGAGGCTTATATAGGACATATAGGACCGTGGGCAGGATGTGAGCAGGGTTTGAGCATAGCCAGGGCATGGGTACTGACACATAGGCAGAGTGAGAAGGTCAGTAGAAGGAATGCCCTGAATTGTTTAGCTAACCTGTAATTGGCTGTAAATTGCAGCAGGAGAGATAGCCCTGAGCTATTCTTTAACTGTCTGTGAGACCACAAGCCTGTACCTTGGAATATTCTGCTGAACATTCTGTTTATTTCTTTAAGAGACAGTAATTTTCTGCCTGAAAGACCTGAGGTTGTGAGGATGGTGATGGTCCCCAACAGTACTAGGCATGGCATGACTCATTGTGGCAGTGGTGTCCACTTGCTGTGGGTGAATCTATTCTTCCAAGGCTGCTGTATATGAGACACTGACTTCTAGACTAAAGACCTTTAGAGTAATAATCAAATATTCTCTACCTGTAATTGCATTGATTTTTATCTAGTCTATTATACCTTTTAAAAAAGGAGTTAAGACTATTGTACGTTAATAGATTAGCATGAAAAGGGAGCTTATTATTTTAAAGAGATTTTGGTATTTTAACCTGTGGATGCTGACACGTGGAATAGCATATTTAATTAGTAAAGAAAAACGGTGTGCTTAAGAAAATGCAGGCATCTGGGAAATACAATTAGTATTTTAGTGGTTTACTGCTTTGTATGTGAGCCTCAGTATATCATTTATTTCTCTTTCTTAACTTGTTGATTTGTAAAATGAACTATTGTGTCATAAAGTTTGAACATGATGTAGTAAAACTTAAATTCAATAGAAAGCAGGTCTATAGGGATTAAACCGGTCTGTACCTGATTGAATTGGTTTGAACAGGATAAAACCGGTCTGAACCGGCTAGAACCAGATTAAACCAGTCTGAATCAGTCTCAAACTTGTCAAACCGGTCTGAACCGGATTGAACCGGTTTAAACCAGGCTGAACCAATATGAACCAGATCCAACCGGTCTGAACTCGATCAAACCTGTCTAAACCTGTCTGAACTAGATAGAACTGGTCTGAACCAGATAGAGCCAGATGAAACATGTCTGTACCGGTATGAAACCTGTCTAAATCGGTCTGAACTGGTTTGAACCGGATAGAGCCGGTCTAAACTGGACCGAACCAATTTGAACCGGATAGAACCAGTCCAAACAGGATCAACCCCGTATGAAACAGATCGAACTGGTCTGAACTGGATTGAAGAGGTCTAAACCGGTCTGAACAGGATAAACCCAATTTGATCCGGTCTAAACTGGTCTGAACAGGATAGACCCAGTTTGATCAGGTCTAAACTGGTCTGAACCAGATAGAACCGGTCTGAACTGGATTTTTAAAATATATAAATTGAATTAATCCAGCAGTATTTCTTTTAACAGTTGTTATTTCCTCAGCAGTCAAACAATTTAAAGATGACAGAACAGCATATAGTATCCAAAGTTCCTTGGTGCTTTCCATCTTTACATTGCTTTTTTATTACTTTATTTCTTCTACTTATATTTTTTAATTTTTTGAGACAGGGTTTCTCTGTGTAATTTTTTTCTGTCCTGGAATTAACTCTTCATACCAGGTTTACTTTGCAATCACAGAGATCTGCTTGCCTCTATCTCCCCAGTACTGGAATTAAAGGCCTCTGCCACCACACCCAGTTACTCTACTTTTTTTTTTTTTCTTTTTCTTTTTGGCCTTTTCAAGAATGTTTTATTTATTGTTTAGAGTAAAACTTCTAATCGTTTCACTCTGCTGTCCTGTATCAAATATTTCTTTTTTTTCTTTTTTTTAAAATTATTTATTTTTTATTTTACATGTTGATCCCAGTTCCCTCTTCCTCCCTTCCTCCCTCCCTCAATCTCTCTCGCCCTCTTACCCTCTCTACCCCCTCACATGCATCCTGACCACCTTCCCCTCCCATTCCTCCACCCCAATTCCACATGTAGGGCAATGCCACCCAGGTGGGGCCATGTAAATCTGTCAAGTCATTTGAAGTAGGGACTAGGATTTCTCTTCTGCCTCTAGGTTAAGGCAGTATCCCTCCATGGGGGATGTGTCCACAAGGTCGTTTTGTGCACCAGGGATACATCCTGGTTCCATTGACTGAGGTCCCTTAGACTGATCAGTCCTTCTAGCTGAGACCCATATTCGGGGGGGGGGGGGCTGAGTCAGTCCCATGCTGGATTCCCAACTATCAGTCTGGGGGCCCGTTAGCTCCTCCTTGTTCAGGTCAGCTGTCTCTATGTGTTTCTGCAACCTGGTATTGTCCTCTCCCTCTGCATCTGGATTCTAGTTTGACTTAGTGTTTATTTATGGGTGTTTGCTTCTGTTTCCCTTCTAATACCTTCTACATGGCTGTGTTTGTGAATCTTATTTTTAAATTTGATTTTTTACATGAAGTACCTTGTTTATGGTGTTTATGGTGATCAAACGTTTTGCTGGGTATAATAGTCTGGGCTTCCACTGTGCTCTCTTACTTTCTACAAAATGTCTGTTCATGCCTTTCTCATTTTTAGATTCTCCATTGTGAGGTCAGGTGTAATTCTAATAGGCCTGCCTTTATATTTACTTAGCCTTTTTCCTTTGCATCTTTTAATATTCTTTCTTTATTCTGCATGCTTAGTGTTTGGATTATTATGTGATGAGGGAAACTATTTTTATTGGTTCAGTTTATTTAATGTTTTGTGAGGCATGTCTTTGTTTATGTTGGAAAATTTTCCATCTATGATTATGTTGAATATGTTTTCTGTGACTTTGAGCTAGAATTCTCATTTTTCTATTCTGATTATTCTTAGGTTTTGTCTTTTCATGGTATCCCTGATGTTTTTGCTAGGAATCTTTTAGATTACCATTTTTTTTTTTTGACTAATGTATCTATTTTCCTCTATTGTGTCTTGTACATCTGAGATTCCCTCTTTCATCTCTTGTATTCTGTTGGTGATATACTTGTATTTGTAGTTTCTGTTCACTTACCCAGGTTTTCCATTTCTAGAATTCCCTCATTTTGTGTTTTCTTTATTGCTTCTATTTCCATTTTCTGTTCTTAAACCATTTCCTTCACATATTTGATTGTTTTGTTTTATTTTTTTCTTTTTTTGTTTTGTTTATTGTGTTTTGTTTTTCTTTCTTTCTTTCTTTTTCTTTTTCTTTTTTCTTGGTTTCCTTGGGTTCTTTAAGGGTTTTATTGATATCTTCCAATTTTTTGTTTTTCTTTCCCTCATTTTTTTCAGGGATTTTGTTTTCTTTCTTCTTTAAGGTCATATTCATAAAGTGAATCTAAAAACATGTTCATGTGTTTCAGCTGCATTGGTTTATTCAGGTCTTGCTGTCACAGGATCAGTGGGTGTGTTCTTTCACTGGAATTTAGACATCTGCATTTGGGATTATTATAGAAGTAGGTGCTTATTCTTGCATTTGTTTTTGTTGGAAGGGTGTTTTGTTCCTTTGTTTTCTGTTTCTTCTCTTGTCTTCTGGCTTTGTGGCTAAGAGATTTGGTAACTAACAAGTATTGAGGTCCAATAGGGTGACTCTGCTGAGCTTTGTGGGGCCTTGGGTGCCAGAACCAAGCTGGCCTCTTATAAAGCTAAAATCTTCTTCTATAAATGTAGAACAGAATATGGAGCTCAGTGGAGGGGGTGACATTTTTATGACTGGTGTGGGCTGTTCCTGGACCTATGGAGTCTACTAGAGTTTCAGAGAAGGGCTGGCCACAGGAAGGATGATAAGGTAGGTGGGGGTTGAGTGGCAGAGTGGGTCTTGGAGGAATGAAATCCAGTGGATAGCAGCAGTTCAGCTGGTGTGTGTGTGGGGGGGGTCACTTGCCTGTTCACCATCTGGTGGGCACTGCACCAGAGTAGTAGAATTTCACTAGAAATTGTGACAGCAGCTTTGTTGATGCTGAGATGAGAGGCAGAAGGACACAGGATATGCCCTGGGGCTTGGAGTCTAGAGAATGGGGCAGCTCAGTGGGAGACCAGCCATGCTTTTGTTCTTCTAACTGGTATGGGCTATACCTAGGTCTATTGATTCTATTGGTGTTTGGTGGAAAGGCTGGCTGTGGGGAGGATAATGAGACAGGTGGGGTTGGATGCATCTTGGGGGAACAGGATCCAATGGGTGGCAGCAGTCCAGCTAGCTGGAGGGTCACTCACCTACTAGCTGGCTGGTGGGGATAGCTGTGGAATTATTTCTTAATTACAGATAAAAAAATCTTGAGAAAAATCTATAGTGCCTGTACTGGTTTCATCTGAAGAAGCCCTTCTCCTTAGTGATGATTATTATAGTTATTGTTTTGAGACAATGTGCCATTTAGTTCACCTGGCCTAGGAACTGGCCAAAGCAGAGGATGACCTTGAGATGGTGATCTTCCTATTTTTATGCTTGGAGTTCTGAAATTTCAGGCCTGTTTACCACTACCCCAGTTTAGGTAGGTTTGGAGAACAAAGTTATATTAGACTAGACCAAAAATCTACCCATTAAGCCATGTACTTTTTAATTTTTTTTTTTTTTGTTTTGTTTTGTTTCTTTTTGAGTTAAGGAAGAGGGATCTCCAAATGAGAACATGTTCCATCAGACTGGCCTGTAGGACAGTCTGGTTGGTCTAAGATATTTTATGTGTATAGGTGTTTTGGCCTGAATGTATGTCTGCATATCATTTGTGTGCCTGGTGCCTGCAGAAGCAAATGAGCACATCTCCTGGAACTGGAATTAGAGGTAGTTGTGAGCCACTATATGGGTGCAGAGAATTGAATATGTGTCCTCTGAAAAAACAAAAAGTGTTCTTAGCCTCTGAGCCATGTATCGAATATCAAGTCCCCACATTAAAATTTTATCAGGGAAACCAGGCCCAAGAAATTATTGGATACCCATGATAAAAAAAAAAAAATAAATGTGTAACTCTCTTACCCAGACTCCACAAATAAATGGCTTAACACCATAATTATCAGGGTCCTTGCCAACCTGCCATCTGACCACTGGTACAAAGGCCAACATGGAGATAACTTTCCCCAGGGCTTCAGCCTGGCTCTGTCCTTGCTATCGGCACAGTCTACTCGATTGGATCTGTGCCATCTGCTTATCCTGTTGACCCATGTGGACTGGATTTTAATTCATCATTCTTTTCCTGTGTGTGGACCTGGTTGTGCTTTTCACCTCTACAGCTGGACTCAGCTCTGTTAGCATTGCTTTCAGACCTGCTTCATTCATCTTCTTCCCTGGAACTCAGTTTGGGATCCTTATCTCATCAATATAGACACTACTATATCTTACTCAGTTTCCCAGCTTTGCTTTTCAGGCCTTTTTGAAACTTCTTGCCTCTTTAACTCTTTGTATTAATTCTATAACCTATATATGCCCCCAATAGTTACCATGCAACATATAGTATATATTCTGAAGTGTGTTCTTCATTAAAATTAGAATTAAAAACCTCAACAATTTTGTTTTGCCTCAGTTAGGACTATCAAGGAAAGCAGAAATAGATGACACATTTTTGACACATATTAGTATTCTGGAAATTTAGACTCATGGAATGTGTCTGTCTATGCTTCTGACAACAAATACATGACAACTCAACCCCATGGGTGAAGCTACACACATTCAGGGTGGGTTTTACTTCCTTAGTTAAGCCTTTCTGGAAACACCCTCACAGATTGTGATAGTTTGAATGTAAATGGCCCCATAACCTTATAGGGAGTGACACTATTAAGAGGTTTGGCAGCAGAAGGACTGAGCAGTCTAAGGGACTTCAGACAGTGGAGCCAGGATGTATCCCTGGTGCACAAAAGGACTTTGCGAACACATCCCCCATGGAGGGATACTGCCTTAATCTAGAGACAGGAGAGAAGCCCTAGTCCCTACTTCACAGGACCTGTCAGATCTACATGACCCCAACTGGATGGCATTCCCCTACACATGGAATTGGGGTGGGGGGATGGGAGGGGAGGGTGTTTAGAGTGCATGTGAGAGGACAGAGAGGGTAAAAGGGAGGGAAGGAGGGAGGGAGGGCTAGGGGGGAGGGAGGAAGGGAGGGAGAGAGAGGGAACTGGGATCGGCATGTAAAACAATAAATTAAATTAAAAAAATGCTTTGACTCCAAAATTTAAGTTGAAGGACAAGTTACTGGGGAAAGGGATTTCTATTTTTATTTCCACAGAAAATGAAAAGATGTGGATTCCTTCCAGACTAATGTGGTTTGATCACGCCAGACCGCCTGAAACAGAGTACAAGCTAATCCTACATTCAAAACAGCTGGACAAAACAGCCCTACAGACTACAGCCAGGATATCTGAATCTTCTTTGAATCCCCCCAAGTCTGTGCCCCTTGGAAAGAACGACGCCCAAATTCCCAAATATTGTGTATAAATGTTTGTTTTCATTTAATTGGACTTTGTTATATAAAATTAAATAAAATAAAAAATAAATTAAAAAAAAGAATATATTTAAAAAAAAAAAAAAAGAGTTTTGGCTGCATTGGAGTGCATATGGACCTAGGAGAAGAGTTTCACCATGGGGGTGGGCTTTGAAATTTCCTATGCTCAGGATGTCTTAGTTGACTTCCTGTTGGCCTGCTAAATATAACACTCTCAGCTCCAGCACCAGTCTGCATGCAGATCACCTTGCTCCCTGTCAAGATAATGGGCTGAACCTCTAAAATTGTAAGCGAACCATCCTCAATTAAATGTTTTCTTTATAAGAGTTGCTGTGATCCTGTGTATCTTCACAGCAATAAAAACCCAATTAAGATACAGACACACCAAAACTGTGTTTCCATTGTGATTCTGAATGTTTTAAATTGACAATGGAGATTCTCCATCACACATCCTGAATCACAAAGACCATGTCTTCCTTGGTGAGAAAAACAGATGTGGTCAAACAAAACAGTAGCTACCACTACATATGAATCTCTCTTTCTCTCTCTCTCTCTCTCTCTCTCTCTCTCTCTCACACACACACACACAATAATATATATGTATGTACATATATATGCATAATATGTAATATGTGATCTGAAGTTTGTTCACAATTAAAATTGAAATAAAAAAAATGCAACTATCTTCATTTGCCTCAGTCAAGAGTATCAAAGAAAGCAAGAATAGATGAAAAATGTTTGCCACAGACATTTGGAAAGATACATGCCTATGTTTCTGATATTTGACATGCATGGCAACTGTAGTCCATTTGATGGAATACATATACACATATGCACATACATATATACACATATGAATATATCTATATGTGTACACTACATACATACATACATACATACATACATATATAATTTTCCATTGCTGTGAAGAGATACTGTGACCAAGGTAACATATAAAAGAAGGAATTTAATTGGGGGCTTCCTTATAGTTTTAGAGGCTGAGTACATGACCATCATGGTAGAGAGCATGGGAGTAGTCAAGGAGGCCTGGAACTTTGAGCAATAGCTGAAATCTTGCATCTTGTTCTGAAAGTTGCAGGTAGAGAAATTGAGACCAGGCTTGGTGTGTGCCTTTAAATCTTCAAGGCCCACTCCAAGGGATACACTCCCTCCAATAAAGCCACATCTACTTCAACATAGCTACACTTCCTAAATCCTCCTTAAATATTTACACAAACTGGGGAACAAGCATTCAAATATATGAACTTGACAACCACTATTTTGGTGAAATAAAATCAGATATCTCCTGACTTTTCATATGGTGACAGTGATAAAATTTATGGGCTTATAACATGAAACTTCAAAGAAGACAACATATGTTACTCATACAATACTCAAAAGCAAATAAAGAACACAGTAGTTTATGTCCATATTTATATAAACCACTGTATAAGGCATGCTTGTATTATGTTCACTATTAGTTTCTCCTAAGTAGTAGAGTAGCAACCACTGCAGACTGGTATATCTGAGGGCTTTTCTGTATTGTTTGGACAGGGCGTATGCCTCCTCCTTCCTTTTTCTTCCTCCTCCTTCTTCTTCCTTATCTCTTCCCCTTCTCAGCTAGAGCTGAGCAGAGATGTCTACTTCTGCCCCCTCAGTTATTACCTCTGTTAATTTGCTGTGACAACTGTAATGCTTTAGCCTTTGTCCTCAGGAAAGAACCTTTCCCATTCTGCCTAGTCAAGTGTCAGTGTGGAAGGGTGCTGAAAGAACAGTTTTCTCACTCAAAATAGTGGCATTGTCTTAGAAAAGTGCTCCTAACCTTAGTTGTGTTGCCAGAAGACTAATTATTACTGTCTGCTATTGCATGCCTAAAAGGTGGCATTGAATTGGTGGGACCAAATGCCTATGCCTGGAAATGAGAAGTGAAAATTGCTTAACAGCTGGGTAGGAAAAAAAAATATCTAATGTAAAGGGCATCTTTTTTTAGATATCCTCTAACATTAGCCTTACAATCCTTTCATGGATAAATAAGACTGACCTTGACAGAAAATCAAGAACAATTAGTTGTAGTTCTTGCCTTTTGCTCTTGTTGCCTCATTGGCAATAGGTCTTAAGTGTGTATGTTCTTACTTTTCCTTTCCTAGAGCACACTTGATATTTACTATCTTTGTATATAGTTTTGTATCAAGCCTAAATCTTTCCTTTAGACTAAAAGGGGAATTGTAGTGAGGTATCCACCCTGCATGCACCTGTTGCACTGACCACACCCATTTGGGGCATGGTCACAGGTGTGGACTTGACCTGTGGGAGGCTAGGTCTGGTGTCCTGGATCCCAGCTTGCTCTCTTGCTTCCTGGTTGGGTTGCAGAGAGCATCTGGGTGGGTGTCTTTAGAGTGGGAATCCACGGTGGTAATCTGTTTCAGGTGTAAGTGATTTCTCCCTGAATAAATGTCGTTTGACCAATACTGTGTTCCAGTGAATCTTATTTCCCATGTGTGAATTAGTGACTTCATGTGTTCCTTTTTTGTTTTTCTGAGTCTCTCTATATGGCCTGGAATTTATGTTTCTCCTGAATCCATCTACTTTTCCTAGCATATACATGGTTCTTCCTAGTCTATTTCTGATTTTCCCAGCTATATTATTTTCAGTAGGATTGTTCTGGATATAGGTTTGTCTGGGGAGAACACTGTGCTTTCTGTATTTGCAATGCATATTTGAGTTTGTAAAGTTTTACATTTCCAATTAGGTGACTACTATCAGCAGAGATACTTTAATTCATATATGACCACAATCAGGAAATGAGGTTATAATAAAACAAACCTCAAGTTAGCCTGTTTATATATGTCTTGTTTATACACATGAGGGCAGAGTCTATCCTTGTTCTAAAAATAGAACAATTGTGTATTTTAAATTCAGAAGTGTACACTAGTTTTTCCAAATTGTGTTAAAGCAAACTTTGATGGTTACAACATAGCCTATGCTTGCCTGCCTTTATTCCTGCTGCCCGTAGCAGAACTCTGCATTCTGCATTTGGTGTCAGGAGCCCCTTCTCTTCCACTTCAACTGAGATGTTTAAGATATTTCTTAAATCACTTTAAGGATAATCACACAGGCAATTTTATCCTGTTGATTTTATTTAATCTTGTCAGTAGGGCTATAAAATAAATATTCCTGGCCCACTCACAATAAATGTTAGAAATTTATTTATTTGGTGCCGGGTCTCATACTACTTCCTGTGAAGCTAAGAATGACCTTAGACTTCTGATCCTCATGTGTTCTCCTTCAAAATGCTAGTTTTATATGCCTGTGCCACCATGCCCCACTTTTAGGGCTGGAATTTTTAATTGAACTTGTTTGCCTTTTCCTCCCATTTTAAATCAGAAACCTCTTTATATCCATATTTCCTGAATCAGGTCCCAAAGATACTAGAAAATTTGCAGATATTCTCAAGGGTTTTGAAGTCTCTGCAAGAATTTAATTATGTGCTTTCATTTTGATGGTTTGCAACATATTTTGGTTCAATAGATAATTACCCCAATAGATAGCTGTCCTATCCTTTCACTCATTACATACTTGTCATTGTCTAAGATTTTTGTTGGTACCATGGACAGAGAGAGAGAGAGTGAGCCTAACAGAGATAGTGGGGAGATATTTATACACACAGGGGCAGGAAAGAGAGAGAGAGAGAGAGATACAGAGAGAGAGACAGAGAGAGAAGAGAATGAACATTAAATCCCCACATGAACTATAGAGGAGGGTTTTATGTGATATAAATGATATGAGCTGTTGAATTAATTCTTGCAGTCATCACAATTGGCAGACTGAAACCAGAAAAGCCTGGTGTGGACAGCAGTGCCAGTTCATGTCACTGGGCATTTATTTGTCTCACCATCTTGAAATCATTTATCTGGGGGGGGGGTTGGAGAGATGGTTTGGCAGTTAAGTGTGCTTTCTGCTTTTGCAGAGGATCTCTGTTGGATTTTCAGCCCTGTGAGTAGCTTACATATCCTGAACTCCATTTCCAGGGGAATTGAAGTCTCTGGTGTCTTTACAAACCTGCTCTCTCTCTCTCTCTCTCTCTCTCTCTCTCTGTGTGTGTGTGTGTGTGTGTGTGTGTGTGTGTGTGTGTGTGTGTGTGTATATATACTTGCCCACACATGAAATAAAAATAAATTTAAAAAAAATCAGGCTTTTGAGGCTCTTTCCTCAGCTCATCAAACTACTTCCATTTTGGGGTTTTTCCTTTTTTGAAAATTTCTTACATCAGATTTTATTATACTGAAATAAAATTTCCATTTTTACAAATAGAAATGCTTTGTGAGTTGAATGAGTTGTCCTGCATACACTGGCTGTATTGATTTGTTCAGTGAGTCTATATTTTATAGGAATAATTATAACTTTAAAGTCAGCTGGTTTATGAGGGGTAGAAAGAAAATGGGTGATTTTTTACATGCATAGCTAGTTAATCAGAAACATGAAAATTCAAATCTGAGTAATGGCACTAATGTTAGCAAATTCCATTTTACAGGTAGACAGCATTTTGATTATAGAAAAAAGCTGAAATATTTTAAAAAGTTTTTTGTATGTACATGCATGCTCATAGTCTACATGTATATAGAAATATATTTCATAATGTAAAAACACCCAATATTAGAAACAAATTTACAAAACAAATGAATTTTAACTAACTGGTGAACTCACCACAGGTTTCATTTAAACTGTTCCTATTCAAGTGTTCAATTCAGATAATTTTTTAGACATTTACTGTATAAGGGTATTTATATATAGATTTGTGCATGTACAGTTTAAACATAGCAAATAGTAAACACTGTTGTAGATTATTAATTTAAAATGTGTTAAATTTACTTATGCTGTACAATATTTACTTAATTATGCAAATATGTGTTGCATTCTTTTATGTTGCATTTGTTTAACTCTGTAAAGCTGTGTTGCTTTGTCTGTCTAAAATACCTTATTGGTCTAATAAAGAGCTGAATGGCCAACAACTAGGCAGGAGAAGGGATAGGCTGGGCTGGCAGGAATAGAGAATAAATAGGAGAAGAACTCTGGGAGGGGAAAATCAAGGAAGAAGAATAGGAGAATGTCAGGAACCAGTCACTCAGCTACAGAATAAGCCACGGAGTAAGAAGTAAAGAAAGACATATAGAACAGAGAAAGTAAAAAGCCCAGAGTCAAAAGGCAGTCAGGATAATTTAGGTTATGAAAAGCTGGCTAGAAACAAGCCAAGCAAAGACCAGGCATTCACAAAAAATAATAAGCCTCCATGTTTATATTTATGTGGAAGCTGGGTGGCAAGCCCCGTAAAAGAGCCAAAGAGTTAAAAAATTAACTACGACTGTTTTCTAAGACATTTGTCTTATTTTCATATATTAATAGTTCTTACATTAAACATATAAAAGTTAGTTGTTAGTACCATAAGTTATTACCAGAGAGACAAAAATCAGTAATGAGACTGAAAGAATATACCTAAGCAAGGCACTATTTAAAATACCAAATTAAAACCAGGAGGGATGGTTCAACAGTGAAGAGTTTTCACACAGGAACATGTACAGGAATGGAAGTAGAATATAAAGCATAGCATCTTCAAATTTATTATTGAACCAGAGTAAGAATTGACTGGAGTATAGCACTTGAACTATTTTTAATAAGTTGGTTACTTTGTTGTATACTTACCTGGTGTCTATGGAGATAATGAGGGGGTCTCAGATCTCCTGGAACTAGCATTAAAGATAGTTATAAGCTGCCAGGTGGGTGCTAAGAAGTGAACCTCAGTTCACTGCAAGAGCAGCAAGGATGCTTAACTGATTTTTCCTTTCTTAGTAAGCTATTTCTGGCCCATGCCTAATTCAAGAGGTATGACTTTTTAAAATCTCTCCTGGCAACTGCCAGGACTTTCTCCTAACCTGTAATAAACTCTAATAAAATTGCCTTCGAGCTTAAAAAATAAATCATTTTAATTGTATATGTTTCCCCAATTTTGCTTTGGTTTTGTCATATAGCAACAATATATAAACATTATTTTACATGAAATATATAGCTATTAAGAATAATGCTGTAGAGATAGAAAGACAGTCCAGTGGGTAAAGGTACTTATCATTAAGCCTAATGATATGTGTTGATCCCCAGGATACATATGGTAGAAGGAGAGAAGTGTTATCAAAAGTTGGGGACCATTATAGGTATGATGGACACATGTGGTACACAGACATACATGCAGGCAAAATTCTCATATATATAAAATAGAGTAAATCTTTTTAAAAATCTATGTGTTTGAAAATTACTGTTCATCAGAGAGTGCATGATCCTATTGCTTTTATTCCTTCAGATACATAGTACATTAAGCAGTATATTTGAAGACAAGTTGTATGGAAACAATGAAGGCAAATACTGGCTTATTTCATGACAGGCAATCAGGGAGACACTAAGGACAAAGAGAGACTTGAAAAATGATGTGGCCAAGTGAGAGAATGTGTCACATGATTTTGGGAGCTTCTCAAATGTTAACTGTGATTCTTATTTGATAACTGTTGTGGGATACATTTTACTATGCTAAGGTTAAAACCCTTCTTTTCATTTAGACAGATGGGAGATGTCATTCTGTAAATATGTTTCTCTTATTGGTTAATGAATAAAAAGCACTGTTGGACAATAGGAAAGGAAGATAGGCGGGACTAGGAGATAAGGAGGATTCTGGAAGTAGTAGGGAGGAGATCCAAGATAGAGGACAGAGAGAAAAGAATGCCAGCCCCTCTCTCCTGTAAGATAAAACCATGTGGAAGTACTTAGATGAATAGAAATGGGTTAATATTTAAGACAGAGCTAGCTGATAAGAAAGTAGTATCTGACCTACAGCTTTATATCTAATATAATATCTCTATGTGTTATTTGGAGCTGGCATGGCTGGGGGACTAGGCTGGTAGGGAACTACTCATAATACTGAAATTCATGGTCTCCTTTAAAAATTTATTAGTATTATTACTATTACACACACACACACACACACACACACACACACACACACACACACACACACGCAAGAATGCATCTGGAAGATGCTGTTTCCTTAGAGTCAGCTACCACTTCTGATCCCTACAATCTTTCTACATCCTCTTCCATATAGATTTCTAAGACTTGAGGGGAGGGCTTTGACTAAGACATCCATTAAAAAAAAGAAAGAAAGAAAGAAAGAAAGAAATCCATTTTTAACTTATTGGCACAAAGCACAAAGTTTCTTACTGTTTGTCTGCACAATGTCCTGTTGTAGACCTATATGTTAGTTCCCATCTACTGTAAGAAGAATGTTCTCTGATGATTGCTGAGTGAGGCACTTATTTGTGCATATAACTATACATCATCAAGAGTTATATTATTGCTTTGTTCCTTCAGCACAATAATAGTAGGTTTTACCCTACACCTATAATCTTTCTGATCTCAGGTTCTTGGTCACTTTAGCAGTGTCAAGTATGGGTTCCATCTCATGGAATGGCAGCCTTAAATGCATTCAAACTTGCTTTGTTAGTTCCATTACATTTATGCAATTACTGCACCAGTATATCTTATAGAAAGATTTCTGTTGTAGGTCACACGGTTTGTAGCTGAGTGAAGATGATGATTACTTATCTCCTTTGGTAGCATGAAAAGTACTATACAGCATCATGAATCCTAGTCATATTGGGCCACCAATTTGATTTCTTCATGCTTGATAACATAAGTTGTTTCTTTAGCAGTAGGGCCTCACATCAGGTTGTAGAGAGTAACAAATGTAGTTGGAATTTTTTTCCAAATAAAGACATGGAGTTTTATTATTAATAATGAATGCTTGGCCTTAGCTTAGGCTTGCCCTGCTAGTTCTTTTACCTTAATTTAACCTATTTCTATTCATCTACATATTGCCTCAGGGCTTTTTACCTTCCCTTATTTCTGTATGTCCTGCTTTCCTACTTCCTCCGTGTCTGCTTGTCTAGCTCCAGGAAGCTCCCTGTCATCTCCTTTTCTTTCCCAAGTCTAAATTCCTCCTCCTCCTTACTTTCACAGCCCAGAAGTTCTGCTTCTATCTCCTCCCTTGCTATTGGTCATTCAACTTTTTATTAGACCAACCAGGTGCCTTAGACAGGCAAGTTAAAACACTAACACATGTTTACATAATTAATCAAATGCAACATATCTTTACATAGTTAAGTAAATATTCCACAAGAATAATATCCTAATGCAAAGGACCCTGGTGAAGATAATGATTTGGATGAAAGAATTCCAATTCTAAATTTTAATTAGAGAAATATATGAATTCTCTAAATCATGTCTGAGAGAAGAAAATATTTCAGAGTGTTCCTCCTAAGTGAGAGTTACTGGATCACATACTTTAATAGCTGAGGAAACTGAAATATGGGAATATAAATGAGACATTGTTCTGGGTGAGGCAGACCTGCTCGATGTGGAGTTTATAGCAGGTGTAAAACTATTTCTGAGTGTGAGGAGTTAAAAGTTGATCAAAGCCAAGAACCCAGAGCTTTGGAAAAATATATAATGTATTATATATAGATGTCTACACACACACACACACACACACACACACACACACACACACACACACACACACCAGGAGAATAAAATATAAGGAATCAGTCAGTTGTCTCCAGAAGGAAATGGCTTAAATGAAGAGTAAGAAACTTCCTTCAGTTATGTGCCTTTTGCATTTTAAAGCAGGTGAACATTTTATGTACCCAACAATACATTAGGAAGAACCACAGGTGTGTGCTGTGGCATAGAGCTGCCCTGGGTTCCTATCTCTCTAATCTTTGCTATGGAACTGGATGGCCTTTAATACTGAGCACTTCACTGAAATTCCATTAATTAGTTTACAACCGTCCAACAAATTTTATGATGGAAATAGCAATGTGAAGAACTGTTTTCAATTATCTTGCAACCTGCTTTTAATTGATTGCATTAATAGCTTTCACTTATCAGGTGCTGGGTGAGGCATTCTGGATGAGACAAACTTGCTCTGAGTGGAGTGTAGCAGGTGAAAAACTATTTCTGAGTGTGTAGAGTGAGGAGGTAGAAGTGCAGAGTGGATTGGAGCCCAGAGATGGGGTTTCCCTTAGTTTAGGAGATCAAGAACCTATGATAAATTAGTGGGTTTGGCAGTTTGAATAAAAATAGACTCATTTTAAAAGTTTAGAAAGATTAGAAGGTGTGACCTTGTGGAGCTAAGTATATCACTGATTGAATTTGGAGATTTCAAGAGCCCATGCCACGCTCAGAGTCTCTCTCCACCTATGGATCAGAATGTACCTCCCTGGTACTGTTCTAGCACTTGCCTGAATACTGTCATGCTCTCTACCATGATGATAATGGTCTAAGCCTCTGAAACTGAGCAAGCCTCCAATTAAATACTTTTTCTTAAGATAGTTGCCTTGGTCTTTTCACAGAAATAGAAGATTGACTGAGAAAGTAAGTGTTGGTTGTGAACAGCCAGATATGAGTAGCCTGTGCTGATAACTGAGGTCATGGAGATGCCCCCACTGGTGCTGTTGCTAAGGGCCACGTGTGAGTCTGTGGCCTTGCAACACTAAGGGTCTGGATTCATGCCCATGTCCCATGATACCACCAAAGGCTATGTGAACATCCCTGGTCTGGGCTGCTGCCTAGGGTCATATAGATGTCCAGGGCTCTGTAGAGCTGGCTCTGCTCCTGGCTAGGTCAGCAATTGGAGAGTGGCCCCTACCTCACCTGGACAGCACAGTGGAGCTGGCATAGGTGTGGGTGAATTGTCCCTGAGGGCATGAGCATGGGACAGCTATCCCTTCCCCTTGTAGGTAGGGAGGGAGAGATGGTCATGCCTCTCTCTGCCTGTGGCTGACAAGGAGAGCTGGTCCTGCTCCCTGCTTGGGCATCATGGGAGAGTTGGCTGTAGAGTTTTTTATGCTGGAGAACTGGCCCCAAGATCATAAAATTGGGGCTGGCCCCACACCTGCTGTCTTTGGCATTCTGGTGAACTGGTCCTGCCTCTATCCAGGGCAGTGCTGGAGAGCTAGCCCTGGTGGCATGAGCTTGGGAGAGTCAGTCTTACCCCGTGCCACAGGCATGAGAGTTGGCCCTTCTTTCACCTGGGCAAAGTGGGAGAGTAGCCCTAGTAGCATAGGCACAGGAGAGTGGATCAGCTGACCAACTCAGCTACAAAGCCAGGCCCAGAACCAGGGTTTTGAGTTGACCTAGCCCAGATATGGAGGGATGGGGAGATGAGTAGGATTGGGGTACATGACATGAAATTTACAATGAATGAATAAAAAGTTAAAAAAGAAAAAAAATTAAGTATTGTTCTCTGATATCAGCTGACAAGGAGATGGAGCTGATGGTAAGGGTAGGCATGTGCTAAGGTCTGGCTCTGTTGAGAAAAGCTACTCTGGCGTAGTTATATTTTCAATGTCAAACAGAACAGGATTTCAAGGATGCAGTAACAGTCTATGCGAATTATATATTAAAAGAGGGGTGAGGCTTGGTTCTGGCAGGTCATCCAATGGACTATGTAAGCTTTATCGCTGGCCTAAGGTGACACTGGAGAAAAGACAGAACTACTCAAATGCTGAACCTAGTGGAGGAAGTTATCAGTGTGAGTAGGTGCCCTTGAATTGGAGATTGGAACCCCTAGTGCTGCTTCTATACCCTTTCTTTCCTAAACTTTGGGCCTTGTACATGTGTGACAATTACACTACTCTTGAGCTTAATGCCCAGCCTCTCTTTTCTGTTTCCCCAACATATTATAGGTGATGTGGCCTGATACCAGATACTCAAAATAGCAAGACCAAGAAAAGAAATGAGATTATCTGAGCTTGTGAATGGAAGTAAACCTCCCCCTTGCTAAGTTTATTATGTAGTCTATTTCCATAGCAATAGAAAGCTAGTACAAATGGTTAATAATCAGATAAATAAAATGTATTATTAAAATTAGCTTCAGTTTTTTATTTTAAAAAGTGTGTGTGTGTGTGTGTGTGTGTGTGTGTGTGTGTGTGCGCGCGCGCGCATTTGTGTGTAAGCTGGCATGCCTGTACCATAGAACAGACGTGATTGTCAGAAGATATGGTTTGGAAGTCAGTTCACTCCTTCCACTGTTGGTTTAGAGAATTAAACTCTGGTTGTCAGTCTCACAAAATAACTGCTTTCACCTGTCAGGCTTCTTGCTGGCCCCAGTTTAGTTATTTTTTTTTAAATCTTCGATATAACTACACCATGTCCTTTTTCCCTTTCTTTCCTTCAAACCCTTCCATATTCCCTATTTCCTCACTTTCAAATCCATGCCCTCTTTTTTTCCTGTTGTTTTATATATATATACATATATATATATATATCTCATATATAAATATACATAAGACATACATATAACACACTAATATAGTGTTTATATTCATATATATTACATGAATATATATATGTAATTGTATATATCATATATCCTAAATAATATCAATATGCATTCATATGTATATATTTTTAAATATAACCTGCTTAGTTGTTTTGTAGATTTATTCACTAGGACTGGGCTCCACCAACTCTGAATTTTGTTTGGTTTTGGTTTTATGTAATGATCACTCAACAATAAGAACTACAATATCCATTGGGTATAAGAACAGATATTTAGAATGTAGTTGGGGATTAGGCTTGTTTAGTAAAGTGGTGATTGTAGGTACTCCTCAAAGATCTATGACTTCCTTAGCACTGCTTACCTGGCTAGGTTTCCAGTACCAAATATAATTTCTGTCTTATTGAGTTCAATTAGAGGATGGTTGGTTATCATCAAGATATGATGGAAAATATTGTACCTTTAGTGTTATCATGCCATGCTGGTAATTGTGGTTCATAGATGCCATAGCTGAGTAGGACTGTTGCTTGTTTCCCTACTTTGGAAGCTTGCATGGTGCCTTCTAATGCCACGAAAGCTAGTGCTCAGGGAGGAGGCTTTCAGGTTCTTTCTAACTCAGGGTCCTCTGGGTCCTGTGTCTGAAATGCATAGTGTATTCAACAATAGGGAATTACCTTTAACCTCTGGGGTACAATCGAGGACAATAATCAGTATGTTTGGGGAGTCTCTTGAGAAAGCTGGACCATTAACTCAAAGAGGGCTTCTGATGTGTAGAGAAACTTTTAGGATCTGAATCCTGGTCTCTGTGCTTGCCTGGCAAGGGCTTTATCCACTGTGCCATTTTCCTATCCTCCCAGAGTTTCTTCCTAGAGTGTGTCACATCTTCAGGAAAGGTCTTGTCTGTCTTTAAAGTGTCCTCCTGCAGTTAACTATTTCATTCTGTGAACTTGTTATTTTCTGAAATTATTTTGGAATTCCCTTGTTAGTCTGTCAAGAGCCCTTTTCAGTAGGATATAAACTTATTGAGAACTAAGGCTTTAGTGGATGTTTTTGTTAGGGCTAGTGTTGCTGCAATGAAACATTACCAAAAGCAACATGGGCAGGAAAGAGTCTTTTTTGGTTTACGTATCCTGAATTACTGTTTATCGGGGGAAGCCAAGGAAGAAACTCAAACATGGCACCACAAACAATAAAAATAATAAAACTAATTAAGTAAGGTGATTATTGCTGTGGTGAAACACCATGAAGTAAGTTGGAAGGAAAGAGTTTATTTTGATTATGCTTCCACATCACTGTTCATCATTGAAAAAGTGAGGACAGTAATTTAAACTGGGCAGGAACCTGGAGGCAGAAGCTGATTTGGAGACCATGGAGTTTTGCCTACTGGCATGTGCAGCCTTCTTTCTTAGAGCACCCAGAACCAGCAGGTTTGGTGTTTACAGACTTGACATCCTAAAGCCTGTTCTTGTGGAGGAATTTTCTCAATTGAGGTTCCCTCCTGTCAGATAACTGTAGCGTACATATGCCTAGTTGACATAAGCCAGCATCTTTGTGTAATTTGACTTTTCCTCCCATGAAAACTGGTGCTATGGAGAGGGAAAGAACCAAGAAATTTCAGTTGAACAAGTATAGGGAAGGGTTTAGATTAGAGTTCCTAGCATTTGGGAGGACTTTACCTTCATGAGCTAGAAGTAAAGGGCCAAGGGAAACCATGCAGAGAGCATCCCAAGAAGGGAGTCATTATCAGTGGTAGATTCTAATGTTTAGAGAAACCATAGGCTATGATGACTGGCCAGCACCTAGCAGCCTTAGAGGAGGCTCATTTTGCAAGTAACAGGGTGGAAATTGAACTGAAATGGGCAGAGTATGGAAGCATGAGTAGGAGATGTTGAAGTACAGTCTAAAGATGTTAACAACTCAGTTTGGTCAAAGACAAATAGCCAAAAATGTAACTAGCATTTCATGTGGGTTTTAAGAAGGAATTTTTTAAAAATAAGAGAGGGCTGAATTGATAGGCTGAGACTGGATGACAACTTGAAGCTAGATGGAAAGGAGAGATGGGAATAAAGACTGCTGCAGAGTATATTGAGAGGCAGGAGAGGAAAGATCAGAGGAGAGAGGCAATGGGCATGAGGCAGGGACAGAATATCACTTCTGCAGCAGGGTGAGAAGAGAGTGCTTGCTAAGCACTTACTTTTGGCAAACAGCAAGGAACATGGCCCCATCCTCAGGAGGTTGTAGTCTGCTTGGCATGCAGGACATTTAAAAAAGAGATTAATAACTGTCTGTGGTAAGCCATAGTCAGGAGGTGCTAGTTTTTCAGACAGAACAAAATTAACTCCTGGTGCTGTGGTCAAGGCAGTTTTGTAAAAAGTGACATTTGGTTTGGGACTTGAAAGTAGAATAGTGTTTTACTAGCCAAGAGATACAAATGTTAAAAGAAAGTAAAGTCATTTCCTGTGGAGTCACCATTAGGAACAAGGGGCTGACACTCTGAATTTCACTTTGAAACAGGATTTTTTTCTAAAGTGTATATTCTAACTGTGTACAGTAATTTGGAGAAATACAAAGAACTGAGAGATGGTCTCAGCAAATGTTCGGATGTTTCTAGTTATATAATATGATATACAGACAAATGGAAACGAGTACTGAATGGCTGTTTAAAGTCATGAAGCTAGTAAGTGACCTAATTGAGCTGCAGCTCACAAAATTTGCTTCTGTGATATTATTATTGTGCATATTGTAAGAATGGCATGTATTCAGGAAAGCCTCACTTGCCTTTTGTGAGTTTAACAACATAGGCTGTGGAGAAATCCTACAGACTGTTGACTGTGAACAGAAAATGCTGTGCAGCTGCAGCCGCCCTAAGAGATTTGCATAGACAGACTCCATGTGAATCTACACTGAAGATGCCTACTCTCAGTATGTGATCATTCCCACAGTACACCAGATTTACCCTTGTCTCCCGTGTCTTGGCCAAATTCAATCCTCACTGACCAACATGAATTTGAGGAAATCTCTTTGATAATTCAAAGCATACATTGAACAACAAATTTACTGATTTCCTATCACTGTCAGAAGAAATTAACACACCAGGGTTCAAAACAGCATAGGTTGTATCACCATATCTTTTGGTCGAAAGACCAAAACAGATCTTACTTTGCTAAAGTACAGCCCAACTGTAGTCTCAGTCCCCTCCCCTTCAACCTCTCTGCTAATCTGAAACTCACTATATGGCCCAGCCTGGTCTAGAGTATCTAAGTTTCTGCCTCATCCCTGTGAGTGCAGCAAATATCTTGGCACATGCTACCTATCCAGTTTCTTTCCTGGGAATTCCAGGGAAAGAGTCTGTTTCTTGCCTTTTTTAGCTTCTAGAGACTACCTACTTTCCTTGGCTTGTGGATCTTTCCTCCATCTTTAAGGCACCAGGACTGTGGCTCTCTCAGAAACCTTTGATTATCCTCTGGCCATGGGTTGGAAATGTTCTTGGCTTTTAAGGGCTTGTTTCACATAAAACAACCAATTTATAGGTTTTAAGATTAAAACAAGGATGTACTGGGGACTTTTACTTTTCCTGCAAAGAATGAGAAAAGGGCACATTATGAATGGTTAGTAACATGATTTTAGATAACTAGAAAATAGATATGGAGAGACATAAATCCATTGCATCTTAACAGATTTACTTTCCTTATTTAAAGAATTTTAAGTGAAATCGATTTGAAGACAGCCAAAAACAGATTCACTGACTTGTTTTTTTCTCCTAGGCTATTTCTATGGGGCAAGGTCAAGTGTTAGGTGTTCATGTAGCAGGGAGTGCCTTCAAGGAGAGGTCACATATTGCCCACCAAGTTTGAAGTCATGGTGGAACATCATCTTTCATGATGTCCAACGCTACTTCTCATCAGTTGTTTGAAGTAGACACTAATTTTCCCTCACTGGAAGGAAACTTGGCAGGTGTGAATATAGAAGGGGCTTAGGGATGCTTTCCTGAGAAGCTCTATGGTTCTGGGGCTGCACATGGCTGGCGGCTAACTTAAAGTGAGATAAAACTTGGCTCCCTTGTTTTCATTTGCATCTTTTTTCCTTCCTTCCTTCCTTCCTTCCTTCCTTCCTTCCTTCCTTCCTCCCTCCCTCCCTCCATCCCTTCCTTCCTCTTTCCTTCCTTCCTTTCTTCTTCTCTTCCTTTCATTTGCTTCTTTCTTTCTTCCTTCCTCCCTCCCTCTCTCCCTCCCTCCCCCTCCCTCTCTCATTCTCTCTCTCTCTCTCTCTCTTTCTTTCAAGTTGCTTTAAACTTAGGGTCAACTCTCTATAGAGAGACATGAATCATTAAAGGGTGCATATCTGAGCCTGGTAGACACTAGCATGATAAGTATAACTAATATATTTTCAGATTTCAGAGACAGTAAGCTTGCAAGCTGATCATGTCAGTACAGGACTACCTCTTCAGCTGGAGCAGTCATGACCACAGGAGCTGAATTGTCCACTTCATTGAATACAACTTCCTCTAAGCCAGGAGCCAGAAGAATCTTATTGAACTATACAGCGAGACAGTGATGACCAGATCAAGCTTAAAGAAGACAGATTATCCACACATATCTCTTACCCCATGCCCAGGCTTTCCCCATAAAGGGACTTTGTTAGTACCCCAGTAGAAAATTCAGGACTCTTTTCCGATTTCCCACATCACCCCTACTTTTTTAATCTAACTTTTCCTCCTTGACTTTTGGGGTAAGTGGGCCAACTTGACTTTTTGTGCTACCTATAGTCAGTATATACCTTGGTGACATGTATACAAGATCTGAACTTATAGATCTTTAAGCACATTTTATTACAAACATATTTCAGTGTATGACTAAGGCCATGCAATGTTCTCATAGACAAGATATTGTAAAAATTTTTTATTTCATGTTGATGGAGGTTTATGTTTATTTCTGTTTTACAAAGTAATATACCACATTGTGTGTGTGTGTATAATTTCTACAAAAGCATATAAAGGCCACCCTCTTAAGTTAGAATAGAAAAAAACAAAAACCAAAAAAAAAATAAACCTCACAAATCATCAGATATTTTTAAAACAAAAACAAAAACAAAAAAAAAAAAAAAAAAAAAAAAAAAAAAAAAAAACAACAAAATGCCTCAAACCCCAAACTGGAGTACATTAAGAATAGTCTAGAAATTAGGCTAGAAATAGTTTGTAGAAATTAAGAAAAATCTGCTTCCTAGAGTAGCATAATAGCTTATTTGCATAGATGCTATGGATGATTTTAAACAGAGGCATACTCATATGTGTATATAGCATATGTGGCACATAGCATTTTAAAGAGTAAATGTAGTTAATTCCTGTGAAAGAGATAATCTCAATTTTTGTAACATTTGACAATCTCTTGAGTTTTGCAATCCCATCTAAATCAGTATGTAAAATGTTTGTAATGTAACAGAAAAGGACAGACAGAGACAGAGACAGAGACAGAGAGAGAGAAACTGAAGGCAAATTAAGTTTCCTTTTGTCCAACTTTGTGTCACTTTCTGCCTCCACAAATAGGGAATGTGTGCTTCTTGTTCATGTGCATCTGCCAAACCAATTAACACTTCCCAAATGTTATCTTAATTGCATTTATTAACATATCATTAACATAATAGGTAGATAACATTCATTTGAGAGATATTAATTGGCTTGGCAAGCATTGGAATGGGGAGTGTGGAGAAGGGCCCTTTTCCACAGAAGCTTTTATTTTCTTTAATTTTTTTAAATTTTTTTTTTTTTTTTGGTGGTGAAGAGTAAATGAAATTACACTGAAAGAGAGAAAAACACATCTTAACTAAAATTGGTGCCAAATCACAGGACCACTGGCTTCCTTTTTGTAGATACTGCAGGGAAAGACATTTGGTACACTTGCTCTACCATTTCTCCCAGGTTCCTTTCCTACGTGGTGTTTGTGTATCTCTGGGATGGTTAGGGCTCACATGCTTTTAGAAATGGCATGAGTGACACTGCAAATGGTTCATATTATCTCAACTGCTTTACAGACAGCCAGAATGTGTTTTTCTGATGAGAATGAGGTTCTTACTGGTGCACAATCTTCAAACCATATACTGATATCTGTTCTATATGTGGCCATTCATTAACTCATGAGGTACCTGCAAGTGCCTGCTTTCATTCAGCTCTTAGAAATTCTGGTGTTCAGAAATAAACAAGGTTGAGTTCTTGGCTCAGGAACTGGATACAAAGATAACAGCAGGCATTTGAATTACAGTAGATACATTGTGTTTCGATTACAGTAGATATACTGTGACTTTTCTACTGCTGTGATGAAATACCATGATCAGTGCAACTTATAAAAGTTTATTTAGGCTTACTGTTCCAGAACAATAAGTCCATCATGTCAGGCAAGCATGGTAGCAGGAACAGAAAATGGAGAGCACATATCTCAACCATAGCATAAAGCAGAGAGTCCAATCTAGAAGTTACTGAAGGCTTTTAACCTCAGAGATCCCTGAATCCTGCCTTCATGTACTTCTTCTTTAAGGTTGTCCTACTGAAACCTCCCAAAACAGCACACCAGATGGGGATAAAATGTACAAATGCCAGATAATATTGGGACATTTCTTTTCTTTTCTTTTTTTTTTTAACCTTAAACTTGATGTACCTGTTTGTTTATCATGACTGTTGAAGATTTTCCCATGTAAAATTCAGACAAGTTTCTCAGTATATAATAGTGTCTGCCACCTTTTTTTGTGTGTGATAATTTTTTAAATTTAAATTTGAAACAAGCTTGTTTTACATGTCAATCCCAGTTCCTGAATCCTCCTGTCCTCCCCTGTTCCCCCCCCACCAATCCCCATCCCATCTCCTGTCTGCTCCCCAGGGAGGGTGAGGCCTTCCATGGGGAGTCTTCAAAGTCTCCCATATAATTTGGAGCAGGACCTAGGTCCTTCCCCATGTTTGTAGGCTGAGGCAGTATCTCTCTCTATGTGGAGGGGGCTCCCCAAGTCCGTTTGCATGCTAGAGATAATACTGATCCATTACTGGAGGCCCCATAGACAGCCTAGTCTTTTTAACTAACACCCACCTTCAGGGAGTCTGGATTGGTCCTATGCTTGTTTCCAAGCTATCATGTCAACAGTGTCTGAGGGTTTCTCCATCCTGGTCTTGGCCCCTTTGCTCATCACTCCTACCTCTCTGCAAATGGATTCTAGGAATTTGGCTCAGTGTTTAGCTGTTCTATACTATTTGTCTACTGACTTTGTTGTGAACTGATATTGCTATTGGTGTGGAGGGTATAGGATGTGTGTAGAGGAGAGCAAAACTGAAGTGTTTGGGGGTTGAGCCAAGGCAGAGACACTAGGCACAAAGAAAGGGAGATAAAGAAGTCTGGTAAAATAGCTACTGATGTTATTGAAGGATTTCTTTTTGGGAGACAATGCTCTTAGCACTTGGTGTGAGTTGAAGTTTCTCACAACAGGACAAAGAGGTTCTGTCCATGTTAAAGATGAGAAGTGAAGATGGTAAGCTGAATACTGCCACCTAAGGCTGTCCATATCTTAGACCCCAGAACCTGAGGGAATGATTCTTTAAACAGAAAATTAGACAGGTAGAAAATATGACTGAGTGATGGATTCTGAGATAATGGTCTCTTTGCTTATATCATGACAGGGACCTTAGACAAAGGAGCCAGCACATCAGAGTCATCAGAGATGACTGAAGGTAATGGCCAAAGTAGAAAGAAGCTGCCAACAGCTACCAACTCCCTGGTTTTGAAGAGCCCTTGAGCCAAGGAATGTGGTGGATTTCTTAGCATTCTGTATAGTGAGTTTCTTTTCTTTCATTTACTGACAAGTTTGCTCTTTTAACAGCACTAGAGGAAAGCCCTTTGCTTAATTACAATTACACAACACAATACAACACACTCACAAGATCTATGTATTTTATTTTATGAGGATTTTGCCTCCATGTATGTCTGTTCACCATGGTTGTGACTGGTGCCTGTGGAGGTCAGAAGAGGGCATCAGAATCACTGAAGCTGGCATTACAGGGTATTATGGGCTTCCATGTGAATGCTGTGAACCAAACCCAGGTCCTATAAGAGAAGAAAGTATTCTTAGCTTCTGATTCATATCTCCAGTACCATAAACATATTGATAGTTTTTTTAAAAGACAAAAATTGTGTTTTTCATGACATTAAAGTTTCCATAAAGGCTCTTCTATTTTTTTTATTTGTTTTTCTTATTTTACATATTGATTCCAGTTCCCTCTCCCTCCCTGCCTCCTTGCCTCCTTGCCTCCCTTCCTTTCTTCCTCCCTTTTCCCCTCCCTCCCTCCCTGCCTCTCTCCCACCCTCTCATGTTCCCCTCCACTCCACAGGGAGGGTGATGCCTTCCAGGAGGGGTCAACAAAATCTGTCAAGTCAGTCAAGTCATTTGGAATAGGGACTAGGACCTCCCTTCTGCTTCTAGGTTAAGGGAGTAGCCCTCCATGGGTAATGTGCTCCCAAAGTCCCATAAAGGCTCTTCTTACACTGCTTATCATTGATTGGGACCAAACACTGTGCCTGACACTAAGATGTGCTTAGAAAACGTTTATCAAAAAATGTAGAAAATTGGGAAGCCTTCATATTTTGTCACCATCACCCATCTTCTGGCTGTCAGGGTGTTCCATGAAGTTCTTCAATGATGAGAAAATCGATGACACAGTTAATCTGTGGTCTAGGGGGTGTAGTCACTGCTCAGATTTCCCTGCAGTGAATAAGTGCTTGGCTCAGCCAGTCCTTGTGAGTGCAATTGCCATCATCTGTGATTATCCAAGCCTCTCATTGAGCTCTGACTGCCATTGTTCTCTGCCTCATGTGGTGCTGCATCCTATGTTCTTCTACAAGTGCTAAACCTGAGGATATGCCTAGGTTCATGCCCAGCTTGTTGAACTATCTTAGTGTTTTCTGCAGACCTTAGTCTCAACAAGTACTAAGCAGAGAAAATTTTCTTGACTCACAAAATGTATAAACAACAGATGTAGCATGTAAAATTTAAGTCCAAGATGAAAGAAATCCAATCTACTAATTATTATCTTTTCACTGAGGCAGGAAAAGATTGCTATTATCAAAATTTAACAAAGCATATTACCAATACACTAATGCCCATAACAACAGAGGCTGGCTATCAGGAAACTTGTTGAAGAATCACATGTGTCATTGTAATTTTGCTGAGTTTCTTATGAATGACATCTATATCATTCCAGGTGGTCAGCTCTGAGTCCTGAGACCTCTCCTGCAAGCCTCCCTCACCTCATCTCTGACTTTGTTATCCTGCTTCTTAGATGAATTACCCAGTTGTAAAAAAAAAATCTACCCTGTAAGTATCTCTTGAACTCCTCTCTGTGATCTCCCAAGTCATGCTTTTTTTTTAAATTGGTTTAATGATAACTCTTTGTTTGCTCTTATCCTGTCTTACTTTATTTAACTTAAATTTTATTTTTTTATTTATTTATGTACTCATTTATCTACTGTGCTGGAGTGGACACTGATTATCGTAAGGTCAATCCTGATAAGCCTAGAGTGCAGCCTTTTATCATGGTGTCTGTCTGTGATGAGTGATCTTTAATGTCAACTTGTCTGGCTCTGAAGTCAACTAAGAGACAACCCTCTGGGACATCTGTAGACTATATCCAGGAAGGACTAAATGAGCAGGCAATACTCTTCCCCATAATGGTTGGCATCTTCTAGTGGTGGTCAGTGTATAAGCCAATGAAGGGGAAGCAGTGCCACCCTCCTTTCCCTCCTATACAAGTGTGTCTGTCTGGTGTGACCACTGTGCCAGTCTTCAACATTTTCAGAGCCAAGCTTCTCCAGCCTTGTAACACTGACTGAATGCTAGAGATTGGCTCTCCAGGAATATGCCATGCCTTGAGCACCAGTCTGGGACTGATGAGGCATCTAGCCTCATAGACCTAACAGCCTCCAGCTTCTCAGCCTGTCCAGCAAGCAGACAATCATTGTTGGATGATTCAGCCTGTATTACAGGAGACAATCCAAAAAATTGCCTCTGACACACATATTCATTCTATTGGGTCTGTTCCTTTGGAGGCCCTGACAAGTATGTGCCCTTTGTATCTCTGAGTGGGGCATTTCTACTTTAGCCTACCTCTGACATGATCTGATTACCAGAAACCCCCTTGCCATAGCTTTGGCTCTGCTAAAATTTCTCCAGTTGTCCTTGATGACCTGGGGTTACTCTAGAACTTCAGTATTAAATTTTGCAATCCTTCTATCATCAAGTCTTGGCCATGTTTACTATAAGCATTTCATAAACATGTCTTGCCCTTGCTTGACTGTGGGCCTTTGCCTATGTTGTTCTTCTGTCTATATCATGTTTTCTTTTGTTGCCAAGGTAAATGCTGCTACTTCACCACACTCATTCTTTAAGGATGGTTTGATCTTTCTCTCAAAGCTTATTATAGCATTTTGCTTGGTTCTATTTTTTATTATTATAAGTCATCTTATTTTACATATCAATCCCAATTCCATCTCTCTCCCACCTTCTCACCCCACCCCCAATTGTCCCCCCATCTCATCCACCATCCACTCCCTAGGGAGGATAAGTCCTCCTATGAGGGATCATTAAAATTTGTCATGTCATTTGGGGTAGGGTCTAAGCCCTCCCCCGTGTATCTAGGTTGAAAGAGAATGGGCTCCCAAAGTCCATTCCTGTGCTAGGGATACATCCTTTTTCACTGCAAACGCCCCATAGACTTCCCAGTCCTTCTTGCTGACACCCATGTTCATGGGGTCTTGTTTGGTTCTATGTTGGTTCCCCAGCCGTCAGACTTGGTTCTTTAGATAATAATTGTGTTTATTTTTCTTCTTTAAAAAATATTCTTGAGAAACTTCATACACAAATGAAATATATTTTGATCATATTACTCATTTTAGGCCTCTCTCATTCCCTTTGCATTCCTGATGAACCTCTTCTGCACAATTTTCCCTTCAATCTTATGTCTTTTTATTAAGTGGCTTGTTGAGTTGTTTTAGTGTTGTTTAAATGAACATGGAGGGTATTTAGTGGCGCATGGCCAACCAACTATTGTCAATATCACAGAATATAATGGCTATTTCCCCTTAGTAGCCATTACATAATGACTCCCCAGGGAGATAGAGATATGAGTATCCCAGGTCCCTCCTGATTCCTGAAAATTTTGTTGGCAGGCCCAATATTGTATATATCTTGTTTAGGTAACCACAGACACTGTGAGTTCACAACTGTAATAATGGGCAGAAAGAATGTAAGAGCCAAAAATGAGAGCCATTTTTGGCTCTTACAGTTTTTCTGTCCCTCTTCTCTAAGCTTTGGAAAGAAGTGATACAGATTTTCCATATGGGCTAAATACGAAATAGTCACTTATTCCCAGCATTTTGATGAGTCTGTGCATTAACACTGCCCACTATAAAAAGTCTTCTCAGAACAAGAGTTTAAGCTATGGGCATAAAGTTAAATATTTTGAAGATGGTTTGATAACATCTCAGTTTAGCAAAACAAGAGTAGAATGTGCATGAGTTCATGGCCCCCAAACCCACCCGATGGTCTCTGATCTTCCTAGCTGTGTATTTTTAAAATAGCTTTAAAACACAAGGTGTGAATTCACTGAGGAACAGGCCTGCAATCCAACAAGAGGTTGGTTACTACTATAACATCATACATCTATTGCTCCTGTGGTTGGCAGGTCTATATTCAGTAATGGAGTCCACAACTGGGTGAGACTGTTGGTGACTTTAAAGGGTGGCATTATTTCAAACTGCCTTTAAATGTGACTTGAAAACTACCAGTGTTAACTTGTTATGCATGTCTTCATTCCCACCAACTGATAATATAGTACCTAAAACAAAAGTATTTGGCAAACATTTGTTCAAGATGAATGAATAATTGAAGTTCCATAATAGCTCTATTATCTAGGCAAGATATTTAGAGCACACCTTTGGAGATACTTCAATTTAAACTTACCTAACCGAGCTACACAACATTGAGTTTGTTTGGGGTTGCATATCTAATACTGTGTCAGTGCCTCAGATATGAATCTACAGCTCTTTGAAAGCATAGGCATGTCCTCAATGATTTTGGGTCCTGATTCCTGACAGGCATGACAGGGAATGAAGAAACGACAGACATATATACAGAAAAGTTGGGATCAGGTGAACCATGTGATCTGATATAGATGCAGCATCAGGTTAGGAATGTAGTTATTGCGGTAAATAAGGATCAGGATAAACAAATAGGCCGAATAGATGTTTATTCAGGGAGAAATAACTTACAACCTAGACAGATGAACACCAGGAAATTCAACCCGATCCTCTCCTGTCCGAGTCACGCCAGAAAGAGAGTGCCTTCCTTGCCCCCTCTGACCTCCTTCCTCAGGTCACCTCCGCCCATCGCTCCACCCCCAATGGGCGTGGTCAGTGCTACAGAAGGACTACCTCACTACAATTCCCCTTTTAGTCTAAAGAAAAGATTTAGGCTTAATACAAAACTATATACAAAACAGTGAATAACAAGTGTGCTCTAAGAAAAGGAAAATCGAGAACAAAATGACCTACATATCTAGTCCTAGGGTGAGGGCATAATGGAGTTTACAATAGAGTTGTCCTAAGCTGGAAAACGTAAGTCTAGTACCTAATATATCTAACTAGGAAGAGAGAATAATAGTTGTGATAGTTTAATCTTCAACCTCATCAAGACCTGAGAAGGAAAATAACAATACTAGAGTAGACAGGAAATGTGGATGGACAACTTCCAAAAGGTGCAGCAAGGACAGAAACAGCAAGCCACCTGAACAGTCATCCTAGGTCTCACAGCGACGTTGGTACACCCAGATTTGGCTAAGGCCAAGAGAACTTGACAGACCACAACAACAGCAGGGAAATAGAATGGCTGTCTTACCCTGACTTGGCAAGGACAAACAGTCTTCTATATTTGTCTCCTGCAAGCACATAGGACTGCATGTCCAAATCAGTGGTCAAGGTGGGGGCAATTCTATGCCCAACAGGCCATTAGCTGAGGCGAGATTGAACTCCAGCAGGAGCAACAACAGTGTCCAACATATTTTCGGGAAAGTGCACGGTGCTGTCAGGAGCAACAGTGTCTCATGTCAATGGAGTACTAATATTAAAACATTTAAATGCCATGTTCTGCATGTCTATGAAGTGATTGAAGATTAAGCATCTATATCTGACTAATCTCATAGGTACAGGAAATGTGAGTGAAGATAATCTGTAATACTCGGGAACTTAGCTAAAAAGACTGATTAAAACTTTCCTGAGTAAAGCAGGAACAAATACTTAAACAATATAACTATTTACATATACCTACATGTAAATCCCTAAAATAGAGGTAGAGTATAAGTGTCAAGACAAGAGGTAGAACTATAAAGGGCAGCAAGATAAATATCCCAAATTGTATCAATATACAAAATGTCTTGAATACAGGAAAAGTATACATACATAGAATATGGTAAAAAATAATGTGCATAAAATATTATAAGTGGAAACATTTAACACAATATAACAAAATATAAACTTAATTTTACATAGCTTACCACATAAGAATACACAACAATGTAAGCTGTAAAAGACTATCTCATTCTTACTCAAATTCTCAAGAAAATAGGCTAATCTACCTATATCCCATCTAAACCATACCTTTACCAACCATTCCCTATTCCTGTCTAAAAGATAAACCCGAGTGTAAGCATCACCCAATCCCAAATAACTAAAACCAACCCAAAGACGATGACTATTATCCCAAAATTCCAAGGGTAGGGAAAGGGGGCGTAGTCATATTAAGATTACTTCCTGCTGAAATGGGACGATGATTGCTCCAATGGATCCTGTAGGAAGAAAATTTTTAGCAACCAAATTTCTCAACAGAACTGGCTGTGACATATGTAGTTAGTCACTGTGTGGCAGAAAATTCTTGACTGTAGTTCTATTTGAAACTGGCCAGGGTGTAATAAAAAGGTGCACCATTACAGCTAGCTAGTCATGAGTTGTCTCGAGCAAAACAGTCTCAAACCGGTTTTAGGGTGATGTTTGCAGTTCCGATGCATCAGGTTGAGTCAAGTGGAAATGATGATGTGGGGCCCCATCTTCTTTCCGGAAAGTTCAAAGACTGCTGTTAGGAATCGTTATTATTCCTTGTGGAAAAGTTACACATCAATATTAAAGTAAAATTTTCAAGTTTTAAGGTATGCATTAGGGAAAGACAACAATAAGCATTAAAATGTATGTGAGAAAATTAGGATTTCAGAGAGAAAATTGCATAAGATATGAGTCCCCAGATTTTGTTTTCTTCTGCCTTACACCAATTGGCTTCTTGATTTAAGGCAGAAACCATGAATTTAATCTTAACAACATGCTTGAATTTAGAGAAGGAAAGCCAAATCCAACTCCAAAGCCAGCATTGGTTTACAAAATTTGGGACTTCAGGAATACTAGATAGTAGAGAGAAATAGATTTCTATATAGAAATAGTTTACTACAATTAAATATTTTTTTTTTTTTTTTTTACCATATATCAGATTCTGCTTCCTTAAGTGATTGTTTCTGAAGAGCTGTCTTCTCTTCTGTAGGCACCTACATGTTCATTGTCTTTTGGCTGTTTGATGATAGGTTTTCTCTGTTTTCCTGTAAAAACAAGAACAGAACACTTCCCCTAACTTTGAGAGGCCTCCACACACCTCATAGGACCTAGTTTGTTGGATGACTTGTCATTTCTCTTCATTAAGATGTTTCTCTTGTTCAACTCGGATCTTGATTAACTTAGATGGTATCCATAATTTTTCTTCTCCTGTAGATACAAATGCAAAACCCCTACCCCAACGTAACACATATCCTGCTTTCCATTCTGAGGTCAGTACATCCTTGAAATACACTGGCTGATTTAGTTCAGAAGTTTTTTCTATTGTCCAGTGTCTTTCTGCAGCTGTTTTTCCTTTTTCATCAGCATTAAGAAAGTTTAATGTTAATAAAGCATTATGTAATCTGTGTTTGGGTGTTTTGGTTCCTCCTGCCTGTTTATGGAGCATTTCTTTTAAAGTACGATTGGATCTCTCAACCACTGCTTGTCCTGTAGGATTGTGTGGTGTACCAGTTATGTGCTTTATCTTGTAATACTCAAAAAACTCTTTCAACTTGCTGGAGACATATGCTGGAGCATTGTCAGTTTTTATTTGTGCAGGTATGCCCATAATGGCCATTACCTCTAAAAGGTGCGTTATAACAGAATCAGCCTTTTCAGAGCTCAGAGCGGTAGCCCACTGAAACCCTGAAAATGTATCTATAGTGTGATGTACATATTTTAATTTTCCAAATTCTGCAAAATGAAACACATCCATTTGCCATATTTCATTCCTATTTATACCTTTAGGGTTACTGCCTGGTGGTAAAGGAGTTTGGTTATAGAATGAGCAAGTAGGACATTTCCTTACTATTTCCTTGGCTTGTTCCCAAGTGATAGAAAAATCCTTTTTTAAACCTTTACTGTTCACGTGGTGTTTCGTATGAAACTCTGAGGCTTCTAGCACACTTCCTATCAATAAACGATCAATTTCATCATTGCCTTGTGCTAGAGGACCTGGCAGACCCGTATGGGATCTGATGTGTTTTATATATATAGGATGAGTCCTCTTTCTGATAGTATCTTGTAACTGTATAAACAATGAAGTTAATTCTGTATTGTCAGGAATAAATTCTGCAGTCTCAATGTGTAAAACGACTCTCTCTGCGTATTGAGAGTCAGTAACTATATTGAGGGGTTCTTTAAAATCCATAAGTACCATGAGAATGGCATACAATTCTGCCTTTTGTACAGAATTGTAAGGGCTTTGAACCACTTTGCTAATATTTCCTGATTTATATCCTGCCCTACCTGATTTATTTGCATCAGTGTAGAATGTATGAACTCCAGAAATAGGTGTTTTTCTTACAATGCGTGGAAGAATCCAAATCGTTTTCTTTATGAATTTGATTCTCTCAGTTTTGGGATAGTTGTTGCTAATTGTTCCCAAAAAGTTACTGCAAGCTCTCTGCCAATATTCGTTATCTTTCCATAAGGAAGAAATTTCCTCATTAGTTAAAGGTACTATAATTTCTGCTGGGTCCCTTCCTATTAGCTGACGAAGTCTTAGTTTACCTTTTATAATCAAGTCAGAGATCTTTTCTATATATGTTTTCAGTTTTTTATTCTGTTTATGTGGTAGGAATATCCATTCTAATATGATATCTTCTCTCTGCATCAAAATCCCTGAAGGATATTCTCTAGATGGTAATATAACCAGAATACAGTCTAGGTTTGGATCCACACGGTCCACATGTGCTTCTAGTATCCTCTTTTCTACCCATTCTAATTCCTTCTCAGCTTCAGCTGATAGTATTCGTGGACTATTCAAGTCCTTATCTCCTTTTAGGGCCATTTTCAAGTTTTTCAAATCATGCCCTTCTACTCCAATTATGGTTTGCAGTTGAGAAATCTCTCCTAGTAATTTTTGAAGATCATTAAGAGTCTGGTAGCGATCTCTTCTGATCTGTACTTTTTGTGGTCTAATTTTCTGTAGACCTATTTTATATCCTAAGTAGTTGATAGACTCTCCTTTTTGTATTTTTTCAGGTGCAATTTGTAATCCCCAGCGAGGTAAAACTTCCTTTACTTTCTCAAACATTTTTTCTAATATTTCTCCTTTAGAGTCAGCTAACAATATGTCATCCATGTAATGATAGATTATGGATTGTGGAAACTGTTTACGAATTATTTCTAACGGTTTTTGTACGAAATATTGGCACAAGGTGGGGCTATTTAGCATTCCCTGTGGCAAAACCTTCCATTGATATCTCTTCACCGGTTGAGAATTATTATAATTAGGTACCGTGAAGGCAAATTTCTCTTTGTCTTGTTCTTGTAAAGGTATAGTGAAGAAGCAATCCTTTAAATCAATAACTATAAGGCCATTCTTTGGGTATCAAAGAAGGCAAGGGCATTCCAGGCTGTAGAGAGCCCATTGGCTGGATAACTTTATTGATGGCTCTCAGGTCTGTAAGCATTCTCCATTTACCAGATTTCTTTTTGATCACAAATACAGGAGAATTCCAAGGGCTGGTTGATTCCTCAATATGTCCAGCATTTAGCTGTTCCTGAACCAGGCTTTCTAAAGCTTCTAACTTCTCAGTGGTCATAGGCCATTGTCCTACCCAAACAGGTTCCTCTGTTAGCCATTTTAAAGGTAGGGCTTTTGGTTCCTCTGTTTGTTCAGCATTTGTATTTTGTTTTTGTACTGCCTGGATATTTGGTCTCTGTCTTGTATAGTACTTAACAGTATTCTTTCCACAATCATGAGGTCGTCTATGGCTCCTATCTAATACAGGAGGAATGTTAATCTGTGTATTCCATTGCTGTAATAGATCACGACCCCATAAATTTATCACTACATCAGCCACATATGGTCTCAACCTCCCTCTCTGTCCTTCTGGTCCTATACATTCAATTCATCTCGTGCTTTGTTTTACCTGAGCCAGGGTTCCAATCCCTAAGAATTGAACATTTACCTCATGCAGGGGCCATCTTTGAGGCCAAGATTTATTAGATATGATAGTTACATCAGCTCCTGTGTCCAGGAGACCCTCAAACAGTCTATTATTCATCTTAACTATCAATCTAGGCCTATGACTATTTATAGCAGCTTGCCAAAATATACGTTTTTCATTTCCTTCTGTCATGTTTGATTCAACTTCCGTCACTAATTCGTCATCCAGAGCAGTATGAGTTTTTATAATAGGCACAGAATTTTCTAATTGTCCTGTGGGAGATTGTCTTCCACTGTGACTGGGAATGTTCGAACCACCTGTGACGTGGGGGCCTTCGAGAGGCCCCCAAGGAGTTTCCCGATGGTAAAGGGTTTCCTTGCTTGTCTCTGGTCGATCTACACTCATTTGTCCAGTGTCTGCCTTTGCCACACCTTCTACATAACCCAGGAGGCTGAGGCCTTCTGTTTGATTCATTCCTGGGGGTGTTATTTCTAGGGAAGCTTTGCCTACAATTTCTTTTTAGATGTCCTATCTTACCACAGTTATAACATCTGACATGTTGATATCTCTTCAAACCTTTGGGGATGGCTTCTCCTACCCAAGCTTCTAAGTCACCATAGTAAGGAACTCTGTTATCTTGATATCTTCTCTGACCTTTAGATATGGCTTCTCCTATCCATGCTTCAGTCTTATTGTCATTATACTCAATGTTGCCTGTATATAGGACCCATTCATCCAAGGGTGCTGATCGCATTTTTAAAGGCCAAAGCACCTGTTTGCATTGAGGATTCGCATTCGTATAAGCTAAAGATTCTATGAGTATTCGCCTAGCATCTATGTCTGCTATCTCTAATTGTACTGCCCTAGATAATCTTTCTAGAAAGATACTAAAACGTTCTCTAGGTCCTTGCTTTATCTTGGTATAGGGTTCTATCCTGTCTCCTAATTCATGAACCTTATCCCAAGCATTCAAAGCTGCTGTACTGCATAGAGAGAAGATGTGTTCATCATAGGCAGCTTGGGTTTCTGGGTCAGCATAGAGACCCTCACCAAGAATTTTATCTTGGGGAGCTTTATAACCTTTCTTTAAGCCCTGAAGTTCAAGAGCTTTTGCTTCCTCTCTCCATAAAGCCCTCCATTCTATTTGAGAGGAGCTTTCAAGGACAGCTGATATTAATTGATCCCAATCCTTAGGGGTTACCTTGTTATTCCATGCCCATGATTCTACTAATTGCTTCACATAAGGTGAGTGCATTCCATAAGAGACTACTGCTTCCTTTATACCTTTTAAATCTTTCATACGTATTGGTTCCCACTGATATGCAACAACACCTTTTGGATGTTTCTTCGTTGCTGGCTTTTCATGAATAGATACAGGAAAAGCTCCCCTGACCCTAAATGGTGTGGAAAATTTTAAATCTTTTTCATGCCCTGTTACCTGTAGTTCTTCTTCTGATGTATCAGACTGAAGGTCTTCTAAAGCCTGAAATCTATTCACCATTGTTTCTTTGAGTGTCTGAACTTCTTGAATCAAATAACTTTCTAGAGACTTCATTGCATCAGTCAGTTTCTTACTTTCTCCAACTACAAATGATTCCATGTTTTTAATCTTATCATCTTTAGATATTATCTGAATGGCGTGTAAACTGCCTTCCAGAAACAATGTTCTATCTGCTAGCTTGCCATTATCCTCAGACATGGAAGAGATTCTGTCATCTAGTCTTTCTATCTGATGTTCCAGTTTTTTAAACTTATTAGTAGCTTCCTCAGACCAGGAGTGGGCTGTTTCTGCTAGTTTGTTAATGCATTGCATTGTTTCTGTTCTGGTTATTGAGGTATCTGACATGAAACAAATTATACCTTTCAGCTCCCCAATGCCATCTTCAATATTCTGAACCTTTCTTTCTATATTTTCTATGTTTTGAATTCCATCATTTTCAATGTTTTGAATCCTTGTCTCTACGCTTTGAATTCTATCATTTTCAATGTTTCGAATCTTTGTTACTAAGTCTCCCATGGTTTGTACAAGTTCCTTATTGTTTGCTGTAATCTCAAACCATTTCTTTAAGAATATCATGTGAATGATGAAACCCATTGCTATTACAAAATAAAAGTATATATTGGTCCAGTCATAAGTTTCTTCTGCTAAAATCCCTTCTACATATGAAGTAAAATAATTCCTAAAGTTCTGCATAGTAAAATTATCTGCCATAGTTATGGAACAATTTATCTCAGATTTTATATCAGCTTAAATTGCAAAGGATGTTACAATTACCTTAGGTGTAATTCTGCTGTCCTGGAACTTTGATGCTTTTAGTTGTATATCTCAGCTTGTGGTAGCTACGCCTGGAGGTGTGTCACCAAATAGCGCCTAGCCGCCGAGGCTCGTCTGATCCCGGTTCCTGTAAAAAGTTCTTAACAAACTATGGCAAGCAGAATTTTGTTAAAAGGGGACTTTTGGAGTTACTTGTAACACAAGACGAAACGCGTGCAAGCCGGGCGGGTGCTGCCGGGTGGGTGCTGCCGGGCGGGTGCCGCAGAGAGGCTCTGCGCGAATGCAAAGTCCCGTGCAGAAATGGGCAAAAAATGTTAAGCGGTAAGTGCCTTCTCAGGTCTGCTTTAGCGGCAAAGATCTCCTTTGCAGTAAGGAAGAGGCAAATGTCCCAAAGCTGTGGTGAGTCCACCTGGTTAAACCCTGCCCGTTGGGGAAGGTGTGGGAGGGGGGCGGCTTCTGCCGCCTGGGGCAAAACCCAGGTAAATCCCGCTTCTGACACCAGATATTTCGGTAAATAAGGATCAGGATAAACAAATAGGCCGAATAGATGTTTATTCAGGGAGAAATAACTTACAACCTAGACAGATGAACACCAGGAAATTCAACCCGATCCTCTCCTGTCCGAGTCATGCCAGAAAGAGAGCTCCTTCCTCGCCCCCTCCAACCTCCTTCCTCAGGTCACCTCCGCCCATCGCTCCACCCCAAATGGGTGTGGTCAGTGCTACAGAAGGACTACCTCACTACATGTAGTGTTTATTATATAGAGCCAAATGATCTAATGTCTGTAGGAGTCTCTATAGAATGACATTTTTAGTCTGCATTAATTGAGGAGGAGGAAGCTATGGTTGATGTTTTCTACACACATTGTCAACCTCTGTACTCAGACCAAAGGAAAGATTTGCTACTCCCATGGGTGGGCCTTACTGCAGTTGGGAGGGGGAGGCCTTGCCATTTCATGGGTCTGAGGTTTTAGGGTCCTTGTTATAGTTGTGTTTACGTGAATAATATACATTCACTCAGGACTCTACTTGCTCACTACACTCACTCAGTATTGAACTCTATATTATATGCTAGATTGATGTTGTCTCTTATAGAGCTCACTGTCTAGAAAGTAAGAGAAGATAATAAGAAAGTAAAAATGATGATGTTGTCATTCCGAGAACTTGACTCAATTTGTAGAATGCCTGCCTAGAATGCACAAAGTTCTAGAAACTGTGAAAAATGGCATATAGATATTAGTGTACTTCAGGAAGATCAAAAGTTCAATATCATCATAGTAAGTTCAAGATCAGCCTGGACTATCTGTGGAAAACAAGTAAGAGAGAAGGAGTAATCTTTATCTAAAGATCTTATGAAGGAAATATAACATGGATATAAGATAGTGTGATCATAATACCTGTGAGAGTGGACAGGTAATGTAGGTTCTCATTTATAATTCAAACACCAAATACTTGACAAGCTAGGGCAGAATATTCCATCGTTTGAGGCTACATAGTGATACCATGTGTTCTAGCTGGTTTTTTTTTTTTTTTTTTGTCAATTTGACACAAGCTGGAGTTATCTGGGAAGATGATGGACCTCTTGAAAAAATTGCCTCCATAAAGTAGGTCAAATGGGAGTGTTTCCATCCCTTTTCTGATGGTCCTGATTTGTATAAGAAATCAGGTTGAGTCACTCTCTGTGAGAGGAGGAAGGGCTTTAATTCTCCAAGAAAATTTTAAAGTTCCCCATCCAGTGACTTACCCAGTCTTTGTTGTAATTTAAATTCACCTTACCACAACCCTCTTAAATAAATAAATAAAAAATACATATACATATATATGCATTTTTATAATATATATTATCAGTACACACACACACAAACACACACACAATCCAAGCTACCTGGAGGGCAAATGCTTTTCCATCTCTGTACACTCGACACCATATTTTTCAAATAGCTCATTTTTTTTTGGCTCCTTGAATTTTGAGTTCTTTGCATATGCTGGATATTAATCTTCTGTTAGCTGTAAGTTGGCAAAGATTCTTTCACATCCTCTGGGCTTCATCTTCCCCTGAATGATCATTCCCGCCCCCCCCCCTTTTTTTTTTTTTAACATTTTCTTTAAATTTAAATTTGAAATACACGTGTTTTACATGTCAATCCCAATTCCCTCTCCTTTTTCCTCCACTACTCCCCTGCCCCCACCATAACACCTATCCCATCCTCTTTCTGCTACCCAGGGAGGGTGAGGCATTCTATGTGGGATCTTCAAAGTCTGTCATATCATTTGGAGCAGGGCCTAGGTCCTGTATGTCTGGGATGAGAGAGTATACCTTTATTTGAAATGGGCTCCCAAAGTCCATTCCTATACTATGGATAAATACTGATCCACTACCAGTAACCTTATAGATTGCTCAGGCCTCCTAACTGACACCCATGTTTAGGGTGGTCTGGGTCAGTCCTATGCTGGCTACCCAACTATCAGTCTGGGAGCCATGAGCTCCCATTTGTTAAGGTCAGCTGTTTCTCTCAGTTTCTACAGCCTGGTTTTGACCCCTTTGCTCATCACTCCTCCATCTCTGCAACTGGATTCCAGGAATTCAGCTCGGTGTTTAATTGTGGATGTCTTCTTCTGTTTCCATCAGCTGCTGGGTGAGGGCTCTAGAATGGCATATAAGGTAGTCATCAATCTCATTATAGGGGAAGGGTTTTTAAGGTAGCCTTCCCACTATTGCTTAGATTTAGTTGTGGTCACCCTTGTAGATCTCTGGGCATTTCCCTAGTGCCAGATTTCTCTTTAAACCTATAATGGCTCCCTCTATTAAGGTATCTCTTTTCTTGCTCTCTATTGTTCCCTTGACTCAATCTTCCTGACCCCTCATGTTCTCCTCCCAACTCTTCTTCTCCCCTCCTCTTTCTCCTACCTCCCTCCCCTTTCCCTCTCCCCCCTCCCACCTCCACCCTCCCTCCCAATTTGCTCAGGAGATTGTCCCTTTTCCCTTCTCCAGGGGACCATGTATGTCTCTGTTAGGATCCTCCTTGTTTTCTCGCTTCTCTGGTGATAGGGATTATAGGTTGGTGATCCTTTGCTCTATGTCTAATATCCATATATGAGTAAGTACATACCCTGTTTGTCTTTTTGTGACTGGGTTACTTCACTCAGGATGATTTCTTCCAGTTTCATCCATTTGCCTGTGAATTTCAAGATTCTACTGTGTTTTTTTTGTTTGTTTGTTTGTTTTTTTTCTGAATAGTACTCCATTGTGTGTGTAAATTGACCAGTTTTGTTATCCATTCTTCGGTTGAGGGACATCTGGGTTCCTTCCAGGTTCTGGCTGTTACAAATAATGCTACTATGAACATAGCTAAAAAGATGTTCTTGTTGTATGAATGTGCATCTTTGGGGTAGATGCTTGGGAGTAGAATTGCTGGATCTTGTGGTAGACTGATTCCCATTTTCTTGAGGAACCACCATTCTGGTTTCTAAAGTGGCTGTACAAGTTTACACTCCCACCAGCAGTGGAGTGTTTACCTTTCTCTATATCCTCTCCAGCATAAGCTGTCATTGATGTTTTTTATTTTACCAATTCAGAGTTCTTTGGATTTGCATTTCCCTGATAGCTAAGGATGTTGAGTACTTTCTTAAGTGTCTTTCAGCCATTTTAGATTCCTCTATTACCCCACCTTTTAAATTGGATTATTTGGTGTTTTGGTAAATAGCTTCTTGAGTTCTCTGTAGATTTTGGAGATCCATCTTCTCTCAGATGTGGGGTTGGTGAAAATCTTTTCCTGTTCAGTGGGATGCTGTTTTGTTTTATTGACTATGTCCCTTGTCTTACAGAGGCATTTTAGTTTCAAGAGGTCCCATTTATTAATTGTTGATCTCAGTGTCTGTGCAACTAGTGTTATGTTCAGGAAGCAGTCTCCTGTACAATTTTATTCATGGGTACCTACCTTCCAATTACTCTTCTAAGAGGTTTAGTGTTGTTGGATTTATGTTGCTGTCTTGGATGCATTTCGACTTAACTTTTGTATATGGCAATAGATATGGACCTATCAGCAGTCTTCTACATGCCAGCATCCTTTCTTTTTCTATTGTATAATTTTAGCATCTTTGTCAAAAATCAGGCGCTCATAGGTGCGTGGGTTCATATCAGGGCTTTCCATTTGATTTCCTTGTCTATTTTTGTGCCGATACCAAGCTGTCTCAGGACTATAGCTCTATAATAGAGCTTGAAGTCAGGGATGGTGATTCCTACAGAAATTCCTTTATTGTACAGTTTTTTTTTTTTTTTTTTTTTTTTTTTTTTGGTTATCCTGGGTCTTTGTTTTTCCATATAAAGTTGAGTATTATTCTTTCAAGATCTGAAGAATTTATTGATGGGGATTTCATTGAATCTGTAGATTGCTTTTGGCAAAATTGACATTTTTATTATGTTGATCCTACCTGTCCAAGAGCTTGGGAGATCTTTCCATTTTCTAGTATCTTTTTTGATTCTTTCTAAAAAAACTCAAAGTTCTTATTATATAGGTCTTGATCAAACCACACTAGTCTGGAAGGAATCCACATCTTTTCATTTTCTGTGGAAACAAACATAGAAATCCTTTTCCTCAGTAACTTGTCCTTGAACTTAAATTTTGGAGTCAAAGCATTTTTTTTTAATTTAATTTATTACTCTACATGTCGATCCCAGTTCCCTCTCCCTCCCTCCCTCCCTCACTTCCTCCCTCCTTCTCTCTCTTTTACCCTCTCTTCCCTCTCACATGCACTCTAACCACCCTCCCCTCCCATCCCCCCACCCCAATTCCATATATAGGGGAATACCATCCAGTTGGGGTCATGTAGATCTGACAGGTCATGTGAAGTAGGGACTAGGGCTTCTCTCCTGTCTCTAGAATAAGGCAGTTATCCCTCCATGGGGGATATGTTTGCAAAGTCCTTTTGTGCACCAGGGATACATCCTGGCTCCACTGTCTGAGGTCTCTTAGGCTGCTCAGACCTTCTGGCTGAGACCCATATTCAGGGGGGCCTGAGTCAGTCCCATGCTGGCTTCCCAGCTATCAGTCTGGTGGCCTGTTAGCTCCTCCTTGTTCAGGAAAGCTGTCTCTGTGTTTTTCTGCCGCCTGGTCTTGTCCTCTCCATCTGCATGTGGGTTCTACTTCGACTCATTGTTTATGTATGGGTGTTTGCTCCTGTTTCCAACAGACATTAGTTGAGGGCTCCATGGATAAGTTAGTTGTTGATCTCACTCTCCGGGAAGGGCATTTATGGTAGCCTTTCCACGGAAACTCAGTTTGTTAGTTGGAAGCAGTCTTGTAGTTTTCTAGACCTTTCTTTGTGTTCAATCTTATCTTCAAACCAATATTGGCTCCTTCTTTTATGTTCTCTCTCTCTCTCTCTCTCTCTCTCTCTCTCTCTCTCTCTCTCTCTCTCTCTCTTTCCTGTCTTCTGTTCCTAACCAGGCTCAATCTTCCTGGTCGCAAATGTTTTCCTTTCCTCCCCTTCGTTTTCTCCTACTTCTCTCTTCATTTGCTGCCCCCCCCCCACTTCCCCTGTGCTCTGGAGGACTTGTCCCTTCTTAGTTCTGTGAGGGACTTTATATGATTCTCTTAGAATACACCTTGTATCCTAGTTCCTCTGGTGATGTTAATTATAGGCTGGTGATTGTTTGCTCTTTGTCTAAAATCGATATATGAGTGAGAACATACTGTGTTCCTCTTTTTGTGACTGGGCTACCTCATTCAGGATGGTTTCTTCAAGTGCCATCCACTTGCCTGCAAATTTCAAGATACCATTATTTTTTTCTGCAGAGTAGTATTCCATTGTGTAGATGTGCCACATCTTCATTATCCATTCTTTAATTGAGGGGCATCTAGGTTCCTTCCAGGTTCTTGCTATTACAAATAGTGCTACTATGAACATAGTTGAACAGATATCTTTGTTGCATGGATGTGAATCCTTTGGGTATATGCCTAAGAGGGGGATTGCCGGGTCCTGTGGTAAACTAATTCCCATTTTCCTGAGGAACCGCCATACTGATCTCCAAAATGGCTGTATGAGTTTGCATTCCCACTATCAGTGGAGGAGTGTTCCCATTTCACCACATATTCTCCAACATGAGTCATCATTGATGTTTCTAATTTTAGCCATTCTGGCAGGAGTAAAATGGTATCTCAGGGGCTGGAGAGATGGCTCAGAGGTTAAGAGCACTGGCTGTTCTTCCAAAGATCCTGAGTTCAATTCCCAGCAACCACATTGTGGCTCACAACCATCTGTAATGAAATCTGGTGCCCTGTTCTGGCCTGCAAGCATAACACTGTATGCATAATAAATAAATCTTTAAAAAAATGGTATCTCATAGTTGTTTTGATTTGCATTTCCCTGATAGCTAAGGATGTGGAGCCCTTTCTTAATTGTCTGATTTTGTTAATTTGCATGTTCTCTGTCTGCTTTTTCATTAATTTGGATAAAGGTTTGTGTATCTTGTTGATTTTCTCAAAAATCCAACTCTTCGTTGCATTGATTTTTCGTATTGTTTTCCTGGTTTCTATTTTTTTGATTTCAGCCCTCAAGTTGATTATTTCCTGGCATCTACTCCTACGGGGTGAGTTAGCTTCTCTCTGTTCTAAGGCTTTCAGTTGTGCTGTTAATTCTCTTATGTGACTATCCTCTGTTTTCTTCATATGGGCACTTAGTGCAATGAACTTCCCTCGTAGCACTGCTTTCAAGGTGTCCCATAAGTTCAGGTATGTTGTATCCTCATTCTTGTTGAATATTAGAAAGTCCTTAATTTCTTTCTTTATTTCTTCTTTGACCCAGGAGTGGTGCAATTGTACATTGTTCAGTTTCCATGAGTTTGCAGCTTTTCTGCTATTTGTGTTGTTGTTGAATTCCAATTTTAAAGCATGGTGGTCTGATAAGATACAGGGGACTATTCTTATTCTCTTGTATCTGTTGAGGTTTGTTATGCCACCTAGTATGTGGTTGATTTTAGAGAAGGTTCCATGTGGAGCAGAGAAGAAGGGATATTCTTTTGTCTTTGGATGGAATGTTCTATAGATGTCTGTTAACCCCAGTTGAGACATAACTTCTGTTAGTTCTTTTGTTTCTTTGTTGAGTTTCTGATTTGTGGTCCTATCTAGTGTTGAGAGTGGTGTATTGAAGTTTCCCACTATAAGTGTGTGAGGTTTTATATGAGCTTTGAGTTTTAGTAGTGTTTCTTTTACGAATGTGGGTGTCTTTGTATTAGGGGCATAGATGTTCAGAACTGAGACTTTGTGATGATGGATTTCTCCTGCGATGAATATGAAATGATTGTCTTCATCTGTTTTGATTAATTTTGGTTTGAAGTCTAACTTGTTAGATATTAGGCAGAAGAGGACAAAGGCTGAGCTGAAACTTGGGAAGTTTCTGCAGGATAGTTTGATCTCACTGGAAACTGGCATTTTCTAGCTGAGGCTTCTTTCTTTAGCAGTGGTACTGCATTGGGGGGGTCAAGGTTCTCAGCAGGAACACAGTGTGGACCCACAGAGATAGGCAGATCTCTGGGAGGGGCCTGGGACTCCAGCAGAGGACTGGAGGTTGGGGTCAGAGACCAAGCAGGTAGAAATTACGGGGGTCCTGCGTGGATAGGCAGGTCTCCTTTGTTCAGAGTTGCTCTGAGAAGTCTCCAAAGTAGGGTGGTCTGTTGGCTCCACCCTCTGTCTAGTGCTCAACTAGAGCAGCAGGTCAGTGAGCAGGGTAGGGCACAGGGTGGGGGGGGCAGGCTCGCTGTGGGGATGGGTGGGGGTGTATCAGAGCCCCAAGGGTGCTCTTGATGGGGAGAGGACACAGGAGCAGCAGGATTGGGGCTAAGCCAGGGAGTTTGGGGCGGGGGGGGGGGTTGTGGGAGCAGAAGGAGAAGTTGTAGGGGAGAGGCTGCCCTGATTGGGCTCAGACTTACCTCTCACCAATAGCTGGTGTAAGAGGACAAAGGCTGAGCTGAAACTTGTGAAGTTTCTGCAGGATAGTGGGATCTCACTGGAAACTGGGACTCTCCAGCTGAGGCCTCTTTTTTTTAGTGGCAGGAACTCAGAGTGGACCCGCAGAGATAGGCGGATCTCTGGGATGGGCTATCTGATTTCTTTCTCAGCCCCTTTATCATTTGTATATAGTAGGGCTACTGATTTTTTTTTTTTTTTTTTGAGTCAATCTTGTATCTTGCCACTTTGCTTAAGGTGTTTTTTAGCTGTAGGTGTTTCCTGATAGAATTTTTGGGTCACTTATGTAAACTATCATATTGTCTGCAAGTATTGACAGTTTGAATTCTTCCTTCCCAATTTGTATCCCCTTGATCTTCTTTTGTTATCTTATTGCTCTAGCTAGAACTTCAAGTACAATATTGAAGAGATATGGAGAAAGTTGGCAATCTTGTCTTGTTCCTGATTTTAGAGGAATCACATTGAGTTTCTCTTCCATTTATTTGATGTTGGCTGTTGGCTTGCTATATATTTCTTTTATTATGCTTGTCATGTTTATTATGTTCCTGTTATCCCTGATCTCTCCAAGACCTTTATCATGAAGTGGTGTTGGATTTTGCCAAAGGCATTTTTAGCATCCAGTGTAATGATCATATTTTAGTTTCTTTTTTTTTCCAGGTTGTTTATATGGTGGATGACATTGATTAATTATGTTATGTTGAACAAATCCCTGTATCCCTGGGATGAAGCCTACTCTGATGTTTTCTTGGATTTGATTTTCCAATATTTTATTGAGTATTTTTGTATCAATATTCATGAGGGATATTGGCCTTTGGTTCTCTTTCTTAGCTGTATCTCTGTGTGGCTTAGGTACTAAGATACTCGTAGCTTCATAAAAAGAGTTTAACAATGGCCCTTTATGCTTCTATTATGTGGAACAATTTGAGGAGTATTGTTATTAGCTGTTCTTTAATTTTCTGATTTTCTGATAGAATTCTGCCATCTGTATCTGTCTCTGGGTTTTTTTTTTTTTTTTTTTTGGGAGACTTTTGCTTTTGATGACTGCTTCTATCTTCTTTGGGGTTATAGGTCTTTTTAAATTGCTTATGTATTCTTCATTTAATTTTAGTAAGTGATATCTATCCAGAAAATTGTTCATTTCCTTTAAATTTTGAATTTGTAGAGTACAGGTTTTCAAAGTATGATCTTAATATTCTCTGGATTTTGTCAGTGTAGGTTGTTATGTCTCCCTTTTCATTTCTGATTTTGATTGTTTGCATGTTCTCTCTCTCCCCTTTGGTTAGTTTAGATAAAGATTTGCCTATTTTGGTAATTTTCTGAAAGAACCAAGTTTTACATTGATTATTTGTATTGTTTTATTTTCTACTTTATTGTTTTCAGCCTTCAATTTGATTATTTCCTGGCATGTATTTCTCTGGGGTGATTTTACTTTTTTTTTTTTTTTTTTTTTTTTGTGCCAGAGCTTTCACTTGTGCTGTTAATTCGATAGTGTGACAACTTTCCAGTTTCTTCATGTGCGCACTTAGTGCTATGAACTTTCTTCTTAGCATTGCTTTGAAAGTGTCCCATAAGTTTGGGTATGTTGTGTCTTTATTCTCATTGAATTCTAGAAAGTCTTTAATTTCTCTCTTTATTTCTTCCTTGACCCAGGAATGGTGAAATTGTACATTGTTCAATTTCCATGAGTTTCTAGGATTTCTGCAATTTGTGTTGTTGTTGAATTCTAACTTTAAAGCATGGTGGTCTGATAAATTACATGGGGTTATTTCAATTTTTTTTTTTACACTTACTGAGGTTTGCTATATTGCTGGATATGTGGTCAATTTTAGAAAAGGTTCAGTGTGGTTCTGAGAAAAAGGTAATTTCTTTTGTGTTTGGAAGGAATGTTCTATACATGTCTGTTAAACCCAATTGGGTCATAACTTCTGTTAGTTACTTTGTTTCTTTGTTAAGTTTCTGTCTGGTGGTCCTGTCTTGTGAGAGTGGGGTGCTGAAGTCTCCTACTATAAGTCTGTTTCTTTTATGAATGTGGGTGCCTTTGTATTGTATTGGGCCATAGATGTTCAGAATTCAGACCTTTTTCGTTGTATTTCTCCTGTGACGAATAAAAACGACCTTCTTCATCTCTTTTGATTAATTTTGGTTTAAACTCTAATTTGTTAGATATTAGGATTGCTTTACTAGCTCGTTTCTTGGGTCTATTTTATTGGAAAATCTTTTCCCATTCCCTTAACTCTGAGGTAAGGTCTGTTATTGAAGTTGAGGTGTTTCTTTTATATAGCAGAAGGATGTATTCTGTCTTTGCATCCATTTTATTAGCCTGTGTCTTTTTATACGTGAGTTAAGACCATTAATATTGAGGGAAATTAAGTACCATTGATTGTTAATTCTTGTTTGTTTTGGATTTGTTCTTGTTGATGGTATTGTATGTGGATCTCCCTTTCTTTTTTCTTTTGGTTGTTGGTAAATTTAGTTTATCTATTGTCTATGTTTTTGTGAGTGTAGTTAACTTCCTTTAGTGTCTCTGTGAGTTTTCATTCTATGTAGGTAGAGATCCAGCTCAGTCATTATTGTGGTGGAAGTCAGATGACATAAAAAGAATCATATAGATTGTTTTTTTGTTTGTTTGTTTGTTTTTGTTTTTCAAGGCAAGGTTTCTCTGTGTAACAGTCCTGGCTGTCCTGGAACTTATTTTGTATACCAGGCTGGCCTCAAATTCACTCAGAACCACCTGCTTTCTCCTTGCCAAGTGTTGGGATTAAAAGTGTGTGCCATGACCGCCCAGCTCTCATACAGAAAATTAGTCAGGCAATGTGAAAACTTGATGAGAAAAGCCTTAGCTGTATCAGTTCATTTGAAACATCACTTACTTAAATTGAAAAATATTTTCCTCAGCTGCCATTTGAGATATGAATGGAAGAATTTAGATGCAAACATCCTTATAAGATAAATACTGCCATTTTAATGAGATCCAAGTGGGATCCTGAACAATCATAGAATAATCCTGTATTCCTGTTTGCTGGAAGATCTTAGAAAAATCCAGCCACAAGATCAAAGCATTGACTTCTCTTTGCTCACACTGTGATATAAAAATGGCCCCTTGTCACTTCTGGTTGGAAGAAAAGAAATCACATTGTCTTTGAACTGAGAACATTTACTGTGGTCAGTAGATTAAATTTTCCTCAACTTTTATTTGAGAGATGCTAAAATGAGTTTTAGTTGCATGTTTTCTTTGACCAGTATTTCTTTGTATTTTTGTTACTAAGGTTGATGTTGAAGAAAGTCAGGGAAATGTCACCCCAACAAAACCAGAAACAGGAGAAAATACACATTATTTATAAATTAGATCATTGACACTGGATAGTCAAATGTTTGTCATTATAATCCATTTAAATTGAAATTGGATTTGGAAAAACTTCATATTCTATCACTGAGAGGGAGTAACAGATTTTTGAAAATTGTCTTTTGAAAGTTCACAAAAGACAATTTTTTTTTTCCTATGTGTGTGTGGTGTGCATGTTCTTGTTCAGGTACTTGTGAAGACATAAAGTTGACATGGGATACAGTATATTTTTTCTTCAATTGTTTCTTTATCTTATTATATCCAACCAGGGTCTGTCACAGAATAAGAAGCTGATTGCTTCTACCAGACTATCTAGCCAGTGAGTCCCTTGGATACCCCTGTGTCTAGCCCTCAGTACTTCAATTACAACTGTCTACTGAAATCCCAAGTCTTTAAGTGGGTTCTGAGGATTTGAACATTTACTTTTTAGCATGCTTTTTCCCCCCAAACACTTTATGAACATAATTATCACACAGGCACCATAATAGCTAGTTTAAACCCATAAAAGCATTATTGTAAATGTAACAACAACTAAACATAAAAAAATGGAGGGGAAAATGTCATGTAAAATATAGTTGTTAGCCCTAGCAAACATGATAAACTTTCCCATCTTCTTACTTTGGGTGCAAAGCTAAGTTATATAAGCAGGAATGATGATGATGATGATGATGATGATGATGATGACAATAATAATAATAACCAAGTCATTTGCCTCACTTAAGGTCAGGTCATGGATACAGAGTTTGGGGTTCAAGAACATTAATTGCCTTCACAGTTCTGCAAGGAGTTTAACTGAACTCTGTTGGAGGTCACAGCTGGGCAGCAGAAGACAGAAGGTAATGAGATATCCAGGCCGTGGGGCACTGGCTCATTGGCTGCTCATTTGAGAAGTCCTGGTGTATGGATGAAGACCTTACTCTTAAAAATAATGAGGCAGACAGGAGTCATTGATTGATCTTGAAGCAGAAGCATGGGCAAGGACAAGCATGAGGCCAAAAAATCTCTCCAAATGATGGAAGTCATCTGAGACAAAAAAAAAAAAAAAAAAAAAACCAGCCTTTATTTTTGGCCTTGCCTAACTTGGGCTGCAAATGTTAGAAATATTCCTTTGCCTGGTTTTTGCCCACATATATGAACGAAACTTTGTAGAGCTCACAGACTAGGGCTGAGGCATACACTCCAGTTAGTGAGTTCTGGCTTTTGCATAGAATAAGCAAAGTAATCAATATTATAAAAACTATGTTCTAGTGTAGATGTTTTTCCATTATGAAAAGGATATAACAAATGTATACAATATAGAGTAGAAAAAGTCATTGGCTCTCATGCATAGCCTTAATATTTGCCAGTATTTTATCTATCTTTGAGGGAGACACACACACACACACACACACACACACTTATAAGAAACATGCAAGGAGACAGATCTGAAAGGTGAATCACATCTTAAGAGGCAAAGCAAAGGCAGTGCTATGCAGTCACTGGGGCTCCCTGGTGACATTACACACATCAAGTGTTAAATGAAGAGTGTTGCCTCTGTGAATAATCAGGTAATCAAAAACTAGTTACTGCTTTGACTTTTTATTACAGGTTCTTCAGCCACTTACATTTAACATTTTTAAATGTATCATTATTTTAAACACACATCATTATTTTAATTATAATCAATTAGACGTGACTGCATCTCCTCAGCATGCATCATTATGCACCTTACAAAAAAGTACTTTAATCAAATTGCATACCACCATTCTTTATTATAATTTATGTGCGCATGTCTGTAGCTGATTTATGTTTTAAGGATTAATTTCAATAGACATTGAATTGAACCTGGGTTAGCTTAATTTGGCATTACTAAATTCATGATATTGTTGTCATATCTGACACAATTTTATTTCCTTATCTCAGGAAATGAGATACAGGACTAGAAGTCATGCTGGTTCTCCACAACCTTTTGTTATGAAGCCCTTGAATCATTTCCTTTCCCTTGTGTCTTTTTTTTTTAATATAATTTTTTAAAATTTAAATTTGTAACAAGCTTTTTATACATGTCAATCCCAGTTCCTGAGCCCTCCTGTCCTTCACTGTTCCTCTCACCAAATCCCATCCCATCCCTTTTCTGCTCCCCAGATAGTGTGAGGCATTTCATGGGGAGTCGTCAAGGTCTGTCACATGATTTGGAGCAGGGCCTAGGCCCTCTCCCATGTGTCTAGACTGAGGGAGTATCCCTCTATGTAGAATGAGCTCCCAAAGTACATTCAAATGCTAGGGATAAATACTGATCCATTACTAGAGGACCCATAGACTAGTGTCTTTTGAAGTCTGCTGAATTCTGCTCTTTAGTTTCTCAAGACTCAGTTCTGGTCACATAAAAATAAACTGCTAAGGTATAGGAATGTAGATACATAGCCTTAGTTATAACTCTGAGTTGCACTCAAAGGATTTCAGCTTATCTTATCCATTAATTTGTCACTTTTTATGTCTGAAGTTTCACCTCTCAGTTCCATTAGGAAGTCTTGCTATATGTATTTGCAATATGTTAGACTATGAAACGATTATTAGATTACTTGTGAACTTAGTTTTAATGTTGCAATGTTTGCCTGTTTCAACCTCTTAGTGATAGTTAATTTAGTTGTTGGATTTTTTGGATTAAAGAATACCCATGATTCTTAATGTTGCATATCTTTGGGAGTATCTGTGAGCATGTTTTCTAAGCATTCTAAATGAGGAGACAAGATCCATCCTGGATGCTGGTGGTGCCAGCCAATGAGCTGGAATCCCAGACTGAATAAAAAGGGGAAAAGGAGGAAACCCACCTGTTTATTACTCTAGAGGCAGTGGAACCTGGGATAATAAAGCAAATAAATGAGGTATATGAAAGTCTCATGAAATAACAAAGTTTATTCAGAGCATCAGACAATTTGTACTCGGAGGGTTAAAAGAATTCACATGGGCAAAGTGTACAATCACAAGGGCAAGTCACACATGTCAGGCAAGCTGCATGTGACCAAAACATGTTTTCCTATAGAGGAATATAAACAAATGACGTCAGCCAGTTGTGATGAATAATCTGAAGTAAACTTAATCCTATCTACTACACTTGGGAGGGATACAAAAGCATAGTTCAAGAACAGTTTCAAGTTTTTGAAGAAACTTAGGTCACAAGACTCTTGCCTTGGTTTCTTGAAGTACTTAGAATCTTCTCATATGACTCCATTCTTTGATAGTGTCCTGACATGAACTGAGCTCTCCTTTTGGGTTTGCTGTGCTACCTTTCTCTACTCTTTTTCTGCCATGGGAGACTGTGTCCCCTTAAACCTGGAGACAAAACAAAATGTGTGTAACGGTTAACATGAATATGGGCTCATGTCTGTATGTGGGTGCTCATGCATGTGGAGGCCTGAAGTTGATGTTGGGAATCTTGAACACTCTTCCATCTTATGCTTTAAAGTAGGATCTATGAGTCAAACCCATACCTGGTTGATTCAGCTAGTGTCTTTAGGCAGCGTTCTCTGAAGATCTCCATTCTCTGTCATATGAAGGGAAAATTACAGATAGGCTGCCATATTTTCTTGGCATGTACATGGGTTCTGAGGACCTGTACTTCAGTGCTCCCATTTTTTTTTCCAGAAAACACTTCAATCACTGAGCCATATCCCAGCCATTAACCTTGTTTTCTGTCAGCTATCTGGTCACAGCAGTTGGGGAACTAATTCTTAAAAGGTTACAGAGGTTTGATGGCATAAATCTACATAGTTTGCAGGCTTCTGAAATTCTATGGAAGCTCCAGGAAGCCAAGTAGAACTTATAGTGCCTCCATCTGGAAGACAAAAATGCCAATGGACATGTGGGCAGTAAAAATTTGTTCTCACAAGCTTTTTGTAAGCAAGTAAGGTCCTCCTAAGGACTCAGGCTGGTGGCTATTTACATTTATTCTGCAACAGTGTATTTCTGTGTAAGGTTTTTCCTGCCAGACTGGACCCACCTCGGCCCCAGCCCCAATTAATACACAGAGACTCTGTATTTGATATTATGCTGTTGGCTTGTTACTAGTTTCTTATTGGCTAGCTCTGTCTTAAATATTAACCCATTTCTATTAATCTTAGTATTTTCACATGGTCTCATCTTACCGGAGAGTAGGGCTGGCGGTTCTGCTCTCTCCAGTCTCTCCATGTTGACTCCTCCCTACTACTTCCTCGAATCCTCCTTGTATCCTAGTCCTGCCTATCTCACTTTCCTATTGGTCAACAGTGCTTTATTCATTAACCAATAAGAGAAACATATTTACAGAATGACATCTCCCATCATCTGTGTTTTGCCCCCATCCTGCATTTTTGAGTGATGCTGAATTTAAAATAAATCATCAGTTAAGGGGCTGAGGACATAACAAAGTCTCAATAGTGCTTGTTCCATAAGGACCCAAGTTCAGTCCTCAGGACTTACTTACAATGCAGTGTGCCTTTAATTACAGAGATGCTTGAAGGGAAGGGACAACAAATTTCAGAGACTTAATAAGCAACCTGGTATAACTGGAAAGCTCAAGGCCAGTGAGAAACTTACGTGTCAAGTTAGCAGCACCAGCACCAGAAGCACTACCACCAGCACTACCACCACACAAAACAAAGTGGATAGCACCTGAGAAGAAATGGAGTTTTGATTTTACAGGGTTCACAGTTAAGAGATTCTCTGGTGTATCAGAAGAAAGTTTGGACTTCTGAAGTGCTAGGATGGTTCACCAATAGAGATTTTTGAAGTTGATTGAATGTATTATTAGATGACTGTATTTTTGGCAACTAGTTGTAGAGTACTGTAGTTTTACTTTCACATTGACTGGGGTGGATTTTTGGTGGTCAATTTAAATTGTTCACTTGATTGAAGAGGCACACACCCGGGTGTCTGCGAAGACATTTCCAAAGGGGTTTAAAGATAGAAGGCCCACCTGAGCATGGGTAACAGCATCCCAAAGGGTGGAAACCTGAATTGCAAAATAGAAGGAAACTGAGGTACACTGAGCATCAGCATTCATCTCTTTGCTTCTGTTATCTATCCAGATGTGATCAAACTTCCAAAGCTGCAATCATCATTATAGACCATGTCTCTTAAACTGAACGTCAAAATAAGTCTTTGAGTTTTTTCATTCATTTTATTTTATGTGTGCAGATATTTTCCCTCTGCATGTATATTTGTGTGCTATGTGCATACCTAGTGCCCTTGGAAGCAAAACAAGGACACCAAATCCCCAGGAACTGGAGGTACAGACAGTTGTGAGCCGTATGTGGGTGCTGGGACTCAAAATGGGTTCTCTGGAAGGGCAAGGGCAGCCAGTGTTTTTAACTACTGAGCTATCTGTTTAGCTTCGAGCTCTTATTTTTAAAAGGTTTTTTTTTTTTTTTTTTTTTGTAATGGGGTTTTGTCACAGAAGAAAAGTAAAAAATTCTATCGTATACCTTGTCCCCTTGTCCCTGCCTGTATTGGTTTGATCCCGAGTTCTCCTGCTGACCCTGCTCACATCTTCCATTATTGGAACAAAGATATTTCATTGTCCCTTTCTGTCTCTTTCACCTCTCTTAGTTTTCATTTTCTTATGTGTGTAAGTAGATGTGTGTGTAAGAATTTGTGTAAGTGTGTGTGTGTATGTGTGTGTGTGTGTATGTGTGTGTGTGTGTGTGTGTGTGTGTGTTTAGGTCAGGCATCAATATCAGGTTCCTTCCTTCCTTCCTGTATTTCTTTCTACTCATCACCTTAGTTTTTGAGACAGGGTACATTTGTGTGTGTATGTGTGGGGGAAACCACGTGTGTACATCTGGAAGCTGGAATTCAACATTGGATATCTTTGCCAGTCACTACCTAACTTTTAAGATAGAGTCTTTCACTGAAACCGAAGCTTACTAGTTGTCAAGGTAGAATGGGCAACTATTCTAGGATGCTCCTGTCTCTGTTTCCCAGTATTGAACTTATAAGAACACAGCCACAGGCAGCCATTCCTGGCTTTTACATGGGTACTTGGTGTGCAAATTTGTTTTTCTTTAGCAAGCACTGTATCTGCTGAACTATGTTTATTCATTTATTGAGAAAGGACAGATTTTCTTACCTTAACACTGTCATTAGATTTCAACATATTTATTAGGATGGGGCACTTAAACATTCCATCTATAGCATATAACTAAGGGATTGAGTCATCATTTCTAGTGGGCCTTTCACCATTAACAAGCTGCTTTAGTATTATACCATCAAAGCATGATTATATTCTCATTGCTATATCTTTAAATAGTACACTTTTTCCACCCCCCCACCTTTTCAGGGAGACAGAGACCAGTACTTAAATTACTATTCCTTGATTAATCTGAACAATTGATTTTGCTTATTGTGGTTTCTTATGCTATTTTGGACACTTTCCATTCATTTTGAAGGCTTTCCCATTGAGAATGGTGCGGGTGATCTAAGAGTCCCACGCTAAGATGCTTGTACTCTGAATAATAACTGATTCTTCTTAGTTTGAGTAAGGCTCTTTTCTAATGACTAGGAAACAGAACTGGAGAGAGCAGAGTGAGAGAAAGAAATACTTTCCTTCTATAGCCTAGGCCATTACTAAGTGGATAGAGGAGATTTTAGTTTTGCTTTTCCTTGTTAGGTTATATGAGGTGGTTCAAAGGAAATGGCCTGTATAGGCTCATATTCTTGGTCCCTGGCTGGTAGAACTGTTTTGAAAGGTTTTGGATGGGTGGCCTTGTCAGAGGATGTATGTCATTTGAGTGAGTTTTGAGGGTTCCAAGGGTTCATACAGACCCCAGTGTCTCTTTCTCTGCTTCCGATCTATGGATGGGAATACCAGTCATTCTTTAAGTATTTGGTCTCTTGTAGGATTTTTATACTCCCATTAGTGGTCCCACACCCATGCACATATGGGTAGCACTAATTGAACAGAGAGTTATCAAAATAAAAAAATGAAAAGAAGACATGAACTTAGGGGTAGCTATGTTGAAGGACATGAGGGATTTGGCTATATATGACAATATTTCATTGTATAGGTTTATAAAATAACAGCACAGAAAAGGAGATGGATAAACAGTCCAGTAATCAATAGAATCAGTGAAAGCACAACAATGAAAAGGTAAAGTGAGATAGTGACAGAGACAGGGAGAGAATGAAACAATGGACTTTGTTCCAGAACCCCAAGTGATCTCTCTGAACTGAGGCCGGAAGTGGTTCTGATCAGGGGAGGAAAGAAAAGATGCAAATGCAGTTTAGAAAAATGGGAAAGGATTTCATTATAGTTTAGGAAAAGTAATTTTTAAAAAAGAAAGAAAAAGAATATTAGGTACTTGACCTTAAAGTAACAAATTTGTAATTATTTGAAAAGAGACAGTCTTCAAGGAAGATATTGATTACTAATATAATTTCAGAAGGTGGAATTAATAGTTACTTTAAAATCCCCTCAAAACTTTGTTCAGTGACTCATGTCTATAACTCCAGCACTTAGAATCATGAGGTCAGCTTGGACTACAGGGTGAGAACCAGGACATCTGTCCAGGGACATTTAGTGAGACACAGTCTGAAGAAGAAATAGAAAAGAAAGGTAAGGGGAGGAGGAGGAAGGAGAGAGACACGGGGCGGGGGGAGACATAGGGGAGGGGAAAAGGATGAGCATGAGGATGAGGATACAGAGTTGGGGAGGAGGGAGAAGAAATCAGGAACAGGATGAGTGTTTCACAGACAGTAACAAAAAGTTATAATATAAGGAATCAGGTCATGATTTGCATCCTTGCCTGGGATAGTAATAGGCTTGAGGTGACCAATGTATAATTTCCACAATTATTTTTCTGTCTTAAAAGCAAACATTCATACAAGCACTTCCAAATATTTTGTTACATCCTTTTCTGTCTATAATTGTTTAACTACAGGTACTAGCAATTTAAATTCCATGTATGCAATGCCTTTACAAACAAAACCAAACAACACATTAAAATACTTTGTCCTCCTCTTTCTCTTCAGTAGTTCAGGGGTGCATTCTTGAGTTGAAGGACAGAGATAAAGTATAAAGTGGCTGCATGAGGCATAGGAAGGTTTCAGCTTGAGGCTTCCCTTTTGGGACCATTGGACATAGCCTTGAGGCATCACTGTGTCTCAGTTGTAAAGTGGAAAGTGCTGAAGACTGAAAAGGGTAAGGTCACATACTGACACAAGCTTTACACAGCTCCTCCCCTTTCTGCACAACATCACCAGCTATGTGTAAACGTTGGATTTCCATCACCTTTCGTTTTTGGTTTCTTTGACAGCATTCATTTGATTTTCTGTTACCACAGTCAGCTGGTTCTTTTGTCACTATTACCCATGGACCTTCTCAACACCAGAGGCCTGGAATTGATTTAGTTCCATTCTGAGTAGTATCTGTCTTCTCCAAGAGCCATTTAGTTGAGTGCATCACCAGCACAGGATTTTCTTTTGTATTTAACCCTATTCTCACCCTGCCTACAACCAAATTTGAAAGAACAGGCCCCTAGAAAGCTTAGTATGTAAATATTTAGCCAGCCAGATAGGGATAGTAAGCATCTTCTCCCTTAACACAAAACATGATGTTATTTGTTAATGTTGAAATATTTTTTGATAATCCATCAGATTATAATCAGCTGTGTGCCAAGAATTGTACCTGACATAATAGGATTGATTACAGTGGCTGAGGGGAGTCTTTTGCAGAGGGTTATGTTAAATACAGCCTTTCTGTTTACAGTTGATTTTTTTTTTCAATGTGCTTTAAGTGCACTGTTCCCAGCCTAGGTAGGTCATCTGCGAATCATTAGAGAAGAGTTTTGCAGTTACAAGACCGACATGCATAGTGACGAAGCCCTGTTAAACCACTGTTTCATACTCAGTGTATATATGATTCAAAGGAAATGAAAAATAATGGCAGTCCATTCAAGGCATTTTGAAGCAAAACTCAAACTAAGCAAACAATGGAAGGGTACCAGTGACAAGCAGAGAATGAAATCTCTCAATTCCATGGGTACCATGGTGACCTCAGCTCTAAGTGTTAGGTTTGGTAACCTATTTAGTGAATTAAGATTTCAATAAGGCATTTATTTATGAAACAATCATGACTGTTACCACTTTGTGGATTCTTAGCCAGGGACAACTCCATTTTGAGTTCCTTCAGAGACACCCCTGGTCAAGGCAGCATGTGTATGGGATACAAGAAGGACAGTAGCACCATTTCTGTCTGTGGCAGGAGGCATGGAGACAGTTAGTTCTAACCCTTATCCTTGCCTGACATAGTCTTCTCTCTCTCAGTTTCTCTCTTCAGGTTCTTCACCGTGAACATGCGTTTATCTGCAGACCCGCCTCCTTGCATGGACCTGTGGTTGCTTGGTTACTTTTCAGCTACTGGAATAGTCAAGTGGCTCTGGAGTGCTCTGCACTACCATTCCTTTGTGTTTATAGTCTCATCCCTTCCTTTCCTCAGAAAAGATGAAGATACTGAGTTTCAAAGAATTTTAGTGTCTTGCCCAATTTTATATAATCTTTTCCTTCCTTCCTTCCTTCCTTCCTTCCTGCCTCCCTCCCTCCTTCCCTCCCTCCATCCCTTCCTTTCTTCTTTCATTTTCTTTCTCCTCAAAATACCTCTTCTGTTAAATGTAGACTCTGATCCAGGCATGGTATGCATGCCTTTAGTCCCAGGACTTGGGATGCAGAAGTAGGTTGTTCTCTGAGTTTGAGGCCAGGCTAGTCTAAAAAAATGAGTTCCAAGACAACCAGAATATGCAGAGAAACTCTGTCTGAACCTCTTACCCCTTGCAAAAAAAAAAAAAAAAAAAAGTAGATGTAAGGAGTAAGGTTTTTTCCCCTGCCTGACCCACTGCGGCGGCAGCCCCAATTAACGCACACAGACTCTGTACTTGATATAATGCTGTTGGCCAGGTACTAGTTTCTTATTGGCTAGCTCTGTCTTAATTATTAACCCATTTCTATTAATCTAAGTACTGCCACGTGGTCTTATCTTACCGGAGAGAGAGGCCGCCGGCGTACTGCTCTCTCTGTCTTCCATCTTGACTCCTCCTTACTCCTTCCTGGAATCCCCCTTGTCTCCTAGTCCTGCCTATCTTGCTTTCCTATTGGCCAACAGTGCCTTATTCATTAACCAGTATGAGAAACATATTTACAGAATGACATCTCCCATCAAGTAGACTCTGAAACTATTTGCTTAATTTTAAGTCTCTGGCTTTGTGTGACCATGGGCAAGTTAATGTATCTTGGCATTCCATGGTCCTTAATAATGAAGTATGGATAACACTGTCATCTATGTCTGTGGTGATGTATTTATTATGATTTATTAAATCTTGCCTGAAGAATCAGAAAACAAATCCAGCCTCAAGATTTAGAGATCAGGCAGTGGTGATGCACACATTTAATCCCAGGATTCAGGATTAAGAGATAGATGGATGTCCACGTCCAAGACCACCCTGGGCTACCAGAGAGTGAATCAGAGCTCACACCTTTAAAGCCAGGATTTGAGAGGTGTAGAAGGTAGAGGCATTCAGTCTGAGAGTTAGTCTTTAGCCATATGGAGGAGAACATAGCAGTATGAGTGAATCTGAGGAGCAGAGAAGTTGGGAGCAGTTTGAGAATCCACCCTTTGGTCTGAGATGAGGTAGAGGTAAGTGCTAGTGGCTGGCTGATTTGCTTCTCTGATCTGCAACTTGAACCTTGATCCCCAATATGTGCCTCTGGGTCTTTTATTTATTGTGCTACATATGTCAAATCAAAAGGATAATTCCTGTGATGGCTACTCTTGATTGTCGACTTATTATATCTGGAACCAACTAAAACCTAAGTTGCTGACTATACCTGTGAGGAATTTTTCTTGATTCTGTCATTTGAATTGGGAAAATCTATTCTAAACTTGAGCCACACCTTCAATCAGCATCCCATATAAAAGAAACTGAAGAAGCAAGAAGTTCTTGCCTGCTTGTTTTCACTCTCACTGGCAAGTTCATTCCTTTACTGGCATTAGAACTGACTTCTTTGGGATTCTGATGTATACTAAAGATGAGCCAAGACATCCATCCCTGAGTACTGAACAGCTACTGTATTCTTAAATTTTCTTTGGGAGATTACCATGTTTGGAATAGTTGTACTACAGTCTGTAAGTTACTCTAGTAAATCCCATTTTCACATATAGAGATTCATTCTCTCTTGGGTTTGTTTCCCTAGAAAACCCTTACAAAGTTGACAAACTGTCCTATTGCATGAGATGAGTTCTGGCACATAGCAAACTTTCATTATGAATTTTGGTCACGATTGTTATTGATGCTGTCTTCCATTCTTCCATCACACTTGGGTGTTTTCTCTTTGATGGGCATTGTGATAGGCTTCAAGGATATGTAGAAGAATAACCCATGCTGTGAGATTCACTACTCATGATTCACTAAGAGGCAAGGCAGCTGGTAAGTGCCCTTCTTCATATAATCACAGATGAACTGGTGCTCAGGTATTAGGGAAGGGCTCACAGAGATTTGGAGATGGTGTTGGTTTGAGCACTAGAGAGATCAAAACTAGGTGGATATTGCTATTCTTAGGATTCAATGGCTCCTCTAACAGTGACATAAAATCTGGGAGAAAACACATTGTAGCATGTTTGATAAGACACTGGTTTGAATTATCATTTATTTCTAACATATCCCAATATATCTGTGGTAGCTAAAGGGAGACAGTGATTCTCCACTAAGAAAAAGTTTGCTCATAGCCTGTAAATCACCCTTTTGTGACTGTATAAGTCTACTGTGAACTGGGGCGTGCATTTGTGAGAACTGGGGGAAGCTGGCAGGAAGAAGCAGCTATAGGTACACATTTGCCCCTTCAGCATCAGCAGGGGACTTGTTAGGCAGAGGAGAAGACATCACAAAGTGTGCTGTTGGATACCAGCTAGCAGGCTCCACATTCCCTTTGTATCCAGAGGCCCCCTCACAAGTTCTGAGCATAATTACCCCTGTTACTACCATGCTTTGTGCATGAGTGAATGGCTTCCCTCTGTCTTCCCTTAGGTGGAAGCACACAAAGGCTCACTGCTCTTTAGAGAGAATGCTGTCACCAATCTCCATATCAGATTGCCACATTTGACTGCTTTAGGGGGTGTGGTTTCATCTAGGTTAGTGGACATTTGGGCAAGAAGCCAAAAACTAGGTCCTGCTCTGCTGGTACAACCACATGGGCAGGTCACTTCATCCCTCTTTGATTTGGTTCCCCCTTTATAAAGTGGAGATAATCATGTATAAATGGCTAGGATAGTGGGAAGTTTCAGTTAAGGAAATTTATCCTAATTTTAGCTAAAGTTTTGGGTAGTCCCTTCATCATCACCAGATGATGCCAAGGAAATTGGGATTCTCAGTATTATTAAGAAAAGAATTTAAGATACTCAAACAGAAGCTTGGAGAAAATTTTATTAGAGTTTAAAAGAAAAACCTCAGAGGAGGCAAGCTGTGAAGAAAGACAGGGAAAAGAAGGAAAAAGGCCACATTGTTTGAGTTGGGCTGACATGGAGATCAAATATATGGGCAGTGAGCCACATAGGAGGAATATGAGCTTCAGAGAAGAGTAAGGAAACCTAAAGTACCAGAAAGAGCATTCATAGGCTCTGGCCAGCATCCTAAAGAGAGTGAGAAAAGAGAACTGTTGTATCTTTTTCAGAGGCATGGATGGACCAGACAAATGTCATGGTATTTCCTAGGGATGGTGCTGGAAGGTGTGGTGGGTAGGGCAGAAAAGTCTGGAAAGGGAAAGAAAGTACACTGTCACATTAAAGGGATAATTATTCCACTAGTGTCTTTAATATGGCTTAAGGTAAAGCTACCTTTCCAAAGCTTGTCATGCCTTCCTGATAGGTGTCTCTTTTAGCCTTAGTCATCTATCAGCTAGATTATTTCTTACAGGAGAAGACAATGATATGTCTCCATGCAGAGGCAGATCCCATTTTTTGCCATCACATATAGAATCCCCTGTGGCTGCTTATGCACCACACAAATGACCAGTCTTAGGCTTTAAAAAGGTTTGTCTTACCAGAATGAATCAGGGTGCTGCACCTTATAATTCTAGTGATTTGAAGTCTTAGACGCAACAAATCAGCATTATCGATTCTCATCCCATCTTTGCATATGCCTTGTGGCCTTGGGGAAGGTGTTCGCAAATCCACTTTTTTTTTTCTGTGCCTCTCTCCCTTTCTCCTCACCCAGCAGTTCTTTCTGTTGATTAACCAGATGGTGCCCTGCCAGGAGGGGAGAAACATGCAGTTATCATCTGAATGGGCCAGTGAGCAATAGGTTCTTTTTCCTCTGCTTTTGACAAACTGACTGCCAGCCCAGCACTGTGCTTAAATAAGTTAATAGGTATGTTCCCTGACAGAGTAAATGCTTTAATTATAAAATACAGTGTGCATGTCATTTGGTTTTTGAGACTTTATTGAGTACTACTATCTTGACATATTTTGTTTGGCACCGTTATCCAGTTACAGTGGGCTAGTGGTTGAATTAGTTTGCAGACTTTGTGAAACAAAATCCTCATTTAATGGCTTAGCTTGGCTACATTTTCAAAATATACAAATACATAATGTTCTTTACTTTATGGGGATGTTTTATTACTGTGGTTTGATGTCTTGTTGATTTTTGTTCCCTGGTGCCTTTCCTTTCCTCTTTCTTTTGCCCAGCCACCAGTCTATTTTTAGTCTTCTAGCTATAGCAGCCTAAACCAAAAGCACAAGAGAAAAATAAGTTTAGGAGGAAAGAAGGAGAATTGTTCTTGTAGTGCTTGAAGTCAAGAATATGTTTACCCTCTAGCCTGATTCTGACTGTTTCCATGCAAGTATGGGACTTTGGGACCTCTAGGGGCCTCCAGGATTGGTGTTGGTGAAGCATTCTAACAGAAGGACTGGAAATGTGGCTCTGTAGTAGAACACTTACCTAGCACTCAGGAGACCCTGGCTTCAGCTCCCTGGACCAGAAGAAGGGGCATGAGCCAACACAAGCCACAGCAATAAAGCTGTGACTTTATGCCAAAGTAGAAATATCAACACTCCACTGGGTCTGGGCTGACTCTTCATTCTCCTTCTTCTTGCTATTCCTACTTCATGAACAAAATTCAGAGAGCAGAGCTCTTTCAGCAACACTGGCTAGAACCTTCCTCAGAACATTTTGCTACTCTTTGTGATGTAAACAGGGCTATTCCAGTTAGCTTTGGACCTCTTTTCTACTCTAATTGCACAAGGTGTAACCATCGTCCTCTGGTCTGGAAACAGCTAAGTGCTTTGGAGAAGTTCACAAAGATTTTATTGTTATGGCATAGTTTATCTGGGGAACCAAAAGAAGCAAAGAGTAAGGCAAAGAGCATTTCCAGAGCAGAAATAATAACATGACCCATACTAGCATCACAGCCATGCCTTTGAGATCACACAGAGACTGCTTCTGGCAGGGACTCACACGGATTGCTGTGGAGAAAGTTTAGATAAACACTAGCAATATGTTTTATCTTAGGAAGCTGTACCACAGACCCATCTTATCCAAGTGAGTCCATTTGTGAGCGCTCTAAAACTCCTCCCAAGCATCTGGAAACAGTGAGCCCTAACCTGGCTTATAAAACTGCCTTTCCCCCAGATGTTCAGGACCAGGGAATTTGTTATTTCGCTGTTATGTTGAGAAATCATAGAAACACCAGGGCAGTGGAGAGAGCAGTGTCTGGCATGGGGAGAGAGAGGCTGTCTGTTTGTTAGGGAAGATGCTTTCATAGGCAATTCTGGCATACAGTAGGTATTAAATAGAACACCCAAAAGATGCTTTACTTTAGATTTGTGCTAGAATGATAATTCCCCTCTGATACTAATTATCACACAGCTTTCAAAAGCCTATTTACCCTTCCAGTGTCTCACAGACTCCCAGCTGGATCCTAGCATAACAGTACGCTGCTGCATGGGACATTTCTGTTTTGAATAGTAATCATCTGTATACATGTCACATATCTTTGAAAAACTGGGTTTGTTGCCCCTGAGAAACATGGTTGCATGAACTCAGGGCAGCCCTGGGAACTTCCCAGTCAGCCTTTTGTAATCAAGGGACCACATTAAGCACCCGTGGAGACTGGCCTGACATCCGGGGGGATGGAGGGTGAGCATGGAAATTTAGCTCTGCATTTTATCCTTCTGCATCATGTAGGACACACAATCCTCCTTTAATTGCAAGCTTGGTACATAGTTCAAGGGCTGTCCTGGGAACAATAAGAGGGCTCTTGTTGAAGCCTCATTGTTTCCTTCATAGTGGGAAGAAAAAAGGAAGGTTCTCCTGGTGGCTTGGAGCACTTAGGTGTGAGCCTGTCATATTGAAAGAAAGGAAAGGAATTAATTGATATTACCTTCTCCTCCTCCTCTACAATAGTTAAATGCCTGCCTCTCTCCTAACTAGAGGGCCACGCCTCTCCTGCCCAGTTCCTTACTTTTGGCTGTTTTTTTTTTTGTGTTGGTTTTTTTTTTTTTTTTTTTCTTTTCTCCTTTTCTACTTTTTTTGTTTTTTAAGTTTTGGTTAGTATACAAAGACATGGGTTTCAATGTGACATTTTCATACATGTATATCATTGTACTTGGTTCTCATGCCCTCTCCCCCACTCCTCCCATTTTGGTCTCTCCCTCTTGCTGGTCCCCTCCCTTCCTTCCTCTGAGTAGATTCTCCAGCTGCTTTCATGACATATATTCCATTACCCTCTCTTGTCCACCCCCTCTCTTGTTTTGCTATTTTTTTCCTCTCAATTTGTTAAGATGATGAAATCTACTTTGTGTGGTTTATGAAGAAACTTGAAGCGATTAGTTGGTAGTGCATGAAAATTCCTCAGGTTGGAGAGCATGGCCAGTCTGGCACACTGTCTGTAGGGGACTGGATGGGAACCCGAGCAGCTAGCTCTGAGCCATAAGGAGCTTGTGTTGAGTTATTAAACACTTGTGGTAAAGCTGCTTATTGTTAATTCCCTGATGTCCTGCTGAAGCGATAGGCTAAAATCAGATCGGATTAGATCAGAGAGCCTGGGAGCTAGCCTTTGGAGCAGATTCATTTAATCAATAAAGAGACCTTCTGAAGGGGAGGAGGGATCTGGGCTATGCTGCCTGCCCAGGGATTAAGATCCCATGTGTGGAAAGTTGTGGGAAAGAAACAGCAATTTAATTGTATATCTTATGCCTTCTTATAGAGTGTAATTCTCTCAAACATTGCAGCGCACTAAAGAGTATTCATGTTTCTAATAAACAAGGCTTTTTTTTGTTTTTCTTGACAGCAAAAATTCTGCTCTACAAAAAAATTCAGCCTAAACAATTTAGGTTTAAATGCTTAAATGATTCTCCAGGAAACCCTAATTCTGTGCAAAATTCCTGTTGTCTCCCTTGTGGAGAGACTATTGGAGAAGGTCCCACTTCCCTACTACATCTGTAAACTTCCCTATCTTTCTCCCAACCCACCTATACTGTCTTTCCTTCACCCAGGAAAACAGGTAAACTGAGGCATATTCCCTCATCTCTCAGCCTGACCATGCCATACTATGGACTTGCCAGTAATGTGAGAGTGGCACACATTAGAAAGTTAGCTATGGAAAATGAGGAGAAATGAAGACTAGCACAAATGAAGACAGCAAGGCCCTCAACGGTTATTGGTCTTAATGGTGCTATAAAAATGATGTTCACTTTTACCAGGAATAATTTATATTCTGAATTAAATAAGGACATGTATATAAAAATCCATTCTATAAAACTTAATTTTCCATCTAGATGTGCTGATGACTCAGGGCCAGCATACCTTTACCGTTTGTTAATTACTGCAGGATGGTTTAACACTATTTTCCAAATCAGCATGCATGCAGAAAATGACTGCAATCCAATTTGACACATTATTAGTGATGATTATTGTCATAGATAAATTAGATTGAACAGAAAATAACCTTCATCCTTAGCATGTTTTAGCTCTCAGAATTAATGTGATTTGGTGAACACACATAAATAAAGATCTGATGAGTCCCTGCTGACTGCAGGGCCTGCTGCTGCTGGAGTGTATCAATTTCATGCAGATGATGAATTCCTTAAGCATTCAGCGATAATCATGCTTGATTTGACAAGACTTTCTCATGCTATTTTAGGGCCTTAATTTTCTGTGAAGTTCTGTCAAGTGCTCATCAAGCACCCACTTATCTCCGTATCTTAACCCAGCAGCCAATCACAAGGTTGCCTAACAGTACAGCTACGAGGGCTGGTCCATTAATATTCAAGTCACCTGACTGTCCAAGGAGAGAAACCAATCAATAGCTGATTAACATTCAGATCACATGACTCCCGAGGAGAGTAAATGAGTTACACAGTAAGACATCAAACAAATTTTCATCTTGAAAGAGTGATTGCTTTTTCTGCTGCTGTGATGTTTGTCAAATTCACTCTAGCCTTGTCCAATTAAGCTCCATGAGCTGAATTAATAACGAGGATCTGTGAGCACCATGCCAGTGTGAGAGTGACGAGTGGGGCTATGGAATAAGAACTGCTAAAGAAATTCCTAGAATGATTGAAAAATCACATCTGGATAACTGGAATAATTGCTTTTGCAATTCTGATACAGCTTTGTAAGCTCCTGTGTATAATGTGAGCTGGTGGATGCTGGGACATGGTGAGGGGTTGGTGCTGTACTTCAAAGACAAATGTGGTTTTAAGTTTAAAGTGATTTTTAAAGGCATTACATAAATACATCTTAATTGGATTATTTTGGGGGGCATAGTAATGAATTTTATTTGCATGTTTGGTTGTATTCTGGGACCTCATAGAGATATAATCTCAAGATTTTTACCTGCTTCTTAGAAGATGAGAAGTTGGGATTCTTCTGCACTCTGGTATTCTAGGTGAAGTAAGGGCAGAGACAGCTTCTCCTAGAATGTGTGTTGCGATCTTTATGGGTGTCATTATATTAACTTTAAGAAATCAGTAAATTAAATTTATTATCTAAAAGGTAAATGTAAACCTACAGGGAATTTTCATGAAAAAGTAGGTGCTGTCTCACTATTGATAGCCAAGGACAGCTTTGTGGAAGTTTTAGGGAAGTTCTGCTCAGTAACCATGCCAGCTGTAACTTACTATTGATACACTGCTAAACTCAGGTGGTATGTTTAGAATAGAGATTTTATGACTAATAAAGCTTTCATTTCTTCCCTAAAGGGAGTAAGATCTAACTAATAATGGTCTATTGGAATTATCAAAGAGTGTCAAATTCCTCTCAGTAAGTTTCAGCGTGAAATTAGCTAAATTTCTAAAGGCGTTTCTAAAACAATATAATTGAATACAAGGTATTGGGTTTTCTGGAAAGATATAAGAGCAGTTATAGTGAGAAGAAATCAATCTAACTGTATCAAGAGGCAATGTCTATGCATGCAGTTAATAACTCTCCTAATGGATCTTCTTGGCTTGGTGATTCCCATACAGGGAAGAAAGTGAGTTGTGGAGCACAGGGTGGGCAACGGGCCATTAAGTCAATTCCAAGCACTGTTAGTCAAGGGTAGAAATTTCAAAGGGAGAAAAAATGAATTTAACGTCCCTGCAAGCAGACTAAGGGGAGGTGAATCCTGTTTTTAGTAGGGAGCAGGGAACAAAGGTGAAAAAGGAATGCTTGTTAGTCCAAACTGGACCATCAGCATGTAATTAAAACTGACTTTGTCTGAAGAGCAAGGGATTCCACTTTCCAAGAAGTGTTTGCTCCAGATGAGGCACGAAGTAGGGCTTCTAATAGACGTGTTTGTTTAAAAACCAAAAAACAAACAAAAAATAAACAAAATGCCTAAGTTGGGGATCCCAAATACTAAGGCTCAATTCTAAGCTCAGACACTTACGAAAATTTTCTAAGCTGATCAGGAAACTCTCAGCGCCCAAGGTAAATTAAATTTAACTGGTAGTCTTTTGAATATTTAATCCCCAGCTCAGCCTGAACCTCTGCGAACATTCCACATCCGCCCACACGCAGCAACGGAGCCCTTCTTAAAAGCACCCACTTCCTGCTACTTAAGACCCGATGGAAGGGAAGGTGGCTCCAGGTTGTCCTCAATCAGCTTAGAGGGCTCTGAAGAAAAGATTATTCCACTTTTGGCATAACTTTACATAATTAATAGTTTTCCATGCAAAGTATTGTTTGCCTTAATTGTTGTTTCAACAGCTGTTTTCATTAAATTGTGAAACCCGCTGTGTCTAATCCTTTGAGCCCCAGTATTGACAAGAAGAAAGGCTCAGAGCTGCTCTGGGAGAAGAGATCCCTGCCAAGCTGGGACACCATCATGAAGTTACTTGAAAAATAAGGCCTTCACTGGGGCTGGTTGTGTTGCTAATCCATTAGGCTTTTCAAAAGAACCATGCCCTGCACCCTTATGGCTAAATTGACCCAACAACCAATCAATGCCTTTATTTGCTGAGTGGCTGCCCCTGCAGGGTCTTACAGCCCAGTCCAAGCTGTAATCAAAGCCTCCATCAGTACTGGGGCCCAGATGACACAAATAGCCAAACTTTGAACGAGGCTGGCCCGGGGCCAGTCACACCATTTTGAAGATACAAAGAGGCTGTGTTGCGCGATGGAATTCATTTTCTTGTTTACTTCCTCCAGAAACAAGAGCATCATCAGCAGTCCCAGGACTTCGGATCAGACCATGGAGTTGTTGACAGAAGCTTGGCTAGGCTCGACAGCTTTCCCCATGAAATGCTGGCTTTCTTCTCATACACCCCCTACTGTTTGTGTCTCTGCCAATTGTAGCACATCAGAGCGGCCATTGAGATAATGACCGTGAAGTCTCTCGATACACTCTGATGAAGTGTAACATTTTTTTTTTAAGGATTTCTGTCTGTGCCAGAATGATGGAGGCAGCTGACTGAAAATCTCCCCGATCAAAATTAAGGCTGATGAACAGCAGGCAGAGGCATAACCCTCCCCAGAGGAGACAGAGGAACTTGCAGCCAAAGTGTCCTTTCCCTGTTTGTTCATTACAGTCTTTGATTTTAAAGGTACCTTTGTTTCTAGATGAATATACGTCAGTTGCTACTACAGTCGCCAGCTTTTTAAAATTCTTTTTTGTTTCCTTCTACCAAATCCCAGAAAATTGCAAGGACCGATTCTTTTCTGCCAGCTCCTTATTTAATGATTTGGAAAATAACCCCTGGTTAACAACTTTGTCCCAGCTGGGAAAAATAGGGACACTTCACAGGTTCCAGTCAGAGACTGACCCTAGACTTGGGCCATTTGGGATTTCTTTACTCTGGCCAGACTAATAGCAGGTCAAACAAATGTAGTTATGAGCCAACCAGAAGTAAAATTAAGCTGCTAATAACATAGATGAAGACTGTGAGATTCTTCGGGGGGGGGGGAATGTCTTTTATTTTTTTCAGTCTTCATGTCTTACATTTATTGAGCACTTGCTGTCACCCAGGGATAGTGCCAGATGAGAGATTAGGAAATGAAGGCCCAAGTGAGAAAGCTGAGAGCTGGAGATGTCACTTATCCAAACCTGACAGAGTCACTTCTTTGTAGGAAATGAAGGCCCAAATGAGGAAGCTGAGAGCAGATGTCACTTAACCAAACTCCAAAGACCTGGGAGTAGGGAAGCAGTGCTTGTTCTACATGAATACTGGCTTCCATGACTGTCCATCTGTGGACATCTGATGTCCATTCAGTAAGCACACCTACAGCTTACTAAATGGTGCTCAGACAGAGAAGAGAAAGCAGTTTGTGGTTTAATCGGTAAAGGAAAGATGACATGGATTTACAGTTTGCCTTACTTAAGGGTCAGCCTTTTCAAGGAAGATATTAACTAGGCCACATCCTCTCCTGCAAGTTAACATACATAAAACTCAGAAAGTGGCATCAAATTCGGTAAGCTGAAGGGAGGTTTGGCTGCCTAAGGAGGTTACAGCTCTAAGTGTGCCCCATCCTGCAGAGGACTGTACAGGCAACAAAGGCTAGGACTGTCAGAATGGCATTATCAAAGAGTTGTCTAGGCTTAATTAAGTAAGTTTATGTATAAAGGACACCACAATTTAACTTCCTTTGGAATTTTACCTCTGTATAATGATCCATATTTCTGAGAACAACAATGCATGTCAGAGCAGAGCAGAGGATAGAAAATTCTAAGAGTAAGGGTAAACAAAGTCAGGGACATGGAAATAATGATTAAAAAAGAATAACAAACTTGTACTTGGTTCAGGGTTGATTGATTGCTCATGCTTGTAATCCTAGTACTTGAGAGTCTGGGGCAGGACGATTGCTGTGAATTACAGAACAGCCTGGGATACGGAGAGAAAATGTCAGACACTGTCACAGGAAACAAAATAAAATGTAACAAAATGCTCGTGCTTGAATGTGGAAATGAGATGCCTGTTTCCTGAAGTACAGCCCTCATTGTGATGGAAGAACAAAGGTGCTGGGCTAGCTCTGTGCCCATGCTGCAAGGGGTAGACTACAGGGCTTTACCACCATTTTCTGGAGAAAATATATTTCTAGAGTCAAGTCAGGCTCAGTTTCAGTCAAGTCAGTATGCACTTTGACTTAATTGTACTACTTATCTGGATTTATGAAAAGGAATATTACCCCAAATCCAAGTGTTTCATAAAAGTTTAGGAAGCTAAATTTGTCATGTGAGCCATTGTGAAAAATAGTACAAAGGTGTAGAAGGGCAACAGAAGTGCTGCTTTGCTTTTTCTACATTCTTCATGAATAACAATTCTCCTTTTCCTGCAATCTGAAGGGCTCTCCTCCCCTACCACTATGGAAGAGTAGGTTGTTACTTCCTGTTGCATCTGTATGTCACTCTTTATCCAAGAGAAGGGACCTTCTAGCTTTAATTGTTTCAATAGGTGGGAAATGTCCTCCACAGATATATTCATAGAGAGCTTGAACCCCAATGTTGGCACATTTACTTTCTTTGAGTTTTCTGAAATATTAGGGAGCTGACCATGGCTTAAAGAAATAGCTGGCTGGGGTATATCCTTGAAAGGTATATTGTTCCAGGATTTCTCCTTCTTCTCTCCCCTTTCTCCTTCCTTCTCTGCACCTGTTTCTTGGCCACTGTGAGGTGGAGCAATTGTGCTCTACAACATATTCCTGTTTTATCAGACACTTATAACAGTAGAACAGCTTTCTATGGACTGAATTCTCTGGAATGGTAAGACAAAATAAACAAGTCCCTCCTTTAACTTATTTTTCCAAGGTATCTGCCATGGTTACTGTTCCCAAACCAACTTTGGCAAAGAAAAGGGTTGGGCTTTTTTTTTTTTTTTTTTTTTTTTGTTTGTTTGTTTGTTTTATTGTTTATACCTCTCATTTAAGGAAGTCAAGGCAGGAAATCAAGACAGGAACTTGGGGATAAGAACTGAGGCCCATGTATGACTGCTATCATTAGCTTGCTTTCCCTGGCTTTCTCAGCTACCTTTCCCATAGACGCATCCTAAGGAATAGATAGCCCACATTGCAATGAGTCCTCCTACATCAACTTGTAATTAAGAAAATGTCCCACAGATAGTTCTACAGATCAATGCAATGGAGAACATTCTTTTGAGGCGTCCTCTTACCAGGTGTATCAGATTGATAATTGAAGCTAACTATGGCAGGAACAAAAACCTGTGTGGTAGTTAGCCTCTAACATGGCTTGCAACAGTTCCCATCTGTTGAAATCCATCCCTTTATGTTTTTCTGTCTCTGAGCCTGTGTTGGTCTTAATGAATCTATGCCAGAAATCATGGGATTCAATTTCAAGATGGCATAGACACTGAGTACAATTTTTGTCCTACTGCTTTTGTCTCTGATATGTATTCTCTCATCTTTCTTTCCTCCTCCTCTCCTCTTCTATGTGTCTGTTACTTCCATCTCATCTACCTGTAAAACCAGCCCAAGCTATCCTGCTGGAGAGGGCCTAGGGAGAGGCCATAGGGAGCATAAGAAACACAGGCAGTTCGATGGAATGTGTATGTAATTAAGCTTCTCTATGGACCCTTTCTGCACTGAAGTTCTGAAATGACACCTCCCGTGACACCTTGATGTTGACAGTTTTGCAAAGAAGTTTTATATGTGTATTTTACTTTAATTTGGATTTTGAGACAAGGTTCCACAGTTAGGTATAGGATGGCTTCAAATTTAACAACAATTCCACTTTAGCATTATAGATGTTTATTGCTTTACTTACTTAGTTTCAAGGTACTTTGGTGTGTAGCAATATATTATTTAGAGGAAAATAGATACAACTAGAGATAACCATACTAAATGAATTAGATCAGTCTCAGAAAGATCAATGTAGTATGTTTTTATATCAATGCATAGGTTTTATGAAGATCCATAAAATCATTTATGTATGTATATATAACATGGAAGTAGAAGTAAAACTGTTTGGGGAAACAAAGGAGACTAATGAAAGAAATAAAATAGAGAGGATAGGGTGGTATATTGGGGCACATGCTCACCATATGGTATATACATACATAACAGCTTAAACATTTAATATAAAAAAGGTTGACTGGAGATATACTACATGGGTGTCTAATCTTGTTCCTAGAATAGTAAAGTTATTAAATGAAAATCCCTGTGCCAGAAATAGGTTACCTCTACATGAGCTGATGTCTAGGAAGGTATATAATGCATCCAAAGCAATATAGGCTATTTCCATTGCTGTACTGTCCATCAGAAACACAAGGTAAAATTCCTACCACCTTTTATAAAGGAAAGCATTTAGTTGGGTCTGTCTTACAGGTTCAGAGGTTTACACCATTATCATCATGGCTGGAAGCATGGTGATGCTCAGGCAGGCATAGTGCTAGAGAAGGAGGATGGAGTTCTACATCTGGCTTATCAGGCAGGAGGAACACACACACACACACACACACACACACACACACACACACACACACACACACACACACACGGCAAAATTCTTGTTACTTCCTCAAACATTTTCTTTTAAGGTATATGCTTCTGAATCACCATATAATGGTAAATTATAGATTGATAAAATTGCTTATGAATTATTTCCAGTGGCTGTCGTATAAAATATTGACACAAGGTGGAGCTGTTTAACATCCTTTGTGGAAGAATTTTCCACTGATACCTTTCAACAAGCTGGGATTTGTTAGTAGACATGGTGAAGGCAACTTTTTCTCTATCCTCCTTTGGTAAAGGTATAGCAAGAAAGTAAACTTTTAAACCAATCACCATCATAGATCATCCTTTAGGTAATAGAGAAAGCAAAGAAATTCTAGGACTAAAGAATCAATTGGATGTGTGGCTGGATTTATGTTGAGGTCTTTGATCCATTTGGACTTAAGTTTTGTGCATGGTGATAGATATGGATCTTTCTGCAGTCTTCTACACACCAGAGTCCTATTATGCCAGCAGCATTTGTTGAAAATGCTGATGCTTTTTTCCCATTGTATAATTTTAGCTTCTTTGTCAAAAATCTGCTTTTCATAGGTGTGGGGGTTAATATCAGTGTTTTCAATTCAATTCCATTAGTCTATCTGTCTATTTTTGTGCCAAAACCAAGCTGTTTTCAGGAGTATGGTTCTGTAACAGAGCTTGAAGTCAGGGATGGTGATGCCTCCAGAAATTCCTTTATTGTACAGGGTTGTTTTGCTATCCTGGGTCTTCTGTTTTTCCATATAAAGTTGAGTATTGTTCTTTCAAGGTCTGTGAAGAATTGTGCTGGGATTTTGATGGGCATTGCATTGAATATGTAGATTGCTTTTGGCAAGATTGCCATTTTTACTACATTGATCCTACCTATCCAAGAGCATGGGAGATCTTTCCATTTTCTTGTATCTTTTCCAATTTTTTTCTTAGTCCTTTACTTGTTTGGTTAGAATTACCCCAATATATTTTATGTTGTTTATGGCTATTGTAAAGGGTGATGTTTCTCTAAATTCTTTCTCAGCCCATTTATCATCTGTATATAGTAAGGCTACTGTTTTTATTGAGTTAATCTTGTATTTTGCCACTTTGCTGAAGGTATTTATCAGCTGTAGGAGTTCTCTGGTAGAGTTTTAGGGGTCACTTATGTAAACTATCATATCATTTGCCAGTAGTGATAGTCTGACTTCTTCCTTTCCAATTTATATCCCCTTGTTCTCCTCTTGTTTTCTTATTGATTTAGCTAGAATTTTAGTTCAATATTGAAAAGATATGGAGACAGTGAACAGCCTTGTCTTGTTCCTGATTTTAGAGGAATTGCATTGAGTTTCTTTTAATTTAGTTTGATGATGGCTGTTGGTTTGCTCTATATTTGCTCTTATTATGTTTAGGTATGTTCCTGTTATTCTTGATCTCTTCAAGACCTTCATTATGAAGGGGTATTGGATTTTTTCAAAGGCTTTTTCAGCATCTAGTGATATGATCATGTGGTTTTTCTTTTTCAGTTTGTTTATATGATGGATTACATTGATAGCTTTTTCTATTTTGAACCATCCATGCATCCCTGGGATGAAGCCTACTTGGTCATGATGGATGATTTCTTTGATGTTTTCGTGGATTTGATTTGCCAGTATTTTATTGAGTATCTTTGCATCAGTGTTCATGGAGGATATTGAGTCTCCTTATTTATTTTAACATTCTCCATTTTCCAAATTTCTTTTAATGACAAATACAGGAGGATTGTATGGACTGGTTGATTTTTCAATATATTGAGCATGTAGTTGCTCCTGTACCAGCTGTTCTAATGAATGTAATTTTTCTCATGTCAAAGGTCATTGTTCCACCAAGACATGTTTGTCAATTAACCATTTTAAAGATAGAACTGTTGGTACTTTTGAAGGATCACAAGCTGTTGTGCCCTGCTTCTGATTTACCTGAATTGTCTGTGACATTTTTTAATAATACATTTTATTATATCTCTCAGATGAATTCTCTATTTTATGATTTGTTTTTGAGATTAGAAGAATGTTAATCTGTTTTTCATTGCTACAACAAATCACATCCTCATAAACTTACTGTTATATTAGCTACATTTGGTTTTAATTTTCTTATTTGACCCTCTAGCCCTATGTATTGAACCCATCTGATATAAATTTCCAATCTTTACAAGTTGAACATTTACTCCAGAAGAGGCCAATATGGATGGCAAAATATTGGTGAAATGATTGTTACATATCGGTGTGTATCACACCCTCAATTTCAATGGCATTTGTATGTAGTTTTAGCTTTTGTCTCTGATAATTTTTTTTTTCTTTTTTTTTTGCAAATTGCCTAACTAATTGTTTTCTGGTCTCTCCTGAACTGTTTGTTGGATGTATAGAAATTGTTCTTTCTATGGTCACACATACAGCAGTGTCATTTTGGGCAACAAATATTAATTGGCCTTTGGAGGAGTTTCCATCATGCTGATAAAAAATTACTCAACCAAATTTGACACTGGGGCTTTGAAGAGGCCCACTTAGGCATTTACCAACAACAAAGATTGCATTTCCTTTCCCATGTTGTTTCATTAGTTCAGTTTCAGGCTTTGCCGCATCTACATACTTCAGAAGGCTGGGGCGTTCTGTTTATATTATCTCAGAAAAAAAAAAAAAAAACAAAAACAAAAAACAAAACAACATTTGTTTCTCAGAATACATTGCCTACAATCCCTTTTTAGATGAATTTTGATTTTTCTTAAAATGTTTAGAAATTACTTCTTTCCAAGTATTATCTTAAATGTGAGATCAAATATCAGCTAAATATCAGATCCATTCATCTATGGATACTGCTTTTGCCTTAAAAGTCCTAATCATCCCTTTCCATTGTTAATTAGAATTTTCAAAAGCCAGAGAGTCAATAAATATTTTTTTTAACTTCTGGCTCTGATATCCTTCTATTTACAGCTGAAGTCAATCTTTGTGAAAAATTAATGAAGGCTTCTTTTGGGCCTTGTATAATTTTAGTAAATGAATCATTCCTATTTCCTTATTCTTCAACCCTATCCTAAGCATTTAAAGCTTCTATTGACACAAGAACCAAGATGTTATCATCTAATATAGGCTGTCTTTGCACATCACCTACTGACCCTCATCGTGAAGAAAGTTTTGGGAAATCTCATGACCTCTAGCCATACCTCATTAGTCTATGACTCTTGCTTCCTCCCTCTATCTTGTTTTCCATTGTAGTTGAGGACCAGCTTCCAATATTGCTGCAACTAAATCTTTTAGTCTTGTGGAATGATTTTGTTCTGGCTGCCCATGAATTTAACATCTACTTCACAAAGGGTGAATGCATAGTATATGGAGTGACTGTGTCCTCAAATCACTTCAAATGTAACATTTGCACAGGATTCCAGTCAACTTCTGCATAGCCTTGAGGGAGCCTATCATCTGGTGGTAATTCTTGTATTAAGTGGATAAAATAAGGTTCTAATAACTTGAGGTGATGCCTCTTCAATTTTATAATTATCATACTTGGAACAGTTATCAAACAACTTTTTAAGGACAAAATATGAATTACCAAACTGGTAATAATTATGTTCAACATTATGTCAATCCCAGCTAAGTTCCTTATCCCCTTGTTTATTTTTTCCATTTTCAAGCCATCCATAGAAGTGTTAAACAGGGTTCTAACTCCTTGCATTGTGATAAATCTGCTTCTTAACATTGGGATAGCTTGTTGGCTATCAGGTGAGAGGAGGAAGAGGCAGATGGGGTGACAGGAAGCTTTTGTGGCCCATGATCACAAATGAAGACAGCTCTCTATCTAGGACACAGACTTTGGTGAATCAGAGTATAAGGAATTTATAGGACTGGGGAGCCTTTGGACAAATCCTAATTTGCATTAAATGACATGCTCCTATCACAAAGCTTAGTATGTGACAGTAGAGTCTTATAGCAGAGCCTTTAGCACAAGTCTTTCCAGCAGGGGTCTTGTACATCCAACCCCAACTCTGTGTGAATGAACATGTGTGCATGCTTATGAATGAGAGTTCAGGTGATTCATGTCATGCCATGTCATGCTGGTGGAGGTTGGAAGACAGTCTTGGGTGTTGGGTTCTATTGTTTGAGATAGACTCTCTTCCCTGTTCTCTGCTGCATTCTCCAGACCAGCTGGCCTGTGAGTTCCTAGGGAGTTCGTTGTGTCTGCTTCTCCTCTTATAATAGTGCTGAATTACAGACCCACTACCAAGTCCAGCTTTTATACAGTGTTTGGAGATCTGAACACTGTTTCTCATGGTTGTGAGCCAAGTTAACCAAGTTAACCACTTCTCCAGCAGTAAATTTTAAACTGATATGAAAAGAAGACATAGGTGATTAATATTCTATATGTTAATGGCATTAAGAGCAGTATTCTTGAGTGTTTACTATGTGCTGACACCCATCAAATTTGCTGATATTTTATTTCTTTTTTCTTTTTCTTCGATTTATTTATTTTGCTTCATATGCCCCCTTTTCTGACTACCATTAGCAGTCGTTTCATCCTATCTTATTGATTTTTTTAAAAAAGTATTTCTTTTTCTTGGGAATTTAACACCATGTGCTCATCTCCCACTCATCTCCCAGTCCCTCTGTACTGGACCCTCCCTCTTGGAGAGTACTCCTCTAAAAAAGGCAAAAAACAATAAAAAAAATAGATAAAAATGAACAATAATAAAAAGGAAAGAAAGAGAAACCTTCATTCCTACCTCTTTCCCACATCTCCATCATTCTTCATTCATCTTAGTGCCCTTGGAGCTGCTGTGTATCATTAAGTAGACCCCTTTGTCCAAACAGCTTTACTTGCAAATATTCATGTGTAATGAGTTGTTGGTCAGGTTTAATGTCTGTGGATTTGGTATGCAATCATTACTGGATCCTCACTGACATTCCTCTTTGATATCCTGCTGTTGCCCTGAGTCATGGAGATTCTGTGGTTATGGATCCACAGGACAGGTCCCTTCACATATTCCAGTAGGTCATAGATAGGGTAGATATTGGGATGTGCCAACTCCAAGCCCTGTATTTGTTCTTGAGTGACAGCTGAGTTGGTTGGTCCATATTGCTGGGAACATTCTCTTCAGTGAGGGGCAAAGCCAGCTCTCAGGCCCATGGTGAGGATTGGGGTGAGCTTTCCAAAATGTGGCAGGCCAGCTCTCTTTTTAGGGGCAGTCCAGTTTTCCCATGCTGGGGTCATCAGGGTCCATTATTCCAGAGCCAGGGAGGTTCAGGATCAGGTGTCCTGTGTGTGGGTAGGGGTTGGTGAAGGTTGCTCTGGGTCAGTGAGGGGTGGGGCCAGCTCATCAGAGCCCTTGTATTTTAACACAAGGTTCAACACATTATTTGCATGAGTCTCTGTGGTAACATAGGCAACGTACATCCACAAAGTCCCCAGCTGCTGCAGGACCATTGACCCAGATGTTGTAATTTGTAGCAGCTTGGGGCTGTTTGTCATCATTGCCCTAGGTGGCAATGCAGGCCTCTTAGATCTGGATGGGCCCAGCTGCAGCATGGTCCCAGAGGTCCAACCTGGTCCCATATGGCAGCTCAGACTCTGGGCAGTAGAACAGTCCCTGATAACAGGAGGCATAGAAATCAACATAGACTCTGGCTATAGCAGGGCCACAGATCCAGAAATGGCCCCTAGCCACAACTCGGACTGGCATCAATATGGCCCTGGGTGTCAGCTCAGGCCACATCAATCTGCATGGGCCAGGTGACAGCAGTCACCTGTATTGCCTTTAGTGGTAACTGTGGTCTCAGACATCAATGCAGATCCTGCCTGTGGTGCAGCCATAGACTCACACATGGCCCTTGGCGGCAACAGTTCAAGCCCAGATGGCACCATAGCCATAGGTGGTAGAACAGGTCACTGGGGTTGTTATGTTCCAGGCAGCAATAAATCCCTGAGGCTCCACCATGGTCACAGGTGGCAGACTGGAAGCTGTGTGGATGGGTGTTCTTATAGGGTGAACCTTCGGCACCATCTGGGCCTCAGGTGTTATCACATACCCCAAGCATCTGCACAGACTTCAGTGGTAATAGGAATTACTGACATAGTCGCAGACCCTGGCAGAAGTAGTTCTATGGACACAGACATGGCCCCTGGCAGCAGTTCAACCCTGGTCGACACTAGAGATACTGGCCATGCAGGCTAAGCAAATTATCATGGCTGGAGTTGTGGCATGTCCCTTGGTACTCAACACAGCCATGGTGATGTGGACTATGTTTATCATCACAGATCCTAGTTCATGCAGGACTACACACCCTGACATGGTCATTGGAAGCACCCTGGGAAAGGATGCCACCTTCAATCCCAGCAGCCACACTAGTTAGCCATAGAAACTGGGCAGTGGTGATGCATGCCTCTAATAATAGCACTAGAGAGAAATATAAGGCGGGTGGAGGCAGGATTTCAGAATATTCAGTCTTCAGTTTAGGCAGTCTGAGAAGCAGTGCAGTCTGGAGATACAATCAGAGGACACGATCATCACTTCAGTCTGAATATTGGTAGAGGTGAGAACTCTCTAGTGGCTGGTCACTTTGCTTCTCTGGTCTTCAGCTTCAACCCCAATATCTACCTCTGGGTTGCTATTATTCATAATACAGAGTATGAATGCAATATTCGAGAACTATAGTATAAACAGAGGAACAAACTTAAGAATTCTTGGGACCAAAGAAGAATCAGGAAAAAAATTAAAGTACAAAAAAAAAAAAAAAAAAAAAAAAAAAAACAAAACAAAACCAAAAAAAACCCCAAATAAACAAATAAAAGAAAAACAAAAAACAAAAATGGATTCAATAAATCTAGTGAACAAATGGACTTGTAAACACAAGAGGTCTTTAGAACTCCAAATAGAAGTGACTATGTAAATAACCTGCCATAGTATATTACAGAGATGTCAAAGAAAAAAATTAACTAAAATATTAAAGAAAAAATATTGCTGAGTTCTAGTAAAGCCATAAGGAACTGGTAACAGAATATTCCCTACTATTCTGTAAAACAGGCTAAGAACACTATACAAGTGCTCAAAGTTATATAAGCACAGCTAGAGCTGCCGTTGAAGCCTCCATCTTATCATTATGGGTGCTATTAAACAGGATTCAAAACAACTGCAGACAATGGATTCTGCTGTGAATAATGACTCAGTGCTTTGTGTGGCTTTGTATTTACATATTGGGTGGATGGTTTTCTTTTCTTTTTCTTTTTCTTTTTTCTTTTTTTTTTTTTAACTTGAGAAACAATTTCACATAGTATGTTTTGGTCATGATTTCCCTTTCCCGAACTCTTCCCAGATCCTTCCAACCCCCCCCCTCCTATCTCTACACCATTTCTTTCTCTCTCTCATTAAATTTTAAAGTTTAGAAAACAATCAAACAAATGGCACTAGCAAAAAACCAGAATAAAATATAAAAGAAAAGAAAAAACACAGGAAACACACACATGCACACAAATAAAACACAAAATCAGGGAGCATAATACATGAGCATGAGACCAAAAATAAAAAAAAAAAGTCCAAACAGAGCAATATGAAACCAAAAGTCTATAAAAAGTACCCATAAGTTCATTTTGTGTTAGCCTTATATCTACTGTTGGGCATGAGGTCTACCCTTAAATGTGGTTAATATACCCAACAGTACTTCACTGAGGAAAACTAAATTTTATTTTGCAAGCAGACATTAACTGCAGATAGATTGTTGGTTAAGGATGAGAACCAGTGCTACTTCTGCCTCTCAGTGCAAGGATCCTAACTGGTTTTAATTTATGCATAGCTTATACATGCTTCTACAGTCTCTATGAGTTCATAAGTCTCATTCCTGATGTTTCTGGAAGATTGTGTTTCCAAGGAGTCATTCATTCCTTGTGGATATTTTAACTGGAGGGGAACAGTTTGGTGAAGATATCCATAGATAGTTTGATGAAAATATTTATTGATAGCATTATTACCTAATTCTCATAGAGGTGATAGTCAAGGCTTAGGTCTAGGGTACAATAAGTCTGTTAAAAGAGAGGTCAAACATCCTCTTGATGGATATTTCACTGGCTGAGAGAAGCTTAAGTGGGCCTCAGAAAACTTTGAGGACTTGGGGTCTGCTAAAAATCCCAAGGTACCCTTCAGAAGGCATAAAAAGCAAGTATTGTGGGTCAAAGGAAGTTAGAGCAGAGATCACAGTGATTTCATTGATGTAAGCTTTTCTTCCATGGGCCAAATGGTGTCATACAAGTCTGAGTTTGAGCCCCAACTCGTTTTCAGTTCTTGTGAGTGCCTATTGGCTTGTTTCCCTTTCCTCATATGCATATTATTATTATTATTATGTGTTACATATTGTTGCCTTATTATTATTGAGAAAATAATAATCATATAAAGTTAGCAAAATAGTGCTTAGAACACAACAAACACAATAAATATTGATTTGTCTCTGTCTTGGGTTCTGATTACCACTGTGTGCTCAGAGCTATTTCATAAATTTCATAGGAGAGTGTGGCCTACTAGTTCTCAAAAACAACAGTTCTCAACTTTTGAACAACAACACCTTTGGGGGTTGAATGACCCTTGCATGGAATCATATATCAGATATCCTGAATATCAGACATTTACATTACCTTTCATAACATTAGCAAAATTACGCTTATGAAGTAGCAATAAAATAGTTTTATGGTTGTAGGTCATCACAACATGAAGAATTCTATTAAAGGGTTGAAGTATTAGGAAGTTTGACAACCACTGCAAAGAAGTTTTTACTTGAACCTCCCACCCAATTTTTAAAAAAAACTTTATAGGTTTGAGTATCAGCCTCATTCTCTCTACCATGCTAGGGAAGAACTTTACTACTGTAGTGTATACCAGTCATTGGTGTAACTCATTTTGCATGAAGAAATTGAGTACTGTTGGAGTTCACTGACGAAACAGAGCTAAATGGCACAAAATAGGAAGACCTAAGCCTGTACCTTGGCAACATCTTCCCTCCTCTCTCAGGTGGACAGGCAGCCTTGCTAGGAAAGTGCTACTGAGCTTCCTTCACAAATTTAACAGTTTAATTTTCAGCTGGCTTTAATCATGTTGCTCAAGATGTGGAAAGAGGATTACTAATTCAAGGGCAGCTCGGTCTACCAAATAGTACAAGTCCTCTCCATAGGGGATGTTATGGACTCATTAGCTAAGAAACCTTTGTTTTCACTTCTCATCTTCTGCCCAAACGATTGATGGATTTGCATCATGAAAGACTTCTCATTATTAAATAAATATAGCCTGTCTTCTGATGCCGTTCATGTTGGCAAATAATGCTGTCACTAATACACTGACATCATAACCTTATGGTTCTTGGGTCACTATATACAAATGACGGGACAGTTGGTCCAGATCAGCAGAGATGGGGTATTATGACGGCCTGCTATGACCAATGGTCAAAGGTCCCTTGGGTCATTGCTGTCAATGTCATCCCCAGGCAAGCTACCCAAACTCAACGGCTGCAAATATAACTTTATGTTGGTCTGTTAAGTTACAATCAGGTAAGAATTTCATCAGTAAATTGATTTCTCTCCCTGTCATTTTACATTGTGTATGTTACATGAAGCAGGACAATAAAAGGGCCCCCAAAGTGATGTCATCCATGAGATGTGATAAATGAAAGATGAGAGGTAAGGAAAGGGTCTATGCTCCATATCTGCGTGCTTTACTGCTATGTGCACAGTGAATATTTTGACATTAATACACTTACTTTGAGGTCTACTATATATCAAGAAAAAGAGGCAGAAATAGAACTCACGGTGATGATCTAGCAATGGACTATCTATTTGAGTTTTTGATGTTAAGTTGAAATATATAAAATTAAGGTTTTTTGAAACATTACTATATGGCCCTAGTATGGAACTGGATATTGTGTACCTATGTTTGTAGGTGCATTAAACTGCATAGAATGCATGGAAATGGTGGGTCAGTAACTTCACAATTGCTCTGAGGTCCATTTAAATTTAGGTTTAATAAACATTCACAAGAGGACTTGTCCCAGTCATACAGCACCCAGTAGGAAAAAGTGAATCCACTTGCAGTGTAAGCTATAGATGGGATTTGGATCCTGTTACTATCAGCCTTGAACATATCATCTTCAAAAGGGGCTCAAAGAGGATAGAACATGCCTAAAAAAGGTACCAAAAAGGGTACCAAGGAGCTACCACACTGTTGACAGAGGGATCTTTCATGGGCATTTACTAAGAAAGTTCTGTCAGAGCATCTCACAGAATGTACTAAAGACTCCTTGGCAGTACTATCAGGAGAATGTCTGTCTTTTTAAGAGCAAAAGCATCAGCAAGCAATAGTGGTTTTTTTTTTTTTTTTTTTTTTTTTTTTTTTTTTTGGTGGAGATGTAACTGTTAAAGCAAATGTCCTGATGCAAATAGGTGGATTTCTTGAGTACAAGTAATCTGCCAACCACTCTTCAAATGTTATTTATTTTGTGATACTTATGTAACCCAGGATGGCATTGAACTTGTTACATAGGTGGAGATGGGTTTAAAACACTGATCCTTCTGTCTCTACCTCCCAAGAGATGGAATGCCAAATGTGTGCCACCAGCTTGGCTTCTCAGAACATTTCAAGTATGTAAGTATTACTTTATTTGAAAATGCTTTGAGTTCGGTACCTCTTAAACAGACAGTGCAAGTGGAATATATTTGAATTCCTACCTTTTCTGTTGCTGTGATAAAATATTGCCAAAAGGAAACTTAAATAAGAGCAACGATCTGAATGAGCATATCTTTAACCTTAAATACAAAGCAGAGAGAATGAACTTGAAGTGGATTAAGGTTATTAAACCCTCAAAGCCTAGCCCTAGTGATGTACTTCTTCCAGAAAGGTCACACCTTCTAAAGGTTCCATAACATTCCCAAAATAGTGCCACCAATTTGGGACAAAGTATTCAAATACCTGAGCCTATTGGGGACATTTCTTATTTAAATCATTGTAGTTGTCAACGAAAAAGAAAATTTGAAAAAGCCGTGACACAGGGAGAAAAAAAAAAAAAAAAAAAAACCTATGCAGGTTAGCAGGTTATCTTTTCTTTTCTTTTTTTTTTTTTCACTCCTGAGACAGGATTTCTCCAGGTCTGCCCTGCTGTCCTGAAACTCATTCTGTAGATCTGGCTGGCTACAACTCAGGGGTCCACCTGCCTCTGCCTCCCAAATTCTGAGAATAAAGATGTGTGTCATCACTGCTTGGGAAAACCTATTCAGAAACATAATCTTTCAGCTGATAATAGGGGAAGAATTGAATATTCCTATCTTTCTTTTAGTATGAGTCATACAGCAAAATAATGATATATTAATTAAACACACAAATTAACACAAAGAGACAGCCAAACAGACATAAACACACACACACACACCCTGGAGAGAGACAGACAGAGAGAGAGAGAGAGACAAAGAGAGAGAGAGAGAGAGTCAGTTCCTCATTGTTATAAATCCTGAGATGGTGTCCCTCTGAGCACTGTGGCAAGGGCCAATCCACCCTTTATCAATAGTGACCAAAGTAAATAGTCTAATGTCTTTACTTCAAACTGGCATATTTAAATGAAGTCATTTCTAAAGCAGCACAGTTTCTTGCACAAAATAAGTGCTTAATAATCAGTGGCAACAAAGCTATGGCTATAGTTCCTGATATCCTTCCATAATGCACATTTTTCCAGGTTTAATTGGGGTATGACACCCTATAAACTTGTTCCCTAAGGCACTGTAGTAGACCCAACCAATAGAAAAATATTTAGCACAATGAACTTGTTCATTTTGTGCCAGCTTTATGGGCAATTACAACAGGTCCTCCCCTCAGTAAAGGAAGGAGGTGGTAAAGGTAGCACCTTCGAGCTGGAGTTTTGGGGAACATTCTTCCCTTAATATACCTTCCCAGACTTCCCTTCATCTCATTTCCTCTCCTATTTCTCTGTGTGAAGCCAGGGCAATGTGGTTTTATTCTCATATGTTCTCATATGCTGACTTTTCATCTACCAAAAAGTAAAGAGCTTAAAAATGCAATTATTGTGTCAGTAAAAATTCTCCCTCTACTCCCCAAATTGCTTGGCATTCAACCAAAGGAAACACACTCCCCTTTGGCCAAGAGCATTTAAGACTCAGACAAAACAGGTATGTTTAGTTTGTTCAACAGGCTCCTTAAATGAGGAAAAGTGTACAGGCTTCAAAGGACCTGAAATAGTACAAAGTAGCAAAGTGACTGGATGAGAAAAGGATATGGATGAAAGCTAATGGGAAAGAAAATGAACCAGAAAACAAGACTAGAATGCATCCCTGGAAGATGGCATTGACTTCAGTCTTCAAAATGATCATTCTCTCTACAAGGCCCAATAGATCATTCCTTCTGGTAATTTCTTATTCACTCTGAATTAGTCAATGCAGCAAGAGGTTCAAACTTATGTTGCCATGGATGATATTAACCGAGCGTTTACTAGGTGCTCTGGTGCTGTTACATTAACAGAGATGAGCTTTTCTTGTTTTCTTTTTGAGGTAGGTTCTTTATATGAAGCTTAGAGTGGATTGGAACTTGTGATCCTCCTGCCTCAGTCTCCTGTGTACTGGGTTTACGGTAAGGGATACCATACCTGACTGAGATTCTTCAGTCTTTAAATATATATATATATATATATATATATATATATATATATATCCAAGGCACAACTTTAATTATAACTGGAAAGACCAAAAACCCTAAGATTTAAGCAAGCATACAGCCAGCAAATGGTTGAGAATAGACTTGAATCCTGGCAGGTGGACATCTCCTCCCTTATCTATAGTCCAGGTTTTAAAACATTTCATTTATTTTCCTGCTGTAAATCTTCTTCCCTCTCTGTCTCTTCTTCCTCTCCTTTCTCTTCTGTTTTCTTTCTTTTTCTGTTTGTGAATCTTTCCACAATTGAAAATGACAGTATTAGCAGCTCTACTTTGCATATTACCACATAGCTGGTGTCCTCCAGTCAGTCATATATTTACCTGTGGTAAAGTCAGGGTAACCAGTACTAGTGACCACTCAGCCAACATTTCAGACAAGGTCTCTGTTGTCACTGAAATGTTTTTGCCTTCTAAATACAAAAATAAGCAAGAAAACAAATATACAAATGGTGTAATTCCAGGTAGCACCATGATCCATTAGGTTCACAAGACACTGGTCTGGAATACTGAATGCTGTAGCAGGGAAAGATATTTTAGATTTGAAGCTAGAAAAGATGTCCCTCACAGAGGGGATATTTGAGCTGAAACATACAAGAAGGGGGAAGAAGTCCCTTTAAGAGGGAGATTCCCTTAAAAAGCTCTGTGTATTAGAACTGTGGAGTGGATGAGCTTCCCTAAGCTGCCAGAGGTATCAGGTCTGTGGTAATTCATTTTGTGTCTTTTTTTGACAACCCTAAAACATTTTTGAGACCCCTAATTTATTGCCTCTACATGGGTATTGCTAATAATTGACAGGCGTGCTCTGAGAAATATTAGGTAAGTAAATGTCATGAAGAGCTGTATAAATGCTAAATAACAAGCACGGTAATAACCCCCTCTTTTTCAGGTTGGCCCTGTGATAGGCAACTCACTCTTGGATGCCCTAGAAAATGTAGAAATCAATATCACAGCATCCTGCCCACACCATCTTTTAAAATAGGAAAAATAAATGAGCCGATGATCATGATATTCAAAGTGGTTAGTGATCAAATAACTGTCATGAGAGAAAGCTGGTGTGTGAAGTGTGAAATGGAAGCAGCAACTACCAGCATATTGCAGCACAGGAAAAACAGAGAACGGCAGCTAGGTACACAGGTGCTTGCTGGTGCACATGCTGCTTGCTTCAGGGTAGGAACTGTGCTCTCATTGGGTCTGGGCCCTCCCACCATCCTAAGCATTGGCAGAGAGTGGGGCCCAAAAGAGCTGGATCAGCAATATCTTTGCCAGCAGCCACATCTGGCCTTCGTGGCCATGGTTGGTCTCTCCTGGGGGAGGACTAAGACGCCAGTATAATAGGCCTCTTCTTAGAAGGGCAGGAGGGAAGTGGGGAGGATGAAGAATACTATACTTCTTAATAGAATGAATGATTCTGGGACCTAGACTTGGGAATCTTCACACAGGAGCCTCCCTTCACCCTTAGGTGGATGATTGTTTCTCTGTCTGTACTTCTTTACTCCCTCCAAGCTTTCCCCAGAATATTACATCACCCAAATTACATTTATGTCTTATGGGTTCTATTATCACACTGATAGTTTTAAATTCATTTTTTTTTAAATTTCACTTTATATTCCATCAAGAATTCACCCTCCCACCCCTCTTCTTGCCCCCCTTTACAAACTCCCTTCAAACCCATCCCAGTCCACTCCTCCTCACCGATAAGGGATCCCACATGGATCAACAAAATCAGGCACAATATGTTGGAGCAGGGACAAACTTCCTCTCCCATGTGTTAAAGCTGAGCATGGCACCCCACCATAGGGGATGGACTCCAACAAGCGAGCTCATGTACCAGGTTTGTATTGTGGTCCTACTGCCAGGGTTCCCAAGACAGACCAAGCTTCACAACCGGAGGGCCTAATTTGGTCCTTTGATGTCTCCACAGCTGTTGGTCTAGAGTTCATGAGTTTCTATGAGTTTGGTTCAGCTGTCTCTGTAGATTTCTCCATCACGATCTTGACCTCCCTTGTTCATATGTTCCCTCCTCCATCTCTTTGACTGGACTCCCAGAGCTTGGCCTGGTGCTTGGTTGTTAGTCTCTGCATCTGGTTCCGTCAATTACTAGGTGAAGGCTCTATGATGACAGTTGGGATATTCACCAATCTGATTACAAGTGTGGGCCAGTTCGGGTATTCTCTCCACTATTGCTAGAAGTCTTAGCTGGGGTTATTCTTATGGATTCTTAAGAATTACCCTAGCACCAGGTTTTTCCCTAATACCATAATGACTCTCTCTATTAAGATATCCCTTTCACTTCTCTGCCATTACATCCCCCTCACCCTCCTGTTCCCTCATTTTCTCATCCCCCCATTTCCCCACTTACTACTACCCACCCCCAGTTTACCCAGTAGATATGATCCAATTTCCCTTCCTAGGGCAATCCATGTGTCCCTCTTAGGGTCCTCCTTGTTACCTAGCTTCTCTGTGGCTGTGGTAATAGTCTGGCTAGCCTTTGCTTTACATCTAATATCCACGAATGAAGGAATACATGCCGTACCATATTTGTCTTTCTGAGTCTGGCTTACCTCACCCAGAATGGGTTTTTTTTTCACTTCTATCCATTTGCTTGCAAATTTCATGAGGTCACATATCTCATTAATATTAATGTTCTTGTGCACAAACAACCTTCCCATTTTTACTCCATTTTGTCAATCATATTGTTTGGGCATATGGACATAGATGCCACACATGCACTACACACACACACACACACATACACACCACACATATCATGCACATATACATACAACACCAAATACATATATACAACACACAGACATACATGTGCATGCCATACCACACACACATACATATGACACCATGTACATATATAAACATAGAAATATCATCTACAAAGACTCTGTAGAGTGTGAGTTATATAGCAGAAACATTTATGTTTTCATTTTCTCTAAAATGCAGAAAGAAAAAATCAGTGAATAATAAAATTTGTATTTGGGTAGTGGCACTCATCACTTGACTTCTGGTTGACTGAACAAACTCTTCTGTGGAGGACAGGTAATGTGGCAATATGGCTCTTCAAGTCATGAAGGCTTTTCAGGGTATGCTGAGTGAACTTTCTGAGGTTCAGTTAAAAATTAGGGGAACTAGTTTAGAAATAATGTCATGATAATCCTAATTTTTAGGAAATTATGGTTTAAATTGAATGAAAGAGGGTAAAATGTATCAAAAACATGTAACTGATTTACAAGTTTAAAATGCTTTGGTCTATGATGTTGGTCTGTTAATATTCTTTGGACACACGCTCCATGAGACATGGGACATATTCAGTAAGCTTCCCGCTGGTAAGTCAGGCATGATACTCATTTCAATTTCTAGTAGGCTGTTCATACTTGTGCTGTTGTTCAGGTGTACCATTTGTTCAGGTTTTTTGATTCTAAAAAGTATACTTGTCTTAATACCTACACAGCTTCAAGACTGGTTGTTGATTTTAATGAACTATCAATAGGTGGGAAAAAGCTTAATAAGGAAGTTACTTGCTCAAATCATGTACTTTTGTTGAAGTTAACCCAGACCAACAAAACACAGAATCAGAACCCAAAGAAGGCTCCCTGGTTACTGCTTTGAACCTTTCTTTTATTTTATGAAGTTCTTTTATTTTCTTTCTCCTTCCTCTCATCTCTCTGACACTTGGCTTTCACTCTTAACTTTTAACTCCTGACTTCTTGGCTCTCTTGCCACATCCTCTGGTTTTAATGATTACTTTTGCACTGTGTACTTTTTTTATTTTTCATACTCCCTACAAAATGAGCTCTACTTATGGTCAGACTCCATAGAGTTTTGATCCTGCTCAGTGAAGATTTAATCATAAGACCTTGTACAGTTTGGCTTGCTTCTATGGCCATGGGGGATCAAATAAAGGTCACAAGATTGGGTGAGGGTGAAAGAAAGGAACAGGCTAGGAAACAGGAAGATTATATGTAGGCATCTGGCCTGTGCACCTGTAATGGTGGCCACACTCTTTGAATGTGGTTTTAGGTGGACAGAAGCAGAGAGAGAGGAGCTTGAGACATGGCTTTGCTTTACATGCTTTTTCTGTGTTATTGTTCCCCAATAAACATTCATTTAGCATCTATCTTGTGTCTAGTGATAAAATTTCATCCTCACCTTCAATGTCTCAACCTAAGCTATGCAAGGACTGAGGCTGCTTTGCTGTGAAGCCTCTATTCCTTGTGTATTTCATTATCTTCTTATCTCTGCCTCTTTTATACTTTCTTATAGCCGCCTCAATAGTCTACCCCATATCATGATCTTTGGAAGATGTGAGAGTAAGAGTGAATGACATTCATCAATAAGCAGTTGGATAGCGGTGGAGACACTGCTGAGTTGCTAGTGTCTTTATAACATCTGGGAAATTTCTTAAGATGGGAAAATATTTTGATTTGTTTGAGAGTCAGTTGGTAGGAAAATCAATATATATTTATTGAATAAAGGAAACAATAAATGAATAGAAATTTTAAAATGTTGTTCTGTATCATTATGTCAGGCACTTCTAAGATTTGTATGTATTTTTTATCCCCCCCTTTTCTATAATGTATGCATACATTATAGAAGAGTAGAAGTAAAACTGCTTAGCGTCACAAAAATGATTAACAGGAGTAAGGAGGGTAGGATGTTACATGGGAAACACATTTATTGTACACATAGAAGTTTTAATGAGAATGTCCTTTATAAGCCCAGACATTTAAACAATTGGTTCCTAGTTGGTGGTATTTTGGGGGGAGGTTCTGGAGGTATGACCTCTTAGAAATATGTCACTGGAGGCAGTCTTCAGGGGCTTAGGGCCTTGCCTCACTTCTGGTTCAGTCTCTGCTACGTGCATGAAGTTTAAGTGGTATGTTCTCAGGTTTTTGTTTCTGCCAACATGGCTGATCCTCATTGCTATACCTGCACTCTACCATAGCCTTCTATCCCTCTGGAAACATAAGTTAAAATAAATTCTCCTTAGTTGCCTTGGTCATGGTGTTTTATCAAAACAACAGAATTACAAAGCAAAAACTATCATAGATTTAAGAAAGTACAAAAATATATCCAAGTGATTTATTGTGAATTTACTGTTTTCCCTTCTAATACTGCTGAGTAGAATGAAGGTACAGGGTAGGAAACACAAAGCTTATAAATGATGGGCATCTTCATCCTTTCTCCCATGAGCATATTACCCTTAATATGAAAGCTGGTACTATCTTGCCAACTTTCAATATTGTGCTGACTGTTGAGTAGCTTAATAGAGTCCCGGTGGAAGTGATGTTCTGTGATTTATAAGGTTACTATATAAGAAGCCTGGTTTGGTGGACATTTATTCATGGAATATTCTTCTCTGGAGCCTAGTCACTGTACTGTGAGAAGCCCAGGTCACATGGAGAGTCATTACAGTTTGCCATGCCACAGAAGGTAATAGCAGATTGCAATGATTCTAATTGATGAAAAGTTCAGTTGAGTCTTTGTGATATTGAAGGTCTAGGCTGCATTTGACTAGCCTTACAGAAAGATGTCAATCAAGAACTGTTTAATACAATCCCAGTCAGCCTCTAAATGAAAAGGAATAATCAAGTACTGTTTTAAAGGTATATGCTATGGTGAGGTAACATATGCTATGTTACCTAGTAAAAGGCAACCATAATATAATAATTTTTATATTTATATAAATAATAAAGGATGAATATACTTTATCAAATATTTGAAAGATTATGATGCCATCTATGATGGCTATTGTTAGTTGTCAACTTGACTATATCTGGAGTGAACTATAATCCAGATATGGAGGGCACATGTGTGATCTGTTCCTTAGTGCAAGAATACAATCTGTCTTTGATCTGGATCTTGAGGTTGGATAACATATATCTTTAATCCAGATCTTTAGACTTAAACCTTTATTCTGGACCATACCTTCTGCTGGAAGGACAATGGATGAAGGAATAGGTGTATTCCTTCATTGCCTGTTTGCCTTCAACTTGTCAGCACATCCATTCTTTCACTGGCATTGGAGTCTGTTTATTTGGGATTCCAGCATACAAAGGAGATCTTTGCCAGCAACCTGTCTGCCTGCATGCTGCCATGCTCCCTGACCATGGTGATAATGGACTAAACTTCTGAACTGTAGGCCATCACTTTAACTAAATGTTTTCTTTATAAGAGTTGCTGAGGTCATGGTGTCTCTTCACAGCAATAGAAACCCTAAGTAATAGAGCACTTAAAATACACTTTAAATGATGTGTATTTTTCTTCTTTTATGTTATTTTACTGAATTAACTTTGGTGGCCATGTACCCATATTTCCAGTGGCTTTGGAGGTTAAGGTATGAATCTTTAGCCCAAGAGTTTTAGGCTGAACAGCTCATGCAACCTAGTGAGACCTTCACTGAAAAGAAATTACTTTTCTTGCTTATTAGTCTTGAAACCTGAAATCTCCATTGACCAGAAAACTTTGGAAAGACTTAAGTAAATGTTTTAGAATCTGTAAGACTTATAAGTACAGATTAGGCAAAAGTGATGCAGAATGTAACTAAAACAACTGATGTGAAGCAAAAGAGGCTTAAATTCTAGTTTCAATGCCACAGCATTTTGCATGCATGACCTGATGTTATCATTTGAACATTCAATAAGTGCTTTTGTTCCTTTCTATGAATCCTATAATAATAAAATGCAACCACAGTAAAGCTCAACAAATCAAACAGCTTCCTAAAGCTGAATATTTTAATTATGTTTCAGATATTTCCCTTGAGAGTTGTTTGGTCATCCACAGTATTCCCTTCTTTGCTATGATCTACCTCCATTCTTTTTCAGGGACCCATTCTGGTTGGTGTTATACTCTCAAAAAAGCTCTCCTGTGACCAACTCTTTTAGTTTTCAAGGTCAATGACCCTGGCTTACTTATTGAATTCAGTCTCCTTCCCTAGTGCAAATGTTAGTAAGTTAGGTGCATATGAAATAAGAATTTTAATTCAGATCATCACATGTTTATGTATTTAAATTTAAGAGTCAAATTGACATAATTGGTAACATTATCCATTTGCTTTGATTTGAGATGCCAAATGATTGAAAAAATTTAATTTAGAAGTGAATTACCTTGCTTATTTGAATTTATCATTTTTGCATAATTAGAATGAACTAATTTAATTTGCAGTTATCCTTTTAAATGGCTTAAGTTACATCTACTGAGATACTCAAGGCCACCTGATTACTGGAGTCACCATGCAGACTTCTCTCTTTTCAAAGGATTAGGAAGGATTAAGCTGTAAGTTTTGCAGCTGGAAATAGAATCTGCAAGCTTGACTTTCTCTAATGTATTTAAGAAAATATGGAGAATTGATCTCACTTAAAGATAGACCCATCCTCACAATATGGAGCCAGACATTAGGATTTGTGCAGATAGTTGTGTGCATTTCACATGTGTGTGTTCACATTTCTGTTGCGCACACTTGAATGAGGCAGGGCCAAGACATTCAGAGTCATTAGGTAGTAGGTTTAGTGAAGCTGTCCGTGCTTCTTGGGTACTTGGTAGCTTCATGGAATGCCTTATTTGAATTTCTCTTCACCCAGGCCTTTTACTTCTTCCCCACCACACAAGCCTCTAGTATCCTACATTGGCATCTATACTCCAAGCCAGAGGGTTAAGACTTTCTGCATTTAGTGGTGAGCCCTCAAGGCAGAGGTTCTCAGCAGTGTCCCTCATGTGTAGGATGGTTTTATAAAGAAGGCCATTGTTCTTGTAAACAGAATTGTTTCTGTTTATTTGTCTAGAAACAAGTTTCTATAACATGAATTTCTTACTAACTTTTTTCTTTTTCCTGTTATTTCTTTTCTGTTTCTTTTTTTTTTTTAGAGTGTCCAAGGAGAGTCTGTTCTCATTCCTGCTGTAATTAGAACCCTGGCTTCCATTCTTCCTTGTCAAGAAGTGAGAACTGACTGGCTTTATGCACAGATTTAGTCAGTACCTTAATGTCAGGATGCCACTGAGTTATTTTGCACCATCTCTGCTACTGATAATTCCCATAATGTTATTGGGACCAGCATTTACATCATGGACTAAGGGCCATGGATCCCGAGGCTCCGCTCTTGCTTCCAGTGCCAGAATGCATTGCTAAAGCACCCAGGTTTGTGGACTAAGCAACTACTAGCTATCACTGCCACCCTAAATCCACCAGAACCCACACCCCTGTGATGGAAAAGGAAGAAGATAAGAGATGAGCATCTAACAGTGGCCCTATATTGCATGCCCCTAACTATTTTTTTTTTTACTGGCCCCACTGGGTTCCATCTTTAAAATTTACACTACCAACAGGCATGTTGTCACAAGCCCAGAACACAAGCACCTGGAGGTTGGGAACAAGGCAGGGGGATTCTGATTTACTTAGTCAGGGACACACAGGAAGTTCTAGGTGAGCTTGAGCCTTATACTGAGACTGCATCAAAATATACCCATCTCTGTAATGCATACACAAAGTTTCAGTACCTCCCAGTAGTGTAATGGGCTACAATCCATATAGAGCACTGTGGAAATATTCCAGATGCAAAGTATAATAGACAGACCAGCAAAATACTTTGTAACCAAAGAATCTAAGGTCCAGGAAGTGGCCTGTTACTTCTCTGGTCCTTGGAGTCCTTAAATATAGTTTTTCTGGTAGTGTGAATTATAGGCTGGTGATCCTTTGCTCTATGTCTAAAATCCATACATGAGTGAGTAGATACCATGTTCCTCTTTTGGTGACTGGGTTACCTCATTCAGGTACTATCCATTTGCCTGTGAATTTCAAGATACCATTATTTTTTTCTGCAGAGTAGTATTCCATTGTGTAGATGTGCCAAGTCTTCATTATCCATTCTTCCATTGAGGGACATCTAGGTTGGTTCTAGGTTCTTGCTATTACAAATAGTGCTGCTATGAACATAGTTGAACAGATGGCTTTGTTGCATGGATGTGGATCATTTGGGTATATGCCTAAGAGGGCGATTGCCAGGTTCTATGGTAGATTGATACCCATTTTCCCAAGGAACAGCCATAATGATCTCCAAAATGGCTGTACAAGTTTGCACTCCCACCAGCAGTGTAGGAGTGTTCCCCTTTCTCCACATTCTCTCCAGAAAAAGTTATCATTTGTGTTCCTAATTTTAGCCATTCTGGCAGGAGTAAGATGGTATCTCAGAGTTGTTTTGATTTGCATCTCCCTGATAGCTGAGGATGTTGAGCACATTCTTAATTGTCTTTGAGCCTTTTTGATTTCCTCTATTGAGAATTCCCTCTTCAGTTCTGTACCCTATTTTTAAAATAAGGTTATTTGGTGTTTTGTTGACTAGTTTCTTGAGTTCTTTGTATATTTTGGAGATCATCCCTCTGTCAGATGTAGGATTGGTAAAGATCTTCTCCCAATCTGTGGGCTGCAGTTTGGTCTTGTCAACTGTGTCCTTTGCCTTATAGAAACTTCTCAGTTTGAGGAGGTCCCATTTATTAATTGTCAATCTCAGTGTCTGTGCCACTGGAGTTATGTTCAGGAAGCGGTCTCCTATACCAATTTGTTCAAGGGTACCTCCCACTTTCTCTTCTAAGAGGTTCAATGTGGCTGGATTGATGTTGAGGTCTTTGATCCATTTGGACTTGAGTTTTGTGCATTGTGACATCATGGGTCTGTCTGCAGTCTTCTACACACCCTCATCTAATTGTGCCAGCACCATTTGTTGAAGATGCTTTTCTCCTCCTATTGTATCCTTTTAGCTGTTTTGTCAAAAATCAGATGTTCATAACTGTGTGGGTTAATATCAGGATTTTCAGTTCAATTCCATTGGTCTACCTGTCTATTTTTGTGCAAATACCAGGCTGTTTTCTGGACTATAGCTGTATAGTAGATGTTGATGTTGGGGATGGTGATGCTCCCTGAAGTTCCTTTATTGTACAGGGTTGTTTAGGCTATCCTGGGCCTTTTGTTTTTCCATATAAAGTTGAGTATTATCCTTTTAAGGTCAGTGAAGAATTGTGGTTGGATTTTGATGAGGATTGCATTGAACCTGTAGATTGCTTTTGGCAAGACTGCCATTTTTACTATGTTTATCCTACCTATCCAAGAGCATGGGAGATCTTTCCATTTTCTGGTATCTTCTTTAATTTCTTTCTTTAGAGCCACAAAGTGCTTATTATATAGGTCTTTTACTTGTTTGCTAAGCATTACCCCCAAGAAAATTTATGTTGTTTGTGGCTATTGTAAAAGGTGATTTTTTTTTTCCTTTCTCAGCTCCTTAGTTGTCTGTACATAGCAGTAAGGCTACTGATTTTTTTTTTGAGTTTATCTTGTATCCTGCTAGTTTGCTGAAGGTATTTATCAGCTGTTTGAGTTCCCTGATAGAGTTGAGCAAAGGATCACCAGCCTATAATTCACATAGACAGAAATTCACATTGCCAGAGATTCATACAAGGTCCCTCACAGAAGGAGAAAGGAACAAGATCTTCTGAGCATTTTGGGAGTGGGGCAGGGGTGTGAGTGGAGAGGAGCCTAGGAGAAAGAGGTGAGGAGAGCGAAGCACGTGGGACTAGGAAGATTGAGTCAGGGGAGGAATAGACTGAGAGAGAGAGAGAGAGAGAGAGAGCGCATAAAAGAGAGAGCCATTATAGGTTTGAAGAAACTGACTCTAGAGAAATGTCCAAAGATGTACAAGACTGACTCCAACTAACAATTTGAGCAACAGTGAAAAGGCTACCATATATGCCCTTTCCTGATAATGAGATTTATGATTAACTTATACACCATCATAGAGCCCTCATCTAGTAAAGAGTTTGCTTCTGATGGAAACAGAAGCAAACACCCACAACTAAACACTGAGCTGAACTGGAATCCAGATGCAGAGAGGGAGGACCAGACCAGACTACAGGAACTCACAAATACCTACAAGGAGGAATCAATGAACCTCCAGACTGATAGCTTGGAATCCTGCATTGAACTGACTCAGACCCCATGAACACGAGCCTCAGTTAGAAAGCTTGGGAAGTCTAAGGGACCTCTGACAGTGGAATCAGGATGTATCCTTGATGCACAAAAGGACTTGGGGAGCACATTTCCCATGGAGGGATACTCCTTTAACCTAGAGGTAGGAGGGAGGGCCTAGTCCCTACTCCAAATGACTTGGTGGATTCAGATATCCTAGCTGTAGTCTGTAGGGCTGTTTTGTCCAGCTGTTTGGAATGTAGGATCAGCTTGTACTCTGTTTCAGGCGGTCTGGCGTGATCAAACCACATTAGTCTGGAAGGAATCCACATCTTTTCATTTTCTGTGGAAACAAAAGTAGAAATCCTTTTTCCCAGTAACTTGTCCTTCAACTTAAATTTTGGAGTCAAAGCATTTTTTTAAATTTATTATTTTACATGTCCATCCCAGTTCCCTCTCCCTCCCTCCATCCCTCCCTCCCCCCAGCCCTACCTCCCTCTTTCCTTCCCTTTTACCCTCTCTGCCCTCTCACAAGCACTCTAAACACCCTCCCCTCCCATCCCCCTAATCCAATTCCATATATAGGGGAATGCCATCCAGTTCGGGTCATGTAGATCTGACAGGTCCTGTGAAGTAGGGACTAGGGTTTCTCTCCTGTCTCTAGATTAAGGCAGTTATCCCTCCATGGGGGATGTGTTCCTAAGTCCTTTTGTGCACCAGGGATACATCCTGGCTCCACTGTCTGAGGTCTCTTAGACTGCTCAGTCCTTCTAGCTGAGACCCATATTCAGGGGGGCCTGAGTCAGTCCCATGCTGGCTTCCCAGCTATCAGTCTAGTGGCCTGTTAACTCCTCCTTGTTCAGGTAAGCTGTCTCTATGTGTTTCTGCCGCATGGTCTTGTCCTCTCCATCTGCTTCTGGGTTCTAGTTCGACTCAGTGTTTATGTATGGGTGTTTTCTCCTATTTTCAACAGGCATTAGTTGAGGGCTCCATGGATAAGTTAGTTGTTGATCTTACTCTCCAGGAAGGGCATTTATGATAGCCTTTCCACGGAAGCTGAGATTGTTAGTTGGGAGCAGTCTTGTAGTTCTCTCGACCTTTCTTTGTGTTCAATTTTATCTTCAAACCAATATTGGCTCCCTCTTTTATGTTATCTCTCTCTGTCTCTGTCTCTCTCTCTCTCTTTCCTATCTTCTATTCCTAACCAGGCTAATCTTTCTGGTCCCACATGTTTTCCTTTCCTCCTGAGGATTTGATTTGTTACAGCAACAGAAAACACAGATTATCTTTCCTCCAAACACAGAAAGTAACTGTAAATTAATGTATGCTTTTGAGAAACATATTAAAAGTTATTATAAAATAAGCAGTGCATAACATACCAACAGCAACACATTTAAAACCTTCTCGGTGGAAAACTGGCCTTTGACATCAATAGTAGCAGTTAAATCATCAACATATTGTAGAATAACAAAGTCCTTGAACTTCTTCTGTATTTGCTATTAAAAAGAAATCTGGAAAGTGGAGGACATTAATAGATTTAAGGCCCACAAATAAGATGATTCAGCTAATGGGCTCTTTACATCCTGGAATTCTCTTGCCTTCTTTATTATCTAAGTGATGGTCTATTATAATGATGTTATAGAAGACTATGCCTTTAAAAATACAGAATAAAGAAATAGTTTCCTTCACATTGTCTACTTATAATAATTCTCGGCCCACTAGAAGATACCATTGGAAAATTTTTTCTACCAAACAGGTTAAACCCCCTCCACCTTATGCCAATATTTTGTACCACAGCCATTAGAATTAATTTGTGAACAGATTCCTCAAGTTATAATTTACCTTTGATAGATAATAACTCATTGGCAGGTACAAACACAGCTAGTTTAGACAAATCTATTGATGAAGTAATGAGAATTTTGCCTTGTTGGGAGTTATGAATCACTCCTGAAAAAAATATAGAGAAGAATTTCTATTAATTACCTAGGATATTCCTAACCAGGCTAAATCTTCCTGGTCGCACATGTTTTCCTTTCTGCCCCCCTGTCTTCTCCTACTTCTCTCTCCATTTTCTGCCCCTCAACTTCCCCTGAGCTCTGGGGAACTTGTCGATTACCAGTTCTGTGAGGGACTTTATATGAATCTCTTAGAATACACCTTGTATCCTAGTTCCTCTGGTGGTGTGAATTATAGGCTGGTGATCCTTTGATCTAGGTCTAAAATCCATATATGAGTGAGTATATACTGTGTTCCTCTTTTTGTGACTGGGTTACCTCCTTCAGGATGGTTTCTTCAAGTGCCATCCACTTGCCTGTGAATTTCAAGATACCATTATTTTTTTCTGCAGAGGAGTATTCCATTTTGTAGATGTGCCACATCTTCATTAACCATTCTTCAATTGAGGCATCTAGGTTGCTTTCAGGTTCTTGCTATTACAAATAGTGCTGCTATGAACATAGTTGAACAGATGTCTTTGTTGCATGGATGTGAATCCTTTGGGTATATATCTAAGAGGGGGATTGCCAGGTCCTGTGATAAACTAATTCCCATTTTCCTCAGGAACCACCATACTGATCTCCAAAATGGCTGTATGAGTTTGCACTCCCACCAGCAGTGGAGGAGTGTTCCCCTTTCTCCACATCCTCTCCAACATGAGTCATCATTGGTGTTTCTAATTTTAGCCATTCTGGAGAGAGAGAGAGAGAGAGAGAGAGAGAGAGAGAGAGAGAGAGAGAGAACATAAAATAGGCAGCCAATATCAATATATGGTTTGAAGATAAAATTGAACACAAAAGTCTAGAGAACTATAAGACTGCTGCCAACTAACAATTTGAGCTTCCGTGGAAAGGCTATCATAAATGCCCTTCCTGGAGAGTAAGATCAACAACTAACTTATCCATGGAGCCCTCAACTAATGCCTGTTGGAAACAGGATCAAACACCCATACATAAACTGAGTCAGAGTAGAACTCAGATGCAGAGGGAGAGGACATGACAAGGCGGCAGAAAGCACATAGAGACAGCTTACCTGAACAAGGAGGAGCTAACAGGCCACCAGACTGATAGCTGGGAAGCCAGTATGGGACTGATTCAGGCCCCCCTGATTATGAGTCTCAGCCAGAAGGACTGAGCAGTCTCAGGGACCTCAGACAGTGGAGCCAGGATGTATCCCTGGAGCAGAAAAGGACTTAGGAACACATCCCCCATGGAGGGATAACTGCCTTAATCTAGAGACAGGAGAGAAGCCCTAGTCCCTACTTCACATGACCTGTCAGACCTACATGACCCCTACTGGATGACATTCCCCTACATTTGGAATTGGGGTGGGGGGATGGGAGGGTGGTTAGAGTACATGTGAGAGGGCAGAGAGGGTAAAAGGGAGGGAAGGAGGGAGGGAGGAAGGAAGGGAGTGAGGGAGGTTGGGAGCGAATGAGGGAGGGAGAGGGAACTGGGATCGACATGTAAAATAATAAATTAAATTAAAAAAATGCTTTGACTCCAAAATTTAAGTTGAAGGACAAGTTACTGGGGAAAAGGATTTCTATTTTTGTTTCCACAGAAAATGAGAAGATGTGGATTCCTTCCAGACTAATGTGGCTTGATCAAGCCAGACCACCTGAAACAGAGTACCAGGTGATCCTACATTCAAAACAGCTGGACAAAGCAGCCTGACAGACTACAGCCAGGACTTTTGAATCTTCTTCGAATCCCCCATGACAGTGCCCCTTACCAGCAGGAAGTAGTTTGGAAAGAACAACGCCCAAATTCCCAAATATTGTCTATAAATGTTTGTTTTCATTTAAATGGACTTAGTTATATAAAATAAAATAAAGAAAAAAATGAAAAAAATTACCTATGATATAAAAGAGCAGAACTATAAACCATGAAAGATCAATTACATTACTTTAATGATTTTAAAATTTTTTAGGATATATTAACAGACTAGGGCCCACAATTGGATTATGAACTCAAGAACTAAGTAATTAATTTTGAACATTTTTGAAGTTATTGTCTGAGAAAACTGTCAGTTGTTATTGAGAAAGTATTGGCTTTGGTAGAAAAGAAATTCCAGGATGAATATGTGGAGCACTTAGATCCAGAGCTTCATTGTATTCTGATTATTTTATCGTCTACTTATTCTCCTACAGGAATTCTTATGCAGAGAGAATAAAGATTTCCTTTTTGCCCACATAAACCAGAAAAAGAAACTGTGTAGAAAAGTTTTCTGAATTCATTCTGAAAGCAAAATTGTGGCCTTAAGTCTAGTTATATAGATATATTGGTTACTCCCAAGTTATAAGTGTTACTGTTTCACCTGGATGGTCATTGTTACAGTTCACAATTTTCATATCTGGAGAGCTACAGGTGACTTTATTCTTCTGATACAATAAAAGGTCATCAATTATAATAATAGAAAATACTACTCTAGAATGTTCAGGGAGTTTTGCTTCCCACCAAACAACTCATATCTTGTTGAGAATATTCATTGCCCCCAAATAAGTGTTCTGATGCAGTGGTGGTATATGGAATTTCCTCCAGGTGAGATATAATTATTGTCATCAGGGAATCTATGGTTACCAGAGTGTGGATCATATGGGATCAGGGCTGTTAGTATTATCAGGTAGAGTAAGATGAAGGCTCACAAGGCCCGTTCCCTAATTGGTAATATGTAAGTGGTTATCATGCAGCTAAAAAGGAAGAAAAATTATGTGGGTATCTATAATGTTTCCATTCTTCTATAAGAAACCTCATGCTCATGTTTTTGAAATTACCCCCAATAAATTTCTTGTTTTACAAAACTGAAGTTAGTTGGTATAATTTATTTGGTCTGTAATTACACTATTTAGGGGAATAGAATAGAATTCATAGGAAAAACAACACAAGTGGGGTGACTGTGTGTGTGTGTGTGTGTGTGTGTGTGTGTGTGTGTGTGTGTGTGTGTGTGTGTGTCTGTCCTGTGGGGGCATACGTTTTAGGTAGTACAGGGCTTATGCTTAGGGAAATAGAGAAGTTGGTTCACTCCTTGTGATTGCTTTTCTGTGCTGCTGAAATGATTGCCAATATTTTAGAGTTTTAGTTAAAGCATGGATATCCTATACCCCCTAAAGAACCTTCATTCTCTATTTAAGTGTGAGTAGGTAGCTTTGCTTCCTATTTCTTAGTGTAGCTATCATAACATTGTATGGTAGTTCAAGCCTCTCTTTTAGTGACCTTTTCATGTTACTGAAGAGTTTGCTTCCATTAGCATAGGCCATTATTATTTGTCAAAGACAAGTCAGTTTTTGAACATAAAATGTCTTATCAATATTTAGTTACTATTGACAGTGAGTACAAGTGGATATTTCTTGAGTATTTTGGTGCTATTCTTGCAGTGTACTATGGGACTGTGCATAGGAATTTAGTAGAAGTTGCCTACAGGACACTTACATCATTTATCACCTCAATTTCCTTTCTCCAAAACCTTCTATAGAACTCTCTTCTGAAAAGGCACAAGGTAAACTTCCAAAGGAGGGAATCAATCAGTAGTCCTACCCATCAATGATGCCTGTGAACCAAAAAACAACCAGCATCACAGGATAACCCATGGCACACATACCTTGATGGTAGCCAAAAATTTTCTAATTGAACTTAAGACCCACTCAACAGGAAGGAAATCATGCCTGGTACTGGAAACCCATGTCTAGTGAAGCCATGTATCTTGAAGGATAATATTAAACTGTCACTTTACTAAACCAGCACAATTCATAAATTTATTCTAAATATTTGTCCTTATATCCAGAGATAAGTGTACTCGTTACCCTCATCAAGAAAACTTCTCTTTGTAACAGATGGAGACCATTATGGAAACTCACAACCAATCTTCTAATATTAGGGACATTTTCTTCTGAGTTGCTACCTTTCCTCTTTTGGTCTGGATTGATTGAATTCTTTTGTTTAAGTGTATTCTATTTCAGATCATTGATAATTTTTACCAGAAAAACTTGAAAAATTTAAACTGGAATTTTTCTCATTTCTGTATCTCTGGGAGTTGAAAAATCATAGTCTTTGGGAGGAATCATGTATCTTGCCTTCTGTGTTATGATTTGTATATAACTTGTAGAGTTTTGGAGAGAATCTTATTAAAAATCTTGTTCTTAAAGAGTCAAGTGGAACTGGCAGGGCCATTCACTATGGAAGAAACACATTGTGAAATACAGAAAGATATTCAAGTCAACTTCACTCCACTAGTGTATAGGAAAGAACATTGCAAAATCAGTGTAGAATATGATATACCATTAGAAGTAATTTAAAGTGTAGAAATTGTAAATAAACAAAATGAAGGAAGGAGCTCTAAGGATAGATATTGGGTTAAATAGATGAAAAAAGAAAGAAGATTAGGAGTTAGGGGAATAGAGAAGAGAAAAGAACAGCAGACTAAAGAAAAGGGATACAATAAGATTTCTCAAATTTAAAAATATTTTAAAAATTGATGAATTAAAAGAGTAATAATAAAAATGTGAAAGAATTGAAAAAAATCAAATAGGTGAAATAAAAATACTATTAGATGTATAGAGTGGGGGAAAAAGGAGTGAAAAACAGGAAACAAATAAATACTAATAGTATAAATGCAAGAATACTAGACGAATAAATAAAATTCAAGAATAGAAATGAAAATATTAAAAATTAAAACTATAGTACTCTAAGCATGCTGTTGAATGGATAAGGAAAAAACAACAATCACATGGGAAAGTTGAGCACTCAACAGAGATAAAAAGTGTTGGTTCTTCCTCTGGCATAGTGGGTGGGCTCCATCCTTAGGCATTGTAGGTAGAACACCATGCTCTGGAATTGTTGGTAGAGAACTTTTTTCTGGCAACATGGGTAGGGTCCCATCTTGTGGTACTATGGGTGGGACACCTTTCCATGTGTGGCTACCTTCCTGTCCAACACTAGTCCTGAAAGGCATCTTCCTATTTCGATGCTCATTTCTGAGGCTCATTTTACTTTACATTCAGAGCGAGCTTTTAAAATCAAACATTGTATTGTGGTGTGTGTTTGATTCAGACTTCAAGCAATTTCTCTTTGACTCATAAGGAAGTAAAAAAGCATTTTGTCATGATGTAATTTCTGTCCACTTCTGTAGCCTCATCCCCAACTACTTCATTTTCTTCTTCTATTGTCATCACAGAGCTGGCCTTCTTGGTGTCCTCTGAACATAACAGAACATTTGCTGACCTTAAGGCCTTTGCAGTTGTAACTCCCATGATCTGGAATGCTCTACAGAGAGAGCATATCAGATACACTCTGATATCTGCATAACATAACATAAAATGATTTTATCAAGTTTCTGGAAAGGAAGCTTTCTGACTCACTGCCTAAGTGGAATAGCACCTTGCTCTTCAAGCACTTTGACTCCCTTGTTCTGCTCATGTATTTTGCCACTAACAAATTTTATATGATATATATATATATATATATGTATATAAGTATCAAATATTTATATGATACATATATATTGTGTGTTGATTTACAAATAAGATTGTAGATGCCAAAAAATCAGACTTTGGTTTCCTGCCTGCATATCATGATGTTTATTTATACTTTTTTTGAAGGATGGTGAGTCTCATTATGTGATCAAACTTATATATTCTCTGTCTCTTGAGTAGAAGAGATTGTAGGCATATGGCACTATAGTTGGTTTAAAACTCCTCTTGAAACAGAAAATGTTTTATTCAGATTCCAATACTACTAGCCAGAGCATAAGTTTCCAGTTATGCTTTAAATTAGGCAGAAGCAGCTTTGTGTGTGAAAATGAAAACTGGACAGGTGAACTACATGGAATGCTGCACCATCTTATCAAATTATTAATTTGACAGAAGAAAGAAGTTTTAACTTGCAGGTAGTACTTTGGTTAATAAAATGGATTAGGAATATTAGTTACTGACCTTTTAATACTCTTGACAATGTTAATAAGAGGAATGTTCAAGGGGATTGTGGGACCTCTCATCACTCAGCATTTTCTTCAAAGTGCTGGAAAAAAAAATGAGTCTTCAGGATTGGTTATAAAAAGTTGAGTCTCCAAGACTAGTTCTAAAGGATCTTTGACGGACACGAATCAGGTTGTCTTTCTATGACTCCATGCCTTCCTCATTTCCTTTCTTTTCTTTTTTTTCTGTCTTGATTTTATCTAACGGAAGTGCATTCAAATTTAATGACTACCATTGTATTGTGATCTCTGTCAGAATGGTTAGCAATTTATTGTGTATTTGCTCTTCTTATCAGAAGACAGAAGCAGCATTTATTTAAACCATCTGATTCCAGACCTTCCATCATATTTGCCATGAAGCAACTAGTGTTTGTAGAATAACTTTCTTCTTCCTGATCATAATTCAAAAGTTACTTGAATATCAAAATCACCCAGGGAAAGGAGAAAGATCACTTATGAATTTAAGGAGATGATGAACTCCAGGGTTCTCTCCATTTATCACAAAGAAAGCTGAAAATCAGTCTGTCCTGTGTGAAAACACTTTATTCAGGAATGTATTACAGGTTTGGCTTTATTCTTGCTTTTTATTCAAGCTTCCAACCTCTTAATCACTGCTCCTAACTTTATACATACAGAGATGTATGAATGTGGCATCTATGGATCTTGGAGATTGTGCATGAAGTATGTGGATATAAAAACCGCAAATAATTCAGAGATGAAAGTTATAAAATATTTTGACTGAAAAAGATGTTCATGAATTTAATAATTTTCATCTGGATTATAACTTTCCAAACAGTAGCCACGAGTTAATCCTTCCTGGAAAAACAGGAATGCATAAAACAAACTGTCAAGCCAAGTGCCTGAGCTTTTTCTTCCTTCTTTTTTTAATTTTGGGAGATAGATTTTGGGGGTAAGAACCTGAGCTGTTACATCTTTGACTAAATCAAGCCTGCTGTTCAATCCCTCTCCAGCTTCATAATTCTGCAAAAGGCTTAATCACAGTCACTGGAGGAGTGCCTTGGCTTGCTGAGTGTGGGAAGTAGGGATTTAATATGCCAATTAAAACGCCATTGTTATTAAAAATTCTTGAGTTGTCTAATTTGCATAGGGAAAGCAACTCAAGTATGAATCTCTTTTGAGCAAACCTGCTGGGATTGACAATTAAATGAACCCTGAGAACCATTCCCAGTGATTTTAGCAAGCCTCTGGTAGTCACCAGAGAGAGCCCAGTGAGCCCTCTTGGGGGCACAGTGAAGCTACTATTTTCTGGTCTCTCATATCATTTTATTCATAGAACATACATATACCATAGTCTTACATATATATATAGGACACACAAGACTTCTATTATATTATCAGATTTAACTGTCTATTCTAGTCACCATCATTTTCATTCTATCTACTCTGGCTAAAACTCAATAGGTACAAAATAAAGAATTAGAATAATATTTCTGCACATGTAAGAGTTGCAGGCAGGGAAGTTATGTTGTACAGCTCTAAGTGGCCAGTGAATATTTCCTCTCTCAGATGTCAGACATTTCTTAGGGCTTTTGTGAAAATATGCACTTTCAACTTTATTGTTTTAGGACAGCAATTTTCTCATTGACAGATTGGCATGTCATTCATGAAGTTTTGACTAAATAAATAAATCATTGATTAAAATGTTGGTATTGAGAATCAATTATTTTAAAACTTCAGCTCACTAAAATAATATTTATAGTTCAATATATTTTTATTTACTTGCTCTGAATTAAAAGAAGAGAGTAGAGTATTGGTGTGGAGAATGCAGGTGTACAATGGAAGGGTGATGTTTCCAGCAGGACAACAGGAGAGACACCATCAACTGAGGTCAAAGACCCCTAAGACAGAAGCAATCATGACAACACCAGGAACAAATACTCCTTCATTCTGTCATTATTACCTGTATGTGGAAGTAATTCAGTATGCATGTATTTGATTGAAACTCTTTGAAGCTTACTTCTGATACATAAATTCTTAGTTGTATCCAGTTCCATAGCTAATAAGAAAATAAAGCTGTCAATACAAAATGGCCAGCCAACTGCTGTGAGGCTGGCTTAGGATCTCAACCTACTATACTAGACTTTATTCTTGTGTTATTAAATGTCAATAATATTTTGTGTGTGTGTGTGAGTGTGTGTGTGTATTTCAATTTAGTCTACACACTTATGACATACATGTAAAGGTTAATAGTGGGCAACCTATGGGAAAAATAAAACTTTAAAATATGATGCTTGACTCCTGAACCACTCAAAACTGGTAACCTATTAAAATATTAATGAGTGCACATGGTATCATATATTTGAGGGATTCCAGTAGCAACCTGGTTTTGGGACTTTGTGGGCTTTATACTTTAAAAACTACTAAAATTCGGATATATCATTATGTACTCTTTCTCTCTATTGATCTTTAATGAACATATACAATAAACTAAAACTCTTTTTGTTCCTTAATTATCATACCTGATTGTGCTACTTCCCCTGCTTTGTACATTTTACAGTTATGTTACCGTGCATATTTCAAATTCCAAGATTCAAGTAGGAGTTATAGAAACAGTTGTGGCAACAATTCTTTGCTTTTTGGTATCTGGTATAATATTATTTGCTCTATTAGTTTATAGTGAAATGTTTATTGATAAGAATTAGAAATTATAACAAAATTAACTTACGTAAAATGATTTATAATTTGTTGAAAACATATTTATATTGCAAACATATGTGTATATTTTTAGCTTATAAATGCATAATATTCATTTTCAATATGTATCTAGTCATGTATTTTCTGTTGGTATGTAACATGAAATTTTATTGACCAGTTTTCCTTATAAACTGATCAGTGTAATTGATTAAATAGTTAGCATTCCTCTTTTTCAGTATATTTTACTTTTATATTGTAAAATCTTTTTAGGGTATTTAAAGTCTATGGGTGGTAAAGCATTAGGGAGTTTTCGTAATTATAGTATAAAATATACATAGACACAGAACTCAAAAGCAGCTATTGATAGCTGTTTGGAGCTAGTCTAACACAAGATGATTTTAGCAAGAAAATTTCATTCTGTGGCTCTTGTTTTCTTGGTGGCTAAACACAATCAAGAGAATTTTTACACAATCATAGCAACTCAAAGTGAACTCTTTCTCATGAGATCATGAGATGACTAAAGGATGTTTCTTATTGTTTGTGAGAATATGAATTCTGTGGAAAGAAGGTAAAATGGAAGGAAGAGTTTTGTGTGTGATGAGTGTATCTCTAATATTACACCAATACTCCTATGAATGGAAATATATATAAACAAAGCACATAAAGACAATAAAGCAGATACTGTTGTTCATTAAATAACAGAGTGGCACTGTGCAGAATGTGGGTCCCTTAGAAAACTATTAAAAAATATAAATATTGTAGTATGTTCATGTAATCTCAGCGACCTACAGGCAAGGTAAAATGATTTCAGGCTGGAGTTCAACTTGGAACTTGTATTAAGTCCTTCCTTGGAAATCCAATAAAATAAATCACATGAAATCTAAATAATACTAAAATACCACAGAAAGATCTACTAAAAGATCAATACAGTCTTTGCAAGTTCATATGTACATCAGTCCTGTCTTGTTTATAAGATAATGTTTTCTTGATGCCCTATTTTATTTTAAAATATTTAGTTTTACCTGATAGGTCCTTAGCAAATACATTATGATGTCCAGTTTTTGTTTTTATGGATTTTTTTGCGTGTGCAAATTTGTGTCTGAGTCTGTATGTTTTTCTTTGCCTCTTTCCTTCTGTTTGTTTTGTTCTATTATGTTTATTTTATCTTCTTTTGTATTGTTATTATTTTTATATGCTTATTTGTTTTCTAATGAGGGAGAGAAAGAAAGCATGGTGATTTCAATAAGAAGAGAGTTGGGAAGGATATAGGAGTTAGGGAAGGGTAACTGTAATTGGAATGTATTATATAAGAATCTATTTAAAAGTGCATAAAGTGCATAGTTACATAAAAATAGTATATAGCTTTCTAGGAGGTGGTAGATGTCCAAGATTTCCTATTTTTTTCTTTGTGCTTGGTTATTGGTTACTTATTCAAATATTTCCCAGATAAGAATATTTGTTACACAGTAACCTCTTACACATTATGATTTTCTCCTTATATATTTGTTGTTATAAATCAATATTTAATTGATTATCTTATGTATGCCCCTTTAATATGGAAGAAGAAATATAATCACCATTTCATTTTGTACATGAAAAACATAAGAATTATACAAAATAATAATTAGATGAATTAAAAGCATGAGGGTAATCTTGACATTACATGTAAAAGAGATAGCAGCATCATAAATTGTAACCCAGTCATGGCAGGTTTCATAATGAGTAGTCACCAGTCCAGCTCACTTTTGTTGTTGTTTGAGGTAAGATGTTGGAGTGGAGTTTGGGTTTTAAATGTATTGAAGTAGAAAAGGGGCCTTTGGGTAGAAAGAAGTAGAAGAGTGGTGCCAAATAGTGGAGTAGAAAACAAATTCTCTTGGGGATGATGAACTAATTTGAAAAACATTGTTTTCATCTATGGGTTGATTTCTTCCTAATAGAACTTGTGGTGAGGATTTGGAGAGTTTAGGAAGAGTTTAGGAGAGGAGAGTTCAGCAAAGAGTTTAGGAAGAAGAAAGTAAAGGAGAGTCTAGCAAAGAGTTTAGGAAGAAGAAAGTGAGCAGAGTTTCTGTGCTATGGAGACAAAGATTCAGTATCAATCTGATCCTGCTAAGGTATTCTTTGGCATAAATTCCTGAAGAATATGTTCAGACCCAGGCAAGGAGGAAGGTATTCAACTTCCAGGCTTTAGGGGCATTGATGAATTGCTGTCTCAAGAGGGTAGGCATACTCAGGCCTTTCTTCTTTTCACTGCAGGGTTAATAAGCTCTAGTAGGTTAAGGCAAAATGTACTAACGGCTGTTAAAAGCAAATGGTACCTAAGGGAGGGATAGAAAAGCATTGCATCACTGTTTATGAGGGATAGTGGTACTCAATAAAATACTGGCCAATCGAATCCAAGAACACATCACAGAAATCATTCAACATGACCAAGTAGGCTTCATCCCAGAGATGCAGGGATGGTTCAGTATACGAAAACCTATCAATGTGATTCACCATATAAACAAATTGAAAGAGAAAAACACCACATGATCAATTCACTAGATTCCCAAAAAACCCTTTGACAAAATTGAACATTCTTTCATGATAAAGGTCTTGGAGAGATCAGGGATAACAGGAACATATCTAAACATAATAAAAGCAATATACAGTAAACCAACAGCCAACATCAACCTGAATAGAGAAAAGCTTAAGGCAATTCCTCTAAAATCAGGAACAAGACAAGGCTGCCCACTTTCTCCACATCTCTTCAATATTGTACTTGAAGTTCTAGCTAAAGCAATAAGACAACAAAAGGAGATCAAAGGGATACAAATTGGAAAGGAAGATGTGAAACTGTCACTATTTGTGAACCCAAAACTCTACCAGGGAACTACTACAGCTGATAAACACCTTCAGCAACTTAGCAGGATACAAGATTAATTGAAAAAAATCAGTAGTCCTGCTATGTACAGATGATAAAGGTGCCAAGAAGAAATCAGAGAAACAACACCCTTTGCAATAGCCACAAACAATATAAAGTATCTTGGGGAAAATGCTTATCAAACAAGTAAAAGACCCATATAGCAAGAACATTGTGTCTTTAAAGAAAGAAATTAAAGAAGATACCAGAAAATGGAAAGATCTCCCATGCTCTTGGATGGTTAGGATAAACATAGTAAAAATGGCAGTCTTGCCAAAAGCAATTTACAGATTCAATGCAATATCCATCAAAATCCCAACAGAATTCTGCACTGATCTTGAAAGGATAATACTCAATTTTATATGGAAAAACAAAAGACCCAGGACAGCCAAAACAACCCTGCATAATGAAGGATCTTCAGGAGGCATCACTGTCCCCGACTTCAACCTCTACTATAGAGCTATAGTCCTGAAACTGGCTTGGAGCGGGCACAAAAATACACAGGTAGACCAATGGAATCAAATAGAAAATCCTGATATTAATCCACACACCTAGGAACACATGGTTTTTGACAAAACAGCTAAAAGGATACAATGGGAGGAGAAAAGCATCTTCAACAAATAGTGCTGGCACAACTGGATGATGGTGTGTAGAAGAGTGCAGATAGACTCACGTCTATTGCCATGCACAAAACTTAATTCCAAATGGATCAAAGACTTCAACATAAATCCAGCCACACTGAAACTCTTAGAAAATAAAGTGGGAGGTACCCTTGCACACAGGAGACAGCTTCCTGAACATAACTCCAGTAGCACAGACACTGCGATCAACACCTAATAAACTGGACCATCTCAAACTGAGAAGCTTCTGTAAGGCAAAGGAAACTGTTGACAAGACCAAACCTCAGTCCACAGACTGGGTAAAGACCTTCACCAACACCACATCTGACAGAGGGCTGATCTCCAAGGTATACAAAGTACTCAAGAAATAGTCACTAAAACCCAAAAAGTTGGGTACAGAACTTAACAGAGAATTCTCAATACAGGAATCCAAAATGGCTGAAAGACACTTAAGAAAGTGCTCAACATCCTTAGTCAGAAAAATGCAAAGCAAAACAACTCTGTGATACCATCTTACTCATGCCAGAATGGATAAAATTAGAAATACCCAGGTGAGGAGGTAAGAAAAACTGAGGATTAAACATAACCAGAATGTACCTTATACATGGATGAAATTGTCAAAGCAAATGCTCAATAAAAAGTTAATTTTCTAGTTCATGGGAAATGATATAATCTCAAAAATTGCAAAAATCACTAAAAGTTATTTTAAAGGTTTATTTTTTTCATTGTTCAAATACAGATGTATTTGAATGTTTTCTCTGTCTCGCCCAGTCCCACTGCACTGGTTCTCTCCCACCTGCTAGTCTCCACAGATGCCTATTAAATAAGCACCCTGAGGCTTAATATGAATTATAATTGTTTGACCAATGGCTCAGACATATTACTAACTAGTTCTCACTTTTAAATTAACCCATTTCTATTATTTGATATCTTACCTTGAGGCTCATGGCTTGTTACCTCACATCTTGCTTCCCCAGTGACTATAGTGTCTCCTCAACTCCATGTTCTTTCTCTCTGAAATCTTTGCTTGGATTTCCTGCTTGGCTCTATTCTGCCTGGCTATTGGTCAAAACAGCTTTATTCATCAACCAATAAAGCAGCACATATTCAAAGCATACAGAAGGACATTCCACATAAAAACATTTCTATTATGCTTTTTACATTTCATTTTTTAATACCTCTTGTACTCTTTTGTTCAAACCTCGTAGCATTGAGATTTGTGTTTGCTTGTTCTAAAAACTTTCAGCTCCAAATCTGAGACATGCAAGGTAATAGAAAAATAAAAATAAGTCACCATCTGAACATTTTTCCTTGATTCACACTAATACCTGTACTCTAATTCTCTGTCTGTCTTTTTTCTCTCTCTCTCACTCTCTCTCTCTGTCTCTCTGTCTCTCTGTCTCTCTCTCTCTCTCTGTGTTTAAGTGGGTGACCCTTTAAAATAAACTGGTAAGCGCAATTTTGTCCCTTCTACCTGTAGTGTAGTACTACAGGACCTTACCATCCAGGATGTAATATATGACTTCTGATTGTCATACACTTGTGGCTTTCAATGAGAACTAGTTTTGTGACTTGAAGAATATACAAAGACATTGGTGAGCTATAGGAAAACAAATATGAATCATTATGGCTGACTCAATGTTTTAAATTTAGCTAGAGAAAGGTCAGTTCCCACATTTGATTTATGAATCTCTGGAGTCATCAGGGAATATCATTTGTGAGTGATGGGAGCTTCATTCTCTGCCTACCTTGCTTAAGTTAGCTGCATTTGTTTTAAACAGTGGAAGATAATGTTCTTAATATTTAGACAGTAGTTAGCTTTTAGCACTCCTGTTTTGAATGTCTCTTTTCCCCTCTTTTTTGTATTTAGGAAAAGGCAGATAGAAGCTATCCATATAACTTCTAAAAAAGGAGTTTTCCCAGAGCCTTTCTGAAGAAAATTAGCTTTCACTATATGGAAGTTTAAAATAAAAAGCAAACAGAATTTAAATTTCTAAAATAATGTCTTCATTTGAAAATAAATTATATACATACAACTTTATTGTTTTCATTTTCAATCAGTTTATATCGATGAATCAAGTTCCTCTTATTGCTTGAGTAGGTGCCATCTGCTCATCTGTAACTGAGCCAGATTTTACATTGGAGGCTGATTTTGTATTTGATTCTAATACATGAAACATGTACCTTCATAAGCAATGAAACTCTGAAAGATTTTAATACTTTCCTAAAACATAAATTTACTAATTAGTATCAACATATATATTTTTAATAGGTTTCTATGTAACCTATCCTAAAGATATCAGCTATCCATTGACATAGTATATATACACATATGGATATATATATATGTATATATATATATATATGCATATATGCATACACATCTCTCACTCTCTCTTTCTCTCTCTCTCTTTCTCTGTGATTTGTATTCTTAGAGTTGTCACAAAATTATACCAGCTAAGTCTGTAATTCAACTGACGTTTTGTTGTGACTGCAAAGGTGCTTGGCAAGTCTCCCCATGTGCCTTTGGTCACCTATAATTGTGCTAGCTGACCATGATGATCTTAGGGATGCTTTCTTGTATGTCTGGGATCTTGTTGGGAATGATGTACTGATGCATTTCTGATCCATGTGTCTAGTCTAATCCTCTGGCAAGTTGCCCAGGATAAGGCATAGAAAGAACACTGATAGTGCCAGTCAGCATAGAACATATACTGCACCCTGCACCCTTGAGACCCAGACTTAGCTATAAGAAGTACGGTTTTTCCTCCCGCCGCCAGTCTTGTTCCGCCACGCCAGCTCCAATTAACACACTGAGACTATGTATTAGATATTATGCTGTTGGCCAGTTACTTGTTTCTTATAGGCTAGCTCTGTCTTAAGTATTAACCCATTTCTATGTATTTCCACATGGTCTCCTTACCGGGGAATTGGGCAGACATCTGGTCTCCCTGGTCTCTCCATCCTGACCCCTCCTCCCTACTTCCTCTTTCCTCCTTGTCTCCTAGTCCTGCCTATCTAGCTTTCCTATTGGCCAACAGTGCTTTATTCATTAACCAGTATGAGAAACATTTACAGAATGACATCTCCCATCACTTAGCCTGAGCAAAATTACAGGTTTTGTTCTTTACTTTTTCTTCTTCTTTCCTTTTGCTTATTTAATTATCTATTTATTTTGCTAAGCAGTCCTGAAGGTTTGATGAGATAGGGTCCCAGGCATATATCCTTTCATGTAATCAATCTACATTTTAAGCTAAATATGAAAATGTGACCAGAACTCAGTCTTACACATCTAGACCAGATTCTTCTTCTAACAATTCATTCTACCTACCATTACCATGATCCTGAATGTGTATTAGGAGACAATTGTTTTATAGTATGTTTTGATCATGGTTTCTGGGTAGATTGTGGCAGTAGCCTTGTGTCAATTTACCAAATTATTTAGTAGTTCTTCTCCATTCAGTGTTAATGATAGATTGTAAAACAATTTATGTGACTGGAAATTTCTTTTGCTTTCAAATGCTGTCACTATAACGAGGTGTATTATGTAGTTTATTATTTTCAAATATAACATATCACTCCAGTTATTGGGATCTTAACTTGTCTTAACAACCTGTATCCTAAGAGGTTATTATCATTTGTTATAATCATAGGTTATTTTTGAAAATAAAATTATGAAGAATGATATACACTTCAAGGTGTGTTTTTACCCCACATTGCTGCATTACCTTAGTGGAAGGCTGGGAAAAAAAAAAAAAAAAAGCTCCTGAGTCACAGCAGCTCCAGACAGCTCTGTTTTTGTTCCAAGATTTCTTGTCACCAGTCACTAAAATCATTCTTGCCAAAATTTGATTTGAAAAAGTAACATATTTTGAATATGACATATGTTTGAAATTAACAGGAAATGCAGCCAAGGTTTGGAAATTAACAAGGAAAAGTTAATTCTGAAAATATTTGAGAGCCAAAAAGTGTTTGAATTAAAAATTTAGGGTATTTCATTCCTTACAAAATTCAACAATGTTTTATAAGCCCTAGAAAGAATCATTATTTGCTCTGTCTATATAGCAAGCATTAAATAGTTTTTGTAATAATTTAACATATACAGTAAGTATAACTTATATGCAATCATTTTTAGATGAGCTGAAAAATCCTGTTTTCATTATTTCTAAAATAAGTTATGTGTTTATGTTTTCCAATATGCAAATGAGATATAGAATTGATCTGTTGCTTTCAGGATAGATAAACACAATTGAAGGGACCAGAGCAAAATCCAATGTGACAACTTTATAAACATATAATGATTTCTTCATAAATTTGAAACAGTCTTTTTATCCCTAATTGTCCTGTAATTTCAGAAATTCTTTATGTCAAGGCTGAGCTCATTCACTAGCCAGCTCTGTACAAGGCAGAGTCCAGAGTTGTAGATGCATAAATAGATCTAAGGAGGCTTCAAATCTCTTTGAGGAGAACAGGGTCTCCTAAGTGGAAGTCTTTTTCCTATCAGGGACCTTTATATAGGAACAGAACATCTTTTAGGGGTTTATGGATGTATGAAGAAATATCCAGGCCATTCCCAAATGAAGATGTGGTTCACTCCTCTATGGGAAAAAAATAAAGATCTATTGAGGCGCTTATTGTGAGCAGAGAGAACACAGTATAAAAAGAATAATTTTATTTTGGATACTCATTATGGCCAATGAATTGATAAGACAATTCTCAAGGAAAGAAATGCAAATGGTCAGTAAATATTTTGAAAAGTATTCAATACCCTTTGCCATCAGTGCCATCAATTAAACTTCTTTGAGATTCTTATACCATTCATGATGGCTCTCATCAATAAACAAACAACATATACAGAATGAAATTATGGTATTCCTAGAAAATGGATGAACCTAGACATTAAAATTTATTAAGTGAAATCCAGCAAATTTATTAAGAAAAATATGCCATATTTCTCCTCATGTGCAGGGTCTAGATTTAACTTATAATATATTTTTATAGTATCTATAATATATAAAAGATTAAAGTTTATCTAATATTCCCTGAATTACAAAACAATTTTGTATCAATAGTGCTTTATATTTAATGGCAGTTTTGACATTATTTTCTTACTTAATCACCATAAGAGTTCTGACAGATAAGTGGGGCTCTTAGTTCTCCTTTATATTAGAAGAAACATGAGAGTTAAGAGGCCTGTTATGATTCTCTAGAGTCAGGATTCTCTGGAGTCATAAATTATAGAACTTACAGAATGATTCTCTCTCTCTCTCTCTCTACACACACACACACACACACACACACACACACACACACACACACACATTATGAATTTATTGAAAGGACTTACAGGCTGTGGTCCAACTAATCAAACAGTTGCTAGCTATGAGTGGAGGGTCCAAGAATCTAGTAGTTCACTCTCAAAATGTTTGGTTTCTTAGCTGTTTTTTGTATATCCTGGATCCTCAAAAGTAAACTCCAATGGATGTTCCAGCAAGATGAGGACAAACAAGCAAAGAATTAACCTTTCCTTCTTCAAACCTGCTTAATATACACTTCCAGCAGAAGATGTGGCCCAGTTTAAAGGGGTGCCTTATCACATCAAGATCTGTCTTTCAGCCTGAAGATCCAAATCAAAGGCATGCTGTTTTCTTGCCTCAAGATCCAGATCACAGTTGTACCCTCCCTTTCTGGATTGGATTATAGTTCATTCTAAATATAGTCAAGTTGACAAGCAACAATAGCTATCACAGCTGTTGAATACTAAACAATGAGTATTAATTGGTCCAACATACAATTCCCATGCAAAGTTAACTATGATAACTTTCTAGGGAGGTGGGAAGCTTCTGTGGTCATTATCTCCTCTTCACTGTTCTCCATAATTAACATTTTATACAGGTTTTCCGGGCATCTTAAATTCCCTTATCTGTAAACAAGCTATCTCAAGACTCCCTTTGCTTGTGGCTAAGAACCTCTTTCCTGGGATTGGTTTGTTATAACTTCCCATTCCCCTTAGTCACAGAATAGGGTAATTCTAAGAAATGCATCAAGATATCTCTTGCACTGCAGATATACTCTTCCTTGGAGTGGAGTACTAGTTCAATTTCTAATTGGTAGTTTGGGTCAATTGCTCCTGCTAATATTGTAAATCCTTCCTTAATTTGTGGATTCAAGAATATGACATGATCAAAGCCAAATGGAAACCTTAGCAGCTAGTTTAATACAATGATCATGCCTTGTGGTGGAGGTACTACTGTTTTCAGAGCCAGGTTGTATAGATCAGCAGAGCTTATGCTTCTTATGGCTATGGGAGCAAGAAGCAATGACTTTGCTTGAAGGTCAGTAAGGGAGATGATGAGTCACCATTCCCATTTCTTGTTTTTATGCGTACACATAATTTTATTAGTGCACATGGATTTTCTTATGACATTTCTTAGCTGTCTATAATGTCCTTTTGTCATATTCATCTCTCCATTATTTTCTTTTTCCACTCTCATTACTTTGCATCCAGTTTTTCTCCCCAATTAATCCTTCTCATGTATTTATGTCTTCTACTCCCCTCCCACCACGACCCAGTAGATCACATTGGTGTTACTTACATGAACATGAGTTACAAGCTATTTACAGTAATGTGATTACCTTAACAGTGGCTCTACAATTGAAAAAAAAATCTTTCTGATACTCAATAATATTAACTGCATATAAACACCTAGGGATGGGTGAAACCTCATGAACTCTTTCCTTCTACATGACAGACTGTTGATGGACCAAATCTTGTGTATGTAATCAGAAGCTACTCTGAATTCCAGAGTAAAATGGCTATGCCATTACTAAGAGCTGGCTTTCTACACTGTTTTCCTATTTCTTCTGGCTCTTAAATTCACTTAACCCTTTCAGTAATGTTCCCTGAACCTTAGCCATAGGGAATTGATATAGATGTCACATTTATGACATAGTATTTGATTGTCATGAATTCTCACCACTTTGGTCAGTTATGAGTCTTGTCGGTTACTGTTGATCACTATAAGCAATGTAAAAGGAAGTGTATTAGACCAAAGGAGACAGGAATAACAATTTTTGAGTACAAATATAGTTGTTTAGGAGGCATTTAGACAGAAGAATCAGTTCCAGTTAATAAAATAAAATCAATAGCTTCTATACATGGCCCTGTAACATTCTGAGCCAATTCTTCTGCCCAAGTTTTACAGTACCAAATGTGGATTCCTTCCTATGCTGTGGGCCTCAAATCCAATGAGACAGAAGCTGGTTACTATCAAAAGAGGCTTTCAATTATAGCACCAGTGGGCACATCCTTCCTGACATGACAGCAGTGTTAGATAGAGCTTCCATATTATGCTATTATTTTTAATAGTGAACACATCTGATCTTGGAGGTCAGTATTGTAACACACAGATTACCAACCTGGGTAAGACAACTAATGATTTTTCTGTGCTCAAAAGGTTATTAATATACTTTTATTCAGATATCCTATAATATATATGATTTGCAAGTGCAAATTTAGTTTCCTTTACATATATAGCTGCACAATCTTTGTGCTGCTTTTTAAAAATAATTATTATTCTGACACTATAGAGAATCAGTTGGCCATAAACATGATGGAGATTTATTTACTTTGAATTTTATATCTTTGATCTGTATGTCTACTTGAAAAACTATAAATTATTGTTTTGTTGTTAGTATTGAATCTGAGAAGTGGGAGTTCTCTATTTTTGCTCTGCTTAAAGATTACTTTGGTTAACATGAACCATTTGCTATTACATATTGATTTTAAAAGAAATGTCCATTTCTATGGATAAAATTGTTGACTTTTCATGATATGACAAAATACCTGACAAGAAAGGACTTCAGGGAGATACTCCAGCCCATCATGGTTGGGAAGAGTGGGGAGCTACTCATCATATTGGTACTGTAGTCAGAAATTAGATAGAGAACAAGTAGTGTGGCAGTCTATAAAACATCAAGGCCCAGCCCTAGTAACCCACTTTCTCTACCATGGTTCTACATTGTAAAAGGTTCATACCCTTCTCCAAAAGCATAGACAGCTGTTTGTAAAATGTTCCATTCAAGGCAAAACATTTCACCTCAATGCTCATAGGCCTATTTATCTCTCATGATACCGAATATATTTATTCCAGTTTCTAAATTGCCATGGTCTTTAGCAGTTACAATCATGTTCAAATGGCCTAAGTGTTTCCTGAGACTCAAATCTCTTAAATGTGAAGTCCTGTAAAGTAAAAATACAACTTTCATACTCCAAACAAATAATGGCAGAAGGGAGGGTGTATTATAGCATGCAAAAGTTACACTATAGCATGACCTTATTCTTGCAGGGAAAACATTAAATCCTTCAGCTTCACTTCTAGCATCCATTGCTCATAATGTGATCAAGTCAGATCAAGGTCCCAGGAGACTTGCCCTTTCATATTTTCTGCCAATATCACTCATATTTTTCCTTGGGTTGGCTGCACTACTAGAGTGTAGCATTATTTGTCTATCTTTGGTGTTGCTTGGCCTCATCAGCTCTCTGGAAGTATGGAACAAGAAAGCATGACTATTTCATGTTGGGATTTTTATACCATCAAAGTCAGTACCATGCAAATAGCAGTGCCAAATTCTGCTGACATCCTATGATGGAGTTCAACCCTTTGGATCAGCATGGCAGTTAACTTTGTGTGTTCAGTTGGGGTTTATTTTCAGAAGTAAGGATTCCCTACAGTTGTAGATTAGACTCATTCCCTTTGAATGAATTTGAATTTTCATCAGGGTAACATAAGTTCTAATGGGCCTTAATAATAAAAGTTCAGTGTCAGATACTGGGTTAAATGCTGAAAGATCAAAAAGATAAAGGAGCAACCTTATCTCCTTAATTTCCAAGCCACATAAAGAGACTGAACTTCTGTTTCCTAGTGCCCATTTTACTCTCCACCAGCTATCTCATTAGCTGTCTATGAGTACAGACTTCCAGATCTCTGTGGTTAGCTAGTGGCCTCTGATCTTCAGGAAAGCTTTATTTATACAAATCAGATATCACCACACACCAGGTGTAATCTTTTTGGGACCAGTAGGTCTTGACATTGGGTCACTTTGCCTACTATCATCATACTGAGCTATAGGATTGTCTGTGGTAACTAAAACCTCTTTACCATTTTCAGCACACAATTTGGAAACAGTATGAAATTTGTTTGAGCCCCCTTTTATAATCCAAACATTTTAATTGTCCCTTTGTCTGACCTTTTGTATCTTTTCATTGTGGATCTGAATTAGAGTGGACAGCATTAAACAAAACAACAAACTGAACGTTATCATGCCTTAGAATTTTCTTTACCAAACATATTGTTACTTATGTATAAATTTGATGTCACATACATTCTTAGGACTTACATATAATACAGACAGATTCACAACAAGAACACAACCAGAGTGACCTACAGGCTTGTTTCTTATAGAATCTTTATTACCTATTAAATCTCATGAATTGGAATTATACTATTTATACACATTTCTGTAGGCATTCTCGTTTTCTATAATGCCTCTAGAATGTCCCATTAAGCTCTGATCACAGTACTTTAGGATTTTTAAAGTCAGTAACTAAAAATTCTTCCACAGTCCTTTTATAATGCAGTTCCCAAAGTCTATAATATTATAAAACATCAAGTCTTGGAGGTATATCTCAGTAGTTAAGAGCACTGCCTGCATTTATAGAGGAACCATGTGTAATTACCAGCACCCACCAATAGCTCCTAACATCTGTAACTCCACTCCTAGGAGATCAAACACCTACTGCTGGCTTTCTTGTGTTACAGACTCTCACATAGTACACAAACATAAAAAGAAAGCACAAATACACATGAAATAAATAAAATATAAACAAGTACATCAGAAAAAAAAAACACCAAGGATACTCCTTAATTTCTTCAGCCAAGATCTACTTCCTAAAGGCTCTATAGCCATCTCAAACAGTGCTACCAGCTGCATTCCAAGTGTTCCAACAATGACTTTATAGGGCCATTTTACAGTCACACCACATCAGTGAATATTATTACCTTAACAATTGGAAGTCTTTCAGTACATGAGCTTACTATTTCCTTTACTTATTTATATCTTTAATCTCTTCATCAATATTACTTCTGTAATTTTCTTAAATGTATTATTAGTAGTTAATGCTTTTATGACATTACAAGTGCAATAAAGTGTTTCTTGATCATTCATTATTGTCTATCCATTCCTAACTGATTATAGGCTATTGTTTCAGAACTCTGGATCTTCATGAATGCTACTACCACTATGATAGATTTTCATATTCATTTATTGTGGAATTTTTACATGCTTTCTTGTTCATTGTTACTCCTTAGAATTCAGTTATTTTCTAATGAGATGGAGAAATGGAGTATATTTTGATGGGACAACTGTAATCGGTATATATTATTTTATAAACAAATAATACAGTTTTAATAAAAGGGAGAAAGTGGCTATAATAAGTAATATCTGAATTCCAGAAATGACTTGAGGTCTAATTTGAGTATTTATTTTTTTATTAAGATTTTAATGTAGATGTAAATAAATTCTTTTTAAAAATTTAAAGTTTCCATTTATTTTTAGAATAAAGATTTAGTGCACAAGTACAGCCCAAAGCCAACAGAAAAATAGTTTTGCCCTGTCATTTCCTCAGGAAAACACTGCAGCTACTTAGAAAAGGCCAAAAGGAAAAAAAAAAAAAACAAAAAAACCTCTTTTATAGGATTTTCACAGAAGGACATGTTAACTATGTACAGCGATTTGATGTGCAAGAGTGCAATAAATATGTATATATACATTCCTATGTGTGCTAGGTATTGTAGAGTATCCATAGTGGATCAAGCTGGAACTACAAATGAGAAGAGGCTATAGCAGTGAATAGGAAAATGAGGGTTACAATGGTTTGATACCAATAGAATAATAAATGTCTGGTTATTGAATTATTTTTAACTTTGGGGCAAACTAAAATAGTTGTTTTAAAATAAATATATTTAAGGGATGCTTGCTATGATACTTGTTAAATGTCAGATTTTTTTGTGTGTGTTTTTGGGTTTTTTTTTTTTTTTTTTGATAAACAGCACTGACCTGATTATATGGTGCTAATAACACAGCCCACATTATTCTGGAATTCCTCTACATAGCCAGTTGCAGCAATGTGTCATCTTTGTAAGCATTGTGAGATGCGCCTTAGTGATTTGAAACATCAACATGCCCATAAACTCATGGGAGATGTCATTCTGTAAATATGTTTCTCGTATTGGTTAATGAATACAACACTATTGGCCAATAGGAAAGCAAGATTGGCAGGGCTAGGAGACAAGGAGGATTCAGGGAGAGGTAGGTGTTTCAAGATGTAGAACCCCCAGGGTAGAATACCAGGCCTTCTCTCTGGTAAGATAAGACCATGTGGAAATACTTAGATTAATAGAAATGGGTTAATATTTAAGACAGAGCTAACAGCATTATATCAAATACAGTGTCTTTGTGTGTTATTTGGGGCTGGTGTGGCTGAGGGACCAGGCTGGCAGGAAAACTTACTCTTAATAATAACCTACACCTCTATGTGCCTACATCAGTTACTTGTGGTTCCTTTGAAGTATAAAAGATATGAGCAACTGATGACTTCAGAGAAGACACAGAGATAGCAGAAACTTTATGATCATCTAACTTAAACCAGTGCTGCCTAGCTGCATTTTTTTTTCAGTTTGCCAAGCTGTGACTATTTATTAACTGACCAGATTACAAAAATACCACAGGCAGCCCCTTAGTTCATCTGTCTAATAAGCCTGTTTATCTGGTCTTCCCTGTTGCCAGCATTGTCACCTTCCACAAAGTGAGTGGTCTTTTTCTTTATCCCGCCCCATGAAGAAGACAGATTGAAAGGCCACAGGAAGTTGTTGGCTTCCTTGAAGCATTTCCCCACTGTGTAGATCTCATGGATCAGATCCTCCATGCAGATAATGCCGTATTTACCAAGAGATGGAGCAATCAAGGAATTGTCCATCAAGGCAATTCTCTTCTTATTGGTTTTGCCATAGCCATAGCTTGTAGATGAGCTTGTTTACTGACTTTAGGTTGGGTACCCCCATGTAATGTATGGTTCCAGGATCCTCAGCATGTTAATTGAAGCCTTGTTGAGCTTAACAAAGGTGACACTGAAGATCCTGATGAAGATGGAGCAGCTGCAACAACTTGCGGACCTTTGGGCTCATCATTGATACTTCGATTCCGATGATGAATGCCAGCTTGGGTTCTGCAGGCACGTAGAAGTTACCGGCTTTCCTTGCCATCCTAGCCATGCGAATCTCCCTCAGGTACATCTACCTGTATTCCTTGTGATGATGCTTTGCCTTTTCATAGATGAGCTTCCTCTTTGCCTTCCGGAGTATCTTCAGTGCAAACTTTTCCCAGAAGCGCTTCACCTTGAGCTCTGTGAAATTCCTTCGCTTTTTCTTAAGGGTCTCTGGCACAGCAGGAATCTTCTTTTTCTTCTCTAGCTTGGCCTCCATGGCTCCTTCCAGTGGGGGGTGGGGGGCGGGGAGAGAGAGGATGCCTAGCTGCATTTTTACAATAGGCAGTGTAGTGACCTCCATCCAGCCCTCTGCAGTGGTTTGAAACAGAAAACAAGTTATATTTCTTCAAATTGTTTTTTTTTTTTTTTGGACCAATCACATGCTGTGACAAGTCAAGATTTTCTAACGGGAAGTCCACAGATGTTTGCAGCTTCTGTTTCCACCTGCCAGGAAAATCATTTCAGGTGTACCAACAGCATAGGCAGCAATTTCTAAATCTCTATCTTTTTTAGAGAGTCCCGTTGAGCTCGGCAATGGCTGTAGTAAAATCTGCTGTTATCTGTGAGCTTTTCTTCTTTGGAAAATAATCTAAGGCAGTCCTGTAATGTGCATTTACTTGTGGATGCTAGCGGCAAAGATAAATACACGAAAGCCTCAAATGTCCCGGACTTTTTGTGACAGGTGAGGCACTGCACTGTGGATTTGAACTGACCCTGAAAAAGTACAATAATGGACTCATTGAGTGATTGTGTTTCTGCCAAGCAAGTTCCGCTATTTTAAAGTCATCGAGGTGATCGTTGTTCTCTTCCTTATGCCTCTTCTGATTGTCAGCCTTATTTAGATCCTCGTGGAGATCATCCATGAGGAACAGAAGCAGTTCCTGGGAATATTGCTGGCTGGATCCTGCAAACTGGTCGTTAATCATCCCAATGGTGACTTTAAAGTCTTTTGGATTGATGTATCTATACTGTCCTGTCCACAGGGCTTTCATGATTATACCAAATTCTTCTGCCACTTCACCCTTATGCCCTAACAGATTTGACCTGTTGATATTGTCCTGTTAGAAGTTCCCGTTGGAGTAATCAGCCAAATGTGGAGCATTACATAGGCACTGCAATATTGAGTTCATGTAACAAGTATTCCTCAAATTACGAAGTCTAGTAAGAGCTGGTCCAGATCCTCCAAAAACAGGATTAAGGTTCCGAATCTGAGAAACAGAAAGTCTCGAGATCTCAGCTTTTGGCTTGTTTTCCCTGTTGACTGTCTGGGTCACTGCTGGCCTCCTCTTCTCCTCTTCCTGCAGGGCTTAAGAGATGTCGGGGATGAGAAGGATCACTTCAGTTTGGATGGCTCTCTGTCGCACTCAGCAGGGATCTGGGGCTTGACTTTGTGAGTAGGAGGGGTAGAAGGAGGTGCAGAGGAAGGAGCCATTTCAGGTACATACCTATGAACTGTGTTGGTAGGTGAATGATAGTAAAGAAAGGTCCCAATGATTGGATCAAGAAACTTTCCCCGGCCTGAAGGCAGTCCTAGTACAATTCATCCCATTTCACTTTGAGCTTTTGCCAAAGGCTCTTGCTTGCACTCAGCTCTCCCAACACAGATGCAGGGGACACATCTTCCTGCCTTTTCTGCACTCCTGATGTGGGGCACCTTTTACCTTCCATAGACATCTTGGCATCAGAAGCCTCATGTTCACTCTTACTTGGTCTTTTGGTTCCTGTGGCTTCCTGGCCCCTGTCTGCTGGGGGCTCTTTGTCTTCCATCTTGGTCAGTTTGCTGTCTGTTTTCTCCAGTCTGTCCTTTGGTTGGTTCTCACTGATGTCATGTTCTTCTAAGTCCTTTGTCTTTCCAGCTTTGTGCTCTTGTTCTTCCATCCTCAGCTTTTCTTTCTGTTCTTTCTCCTGCTTGTTTTTCTCCACGAGAAGGGCAATTTCTTCATGAATACCAGCCTTTTCTTCATCTGTTAACATGGCAGTCAGAGGGGTAAATACTAGCTTGGTGGAACGATCAGGAAGAACTCTTCCACTCTGATTTGTATTTTCAGATTTTATTTTATGATCTTCAGGCAACTTCACTGCTGTTTTTTTCATACGATCAACCTGTGGAACAGTCTTTGTAGCAGGCACTGGCTGAATTATGGGTGAAGCGTGGGCTTTGGGAGGGGTACCTGGTGCAGCTAGAGCAGACAGGTTCAGTGGTCTCGTTTTTTTCATCTTGGTCAGTTTCTGCATTTTCATCTACTTCTATAGGTGGAGGAGGCATCTGGGCAGGAAGTTTGGGAGGAGCTGGTTCTTGCAGTGAAGTAAAATTCAATGAGACAGACACCTCTTCAGTTTTGCTTCGAGAGCGAGAGCGTGGAGTGACTTTAGCATTTGTTGTATACTGCGGATAGCAGTGAAGCCATTTTTTCATAGCCTCCCTCCAACACCAAAGGCTCATGGTGCAGTATGGTTTTACTTTCCCACTTGAAAAGTGCATCTTTTAGACTCTGAAGAGTGGTCACAAGTAGCAAATTCTTCACTGAACTAAACCAGTTGGGCAGTAACACATAGTCCACACTTACTCTCTTTTTCCAAGTGTCTTTAGAATAATATGAGAGGTTTGCTTCAATCCAACTAGCAGTGACTTCTGGACTGATAGCTTCTTCAGAAACACTGAGAGAATCTGACAATCCTGTTTTTTGAGCATCCATTATAATCAAACTGATGTTTTCACCCATCATCATTGATATAGTTCCTTTGCTGTGATTGCTTCTTTCTCTGCAGTTCCTCCTATTTCATTCTTCTCACCATTGATCCTTTGAGTTTTGCTTTTGGAATCCCATACATTCTCCAAAGAGCATTTGGCCACAGCACCACTGTCCTTTCTTCCTGCCTTTTCTGCTGTTGTAGCAGCTCTTCCTCTCGTCTGTCCTTTTCTTCAAGCTTTTCTGAAATTCAGCCTCTTCATATCTCAGTTTAAGGCTCTCAGAGAGTCAGCTTCTTCAACAGCTTTTTTTTTTTTCTTTTTTTGAGGTTTGCAGGTCCCCAGTATTGAATAATAGTAATCTTGTTGTTGCTTGAAATCAGGTTTTTTTTTTGATAAGATTATATAAACTGTCACATATTTCATATAAAGCACATAGGCCCTTTCCTCATCATGATCTAATCTGCATTCTTCTGCTGCCTTGAAGATTTTCTGAGCACTGTGTACATAATTCTCGGTGCTTGTTTTCTCAGGTTTAACTTCTGTCTTCTTATTGAGGTCTTTTAGTGAAGAGCTGAGGTATAGTTCTTTAGGTACTGAAGCTACAACAGGCATAATGAGTGATGCTCGCTTTCCTACTTCAACAATGGATGGTGTGGCTCATGAAAGTAGTTCTTTCCGCAATGCCTGCGCTCTGTTAACACCTGCCTTCTTGCCTGAAGCCCATCACCCACCACCTGAGAGAGAACCAGCCTTTGCTCTCAGACACAGGCCAGTGCTGTTCATCCCCTCTTCCTGATTTGCCTTGTGTTGTGCCTCTAGTCCAGTATTTATTTTCCATAAACACTTTAGCACTTACTAGTTCCATGGACACTGTGAGATGAAAATTTCTGGTGACAACAGAAGTAAATAATATTTCAATATAAAACTCTTAGAATATTCTCAAGAGAATAAGATTATAGCATTCATTCTCAGGAATCATTCAGAGGAAATAATTTTTCTTTTAAAAATTTAATAGCCATGACATTTTCAATAAAACTATGACCTTAGGAGATGTATTATAGTCCATTTCAAATGATCTAGTTGCTGCAAAGTAACAGATTATGCTCATTTATAAGATATATTTTATTTACATTGATCATGTATGATTGATATAAAGAGCTATCAGAAATGACTTTGACATTTTGGATGACAAATCACAAGAATGTGCCAAAAGTGTTTTATCATATGTCCAACAAATGTATGATAGAAATGACCTAAAATAACTTCAACCTTGGAGTTAAAATTCAAAATGCCACTCTCTATACATTCATGAATTTAATCAATAAACTTAGGTTATTTTCAAATGGTGACATTAACTTTTACCTCTGTGGTTGGCTTGAATCCAGTTTGCTGTAGATGATGAATTATATTTCTTTTCAATGAAGTAACTTTCAGTGTAGGGGATTGTGGGACCAATTCTAGTCCCTAGTGAGGTCTGTTTGTCTTTTTTTCCTTGAAATTTTATTCTTGAACATGATGGCAGTTCTAGAACTTTTCTGAAACACAACTCATTAACTCATCAATTTATCTGTCCACTCTGCTATCTTACTTAAAATGTCCCTGTTCTAAAAAAGGAAGAAAAATTTTGCAAAGTTGTCTACAGGGCTATAAATGTTATTAGGTCAAAGATCAATTTTGTTTTGTGCCCCTCATTTGTACTCCTCTCAATACAAGAAATTTCCTCACTCAATAAGAAATTTGCAGATTGCATGCCTGGAAAAAGAAAATAGTTATTCTGTGGCCTGCCAGTAACAAAGGCCTAGTGTGATGCCTGGCACATGACTATTGCGGTAAATAAGGATCAGGATAAACAAATAGGCCGAATAGATGTTTATTCAGGGAGAAATAACTTACAACCTAGACAGATGAACACCAGGAAACTCAACCCGATCCTCTCCTGTCCGAGTTAGGCCAGAAAGAGAGCGCCTTCCTGGCCCCCTCCGACCTCCTTCCACAGGTCACTTCCGCCCATGGCTCCACCCCCCAATGGGCGTGGTCAGTGCCACAGAAGGACTATCTCACTACAATTCCCCTTTTAGTCTAAAGAAAAGATTTAGGCTTAATACAAAACTATATACAAAACAGTGAATAACAAGTGTGCTCCAAGAAAAGGAAAATCGAGAACAAAATGACCTACATATCTAGTCCTAGGGTGAGGGCATAATGTAGTTTACAATAGAGTTGTCCTAAGCTGGAAAACGTAAGTCTAGTACCTAATATATCTAACTAGGAAGAGAGAATAATAGTTGTGATAGTTTAATCTTCAACCTCATCAAGACCCGAGAAGGAAATTAACAATACTAGAGTAGACAGGAAATGCGGATGGACAACTTCCAAAAGGTGCAGCATGACCAGTACTCAGAAAACTAATTTACTGATTAAACTAATGTTTATTGAGGATATGAATTGAAGAGAGCCTGTTCATGTGAGCATGCAGATGTGATCACATGTGAATGTATGTGCGTAGGCTATAGAGGTATTCTGTGTATCATCATTTACCACTTGCTCATTTTATTGCCCTGAGACATGGTGTCTCACTGAAATGGGGGCTTTTAGTATCTGCTGGACTGGCTGGCCAATGAACTCTTGGGATCACTTACTTCCCCAGTGGACAGTCATGCTATAGGTTCTGGATCTTCAAATCTGGTCTCAATGCTTGCATAAAAAGTGTAATTATCCATTAAGCCATCTTTCCAGTCCCTATGATATGAACTTTATGCTAGTGTGAGCTAGAAATTTGCTCTAGTATCATGTACTTAGCATTGGTGTTTTTTTTCAGTTTTGAAGTGTTTGATACCTGACTTTCTCCTGATCAACTGTCCAACTAGTGCCTTCTTCAACTTTTCAGTGAAGCAGTTCACCATGATTAAGAATTTCACTATGATTAAGCCAACTAACTATTCATATATTAAATACCACTCTCATGAAGCACCCTACTTGGTATATACATAGCATTTTTATTTCACTGTTTTATGACCTTCCTTCTCAGTGAACAGAAAGAAAACTTTGCCATTTTGTTCCCTACATTATTGTATAATATTATTCTTCTTGCATTTTAAATTGTTTTGCTGGAGATTTCCTTGAGAAAATGCAGTCCATTTTATGCTTTGTTCATGTTTCCCAAAATTCTAAAAGTAGAAGATTAACTAGTTAATTGGCTTTAATAAGGATCTATTGATGGAGTAACTTTGAGAAAAAGAAAAGAATTATTGTCTGTAATTATTTTCTTATCTTGCATTGTGAAGTTATAAAGACCACAGAAATGACTTTGCTTGTCAAGAATATAATCTGGCTTTACTATCCGACACAACTATGTTTCACTTTCTACCTGGGACTTCAGTGCAACTTGGGACAAGTTATGTAATATAGCTTGTATTCCATTATATCTTGCTAAAGGATGATCATGGTGCTTACATATGGGAGATGTCATTAGGGCCAGGGAGATGGCTCAGTGGGGAATGTGCTTGTCCAATGATTAAATTATTTTTCAAATATAACTTAAATTTTGGAAACTTGATCTCAATATTATTGACTTATTGACTTATCCTGGCTACCTGGATCTTATTATGATAGTCTTATTTATTATCAAACCTATTCTTGAATAGAAATACTAATGAGATATTCTTTCATTGGTTGTGGAAATACAATTCACCCCTGCTGGATAGAGTCTGAGCAAATACAGCTCCAGAACCATGTCTCTCCTCCTCACCAGGTCCTCACCAACTTCACAGTTGAATATAAACACAGTGTGACACCTAATAGCCATTGGATGTGTTCCAAAACATATTCTTAAGAATTAACTTTACGAATAGAATGAGATATGCCAGAGTGTAATTACTGGATTTTGAGGTAGACTGATTCTCATTTTCCTGAGGAACCACCATACTGATTTCCAAAGTGGCTGTACGAGTTTTCACTCCCACCAGCAGTGAAGGAGTGTAGCAAGATCTTTCTCCACATCCTCTCCAGTATGAATTGTCTTTGGTATTTCTGATTTTAGCTATTCTGAAAGGAGTAAGAAGGTATCTTAGTGTTTTGATTTGCAATTCTCTGATGAGCACTTTCTTAAGTGTCTCTCAGACATTTTAGATTCCTCCATTGAGAATTCTCTATTATTTCTGTACCCTACTTTTTATTTGGATTATTTAGTGTATTGGTAACTAGATTTTTGAGTTCTTTGTATATTTTGGAAATCAGCCCTCTGTCAGATGTGTGGTTTTTCCATTCTATGGGCTGCTGTTTCATTTTGTTGAATGTGGGTTAGTTAGTCAGACTAGGCAGTCTATGGGGCCTTTAGTAATGGATAAGTATTTATCCCTAGTATATGAATGCACTTTGGGAGCCCATCCTACAGAGAGGGATACTTTCTCAGCCTAGACACATGGGGGAGGGCCTAAGCCCTGCCCCAAATGACAGACTTTGAAGACTACCCTTGGAGAATTCCACCTTCCCTGGGGAGCAGAAGGGGGATGGGCTGGGGTTTGGTGGGGTTAATGGGGGAAGATGGGAGGGTGAGGGAACTGGGATTGACATGTAAAACAACCTTGTTTCCAATTTAAATTAAAAAAAAAAGGGAAAAAAGGAGAATAAAGTGAAAAGCCTTCAAACAGTTATTCACAGGAAACACAAAAGGGGTCAGATAGCCTTTAAATCATCACAGGGAAGGTTGTCCAGGATGCAATTTGAGGTTTTTATTTGGCTGTTTTTGAACTCAAATAACTGTGTTCCTACCTGGCTTTCATTCACATAATTCCCAGAATCTCCTTAGTCAGATTCATCTTTCCACATGGGAGTATTAATCAAGATAACCCCATTGAAACTCTTGCGGCACATTGTTTGCCATGTGCTGTGAAGTTTATTGAGAATTACTTCAAAGGAGTGTAAGGTCAGCATCTTGTCACCAGCATCTCATCTGTCATCCTGGCAATATTTGAAACCTCTTTTTATCTTTCAAAGTTTTCTACATGTGGATTGTTATTACATAAAAAATTTGCATGTGCCTCTTTTGGGCTTTCTTTATCATCTTCCTGCATTGCTAGTTTTGCATACAGCTAACAGTAAATCCAGTGCAGATGGTCTAAGTAAGTTATGGAAAAACCTAATGCGATTGGACAGATTCATAAAATGTAGTCAGATTATATACAGCTGAATAGATATTTATCCTTACTCTCCACCTCATGCAAGGCAGTGTGTTTGCATATAGAGCCACTCTAGGTGAGAAGGTTGGTTACACATTAAGAAGTTGATTAATCCAAGAGCACTCATCAGTCATCGAGTTTCAGCTCATGAATCAGTTAGAGCAGACTATAAATAAGTGGTCATGGGCTCATTCCTCTGCTGTCTGAGTCTTTTCTGGTGATTTGTTTTGAATCTAACAATAAGAGCCAGTAAGATATTTCAGACATTTCATGCCATGTGAGTAACTATCCATAATTAACTGCTCCTCCATTTTTTCTTCCTTGAAGTAGGACTCATTCTCCACATAAAATAATTAAGTAAAGTAGTAGGTGGCAAGATTTTCTAGGTTCTAATTTTATGTCAGATGTCAGAGCATAAACCCTTATGTGATCTTGCATTAATGTTTACCGATTTCTAAAATGAATTTGTGTTACTGTCAGAAAATGAACTTCAGCTAATTAGCTGAAGTTTACTGTATGGGTTCTGGTTCCATTTTTAATGAATTTAGCTTTTCTTGTATGGTGAGTTTACCAGAATTCTTCTGGTTGTAAGTCACAGGATGCAAGTGAGATTGATTGGAGTGAAGGGGAGCTGGTTGAATTATGTGTTTCTTGGACCTGATGACTTTATCCCTAAGAAAAGGGCTTCAGAGATTGGATTCATAACTTTCTGATCCCACAATGGATAATAATACTTTTTCTTGAGATTTCTCCTTTATAGACTCTCCCAGGACTCCAATGAGTTCTACCAAGACTATTTGCCAGAATACTCAGGGTATGTATGGTTTTCATGTGAAAATTTCTAGACAGGAGAAACAGATGTCAGTAGGATATAAAACCTCTTTGTTTTTGTTCCCCCCTGAGGAAAGGTACTAACCATTTTTCCATATTGTATCAAAGACCTTGTTGGACATCAGTCAATTAAGCTTATAAGACATGACCTATAAGGGCCAACATATAATGTTTTTTCTTTCTGGGTCTGCGTTATCTCACTAATTGTGATCTTTTCTAGTTCCATCTATCTGTAAGTTTCATGATTTCATTTTTCTTTACAGAAAAATAATATTCCATAGTCTGTACTTATCACATTTTTGTTATCCATCTTTTAGTTGAAGAACATCTAGATTATTTTCTTCCTTAGTTATTGTGCATTTAATAGCAATGAACATGATTGAGCAAGTAAGATGTGGATTCCTTTGGGCATATGCCAATAAATAGTACAGCCAGGACATATAGTAGCTGCTTTTTAGCTTTTTAAGATTCATCACACTAATTTTTAGAGTAGTAGACTTGTTTGCAATTTCACTAATGGTGTTTGAGGGATGCATTTTTCTCATTCCCTTCCCAGGATTTTTGTCAGTTGTATTGTAGATCTTTGCCTTTCTGATTGTGGCAAAGTGAAATTTCAGTGTTGTTTGATTTGTGTTTCCCTAATTGCTAGGGACAATGAACATATTTTTACCATATTTCTTTTTTATTCTTCTTTGGAGAACTCCATGTTAAAACCCCAGCCCCAATTAACAAATTGGCCATTTTTTTTGTTTTGTTTTGTTTTGTTTTAGTTCTCTGTTTTTGTTTTGTTTTGTTTTTTTGAGTGTGTTATATATTTTGTTTATTAACCCTCTGTCAGATGGATAGATGGATAGCAGGGAAAGATACTCTTCTATTCTGTGGGCTTCATCTTCACCTAGTTGATTGGTTTTGAATTTTTTTTCACTTCTGCAGAAGATTTTTACTTTTTTGAAGTCCTAGTTTTCAATTATTGATATTAATTTTTGGGCAAAATTTCCTGTTCAGATATTCCTTTCCTACACCACTACACTTCTTATAATTCTTTCTAGCATTTTCAGGGTTTCAGGTTTCACATTTAGGTCTTTGCTCTGTCTGAGTTGTGAGTGTGTACGTGTGTGTGGTGGCAGATATGGGTCTAATTAATTTCTTCTGCATGTGGATACCCATTTTCCCAGCACATTTGTTAAATATGTTTTCTTTTCTCCACCACATGTTTTTAGAATCTTCACAAAATATTTAATGGCACAGTAATGGGGAATGTCCTCCTGTATGCTGTTAATATATGTTTTTTTTATTGGTTGATAAATAAAGTTGTTTTGGCCAATGGACAGGCAGGATCGAGCCATTGGGAAATCCAAACACAGAGATATAAAGGTAGTAGGCAGAGTTGTGAGAGAGATACCATGTAGCTATCAGGAAGGTAGTATTTCTGGACATTCTTTGGTAAGCCAAGACCACATAGGCATACATAGATTAATAGAAATGTGTTAATACTTAAAAGAGACCTAGTCAATAAGAAGCCTGAACCATTGTACAAACAGTTTATAATTACTGTAAGCCTCTGTGTATTTATTTGGAACTAAGTAGCTGCAGGACTGGGCAGGATGTAAACTTCAATGCACAAGTAAAGTTATTTGTATGCATGTTCTCATCTTCAATTTTGTTCTCTTGGTCTTACATGCCTGTTTTTTAGTCAATATCAATGTTTTCATTACATAATACCTTGTAAGATGTGAAATTTTAATGTCTGTTGCAGTATTATTTTGCCTCTGGATTGTTTTGGCTCTCTGGGGTCTTTGTTATTGGTTCCATATGAATTTTAATGTAGTGTTTTCTATTTCTGTAAAGAATAAAATAAGGATTTTGTCTGAGATTGAATTTGAATTTTGTATGTGTGTGAACTCATCTCTTATTGAAATTTATATTTCCTCCCAACCACCACTCACCCCAAGAACCACTGCCCATCTGTTCCCTCTTCATAGCAGGCCAGGCCTCTAAGAGACAACTTCCAGACAGGACAACACAAGATACTTAATAAGACAAGGTGAAAGCCCTCATATCAAGGCTGGACAAGGCAACCCAATAGGAGGAAAACAATGTCCAGTGTAGGCAAGGCATCAGAGATACCCACCATTTGCATGCTTAGGAGTCTCACAACAGGACCAATCTAACAGCCATAACATAAACACAGAGGACCTTGTATAGATTGAGGTAGGCCCCGTGCTTGTCATTTTAGTTCCATGTAAGCTGGGCTTAGTTTATTCAGTGCAGCATGTTTTCCTGGTAGCTCCATCCCCTCTAAATCCTACAGCTTTTCTTCCTTCTCTTCTGTGGGGATCCCAGATATTTGAGGGGAGGAACCCTGTGGAGACCTCCAATTTAGAATCTCACTCCTCATAATGTCTTGATGTCAGTTTCTGCACTTGTTCCCATCTATTTCCAAAAAACCCCTATCTAATAACAACTGGACAAGTCACTGACTTATGAATATAGCCAAATGTTGTTGGGAAATATTTCATTGATTTTTTTTTCTTAGTTATGTTTAGTACTACCCTAGGTCTCTGAGCTATCCTGTCTCTGATTCCTGGCCATCTAGGGAGTATAGGGCAAGGACTTACTCTTGTTGGGTGGGTCTCAAATTGAACCAACCATTGATGAATTCCAGATGTTCTGTGCCACTATTGCCTCTGCACCTCTTATAGGACAGATTGTAGGTAGAGGATTTTGTGGCTAGGTTGGCATCCAGGTTAGTCTCTCCATAGTCTGCAGAGTACCTTCCCATGCCAAAAATACAATAATGTGGGGTTGAAGCCTCCAGGCCTGCACAAGCTCAAACTCTTTATTTTAATGAGCTGAACAGAAGTTATCCTTAGTAGTAGCATCCAGTAGTACAGCTGTCAGTATTTAGAGGGCAATCATCTGCTACAGCATCAGTCCAGGTTGTTTAATGATCTCATGGTAATTCCTTGGCCGATAACCAAATGTAACCCTCCCAATACTGGAAGCTTTGCCTGGTTACAGAAGATTGACAGTTCATACTCTTTACTTTCCATTACTTGGAGTCCTAGCTAGGGTCACCCTTACATATTCTAGGAATTTTCCACTGGACTAGGTTTCCATACCATCCCCTAAGAGTTCCCCAATTCTAGTTGTCCTTCCTTGTACCCTCTGCTTCCATCTCTACTCTACCTGATCCCTCCTTCCACTCCCATCCCCATTTGCACCCATTCCACCAACAAAATCTTTCTACTTTCCCTTTCCATGAAAATCCACATGTTCTCCCTATAGACTTCATCTTTATCTAACCACTCTGTGTTTGTGGATTACATAGCTTAATTATCATTTTCTTAAGAGTGAATATACAATTATAAGTGAATACATATTGTCTTTTGGAGTTTGGGTTTCCTCACTTAGGGTGATTGTTTCTAGTTGCATCTATTTGCCTGCAAATTTCATGATGTCCTTGTTTCTAACAGCTGGGCAATGATTCATTATAAGTGTATCATAATTTCTTTATCCATTCTTCAATTGAGGAACATCTAGGTTGTTTCCAATTTCTGGCTATTATGAAAAAAGCAGCAATAAGTACAGTTGAGCAAGTGTCTTTTTGGTAGGAGGGGCATCCTTTGGGTATTTGCCCAAGAGTGGTATAGCAGGTCTTGAAGTAGATCAATTCCCAACTTTCTGAGGAACTGCCAAGTTACAGGATACTTGATCACACTATGTGAAGATGTATCTGTGTTTATCTCACCTGCCTGAGCCATCTTCTGATTTGTTTAATAAAGAGTTGAATGGCCAACATCTAGGAAGGAGAGGATAGGTAGGACTGCTGGTGAGAGAAACTCAGGTAAAGAACTAGAGAAGTGGTAATTTGCCACTGGAACACAGAAGTCAGATTTAGTATTAAAGAGATGTTGTGAACCATGTGGTAGAATGTGGATTAATATAAATGGGTTGATTTAAGTGTTTTAGGGATGCTATTGCTTTGAAGAGACACTAGGACCATGGGAACTCATATATAGTAAGACATTTCATTGGGGTGGCTTACAGTTTTAGAGTTTCAGTACATTATCATCATGTCAGGGAGCATAGCAGCATGTAGACAAATATGGTGCTGGGTACATCATGGTTGTAGGCAACAGGTCTTCATCTGAGACACTGGGCAGTATCCTGAACATAGGGAACATCAAAGCCTATCCCCACAGTGACACACTTCCTCCAATAATGCCATATGCAACAAAGTCACATCTTTTAATAGTGCCAGTCCCTATGAGATTGTATGGGCCAATTATGTTCAAACTACCACATTAAGTTATAAGAGTACAAATTTGTATAGCCACTGTGGAAGTCAGTATGGCAGTTTCACAAAATACTGGGAATTGGTCTACCACAAGACCCAGTTATATAATTCTTGAGCATATATCCAAAGAATGCTCAATTTTGCCACAAGGACACTTGCTCAACTATGTTCATAGCAGCTTAATTGGTAATGGCTAGAACTTGGATGTGGATAAAGAAAATGTGGTACATTTGCACAATTGAGTATTACTCACCTGTTAAAAACAAAGACACTAGGAAATCTGAAGGTAAATGGATGAAACTTGAAAAACATAATCTGAGATAACAAAGATCAAAAAGCCAAACATGGTATGTACTCACTCATATTTACCTATTAGCTGTAAAAATAAAGAAATACTATGTATGTTACAATCCATAAGACCCAGAGAAATGAGGTAGCAACAAGGGTTCATGGAGGGGACATTCAGTTCTCCTCAGAAAGGCAAAAGAGATTTGTGAGTGAGTAGATTAAGGGTGAGTGAGGGGTATAAACATGAGCTATCAGGTTGTAGAGGGACAGGGAGGGAGAGCACTGAAAGAGAATACAGGAAAGGGTGGGATAATTTGGGGTCAGATAAAAATATGGCTGTCGGGAATCTCTGATGAATCTATAAGGAATATATAAAACCCCAGCTAACACCCTGCAGGGGTAGCATGAACTGATCATTTTCTGTGACCAGATTGGTGTCTAGCCTAATTGTCATCAGAGAGGAATCATCCAGCACCTGATGGAAACTGGTGCAGATCAAAGTCAAACATTGGGTGGAGTTCACAGAATCCTACAGAAGAGGGGGGACTGTAGGAGTCAGAGGTCAAGGACATCACAAGAAAACTCAGAGAATCAAGGAAACTTGGCTCATAGGGGCTCACAGGGACTGAACTGAAAACTATGGAACCTGGATGGACATGACTAGGTACTCTGCATACATGTTACAATTCTGTAGCTTGGACCTTTTTTGGGACTGTTAACAGTGAAAAAAGGAGTTGTCTCTAACTATTTTACAGGCCTTTGTAACCCTATTCCTCATACTGGATTGCTTTACCCAGTGTTAATATACAAGGAGGTGCTTTAGCTTAATACATCTTGATATGCTTGTTTTGTTGATATTCACTAGAGTCCTAAAAAAAAAAAAAGAGAGAGAGAGAGAAGAAATTGGTTGGGGTAGGAACAGAGGGAAAGCAAGTATAAGGGGGACAGACTGGGAAAAGAGGAGGGAGGGAAAATTGCTGCTAGGATGTAAAATAAATAAGTAAAGTTATTAAAATAAAATGAAAGTTATAAGAGCTATTTGGGAAAAATCCTAAGCTAAAGCTAAGCTTTCATAATTAATAAAATCTTTCCATGTCTTTATTCAGGAGCTGGAGGTCCAAAGAAAGTCTGACTATAATTGGCATCCAACAGAGAAGCACACATGTCAAAGCATAGGTCCTTTGAACAGAAGGGTGCACTATCCCTCAGGAGACTAGGTGGAAATGCTTGCCAAATCTCAAACCTGCAACTTCCCAGAACTTTGGTTGGTAAACCTGGCTCATGACTGTTGACCACACGCATAAGGCTCAGCTCACATAAACCCAAGTGTGGCAGTGCCAATCACCAGTGTATTGCGCTAAGTAGAGCCATAATAGGAGCCTAGAGATGCACAGAAGGGTTTGTAACATTTTCTTGGAGTTATGACATGTAGGAACCCTGCTCCAGACTGAAGAAACCTCTGAATGGGTACAGTGCACTTGAAAATATGCTTAGATGCTAAATAAATAAAAGAAAGTGGGCATGGAAAGTCACAGAAAAATGGTTTTAAATTTATAAAGTGAAATTTGCAAAGAGAGATTAAAATAATATAAAATAACATATTACAAAAGGATGGAAGATACCATAACACAAGGCATGTGAATACTACATAGTGCTTTATTAACTTTAAATTTTTAAAATACTAATGAACCGAAAAACAACAGCTACTGAGAGACACTGTATTGTGGGAAAACCTGCTGAATTAAAACAGCCTGAATATTATAACGATGTCTTAACTTCAGAATTAATACCAGGAAACGTGTTATGTTGCAGAAGTTATGACTTTATTTCTACAGGAAGTGAAAAGTTATGGATTCCTTCAAAATTATCAAAGATTAGATCTGAACAGGAGAGACCTCCTGTACTTATAAATACTAACAAATACCTTCCATTTGATAAGGTATGAAAATTTAAAATAAAAAAATGATATTTCTGAATATTTACCAAAGGCACACTTGCCTTACTGACTTGAAAATGGGTTTTTTAAATACTGTGTGTTTTAATTCCATGCTAACATGTTAAAGTGTACATTCCCATGTGATCCATGTCATCTTGGACATCAGCTTTCAAGTTTTCTTCTTAAACATAAAGCATATTTTTTGGGGGGGTGGTTGGTAATAAAAACCCAGTTAAGAGATTTAAAATGTTTTAAGTAAATGCAAAGAGTTGCTACAGTTCAAGCTTGTGTTCTAAATATCTAAGATGTAAATTGATTTTGATCTGAGATAAGATATTTGAGCACGGAAATGACAGCCTAATTCTTTAACCACAATAGAGACAAGTAAGAGTGAACATGAGGCTTCTGATGCCAAGATGTCTATGGAAGGTAAAAGGTGCCCCACATCAGGAGTGCAGAAAAGGCAGGAAGATATGTCCCCTGCATCTGTGTTGGGAGAGCTGAGTGCAAGCAAGAGCCTTTGGCAAAAGCTCAAAGTGAAATGGGATGAATTGTACTAGGACTGCCTTCAGACCGGGGAAAGTTTCTTGATCCAATCATTGGGACCTTTCTTTACTATCATTCACCTACCAACACAGTGTGTGTGTGTGTGTGTGTGTGTGTGTGTGTGTGTGTGTGTGTGTGTGTGTGTGTAATCTCCACACTTACTAAGATACCTTTATTTTTAAAATTAAAAGATAATACTTTTTCAGTTGCCAAAAAACATTTTGCCTTAACAAAAATATCACCTGCTACAAAAGGAACTCCACCAAATTAGGGTAGGGGCAGGTTTTGTTTTGTCTTTCCAGAAGAATAAACGAATCCAATAAAGAAATCAAATAAAGAATCAGATGACCTTTGGACAAGCAAGACATTTTCAGAAGAAGAATGAATCATTAAGTGAAAATGTTGCAAGAAATAGAATAGAATAAATTGGCATAATGATATAATCCATCCCCAGCAGGGCAGACTTTTATAAATCTTTCTGAATGCTGGTCTCTGTTTTTTTTTTTCTATAAGCTAAAAGAGAAATGGTCTTTTATGTGGTGCCAATTCAATTAAAAATCAAAGCTGGTTTGGAGTTGGAGCATGGTTGTCTCCTTCTCTAAACCCATGCTCTTTTGTTACAGGAAAATACCAAATCTTTGCCTCATGTCAGAAGAGCCCCCTGGTATGGTATAGAACAAAACAAAATTAAGACAATATTTTATTGCTCTTTAAAATCATCATCATTTGCTATTTATCAGATTCTTTAGAACTTTTATCAAGGTATAAATATTATCTCAAAACCTACAAGATTATTATGGATATATAAATTTTCTCTCATATTTGTTGTTATGTGGACTACTAATTATAGAAATAAGCTTCATCTAATTTCCTGTACATGTTTTCAGGTTTGAGTCTGAAGCAGTTAACTAGGAACTAAGTTGTGTACTCCAGATGTACTTAATAGATTGTGGTCCTCTTATTACTCAGAGACTAGCTGCATATGGCATTTAAAATGTTTTAAGTTTTCTGCAGTAAGCTGTAACCACTTCTAGATGTGACCTTTGAGGTTCAGCCTCATAGACTACTTCAACCAGGACTTCAGTTAAGTCCTGAAGTTTCATGTCTTTCAGGGATTGCACAATAAATTGCATACAGTTTGCTCTACTAGGACTTGACCATCACCCCAAATTTCTCAGGCTCCCTTAAAGATGTCTTTACCTCTAGACAACAGGAAATAATTGTAAGAGCATGATGCCTACGTTCTCAAGAGGTGGAGTATGTTGATTGTCATTGGGATATGAATGTTTGTCTTGTCGACTGTGTCCTTTGCCTTACAGAAGCTTCTAAGTTTGAAGAGGTCCCATTTATTAATTGTTCCTTGTTCCTTTCAGTGTCTGTGCCCCTGGAGTTATGTTCAAGAAGCGGTCTCCTATACCAATTTCAAGGGTACCTCCTACTTTTCTCTTCTAAGAGTTTCAATGTGGCTGGATTGATGTTGAGGTCTTTGATCCATTTGGACTTGAGTTTTGTGCATGGCGACAGACATGGGTCTATCTGCAGTCTTCTACACACCCTCATCCAATTGTGCCAGCACCATTTGTTGAAGATGCTGTCTTTGCCCCATTGTATAATTTTAGCTGTTTTGTCGAAAATCAGGTGTTCATAGGTGCGTGGATTAATATCAGGATTTTCAATTCGATTCCATTGGTCTACCTGTCTATTTTTATGCCAATACCAGGCTGTTTTCAGAACTATAGCTTGTAGTAGAGCTTAAAGTCAGGAATGGTGATGCCTCCTGAAGTTCTTTTATTGTATAGGGTTGTTTTGGCTACCCTGGATCTTTTGTTTTTCCATATAAAGTTGACTGTTATCCTTTCAATGTCAGTGAAGAATTGTGGTGGGATTTTAATGGGGATTGCATTGAATCTGTAGATTGCTTTTGGCAAGATTGCCATTTTTACTACGTTTATCCTACCTATCCAATAGCATGGGAGAGCTTTCCATTTTCTGGTATCTTCTTTAATTTCTTTCTTTAATGACACAAAGTTCTTACTACATAGGTCCTCCACTTGTTTGGTAAGTGTTACCCCAGTATACTTTATGTTGTTTTTGGTTATTGTAAAGGGTGATGTTTCTCTTATTACTTTCTCAGCACCTCTCTCTTCTGTGCATAGTAGGGCTACTGATTTTTTTTTTTTGAGTTTATCTTGTATCCTGCTAGTTTGCTGGAGGTATTTATCAGCTGTAGTAGTTCCCTGGTAGAGTTTTTCGGGTTGCTTATGTAAACTTATTATATCATCTGCAAATAGTGCCATTTTGACATCTTCCTTTCCAAATTATATCCCTTGATCTCCTTTTGTTGTCTTATTGCTTTAGGTAGAACTTCAAGTACACCATTGAAGAGATATGGAGAGAGAGGGCAGCCTTGTCTTGTTCCTTATTTTAGAGAAATTGCCTTAAGCTTCTCTCCATTCACTTTGATGTATCTGTTGGTTTATTGTATATTGCTTTTATTATATTTACATATGTTCCTGTTATCCCTGATCTCTCCAAGACCTTTATCATGAAAGAGTATTAATTTTATCAAACGTTTTTCAGCATGTAGTGAGATGGCCACCTGGTTTTTGTTTTTCCAATTTCTCTTCTAAGAGGTTCATTGTGGCTGGATTTAAGTTGAGATCTTTGATCCATTTGGACTTAAGTTTTGTGCTTGGCAATTGATATGGATCTATCTGCATCATATGAGGGTTATTCGGCTGCTACATTTGTCTCCCCATTTATCACCAGGTTTTATTTGGCTGATCTGGTTGTAGAGGCAGGTGTTTCTTTTCTCTCTTACCACTCCTTGTATGTCTCCTCTGAATTTGTGCACTGAGTTAAAGAGGATGATCCCCAGAAATAGAGGCGGACTGTTCTTTGGTCAGGGATTTACAAGTAGCTGTGTTCCCCTGCAAGAACCTCCAAACAAGCTCTCAAGAATCTACTCTTTATTTTACTGATCCTTTGTCTTATTTTCTTTGTTTAAGTTTTATTAATTACATCTCTGAGCTTGATTATTTCCTTCAATCTTCACTGTTTTTTGTGTGCTTATTTCTTTATTTTCTAGAGCTTTTAGGTGTGCTGATAGATTTCAATATCATATATAGCCATTTTCTTATGGAAGCACTTAGTGCTATGAACTTTCTTCTTAGCAATGCTTCCATTGTGTCCCATAAATTTGGGTATGTGTGTATTCATTTTCATTGAATTCTTGAAAATCATTATTTCTTTTCTGACTAATTTTCATTGAGTAAGGAGTTGTTAGTTTTCTATGCATTTGTAAGCTTTATGTTGATTCTGTTTTTTTCATGGTGGTCTGGTAGGATAAGAGGGTTGTTTCAATTTCTTGTACCTAGTGAGACTTGATTTGTGTCTGAGTATATGGTTAATTTTGGAGAAATTTCTGTGAGGTGCTGAGATGTATTCTTCAATGTTTGGGTCAGATGTTCTGTTAATATCTGTTAAGTTTATTAGGTTTATAATATCACTTACCTCTAGCATATCTCTGTTTAGTTTTTGTCTGCATGACCTATCCATTGGTGAGAGTGGGGTACTGAAGTCTCCCTCCATTACATTTTGAGGGTTCATGTGTGATTTAAGCTCTAGTAGTATTTCTTTAACAAAGTTGGTTATCCTTGTGTTGGGGGCATAGAGGTTAAGAACTGAAATGTCATCCTGATGGGTTTATCCTTTGAAGAATATATTGTGTCCTTCCCCTTTTTTTCTAGTTTGTTTTGGTTTGAAGTCCATTTTGTTAGATATAACCAGCTTGCTTCTTAGTTCCATTTGCTTCGAGTAGCTTTTACCAAATCTTTGCTCTGAGTTAATGTCTATTCATGATGTTAAAGTGTGTTTATTTTATTGCATTGTATTTGTAAATAGCTAATGTTAAATAATCATTTCAACAATATTAGTTCTGCCAATCCATACATATGTAATGTCTTCCAATTATCTAGGGTACTTTTCTCTTTTTTATAGGTTTTATTATAGAAGTGTATCACTTCCTTGGTTAGGTTTATTGCTAGATAGTTTCCTGTTGTAGAGAAAATCTATTGATTTTTATCAGTTGATTCTATATCCTGATATATTGCTGGATTTACCATTTCTTGATACTGTCTCTTAGTATTTTTGTGATCTCTAGCATTATATTATCCTTTCATATATAAATAGGTATATTTTGAAACCTTTTTCCCTATTTGTATTCCTTTAATTTCCTTATGTTAGCATATTGCTCCAGGTAATACTTCAAGTCCAATATTGAAAAAGACTGGGGATAGTGGATATCTCTGTCTCATTCCTGACTTCAATGAGATTGCTTCAAGATTTTCTCCATTTAAGATAATACAATTAGTTTTATTATACAAACCAAAACCACTTTCCCAGGGCTGCTTCTATTGCTGCTTAATAAGGATTGGGAGAAACAAATAGGCTGAATAGATGTTTATTCAGGGAGAAATAACTGACAACATAGATAGATGAACACTAGCAGGTTCCTGGTCCCAAGGATGCCTCTGGATGTATTCCTGTCCCTATGCTGCAAGCAAGAGAGTTCTCAAAGCCCCCTCCTCAGCCTTACTTCCCCCAGGTCACGTGTGGCCATGTCTCCACTCCCAATGGGCATGGTCTATGCCACAGGTGCAGACAAGGTGAATATCTCACTACAATTCCCCTTTTAGTCTAAAGAAAAGATTTGGGATAGATACACAAACTATATACAAAACAGTGGATAACTAGTGTGCTCTATGAAAAGGAAAGTCAAGAACATATAAACTTAAGATCCAACTATCTAGTCCTAGGGTGAAATCGAAACAGGGTTTACAATAGAGTTGTCCTAAGCTGCAAAACTTAAGTCTAATACCTAATATATCTAACTAGGCAGAGAGAATCATAGTTGTGATAATTTAATCTTCAACCTCATCAAAGACCTGATAAGGAAATTAATAATAGTAGGGTATAAGGGTAGTTTTTTGGCAGCCTGGTCCCACTGCCACACTAGCCCCAATTGACACACAGAGATTCTGTATTTGATATAATACTGTTGGCCAGTTATTAGTTTCTTATCGGCTAGCTCTGTCTTAATTATTAACCCATTTTTATTAATCTAAGTATTTCCACATGGTCTCATCTTATCGGAGAGTGGTCTGGGATCTCTGTTCTCTCCAGTCTCTATATGCTGACTCCTCCTTCTTACTTCCTTGAATCTTCCTTTTATCCTAGTCCTGCTTATCTTGCTTTCCTTTTGGCCAACAGTGCTTTATTCATTAACCAGTATGAGAAACATATTTACAGAATGACATCTCCCATCATCTCCTCTTTTCTGTCTAAATAAAAAGAAGGGTTTTTAACCTTAACATAGCAAAATATATCACACAACAGTTATAAAATAAGAATCACAGTTAACAATATTTAGTTCCTTAACATTTAGCAAGATTTAAAGAAAATATTCCATCATCTATTCTATCTTTGTGAGTCTAAAGTCCTATATGTAACTTATCTTTAATCCTAACTAAGGAAAACTATAACCATAACTATCTGTCTTCAACTCCTTAAAAGACCATAGAAGGATAGTATATAAACCCTAGACATGACAGAGACAACTCACTGCCTTGTCAGTCACCTGAAGTTCTTCTGTAATTTTCCATCTTCAGCCCATAGGCCATAGTGTGTCTGGCAGACTCTTCAGCAAAGCAGGAAACATTAAACTGTTTTCTTGTATTGGCAGTCTGTCAGTCACTTTTTTTCTGTGTCATGCAGACTGCCTGGCAGATTCTTCCATGAAGCAGGAACTCTGTAGCAATGTACATCTGGAATCAGCAGTCACTTTTCTGTGGGTCCTGCATGTCCATTTTATACAGCATAAAGTCACACAGTCTAGACAAGAGCAGTATCTTGTCTGGCTAGTCTTGCTACATTGGAAGTAAACTTTATAACACGTTTCTTCGATGTCTATCTTCCTTTCTGATGCAGGTGGTGTTGCCAGGAGCATTTATGTCTCACTGTCAAGAAAAACCCTAAACCATTTTAAATGCCATATTTTGTAGGTCTTTGAAAGTTTTGAAGAATGCCTACCTATTTCAAATACATCTCTGTATATCTTGAAAAACCTAACTAAATTAACTCTAAGCTTTGACTATCAGAGGTAATTATCTATAGTCTGTACTACATTATATATTACATTTCTAAATGAACAATATAAACACAATACTTAAACAAAAGGAGAAATATACACATCAAAAAATTGACCTTAAATTGTATCAATAAATGAAAATCCATTCCTACACAAAGTATTCATATCTATACCATAATTCCATTTTTACCTTTAAAAAGATTGGTTGTGGTCATTAACTATTTATAACCAACCCCATTTAAATGAAAACAAACATTTATAAACAATATTTGGGAATTTGGACTTTGTTCTTTCCATACTGCTTCCTGCTGGTAGTAGACGCTGTCATGGGGATCCTATGAAGACACAGATAGATATTTTGGCTGTAGTCTGCAAGGTTGTTATGTCCCAACTGTTTTGAATGTTGGATCACCTGATACTCTGTTTCAGGGGGTCTGGCTTGATCAAACCACATTAGTCTGGAAGGAATCCACAGCTTTTCATTTTCTGTGGAAACAAAAATAGAAATCCTTTTCCCCAGTAACTTGTCCTTAGACTTAAATTTTGAAGTCAAAGCATTTTTAAAATATATAAACTGAATTAATCCAGCAGCATTTCTTTTATTAGTTGCTGTTATTTTCTCAGCAGTCAAACAATTTAAAGACAAAAGAATAGTGTATAGTATTCACAGTTTTCTGTGATTTCCATCTTTACGGGCTTTTGTATTACTCTGTTTCTTTTACTTTTTTATTTTTTCATTTTTTGAGGCAGGGTTTCTCTGTGTAACTATTATCTGTCCTGGAATTCACTCTGCATACCAGGTTTACTTTGAAATCACAGAGATCTGCATGCCTCTGTCTCCCAGTGCTGGAATTAAAGGCGTGTGCCACGACACCCAGCTCCTCTCTGTCTTTTTAAAACCATTTTATTCTTTTTCCCTCCCAAGCCTACATATATTTTAAAACACACTGTAAACCTTTAGCTTTTTCTTAATGTGAATCTGTCTTTATTGTAAATCTTTATCTTTTTCTGGCCATGCATCTTTTATCTGGTAAACAACAACACTGCTAAAGTGAAATCCACAGTTGTTTCAGCCACCTATCAAGATGGCCGCAGGTATTTTCCCACCAGAACTGAGAGCTATGCTCACCGCCTTGGTCTACGCTGCCATCAGTAGCATGTTGCAGGCTTGGAGATGTGGTCACTGCCATTGCCAGCTCTCGTACACACCATTTAGTTGTTAGCAGAGCTCTTTAAAAGCCTTGTGGTTTTTTGCCACTTATGCTGAGTCAGGAAACCTCCATTAAAGGAGCTATGCAAATATCTGTTTATCTTTAGCAAAACAGAACCCAACCGAGAAAAATACTGCTACCAAGAAGTCTTGCTTGTCTTTGTTCTTTTGTTTTTAAAACCCTTTTAAAAGTTTTTGTTAAATTTTAAGTGGAAGTTCTTCTTAGGTATGTTGTGGCATCATAATTTAGGAGTAGGTTTTCCCCACTGGTCTGGTCCCACCACCACACCAGCCCCAAATAACACACAGAGACTCTGTATTTGATATAATGGTGTTGGCCAGTTACTTGTTTCTCTGTCTTAAATATTAACCCATTTCTATTAATCTAAGTGTTTCCACGTGGTTTCATCTTATCGGAGAGTGGGGCCGGCCTCTGTTCTCTCCAATCTCTACCTGCAGACTCCTCCCTACTCCTTCCTCTTTCCTCCTTGTCTCCTAGTCCCTCCTATCTTCCTTCCCTATTGGCCAACATTATTCATTAACCAATAAGAGAAACATATTTACAGAATGATATCTCCCATCACTAGGGTAGGCAGGAAGTGCAGATGGGCAGCTTCCAAAAGGTGCAGCAAGGACAGAAACAGCATGGTACCTGGACAGTCACCCCATGTCTCACAGCAACGTTGGTACAGCCAGTTTTGGCTAAGGCCTAGAGTACCTGACACACCACAGCAAAGTAGGGAGGTAAAAAGGCTGTCTTATCCTGACTTGGCAGGGTTTAGCAGTCTTTTATATTTGTCTCCTGCAAGTACATAGGGCTGCACGTCCAAATCAGTGGTCGAGGTGTGGGCAGTTCTTTGCCCAAGAGGCCATAGCTGAAGCAAGGATGGACTCCAGGAGGAGTGACAACAGTGTCTAATTCTGACTAATTTCATAGGTATAGGAAACATGAGTGAAGATAATCTGTAATACTCAGGATGAAACTTCAGGGACAAATACCTAAGCAATGTAACTATGTACATATACACATGTAATTTCCAAAAGCAGAGGTAGAGTAGAAATATCTAGACCAGAGGTAGAACTATAAAGGACAGCATGATAAAAATATCCTAAATTGTATCAATATACAAAATTGTCTTGAACATAAGTAGAAGTATACATACATAGAATATAATAAGGATATTGTGCAAAAACATCGTAACTGGAGAGATTTTAACAATATGACAAAATATACAGTTTATATACAATTCTGGGAAGGGAATAAATTTTACGTAGGTTACCACGTACAAGAATCTATAACCATGTAAGCTGTATGATACTAATATCTCACTATTACTAAAACAATTCACAAGAAGATAGGCTAATCTACCCATATCCCATCTAAACCATACCTTTCCCAACCATACCCTATCCCTGTCTAAAAGATATACCCGAGTTTAAGCATGGCCTTCCATACCCAACCCTAAGACGATGAATATAATTCCTAAATGCCTAGAGTAGGGAAAGGGGGCATTGTTATCTTAAGATTACTTCCTGCTGAACTGGGATGATTATTGCTCCATGGGATCCTGTAGGAAGAAAATATTTTAGCAACGAAATTTTGACAGGACTGGCTGTGACATGTGCAGCTAGTCACTGTGTGGAAGGAAATGCTTGACTGGAGTTCGGTCTGAAATTCTGGCCAGGGTGTAATAAGTAGGTACACTATGAGAGCTGAAACATGGCTGTACCCATGGCATTCCAGATGCATTTTGTCCACAACTACCTGAAAGTTTAGTTTGCTAACCAGACTCATATGGGCCAAACAAGTCATCCGAGATGCTGCTGAATGGCTGAGAGTGTATCAGTTGGCTTATTTCACTATCAAGGTCTTCTTCTGTATTGTCCGTGTACTTATTTATTTATTTATTTATTTATTTATTTATGAGTTCTGGTCCAAAGACAGGCTTTCGAAGGTTTCAATATCTTCAATATCTGTAGTGGATCATCAGAAGTGTCAGAGCTTGTAGTCTTTCATCTTATTTAGCCAACGCAGGAGAAAGAAGGGATTTTTGCCTTGTAATTGTTGTTTCCTTTTTTTCTCTAAAAAGGGAATTATTGTGTTCTAACTCCTGATCAACTTCATTCTGCAGTTTATCTAGCATGAACTCCAGCTTTTGGGTCCTTTCTTTTGTTGGCAAGCCTCTATACAGATCACGGCCTATTTCTTTAACTGCAATGTAAACACTATCATCCAGCTCACCTTCCTTTCTCACTAACTTTATTCCTGCACCATGTCCATGTTTGGAAGGACTGTTAGGACTACACACCTCTGTGTCACTGCCTTCATTGTCTGATATGTTAGGTGTGTGCTTTGGTGATGGTTCCACAAGTTCTGTTCCTGATTCAGAAAGGTGAGTTTTAGAGACTTGACACAAATTAAGTAAGCGAGAGCTAGTATTAGTGATGTGCCTTGTCAAGCCTGTTGTCTTGTGGACTGACTTGTTAGCTTCTATATCAACATGAGGGGGAAGACCCACAAGTGGTTCCTGTCCTTCCAGCCTGAGGTTTTTCAGGGTATGGTCTATTCGCTTCTCAGTTGCTCCACCAAGAGGCATCTCAGCTAGACACCTTTCTTGGCATTTTTTTTTTTTTTATGACGAACATAAGCACAGAACATACACTGGGAAGCAGCCATTGTCCAGACTTGTTTCTTACAGTAATCACATGAATCTGGGTTTTGGAACTGAGTATCTTGGGAAATATGTTTATTTTCTGACAAACTCATCTGTCCCACAAAATGCTTCTCTTTAGGGAGTGTGGAAACTTCCTCAACTAAATGAGGTTCTTTTTCTTTCTCTACATTAGGAACCATGTGGTGATCTGGTTCTCCTTCCTTCAAATATTTGAAATGAACAGTAATGCTACCATAACAAAATTTGTTATTGAAGCCCTTTTGCATACTCAGATTACGTAGTGCAAGTTCTAGTGACCATGGCTTTAGGAGCAGGAGCTTCCAGTCGTAATTTTGAAGGGTATTCCATGTTTGATATAGCTAGGTATCCTAAAGCCACCTCTTCAAGTTTTAACCTAATATGCCCCAAACAGATGAGGCCTCCTAACTTGAAAGGATCCCTTCACCAGAGTGCAATGTTCAGGTACCTGTGGCAGGCTTCTATGTCAAACAAGCAGGATGCTCTGGTCCTGGACCACTTCCCCACCTATTGCAATAAAGAACCTCCGATGATTCCCATATCTGATGGTCATCTGAAGTGTCTTAGTAGGCCCACAACTTTCTTAAGGAAGATCCTTCACTACTTCTGGCTTCACTGAAGGCTGCTTTTCCGTGGCCATGTCTTCCACGTGATCCATGCATCTCACCTGCTTTCCAGCACGTTTCTCTGCAGGAAGAGGAGGGAGCAGCACATCCTCTGGCTTTTCACAAGCATCCAGGTCTGCCTGAGTTGGCACCATATATTGCTATTTAATAAGGATCAGGAGAAACAAATAGGCCGAATAGATGTTTATTCAGGGAGAAATAACTCACAACATAGATGAAATTCAGCAGGTTCCTGGTCCAAAGGATGCCTCCAGATGTACTCTTGTCCCCCATGCTGCAAGCAAGAGAGCTCTCTGAGCCCCCTCCTTGGCCTTAGTTCCCCCAGGTCACATCCGGCCCTGTCTCCACCCCCAATGGGCATGGTCCATGCCAAAGGTGTGGAAAGGTGAATATCTCACTACATGCCACTGCCCATATTAAGCATTATCAACTTTTCTGTATTAATTAAACAAACATTCCACAGACTTGCTTACATGTCAATCTGTTGAAGTGAGAAAACTGAGAGAAAGGCTTTCTTTTTAGTGAACATCTGGAGTTTATGTTTAGACACACTAAAGGGTTGCTACTTCATCAATTGATGCTATTTGGGGCATCAAATATTCCAAGTGTTTTATCAACACAAGCAGAATGAAGCCTATGCATTTTGAGGGTTATCCTCTAAGAAGTCTGCTGTGGATGTGTCAGTCTCTTCTCTCTTTCTTGACTTATGCTGATAGTCTTAGGAGTATGTTTTCTTGGGAAGATCAAATGTGATTCTTCTTAAGCCATCAAAGCCACCTCCAACAGAACCTTGACTCACTTCCTTACTTTTAATTTCTCAGAGTTCGTTCATTTAACTCAGCCAAGGAAAGCTGACTAGGTCTAGGCAGGATTGCATGACTCACATTGGTATACCTATTTTCAAGCTTTCTACTATTTCTTCAAACATAAGTATATAATCCTTTAGCAAATGTAAAAATGAGCAGGAAGAATGAAAAACTATACCAAAGTTTGAAAATTATTCAACAAGTGAGGTTGATATAGGAAACTAAAACCTGTGTTCTAAGATTTAGAGACTGTCCATGTTAAAACATAGCTTCTTGTTTATAAAGCTAATAGAAGTGTTTCAATATCATATTTATTGACAGAGTACTCTAAATAAACTATACATTAGATCATAAAATTATAAATTATTAAGGAAATAGATACAGAAAATACTATGTTTAATATAAAACAGGAATATTGAACTATTCCTTTATTAGGTATACTTGTAAAAACTTCCCAGTGAAATATATATCATATTACCAGAATTCAATTGATAAAAAATTTGGGATATTTTATTTTTTCACCTATTTTCAATGAAAGAACACTATTTTTTCAATTTAATTATTTCATATAATATAGCTAAATTATCGTGAGAGCAACATATAACAGGTACAGCTCCTGAAAGAATAAGTACGTTACTCTGTAGACACAAAACAAATATAATAGTACATGTGTGTAATGTTAAATTTAGAAATATCTCATGATACAGTAATTCTACTCTTAGGCATATACACAAAAGATGCACATTCATATAACTAGAACATCTGTTTAACTATATTCATAACAGCATTATTTGTAATACCCAGAAACTAGAACCAACCTAGATGCCCCTCAACTGAAAAATGGATGGAGAAAATGTGATACATTTACACAATGGATTACTACTCAGCCGAAAAACACTATGGAATCCCTAAATTTGCAGGGAAATGGATAGAACTAGAAGAAAACATTCTTAGTGAGGTAATCCAGTCACAAAAAGACAAGCATGGTATGTACTCATATATGGATTTTAGACAGAGCAAAGGATTTCAAGCCGACAATTCACACCACCAGAAAAGCTAGGAAACAAACAAACAAAAAGCTAAGAGAAACATACATGGTACCCCAGAAAAGGGGAAAAGGATAATATCTCCTTTGCAAATTGGAAGCATAGAGGGAGGGGAGAGAGAGTTGGGAGAAAGAGAAGGGGAAAAGAAGAAGGGAGAGGTGGGCATGAGGGAACAGGAAGATTGAGACGGGGAAAGAATAGAGAAGAACAAGAAAAGAGATAGAATAATAGAGGGAGCCATTATAGATTTAAGGAGAAATCTGGCACTAGGGAAATGTCCAGAAATCTACAAGGATGAAACCACCAAAGAATCTAAACAATAGTGAAGAGGCTACCTTTAATGCCCTTTCACAATAATGAGATTGAGGACTGCCTCATATGCCATCCTAGAGCTTTCATTTAGTAGCTGATGGAAGCAGAAGCAGACACCCACAACTAAAGACTAGCCGAATTACTGGAATCCAGTAACATAAAGGGAGGAGGAATGATGAGCAAAAGGGTCAAGACCAGGCTGGATAAGCCCACAGAAACTGTTGGCCTGAAAAAACGGGAGGTCATGCACCCCAGTCTGATAGCTGGGAAACCAGCATAGAACTGACCCAGACTCCCTGAATATGGGTGTTAGGAGAACTGGGCAGTCTATGGGGGCTCTGGAAATGGATCAGTATTTATTTAAGTATAAGAATTGACTTTGGGAGCCCATCCCACATAAAAGGATACTTTCTCAGCTTAGACCCATGGGGAGGGCTTAGGCCCTGCTCCAAATGATATGACAGACTTTGAAAACTCCCCATGGAAGGCCTCACCCTCCCTGGGGAGCAGAAAGGGTGATAGGGTGGGCTTTGGTAGGAGTGATAGGGGAGGATGGGAGGATGAAGGAGCTGGGATTGATCTGTAAAACAACATGTAAATTAAAAAATTATACTTTGCTAAAATTGAAACAAAAAGAAATTCATGTTTAGTGTAAAACATGGAATCTTTAAAATTCCATGTAATTTTTTTTAAAAATTTTTAACTTATTTAACATACCTACTTCAGTTGTAACTTCCTCCCATCCTTCTGCTATTCCCCTTACCTCCTCCCACACTACATCCATCCACTGACCAGAAAGGGTAAGCCCTCCTATGGGGAGTCAACAAATACTGGCATATTATGTTGAGGTAGGACCAAGCTGCTCCCCCTTGCACTAAGGCTGTGTAAGGCATCCTACCATAGGGAATGGGTTTCCACAAGCTAGCTTATGTACCAAAGTTAGATCCTGGTCTCACTCCCAGGGCCACTACAAACAGACCAAGGCACACAGCTGTCACCCATATGCAAATGGCCTAGTTCAATATCATACAGGCTCCCCAGCTGTCAGACCAGAGTCCATGGGGTTCTATCAGCTGCCTCTGTGGTTTTCCCCAATCATGATGTTGACCCCCCTTTTGATCATATAATCTTTCCTCCTTCCTTTTGACTGGACTCCTGGAGCTCAGCCCAGTACTTGGCTGTTGATCTCTGCATCTGCTTCCCTCAGTTACTGGATGAAGGTTCTATGATGACAATTAGATTAGTCAACATTCTGATTACAGGAGATGGCCTGTTCAGGCACCCTCTCCAATATTGCCTGGAGTCTCAGTTGGAGTCATCCTTGTGGGTTCCTGGAAAGTTCTCTAGCATCAGTTTTCTCCCTAAACCTATAATGGCTCCCTTTATCAAGATATCTCTTTCATTGCTTCCCCTCTCCATTCCTCTTCCAAAAGTATCCTAATGCCAGTGTTTATAAATCATATTGGGAACGCAAGTGAAATGTATAGTGTCACCTACTGCAATTTTAGTTCTGAGGTTGATAATAATCCTTGGAAAAAGTTGCATCCATTGTCCCCTTACTAGCAGAAGGAATCCTGACTACTTGTGAAGGTAAACCTTTAGGAGTACATATATACAGCGAAAGTAATACACCAAAGAATGATGGGAGACTGTAAACCTGTGCATTAAAATCTTTACTTCTATGGTCTATTACTAGTTTTCTGATTCTATGTGGTACTATAATTAAGTACACATATCCCAAGTTTCAAATCTAACATTAGAATATGAAAAAGCGTATGCAATGTTTGGGTTATCTTACTTGGGATGATTGTTTCTAGTTCCATCTATTACCTGAAAATGACATTTTCTCTTATAGTGGAATGATATTTCACTGTGTATATGTATCATATTTTCATAATCCATCCTTCATTTGATGAAGACTTTGATTTTCTATTTCTTGGCTATTATGAAGAACACCAATGAACATGGGTAAGCAAGTATCTTTGTAGTAGGACACAAAGTCTTTTGGGAATGCGCCCAGGAGCATTGCAGTGTTTGAATACAAATGGACTCTATAGGCTCATATATTTAAATACTTAATCATCAGGCAATAGCACTATTTGAGAAGGATTTGAAGGATTAAAAGTTGTGGCCTCATTGGAAAAATTGTGTCTCTGAGGTTCAAAAACCCACACAAGAGTGAGCATATCCTCTCTCTCTCTCTTACTGTAAATCAGGAGATAGCTATTTGCTATGTCTCCAGCATCACATCTACCTGTTGCTGTGCTTCCTGCTGTAATCATAATCCCCCAAATAATTTGTAAGCTCCCAAATTTATGGTTTCCTCTACAAGAGTTTCCTTGGTCACTCATGGTGTCTCTATCCAGCAAAATAACAGTGACTAAGACAAGTGGTGTATCTGGGTCACATTAAAGATCTGTTTCTAGATTTTTTGATAAAAATCTGTATTAAATCCAAAAGGGGCTTTACCAATTTGTTCTTTCACCAACAATGAATATGCATTCCTCATCTCCCACATCAGCATTTGCTGTTTTTGTTTTTGTTACTTTTTTAAGTGTGGATTTTATTTTTTTTCTGAGACAGGGTATCACTATGAAGCTCCTGTTGGCCGGAGACTCATTATGTAGGTCAGAAAGGTCCCTAATTCCTATAGATTTACCTGCCTGTGCATCATAAGTGTGTCTTTTTTTTTTAAATCTTAGCCACATAATGCATCTTTATGAATATGTTTCAGTATGTCTATTATGAGAAAAATGGTATTTTGTTCCAGGGCTCAATTTCTTATTTTTCCTTATTTGGGGATTATTTTATGAGAAGTAGCTTTTATTCACACTGTCATTCATCCATGAGATCTGAGCTTCAGTGAATTGTTGTAACCTGGCATGTTTGATTTCAATATGAGTGCCTGGGAGTTTGTCTTAAATTCAGATATAATGGAATAAAGCATGCACATTCATAGGTAGAGTTCCTTCCTTGAATGGTGTGTTTACCCACACTTCCAAGTCTATCAATTTATCTTCCAATTTGTATTTTGTGGTAAACTCTGGAATCCTCTGCCATTAAATTGTATAACATCCCTTTCTTGGTCTCTGTCTTTCTCCATCTCTTTATTTTATAACAGTTAATGTCCACTTAGAAATGTGTGCCTTTTATGAGTTAGTAGCTTTGGATAAAGGGGATGATGGAGCCACAGTTAGTCTTTTCAAATAAGTTTTACCAGAAATTTTATTTATATTTCAAAATACTGATAAATCTTCTATTTAAGGGAAACATCCACTGATTACCTGAGGATAGGCAACTCTTCCTTTGGTAGCATGTGTATTTGCTATATTTTCATGCCTTTCCAGATAAAAGCCTTTCAAACAGAAGAATCAGCTTGTGGTGGACATCTACCTGTGCTTGTGGGAATGAGATACTCATGTAGGGGTATTGCCATGACAGCAGATGTTACTGTATTACAGAATATGTTAGTACTGTTATGCTTTCTTTTCCCAGCTGTCTTGGGATTATCTCATGTATGAGACAAGAACTCTTATTATGCTAATCTATAAATATGCTTAATTAGCATAGACAGATTTCTTGTCAGTGGTTGGTATATTCATTTGGCAAATCCTATTTTTTTTCCAGCCTGCCAAATTTTCAATGTTTGGAAGTCTGCCACTCTAGCTCTGATTGCTTCAAGTCTAGAGGACATTTCCATTGGACTCCTGTGAAACAATTGCCTACAATTTCATCTTTATTGTAATTTATTTCTTTTTCCACTTCAAAATCCTATAAAGTTACTTACTTCCCATGTTAGTTACTTCTTTTTGCTACTATGAGAAAACCCATAGTATTATCAACATACAGAGAAAGTTCTTATATTCTTCATGATTTCAGATATTTCAATCATTTCAGCATATAATATTGTTGTGGGCAGCAGATAAGGCAGAATAACATGGTACCAAGAGATCAGGGCAGATAAAGTTGCTTATCATTGTCTACAAAGCATAGAAAAAGAACATGTACAAGATAAGATATATTTCCCAAAACATGGCCTCAGTGACCTGCTTCTCCAACTAGCCTTCACCTTTGAAAACTTCCACCACTTCTCAAATAACTTCATTGCATTGTGAATACATTACTAGAATAACCCAGTGATAAACTCAGAGCCTTCATCAGGTGGCAACTGAGCTTGCAACACATGAGGCTTTTATGGGAAATAATTCGTAACCAAGTCTCCAAATTCCTCTATGAATTCATTTGCCTTGCTTGATATGAATGATAAGAAACACTGATCATAATTATCTAAGGCTTCTGAATTATCCACATCATATATTTTTTCCACAATGCAACCTTTTCTGTCTTTTTTTTTTTTTTTTTTTTTTTTTTGAGTTCTTTCTTTTTTATTTAGACAAAAGGGGGAAAGAAAGAGTTCCTGCCGCCGGCAAGATCCTTGACCCCTTTTCTGTCTTTTGATTGTTTCTAACTCAGACTTCTCAGCCCCAAAGTGTCATCTATTCCCATGAAGAATTTTCACACATATTTTTCCTAGTGCATGGTGACTGGATTTTTGTTGTTACTTATTTGTTTTCTTCATGTTAGCTTTTTGAAAACATGGCCCTGAGAAACAAGAAATGATCTTATGAAGTATTTGAACTTATACTTTAAGCAACCTCAGATATTTTTAGGAGAATAAAGATAGTTTATTAATTTTTCACGTGAAGATGTCCATTAATTTAAAAAAGTGTACAGTTCCTAGGCTGTAACTCTGGAGCTGAGTGGATGCAAGGCGATCCCTTAAAACAACTACAAGGAAGCTAGACTTTGTGTTGGGGCACTGAATTGTTATTTTAACCTAGAAAATCATAAGTTAAAATAACAATTCAGTTTTTTTCAGATATATAATTTGGGGAATATATGTAGAAAGATGAAGTAGCTTGTGATATCCTCTCATGATTATCAACTTGACTATCTATTTCTGGAATTAAGTAATATCCATATGGTTGTGTACACTTGAAAGGATTTTTCTTAATTAATTAATTTAATGTTGGAAGACTCACTTTTAACCTGTGTTTTCAGACATGGGAAGATCTATCTTTAATTTGGTCCAGACCTTCTGATGTCAGAAAGGACATGGAAGAAGGAAGCTTTTGTTCTTTGCCTACTTGCTCTTGCTTGACAGTTTATTCCTTCACTAGTATTAGAGTCTACTTCTTTTTAAGGAATGCCGAAGACCAGTTGAGACATTCATCCTCATGGATATCTGTTGATAGATAGTCATTGTTGGTTGAACTAGCTAGATCATATGATGTAAACCATTCTAATAAACATATATATATATATATACATATATATATATATGTAATAAATTCTTTTCCTCTAGAGGATCAAAATTAATACAGTTGTAAACTATATTAAATGTTAAGATAATAAATGCTCACCCAGTTAATGATGTCCTACAAAATAGTCTGTATAATTGAAGAATAAAGAACTTATCTTTCTCTGGTAAAAATAAACTGTATTGCTGGGGATATGACTCAGTGGATAAAGTGCTTGCTACATAAATATAAGTTCTTGTATTGGGATACTCAGTACCCACATGAAAGCCTGTCATTACATTAGATGCCTGTATCCCTTTAATTGTGTGTATTATGGAGAGGGGGTAGAGGCAGGTGGATACTGTGGGTTCATATGCCAGCTAGTTTAGCTGAAACAGTGAGATCCAGGTACATTGAGAACTTGTCTTGAAACTCAGGTGGGGATTGATACCACAAAACACATAAAACACACAGAAACTGTGCCAGTTTGAAAGAAAATGGCTCCCAAAGTGGGGAGTGACACTATTGGAAGTTTTATCTTTGCTGTAATAGATATAGCCTTTTTGGAGGAAGTGTGCCATATGGTCTCATATATGCTTAAGAGACCATACAGTGTCTAGACAACTTTCTGTTACATACAGGCCAAGATGTAGGACACTCAAGCTACTTCTCTAGCACCATGTCGACCATGATGATAATGGACTGAACCTCTGAACTGTAAGTGAGCCACCACAATTAAAAGATTTCCTTTGTAAGTATTGCAATGGTAATGGTCTCCATTCACAGCAATAGCAACCCATACTAAGACACATGTACACCCAGCCCTTACACATATACACAAAAACATTATAGGACTCAATAAATACCTTTCAATAATAACTTCAAAAAACAAAGATTAGCTGATGTGATTAAAAAAAAAAAAACCTCTAATTTTTTTTTCTCCAAGAAACACAACATAACATCAAACACAGATGCAGACTTAGAGTGAAAGTATGGAAAAATACATCTTAAGCAAATTGAGCTAGAAAATAAGCATGGGCTATTGTTCTACAAGATAACAAAGTAAGCTTCAAACCAATATCAGTCAGAAGAGGTATGAAAAGGGTCACTTAAAATGGGTCTAATAAAATACATGTCTGAGCTAAACATGACCCAAAGATTATCATTATGAACTCTCACATAAATGGAATCAATTGAATTTTATTTAAAAAATGTTCAGAGCATAAGGAAATTATACAAATGGGAAAATATTAATTCTACCACTTCTCAGAATGAAAAGATGGAAATTTTCAGTAAAAATATTCACTCAGAAGTTCTATAAAATATGAATGTTTGTTACCTAAAAATAACTCAAAAAGGAAATATCAGAAATGGAGATCATGTGATGGCCAGATTAAAACATTCTAGTAATTTCGAAGCACTTAGAGTTAGAATGATATCCATTCTCTAGGCTTTACCTACAAGACCATGAACATCTCATATACCAATCTTAAGACCAATCTGTACTACATTCAGGCAAATGTTGTATCTATTCCCTCAACATTTTAAGTCTCAGGGCACTTTAAGTTCTCCTCGGACATTTTGTAAATCTTCAGAACAAAACAAATTCCTTGAATAATATTTTTAACAGCCCAATAAAATTATCATTGCCAGTCTTCTTCCTTTTTTTTAGTACTCACTTCAGTTTGAACTTAGTGTGTTTGTGTTTGTGTATATAAATACACACACATAAATGGAAAAGTACCTTTATTGCTTACTTGCTTATTTTATGGTGTGTTAGGTTTTCTAGATATACAGAGATTTATTTACAATGGATAGGCATTCTTCAAACCTTTCAAAGACCTACAGAATATGGCATTTAAAATAGTTTAGGGTTTTTCTTGACAGTGAGACAGTTGCTCCTGGAAACACAACCTGTGTCAGAAAGGAAGATAGACATTGAAGATACTTGTTATGGAGTTTTCTCTCAATATGTCAAGACTAGCCATTTGGGCAAGAAACTACTCTTGTCTGGACCATTTGACTTTATGCTGTATAAACTGGATGTGCAGGACCCACAGAAAAGTGATGCTGAAACAAGATGGACATTGCTGTAGGGTTCCAGCTTCATGGAAGACACTGCCAATCATTCTGAAGTACACAGACAAAAATTACTGAAAACTTCCAGTTTAGGTGGACAGTTTAAAGTTTTCTGCTTTTCTAAGGAGTCTTCCAGACACACTATGGCTTATGGGCTGAAGATGGGTGCACCTAAAAGAAGAATTTTGGATGACTGTCCAGGTGGCAAGATGTCTCTGTCATTTTTAGAGTTTATATATTATCCTTCTGTGGTCTTTGATGGAGTTGAAGACAGATAGTTATGGTTATAGTTTTCCTTAGTTAGGATTAAAGATAAGTAACATGTAAGACTTCAGAATCACAAAGATAGAATAGATATAGAACATTTTCTTTATTCCTTGATAATGTCAATGGACTAAATATTGTAATTATAGTTTTTGCTTAATAACTGTTTTGTTATATGTAGTTTTACTATGTTAAAGTTGAAAACCTTCTTATTTAGACAGAAAAGAGGAGATGATGGGGAATTTTCTTATTGCTTGAAGAATAAAACACTGGTTGGCTAGGCAGGGAGTGATGTAGCATGGCAGATGTTGCCACTAGTTAACCATAGTGGTTTGGAGGTCTGTACAGACAGGAAGGGATTTAGCTGAGCAGAAAGAGAATACAAGCAGGGACAAACAGGAAAACTCTCTTCTCTGCAGAGATGTAGCAGGCAAAGGAGATGCAGATCCAGCATTCCTGGGTAAGCTGTGTCCACGTGGAAATACTTAGATTGATAGAAACGTGTTAATATATAAGACAAAGCTAGCCAATATGAAGCTTTAGCCATTGGCCAACAGCTTTATAACTAGTAGAGTCTCTGTGTGTTATTTTGGTGCTGTCGCAGTTGTGGGACCAGGCTAGAGTAAAAGTGCTCATAACTACAAGCTCAAGCCTTGCCTATATGTTAAGTATCACCCAATTGATACCCTAAATCTGACTAAAATTGCTTAGGTGGAGCTGCTTTGTAATTACTCAGAAATACATTCATGGTAAAGTGCTTTAATCTTATAGGAAAGAGAAACATTCTAGACACCCACTCTGTTCTCTTTCATCTTCTCATACAAAACAACTGAGCATTCCTCAGCATTTTGTTATTTTGATTTGTAATGAGAGCTAGGTAATTTTGGTACAGTGCTTCTTGTTTATAATTGATGTGATTACATGAAGGCCTGGAAGATAATTTTTCCTTCAAATACTTCTTTCTCCATATCATTTAGATCTTTACAATTGGGAAGACTGCCCACTACACAGGATGATTTAAAGAAAAATTATTTATGAGCAACACAGGGAAACACTAACATTTTACGCTACAGATGTGAGAAAACAACTTTGGATGTGTTACTTTTGAGATAGGTTATAATTAAAACAGAGTATTTCCAACAGTCAGATATTCCATTTCTTTTAATAAACTTAAGTTCTTCATTCTGTATTGACAATATTTTTATTTTCTTCATACAATATTTCATTCTTTGTTAATTACTATTGACTATTAAATATTGATGACTTAATAATAAACATTCACAGTTTATATAATGATGAGTTGTGGAAATATATAAAGTGATTTAAATCTTTCTTAACTCTACAAGAAAAAAAAACCACTGAACCAGAGACATAGATACAAAATTTAAAAGAAAGTTAAAGAGAAATAAATTCTACTTGAACAATGAATTCCCCACCATTCTGTCAAGAAGCTAGCATTGTTGGTGAATTGGCACGAGGTTGAATTTTCAACAAGGCCTGAATTGGGCAGGCAATTCCACTTTTATTGAAAGTGAAATGTAGGGCCATGCAAACAGAGAATTGAGCAAGACCATGAGGGAAGCTGTGGTCAGCCTGGCATAAAGCCTAACATGCTAGAAAAAAGATTTATATTTCGTCTTGTAAGCCACAGGGAGCCATCAGAGGGCTACTTTCTTTTGAGATATGTTTAGTTCTGATGGTTAGTAGGCAGAAAGAGAAATGAGATAGGGAACAGAAGTAATGTTCCACAAAATACATGATGATTTCTTCCCATAAGGCAATGAAAGTAGTTACAGAAGAGAGACACTTGGGACAGAGATGTATTTGGATGCTGGAATGAATTTGCTTGACCACTGAATCTGGAGTTAAGGACAACATAAGAAATTAAGCCCTCTTAGATAAAAGGTCATTTACTTAAAAATCATTTAAAATACGTTTAAAACTAGCTACCAGTATTGTTTTTCTGCTAGAGAATTTAAGAATCTGAACATGGGTCTTTTGGTTTGTTGATTTTTTTGCCCTATAAGAATCTTCTGTGTCAAATCTGTTACTGTATTTAAATATATTGCCATGGGTTCACAGTTTGATTGTCTTCACAATAGCTTCTGGCTGAACAGTTCATTCCACTGGTAATTACCAGTACATGTATTACTATTAGAGAATTCATCTTGACATTTCAAAAGACAGTGCAATCAACTAATAACTTTAGGATATTTCTTAAGTGGTTTCTCAGTTCCAATTGGTCCATTGGATTGCCAAAAATAAAGCTGCTTTAACAGTGTTCACAGTGTAAAGTTGAGTTGAATTGTGGGATATTTTGGGATGTCTTTTTCATTTAATCCATAATGACATTGAATTTTCATGAAACAATTTTTTTTTTTTGTAATCACATTTGTGGCCCTGTCTGTCACAGATGCTATACAAGCAATTTGATAGATAGCATTAATTTCTTGGTGGTCTAATGTAAAGCCTTCTAATTTGAAGTGTGTGTTCCTATAATGAAAATATGAAAGTGACTATAACACATGTATAAATTTTCTCTTTGTGTTTATTCATATGCATCTATTATATAGCGGGCACGAAAAGGTGAAAAACATAAGTTAATACTCACAGCCAAACCTACTAAATTTAAATCAAACAATTGTATGACACCCTCATTTTGTTTGCTACTTTATCATCACAATGACTAGAGGCTAGGTTTATTTGTTAGACGTATTTTATACAGGATGGGTTATTTGAGGATTATATAAGCTTCCATAAATTAAATTAAACTGAATGGTATTGTTTTTCTCTATTGCTTTGAGTGTTTGTGTTGAGATAATACATTTGCACAGATGTTATTACTAATCTCTTGTATCAAAGGTTGGCTTTAAAGCTCATTTATCACTAATTATTGCTGTAGCGACTGAATGTTCTAAAAGAGCAAACAAGCATGAAGATGGATTATAAAATTTTCCTGTGGAAAATGAACAAATATTTACACTTGACTAATGAATGTTTTTATTGTTCATAATTACCGAACATAGGTTATACATGATTTACAGCAGCTTGAGTGACCCTAAGTCAATCATATCCCCTCAAAGTTCCATCTTAGTTTAGATAAGAACTTGCCCTTAGCTGTCCATCTTTCTCTCCATCACCCTAATCTCTACATTTGTATATAAAAGATATAGATTTTTTTTTCCATTTTAGTTTCTTTCTTTCTTTCTTTCTTTCTTTCTTTCTTTTTTTTTTTTTCCTGCTGCTTGCTCAAAGTGTTTGTCAAACACATTGGTTTTTCGTGGGGTCTTCAGTTCTTATATTGTGCTTTAATAAGGATCAGGATAGACAAATAGGCTGACTAGATGTTTATTCAGGGAGAAATAACTTACAACCTAGACAGATGAAAACCAGCAAGTTCCACCAGATGCTGTCCTCTCCATGTTCCACCAGCAAGAGAGTGTTCCCCCACTCCTCCTCAGATGTAGTTCCACAGGTCACTTCTGCCCCTGGCTACACCCCCTAATGGGCGTGGTCAGTGCCACAGAAGGAGACATCCCAAAGCCAATTGCTTAGGGTAGAAATGGTCATAAGTAGCATATTTAAAATATGTTTTATTTTCAGCAACTTGAAGATTTGGAGAAGGGGAGGCCTGAGAGTTTGGAGCTGTGTATAGTTGTATTAAGAGCCTATCTGAAGTATCTGAAAAAGAACTTTTGTTGAGGTCTGTGCTGACACTCTTAGCAAATAAATAAGAAGCTAAAATAAAATACGAGCCTGAAGGCTGTTTTTCATTTAAATGAGTGTTATGTTGGCCTCACCAGGTTTCTTTATAATGCGAATCTAGTTCTTTCTTCCTCTCTGCACCCACTATGCTGCTGATAAGTAATGGCAGCAGCGTTGCCTTATAAGTTTACAAATACCTATATATGTGAACAGACCATCTGTGAAGGTATGTAGATTTCTAATTTCTACTTTTGCCTCTCCATTAGAGGACTGTGGGAAGCAGAAGAGAAAGAAGCATAGTGGGAGTAACACCAGAAGCCACAGTAATCCTTATGATTAATTTATCTTTTGTGCTATTATATTTTTAGGTATATGGGTAAATTGATTGCTTTACTGAATAAAAAAACAAACAAACAACAACAACAACAAACCAAAAACGGGTATAGCGAAACTATTTTCTCTTAAATGATATATAACAACCCTGGTTGATTGGTACCTAAAGCTTCCTTCTCTTTTTCCTCCCTTTTTTTTTTTTGTTCATATTTAAAGTTCTTTCATTAATTGACTGACATGTTATTTCAAAATGAGGCTACTGAGTATTGTGATAGGACCAGTGGGTCTCATTGTGTGTGTGTGTGTGTGTGTGTGTGTGTGTGTGTGTGTGTGTGTGTGTGTGTGTGTATGTGTTTGGTAAATAATTCCTATAGTGATGTTTATGAACTAGAATGTGCTTAAAATGCATTGATTAAACAGAGTTAAGAAGCTAGGCTGTTAATATAAATAAATCAGGACTCTCGTGGATGGGAATTCTATCTGCCAGGCTGTTTGCAGAGCAAGCACAAGTCAGCTCCGTCTCTTATACAGAATTATTGCTAGTGTTCTGAGTCATTGCTTTAAGAGAAACTGAAATTTCTAACCTTATATAGATTTCTAATGTATTAATATTTGTAATTTATTGCCATTTCCTTTTCACACTGTGCATACCATCATTATACAAACTGAAATTTTTTTTTCCAAAGGCTTCCTGGACCAATAGTAGAGCAGAAGCTTGCCTTTAGACCAATGCTCTTGTGTCATAAAAGAAAAGAAATTTCTGTAAGTTTGTGGCATTGCTGAGATACAGACCAACACGCAGGCCAACATGCTCTTTAGTACTTTCTCCTCTACAGATATCTACAACAGGATTTATCTGATAGTCATTGAAGTATGTCATGGTTAGATGACAAGCATAGCTTCAGTTCTGGCAATGGTGAGTTTGGTAAGTATTTATAATGCCTTGAAATAGTTACAAAGATACAAAGAAATAGCTTGATAAGTAGTGAAAACATAAAGAGTGGTGTTTGTCTGAAAAGAATCGTAGGGGTGTAGGATCAAGGACACAAATAAAAGTATATGTTGAGCAGGTTATTAATATTTGTATTTTGATTACTTCAATTTTTACGTGATCTTGCTGTATAACCCTGGTTACTGTGTTGTTTCCTATATAGCCATATGTATCCTGGAACTCATGGCACTTCTGCCTCAGCCTCATAAATGCTGAGAGCATAGACATGTATTACGGTACATATTGTGTCCGGAAATACTAAAATATTTTGTTTTATTTTGTTTGTGTATATGATATATGTGTCTGTATGCACATGAAGTGTGAACATGCCCTTGTGAAACAAATTGCTTTCCTTTATCACTTCATACCTTATTTTTTTCCATTCATGGTCACTGAAAGAACTTGGAGCTCACCCTATGGCAACACTAGCAGGCCAGCAAGTTTCAGAGCTCTACTTTTTTCCATTGCTCATCTCTAGTGCTTGAATTATAAGAACATACTTCCATGTGCAATAATACAGATGTTCTTTTGTAATGGTATTACTTATTTATTTTGAATATTTGACTATTTTGCCTGCATGTATATCTAGGCAATATGTGCATGCAGTGACCACAGATGCCGGAAGAGGATATGAAGTCTCCTGGAAGTGGAGTCACAGATGGTTGAAAGGCATGATGGGAATCAAACCCAGGTTCTCTGCCAGAGCAGCTGGTCCTCTTAACAATTAAGCCACCTCTTCAGTTCCTATTCCTATGATTTTCATGAATTTAGGGGATCAAAATGCATAACAATCTATCCTATACTAGCTACTACATTTGAAGTTCATATATAAGTAATTTTGACTTATAAGAGGTGGGGGCATTAAGAATAGGGCAGGTATAAACATTGATTTGTAGATTAAGAAGTCATGGGTCTAAATGCTTTTCCTGTGGTCACCTCACAGTACACATAGAGGGAGAATAATATAGAACATTTCTGTTTGGCAGTTCCTGTTGTTTATTGTAGGTCTTGTCTTAATATAAAACTCTGAATCTTCCAGCCTCTGAGGAAGAACCAAAGCCAGTGTTGTGTCTACATATACAATGTCTGTGACAATTTTTAAAACACTACCATGTGTAAAATCTGCAGACACATCCTCCATGGAAGGATTCTCCCTTAACCTAGAGACAGGAGAGATGTCCTAGTCTCTACTTCAAATGACTTGACAGATCTACATGACACCACCTGGATAGTATAGCCCTAAATGTGGAATGGGGGTAGGGGGGTGAGATGGGAGGGTGGTCGGGGTGCATGTGAGGGGGGCGAGAGGGTAAGAGAGAGGGAGGGAGGGAAGGAGAGGGAACTGGGATCAACATGTAAAATAAAAAAATAATTAAATTAAAAAAAATATATATATATAAACACTACCATGTGGTTCAGATCTTTAACTCTTTGGCACCCAAACTGAGAAGACATTTTTCTGAAGAAATTTTTCTGCCATCTTGTGAATAATAACCATGGGATTTAAAGAACTGCCTCTACAAATGCTTTGCTTATAAGGCAATTAGGAATGTTTTTGAAGGTTTATGTATTTACTCACAGTACAGAAATGTTCAAGTTTTCTTTGTGTTAAAACACAGTTTATGCCTTGCATAAAGAGGGTTGGGAGATATTTAAGTAAGAGGAAATTCAGGTCCTCGTTTGTACCATACTAAATCTAACTTCTTAGATGAAAACTTCATTAAAGGGGGACTATTTTTTTTATTTATTTCTCACTCTTTCTGTAGGTTCACTGTCTATCTCACCCAACTGAGTACTCCCAGGAGACCTCACCTGAATAACATCTGGTCCATTTGCTACACAAAAAAACCCCTGAACCTCAGAGGTTATGTGATTTGTCAAAGGTTATTAAATGATGGAGCTGGGATAGAATTAATTTCTTCAGGCTGACTGATGTCAGTGACTGTTCCAAAAGAAACCCAAGAAAGAATTACTGGGTTTCTGATTTGTTTTACTGTAGATATACTTGTAAGTGTGTATGTACATTGTGCATGTTGTATGCTTTTGTGTGTGCAAGGGGAGATGATGACAACACACAAAAGCATATATGCCTAGAATTAAGAAAAACAGACAGAAGTAAATGTTCAAATTTACTTCTAGGTATATTTGCTTTACTTACTGGAATTTATTTTAAATTTCTCTGCATTAATGCAATTGAAGAGTCTGGTTAAAAATTTCTTAATTAGGTAAGTGAAATTATTTAAGCTTGGCATGGGTACACGAACTTTGGAATAACAGAAAATCTGTATATTTTATCAGTTTTTCCAAATAATCTCTGTACTTCTATCTCTTTTGCATCACTGTTTCTTAGGTACACACAATTTGTGCTTTGTCAGGGAACTAGTTCATCTCTTTCATCTTCCTTTTTGACATTTTCAGGGTTTGTGAAGGAGTTAATTTAACAAAATAGCTCGATTCAATCAAACAGTCTTTATTTTCAATTTCTATTAAAATGGGACTTATATTTAGGTATAAGAAAGGCTACCAATTAACTCATAATTTTATTGAATGTCTATCATCTGTAAAATACTCTGTAAGAGAAATACAAGACTAACCAATGGGCAGATATACAGCTAACTATATATTGTTAGTGAACTGTGCCAAAACAGGCCGGCATCATATCAGGTAAATATCCTGTGAAATGATTAGTCTTAAAACTCTAGTTTAAAAATAAATATGCATTGGCACTTATTTAAATGATGATGATTATTATTACTGTGATGACTAATTTTGATTATCAAATTAGAAAGTTCTAGACTCGTCTAGGAGACTAACCTCTAAGTACATTTGTAAGATAATTTATTTAACTGTATTTGAAAAATGCACTGTAAATATGACTGTACAACCCCATGTACTGAATCCAGACTTAATCAAAAGGAGGAAGTGAGTTGAGTACCAGTAGCCATCCCTTGGCTTCCTGTCTGCTAACTTTATTAATCCATGGATATTGGAAGTCGTCCCATTTTCTACTATTTCCCTCAATATCTTTTCAGAGATTTAAAATTTCCATTATAGAGGACTTTCAACTCATTGGTTTAAACACACATATTTCTTATTTAAATAAATAAATTAATACTTATTGTTGTAAAATTAATCTTACCCACATAGGAGCTGCATTCTTATGATTGGTCTCATTGGCAATATGGGGCTATGTGTGAAATCAAATAAGTCAGATTTCATGATCAATTAGGCCTTTATTAAGCTATTTTCTCATTTGGGGAATACTGTAATTAAGTCTGAAAATTAAGAAATGGACATAACCCAAAGCTATTTCATCCAATATTGTATTCAGTGGTCATCTATTTATATTTGAACTTGAATATCAGTCTATTTAAGTTAAATTGCTTTAAACTAAATATATGACTTCAGTGAAATTATAATGTAATTTCCATTACTTATTCTCATTGTCCATGAATTAAATGCTCCATGGTCAAATGGACTACTAGCCTCCCTATTGGACTTACAGAAATAGAGTATTTCCATCATTACATAAGGCACTTCTCTGCAAGATAGCAATGAACTCACTATGGTAACAATGATAAGGAATTTTAGTGATTTAGCCTGAAGAAGTATGTGGGATATATATCAATAGTTATAAGTTCTACAAAGAATTGTTGGATTTGCTCTGCCATTTCTGAAAGGTAGAGCAAAAGTAGCTCAGACAAATTAAATTGACAAATATTTACATGTTTTCCTGTGCATCTCTGCCTTTGTGAAGGAAAAAAAAATAGAAGGCTTGGAATAAAGTGAGTATGCATAGTGAACAAATATTTTTGAATTGTTGATAAAAATGTGTAGTAGATAATGCTTTCTAATTTTAAGGCTAAGAATTTCATATTAGTCTCAGCATGCTACTTGGGGAATTTACTTTGTGGGCACAGCCCATGAGGCTATCTTTCTTTTGGTTAGATCCTTACTGGCTTTACCCAGTGGAAATTTGTTTAGATGCTGACCCATGTGATCTGTAAAACAGGTGAATACAGCCTCCTTCACTTAAGCCTCACCCACTTCTTGGGAAAGCACCTTGGGGCTGGACTGTACAACTTCAGGCATGAGATTTATAAACCTAGCTTTTCCAGTATAGACTCACTCAAGTTATCCACAGGAGCATACTCTAAGTACTTGGTCCACCCAACCTCTGCAAGAAGGCTCTCAGAACTCTTCTGAAGTCAGACACTCACCTGTTGTATCTTGTGATTCTAGTCAACCACATGGCCCTAGCAACAGCATTATCCCTTTGATACTGCATAACCATCAAGCCTATCTTCTTTCCTATTAGAGATAAAAATTTATATCAAGAGATATAAACAATAGCCTAATTGCAGGTGTCAAGGTTTCACAGGAAAACATGAACAATGTGAACAACTAGAAAATATGTCTCTCCACAAATTGTGAATCTCATAGTAATGGACCTGATGAGAACAACTTAAAAGAAAATAAGGACTTCCAAATCCAAATGTGTAGTTATAATTCATTTCCAACTTCAAGGTGTACTACACAGCTGTACAAATGAAAAAAAACATGGTATTGGCATAAAGAACAGACATATTAACCAACAGAATAGAACTGAAGGTATAGAAATAACTGCACATACTTTAGACACCTGGATTTTTTTAAAGTGAAGAATCCAAAATTACATATAGGAACAAAGACAACTTGAATAAATAGTGTGTCAAACTGGATAATTATATCTAGAAGAAGGAAAATAGACATATATCTATCATCTTCAGTGAAACTTCAGTAAATGGGTCATGGATTAAGAGAAAGTCTGATACTGTCAATTAGATAGAAAAGAAAGTAGGAAATATGCTTGAATTTATTGACACATGTAATGATTTTCTGAACAGAATTTTAATGCTGTATGCATTAAGACCACTGATCAATAAATGGAACTTTGGGAAGAAAAATCAGCTTCGTGAAACAAAGGACATCGTCATTTAAATAAAGAGGCATATTATACCTTATAGAATGAGAAAATTCTTTACTGGTTATATTTTTGATATAGGGTTATTTTCTAGACTATACAAACAGCTATAACTGATCATTAAGTAACCCATTGAAAATATGAAGTATAGAACTAAATGGAGAATCAAAAACAAACAAAAAAACAAAACAAACAAGAAAACCAAAACTAATAACAAAAAACACACAAATAAAATAGAAACACTTAAAAATATTCAATATTTTAAGCCATGAGAAAAATGCTAATTAAGACCACTTTGAGCTGAAAAAGAAAAACCATATGATTATCTCCCTAGATGCAGAAAAAACCTTTGATAAAATTCAACACCCTTTCATGATAAAGATATTAGAGAGGTCAGGGATAACAGGAACATACCTAAACATAATAAGAGCAATATACAGCAAACCAACTGCCAACATCAAACTGAATGGAGAGAAACTTAAGCCAATTCCTCTAAAATCAGGAACAAGACAAGGCTGTCCTCTCTCTCCATATCTCTTCAATATCGTACTAGAAGTTCTAGCTAATGCTATAAGACAACAAAAGGAGATCAAGGGCATCCAAATTGGAAAGGAAGAAGTCAAACTGTCTCTATTTGCAGATGATATGATAGTTTACATAAGCGACCCAATAAACTCTACCAGGGAACTCCTACAGCTGATAAACACCTTCAGCAAACTGGCAGGATACAAGATAAACTCAAAAAAAATCAGTAGCCCTATTCTTTTCAGACGACAAAGAGGAAGAGAAAGAAATCAGAGAAACATCACCCTTTACAATAGCCACAAGCAACATAAAGTATCTTGGTGTAACGCTTACCAAACAAGTAAAAGATCTATATAATAAGAACTTTGTGACTCTAAAGAGAAATTAAAGAAGATACCAGAAAATGGAAAGACCTCCCATGCTCTTGGTTAGGTAGGATAAACATAGTAAGTAAAAAGGGCAATCTTACCAAAAGCAATCTACAGATTCAATGCAATCCCCATTAAAATCCCACCACAATTCTTCACCGACCTTGACAGGATAATATTCAACTTTATATGGAAAAACAAAAGACCCAGGATAGCCAAAACAACCCTATACAATAAAAGAACGTCAGGAGGCATCACCATTCCTGACTTTAAGCTCTACTACAGAGCTATAGTTCTGAAAACAGCCTGGTATTGGCATAAAAATAGACAGGTAGACCAATGGAATCGAATTGAAAATCCTGATATTAATCCACGGACCTATGAAAACCTGATTTTCGACCAAACAGCTAAAATTATACAATGGGGCAAAGACAGCATCTTCAACAAATGGTGCTGGCACAGTTGGATGAGGGTGTGTAGAAGACTGCAGATAGACCCATGTCTGTCGCCATGCACAAAACTCAAGTCCAAATGGATCAAAGACCTCAACATCAATCCAGCCACATTGAACCTCTTAGAAGAGAAAGTAGGAGGTACCCTTGAACAAATTGGTATAGGAGACCGCTTCTTGAACATAACTCCAGGGGCACAGACACTGAAAGAAACAATTAATAAATGGGACCTCTTCAAACTTAGAAGCTTCTGTAAGGCAAAGGACACAGTTGACAAGACCAAACGGCAGCCCACAGACTGGGAAAAGATTTTCACTAATCCTATATCCGACAAAGGGCTGATCTCCAAAATATACAAAGAACTCAAGAAACTAGTCAACAAAACACCAAATTACCCTATTAAAAAATGGGGTACAGAACTGAAGAAAGAATTCTCAATGGAGGAAATCAAAAAGGCTGAAAGACCCTTAAGAAAATGCTCCACATCCTTAGCTATCAGGGAAATGCAAATCAAAACAACTTTGAGATTCCATCTTACCCCTCCCAGAATGGCTAAAATTAGAAACACCAGTGATGACTTATGTTGGAGAGGATGTGGAGAAAGTGGAACACTCCTCCACTGCTGGTGGGAGTGCAAACTCATACAGCCATTTTGGAGATCAGTATGGTGGTTCCTCAGGAAAATGGCAATTAGTTTACCACAGGACCCGGCAATCCCCCTCTTAGGCATATACCCAAAGGATTCACATCAATGCAACAAAGACATCTGTTCAACTATGTTCATAGCAGCACTATTTGTAATAGCAAGAACCTGGAAGCAACCTAGATGCCCTTCAATTGAAGAATGGTTAATGAAGATGTGGCACATCTACACAATGGAATACTCCTCTGCAGAAAAAAATAATGGTATCTTGAAATTCGCAGGCAAGTGGATGGCACTTGAAGAAACCATCCTGAATGAGGTAACCCAGTCACAAAAAGAGAAACACAGTATGTACTCACTCATATATGGATGTTAGAACTAGATCAAATGATCACCAGCCTATAATTCACATCACCAGAGGAACTAGGATACAAGTTGTATTCTAAGAGATTCATATAAAGTCCCTCACAGAACTGGGAAGGGACAAGTCCCCCAGACCTCAGGTAAAGGGGGGGAGGACAGCTAATGGAGAGAGAAGTAGGAGAAAATGAGAAGGAGGAGAGGAAGGCATGTGCGACCAGGAGGATTGAGCCTGGTTAGGAATGGAAAATAGGAGAGAGAGAGAGAGAGAGAGAGAGAGAGAGAGAGAGAGAGAGACAGAGAGAGAGAACATAAAAGAGGGAGCCCTAGTCCCTACTTCACAGGACCTGTCGGATCTACATGACCCCAACTGGATGGCACTCCCCTACATATGGTATTGTGGTGGGGGGTTGGGAGGGGAGGGTGTTTATAGTGCATGGGAGAGGGTAGAGAGGGCAAAAGGGAGGGAAGGAGGGAGGGAGGGCTGGAGGGGGGGAGGGAGGGAGGGAGGGAGGGAGGGAGAGGGAACTGTGATCGACATGTAAAATAATAAATTAAAAAAACAAACAAACAAAAAAAAAAACCAAAAACAAAACAAAACAAAAAAAAAACAAAACAAAACAAACGCTTTGACTCCAAAATTTAAGTTGAAGAACAAGTTACTGGGGAAAAGTATTTCTATTTTTGTTTCCACAGAAAATGAAAAGATGTGGATTCCTTCCAGACTAATGTGGTTTGATCACACCAGACCGCCTGAAACAGAGTACAAGCTGATCCTACATTCCAAACAGCTGGACAAAACAGCCCTACAGACTACAGCTAGGATATCTGAATCTTCTTCGAATCCCCCAAGACAGCGCCCCTTACCAGCAGGAAGTAGTTTGGAAAGAACGACGCCCAAATTCCCAAATATTGTGTATAAATGTTTGTTTTCATTTAATTGGACTTTGTTATATAAAATTAAATAAAAAAAGACCACTTTGAGATTACATTATTATCTCAGTTAGAAAGGGCAACTTTAATAAAACATATGAGAAACGATGATGTAGATGGACTTTCTTTTCAGATAGGTCCAACAGCCCTTTAGTCCCAAATATACTCACAGAGGCTTTTATCCATTATAAATAAACTGTTTGGTCAATGGCTCAGGCTTCTTACTGGCTATCTCTCTCTTAATTATGAACCCATTTCTATTAAAATATGTAGTACCATAGAACTGTGGCTTATGTGTAACAGTCTGGCATGTTAGTCCTTCAGTAGGTACATGGAATCTCTTCTGTCTTCTCTTCCCAGCATTCCTAGTCTGGCAGCTCACCTATACTTTCTGCCTGGCTACTCATCAATTACCATTTATTCACTAACCAATAAAATATTCAGCTGTATTTCTTGTAGGGGTTAATCTTGATTATCAACTTGACTCTAACTAGAATTAATTAAAGTCAATCAGTTGGGCACATCTGTAAGGGATTTTCTTGATAGGATTTTTTTGAGGTGGGGAGACTCCGTCCAAATCCAGATAATTATAGATAAGTAGAACCAAACTACATCTGCTCTAAACCATCTGGTAGAAGCCAACATAAAATGACATAGAAAAAGGAAGCTTTCACTTTTTTTGTTTTCTTGGCCTCATTCTTGTTAGCAAGTTTATATACCCAGTTTCTGAGGCATTAATTCACTCTATTAGAACCTACTTCTTTGCTATCCCAGTGAAGACCCAGGAGCAATTGGGACATCTGCCTTATAGGCTAAACAACCATTATATTTTTGGCTTTTCTATCAGGAAACAGTCATTGTTCGACTATCTACATCACAGCCCATGAGTTGTTCTACATGTAGATTTATTCCGTCAATTATATTTTCCTAGAGAACTCTGACTAGGATACCACCCATGGCCAGGCATCTATAACATTTTGCAAAGTTACTTGCTTATCCATGTTCAATTCTGATCTATTGATAATAGCCAGAAAGTGGAAACAACCTAGACATCTATCAGCTGTTGAATAGATAATGAAAATGTGGTACATTTACACATAAAATATTATTCAACTGTTAAGAAAAATGAAAGTTAGAAATTTACTGGTGAATCCTGAGTGAGGTAAAACAGAAGCAGAAAGATAAATGTTGGTTTTCCTCTCATATATTGGTATTGGCTTTTATGATTCAGATATGTGTGTGTTCATTAAAATAAACGGAGGTCGGGTAAATTGCAAAGCAGGAGAAGATAGCCTTCTAATTATGGAGCTCTTGAATACAGAATTTTAAATGAATAATTAGATTTAGGGAGGATTATTAATTGTGTTTAGTTGTAAAGAAAAATAAAATTATGAGAGTTGCAGTTGAATGAATGAAACTGGAATTCATTGTACTGAATATACTGAATGAGGTTACATAGGAATTAAAAAGCAAACACCACACATTCTCTATTTTATGTGGATTTTAGTTTTGAATAATTAGTCTTGGGTGTTTAACTTAGAGTTCCTTTAGAGTAAGACAATTGGAATTTTTCAAGTTTTTTAAATATATTTTATTTAAATTAGAAACAAGCTTGTTTTACACATTAATCCCAGTTCCTGCACCCTCCAGTCCTCTCCTGTTCCTCCCCGTAAACCCCTTCAATGGGGAGTCTTCAATGTATGTCATATCATTTGGAGCAGGGACTACACCTTCCACAATGTGTCTAGACTGAGGGAATAGCCCTCTATGTGGAATGGATTTCCAATGTCCATTCTTATACTAGAAATAAATACTGATCCACTACAAAAGGTCCAATAAACTTCCCAGTCCTCCCAAATAACACAACATTCCGGGAATCTGGGAGCATCCTATACTGGATTTCCAGCTATCAAACTGGAGTGCATGAGGTTTCCCTTGCTTAGGATAGCAGTGTCTAGGGGTTTCTCCAGCCTGGTCTTGACCCCTTTCCTTATTACTCCTCCCTGTCTGCTACTGGATTACAAGAGTTTGACTCAGTGTTTAACTGTGGATGTCTACTTCTGCTTCCAAAAGCTACTACATGAAAGCTCTAGGAAGGCATATAAAGTAGCCATCAATCTCATTACCAGGGAATGTAATTTAAGATAGCCTCTCCACTGTTGCTTTGATTGTTAGTTGGAGTAATCCTTGTAGATCTCTGGACATTTCTCTAGTGCCAGATTTCTCTTAAAACCTACAATGGCTTATCTGTTGTGGTATCATTTTTCTTCTCTATTTTTTCTGTGACTCAATCTTCCTGCTCCATCATGCCCACCTCTGCTCTACTACTCACTCTAACTACCTCTCCCCCCTTCATGCTCCCCGTTTGCTTGGAAGATCTTATCCGTTTCCACTTCTCCAGGGGACCATGTATATCTCTCTGAAGGTCCTCCTTGTTTCCTAGATTTTCTGGCGGTATGGATTGTAACCCTATGCTCTATGTCTAAAAACCATCTGTGAATGAGTACTTACTATGTTTGTCTTTTTGTTACTGGGTTACATCACTCAGGATGGTTTCTCTTAGTTCCATCCATTTGCTAGTGAATTTCAAGATTCCATTGTGTGTGTGTGTGTGTGTGTGTGTGTGTGTGTGTGTGTGTGTGTGAATAGTATTCCATTGTGTAAATATACCACATTTTCTCCAGCCGTTCTTCAGTTGAGGGGCATTTAGGTTGCTTCCAGGTTCTGCTATTACAAATAATGCTGCTATGAACATAGTTGAACAGATGTCTTTGTTATATGAATGTGCATCTTTTGGGTATATGCCTAAGAGTGGAATTACTGGAATTACAGAATTACTGGATCTTGAGGTAGACTGATTCCCATTTTCCTGAGGAACCAAATACTAATTTCCAAAGTGGCTGTACAAGTTTGCACTCCCACCAGCAGTGAGGGAGTGTTCCCCTTTCTCCACACCCTCTCCAGCATACACTATCTTTGGTGTGTTTGATTTCAGCCATTCTGACAGGAGTAAGATGGAATCTGAGAGTTGTTTTGATTTGCATTTCCCTGATTTCTAAGAATTTTGAGCACTTTCCTAAGCCTTTCAGCCATTTTAGACTCCTCTATTGAGAATTCTCGATTTAGTTCTGTACCCAAATTTCTAATTGGATTATTTTATGTTTTGGTAACTAGTTTCTGGAGTTTTTTGAATATTTTGGAAATGAGCCCTCTGTCAAATGTGGGGTTGGTGAACATCTTTTCCCACTTTGTCTTGTTGGCTGTGTCCTTTGCCTTACAGAAGCTTTTCAGTTTCAGTAAGTCTCATAGGTCTCATTTATTACGGGTTGATCTCAGTGTCTGTGCTATTGGAGTTATATTCAGGTCTCCTACACCAGTTCACTCAAGAGTACCTCTTACTTTCTCTTCTAGGAAGTTTAGTGTGGCTGGATTTATGTGTGTATGTAGTAGGACTACTGATTTTTTGTTTTGTTTGTTTTTGTTAATCCTGTATCCTGCCATGTTGCTAAAGGTGTTTATCAGTTATGGGAGTTCCTTGGTAGAGTTTTTTGAGTCACTTATGTAAACTATCATATTATCTAGAAATAGTGAGAGTTTGACTTCTTCCTTTCCAATTTGTATCCCCTTGATCGTTTTTGTTTTCTTATTGCTCTAGCTAGAACTTCAAGTGCAATATTGAAGAGATATGGAGAGAGAGGACAGCCATGTCCTGTTAGTAATTTTAGAGTAATAGCATTGAGTTTTTCTCCATTTAGCTTGATATTGGTTGTTGGCTTGCTGTATATTCCTTTTATTATGTTTAGATATGTTCCTGTTATCCCTGATCTCTACCAAACCTTATTCATGAGAGGGTTTTGGATTTTGTCAAAGGCTTTTTCAGCATCTAGTCAGATGATCATGTGGTTTTTCTTTTTTAGGTTGTTTATGTGGTGGATTGCATTGATGGATTTTCATTTGTTGAACCATACCTGCAAACCTGGGATGAAGCCTACTTGGTCATGGTGTATGAGCTCTTTGATGTGTTCTTGGATTTGATTTGCCAGTGTTATATTGAATGTTTTTGTCATCAATGTTTATGAGGGATATTTGTCTGTAGTTCCCTTTCTTAGTTGTGTCTTTGTTTGGCTTGGGTACGGAGGTAATTGTGGCCTTGAAAAAGAGTTTGGCAATGACCCTTCTGCTTCTATTGTGCAGAACACTGAGGAGTATTGGTATTAGCTGTTTTTTTGAATTTCTGGTAGAATCCTACACTGAAACCATCTGGCCCTGGGATTTTTTTTTTTTTTTTTTTTTGGTTGGGAGACTTTTAATGACTGCTTCAATTTTATTAAGGGTTATAGGTCTATTTAAATTGCTAATCTCTTCTTGATTTAATTTTGGTAAGTGATATCTATTCTGAAAATTGTCCATTTCCATTGAATTTTCAAATCTTGTCGAATACAGGTTTTCAGAGTATGACCTGAAGATTCTCAGGATTTCCTCAGTGTCTCTTGTAATGTGTTACTAGCATGTTTTCCTACTGGTCCCACAGCCATGCCAGCCCCAAATAACACAGAGAGACACTGTATTAGATATAAAGTTTGTTAGCTTGTTATTAGTATTTCTTATTGGCTAGCTCTGTCTTAACTATTAACCTGTTTCTATTCATCTAAGTATTTCCATGTGGTCTATCTTACTGGAGAGAGGATCTGGACCTCTGTTTTCTCAAGTCAAACATGTTGAATCTTCTGCTACCTATACCCAAATCTCCTTGTCTCCTAGTCCTGCCTATCTTTCTTTCCTATTGGTCAACAGTGCTTTATTCATTAACCAATAAGGGAAACATATTTATAGAATGACATCTCCCATCAGTAATGTTCCCATTTTCATTTTTGATCTTTTTGATTTGCCTGTTCTCTCTCTACTTCTTGGTGAATTTGGATAAAGTTTTATCTATCGTGTTGATTTTCTCAAAGAACCATCTCTTTGTTACATTGACTTCTTTGCATTGTTTTCCTAGTTTCTACTTTATTGATTTCAACCCTTAATTTGATTATTCCCAGTCATCTTCTTCTCCAGGGTGAGTTAGCTTCTTTTTGTTCTAGAGCTTTCAGTTGTGCTGTTAATTCTCTAGTGTGACTATTCTCCAGTTTCTTCATGTGGGCATTTAGTGCTATGAACTTTCCTCTTAGCACTGCTTTCAAAGTGTCCCATAAGTTTTAGTAAGTTGTGTCTTCATTCTCATTAAGTTCTAGTAAATCTTTATTTTCTTTGTTTTTTTCTTTCTTGACCCAGGAACGGTGCAATTGCGCATCATTCAATTATCATGACTTTGTAGGGTTTCTGCAATTTGTGTTGTTGTTGAATTCTAATTTTATAGCATGTTGTTCTTAATTAAAACAAACCCCTAACACAAAATATACAGGAAATATGGGACACCATGAAAATGCCAAACCTAAGAATAATAGGTACAATCCAAGCTCTCTTGGGGATCTCTCCTCCAGCAGAGGGCAGGCAATTGGGTCCAAAGATCAGGTTAGTGTGGCCTCAAGGTGGTCCCACATGGATAGGTCGGCCCAGTGTGCTCAGCATAGACCCAGGAAGTTCCATAGAGGTGGAGGGATTGTTGGACCCACACTCTGGCCCAGTGCTCACCTGGAGCAGCAGGCCAGCAGGACAAAGGCTCTCAGTGGTATATGGAGCATAGTACCAGGACTGTACTATCCAGGATAGGGGGGGGGGGAGCTAGTTGCTGAGCTATCCTAGGGAGTTCCCAGGGAAGGATGTGTGTTTGTGTGTTTGTGTGTGTGTGTGTGTGTGTGTGTGTGTGTGTGTGTGTATGTGTGTGTAGGGGGGGATTCGGCCTGAACTGGGCCCAGACTCACCTCTGGCAGAGCTCAGGAGGTGATGGGGTTCAAAGATCAGGTGTGTGAGGCCTCAGGGTGTTCTCTCATGGTTAGGCAGGTCCAGTGTACTCAGAGCAGACTCAGGTATTTGTTGGACTTATTACTTTCTTTGGTCGATTAATCTATTTCTCTTAGTGTATCTTCAACATCTGAGATTCTCTCTTCCATCTCTTCTATTCTTGCATCTCTATTTCCTGATCATTTACACAGCTTTTCTCTTTCCAGTATTCCCTTAGTTTATGTTTTCTTTATTGTCTCACTTTTAATTTTTAGGTTATGGGCTGTTTGAATTGTTCCAGTCATCTGTCTGATTGTTTTTCCTTGGCTTTCCTTAAGAGATTTGTTGATTTCTTTCATTTTATTTTTGGTTTGCTTTTTCTTCCATTTCTTCAAAGGATTTTTTAAAAAAAAATTTCCTCTTTTAGTGTCTTTATCACCTTCATGAAGTAGGTTTTTTTTTGGGGGGGGGGTTCATTCTCTTCTGCTTCATCTGTGTTGGGATGTTTAAGTCTTGTTGGTGTGGAGTTCTAGACTCTGGGAGTTTCATATTGATCTTTCTCTTATACTGTTGTCTACCCATCTCTTCTTTCAATGCATGCCAGGATGCTGGCAGACTCTTGGCAGGCCAGTCTGACTGGATGGGCTCCCTGGTGCCTGCACAGGCTCCAGGCCTCAGAAGGTTGCAAACAGGGCTCAGGAATGTAGGCTGGAAACACGCCCAAGCTTATCTCCTACCATTAGTAGAGGCAAAACCAGGATGCTGGCAGACTCTGGGAAGGCCAGTCCATGGGGATGGGCCCTCTGCACACAGTCCCCAGACTTCAGGAAGCTTTGAGCAGCATAACAGAAGGCAGGCTCTCTCCTTGGGTGGAGGAGGTACCAGGACACTGGCAGAATCTTGGTAGGACAGTCTGACTGGATGGTCTGTGCTATGAGCAAGAAGGCCCCAGGTCTCAGGAGGCTTAGAGCTGGGATCCCCAGGGTTTTGTTTTGCATATTTTGGCTCAGATATGATAAAATAAGCCAACAAATCAGTAACACTTTGAAACTAGGATTTAAGTAATTAAAATATTTTGTACTATTGTGATAAACATTATATAGATACCCCACCAACATTTGTGGACTATGTAGATTCATGAACATGTTTTTATACTTGGTGTTCTGTCTAGTTCCTTGGTTCATGACTAGGAACCCAACATATATGCCATCATCTCTCAAAGGGAATTAAAGGGAGTTAGACCAGAAGTCTTTGGCAGAGGTTCTTTCTGGCTTCCAAGTTCATGATTAATTACTTCTCCTCTTACATTTGAGTTTGGTTGTTTTTCTTCTGGCTTGTTTCCATGATTTTGCCAATCTGATATGAAAATTTTTCATTTGATTTATCAGCAGGACATTTGAAAGTTCGACAAGAGCCCCTCATATCTTAGCTTTAGCACTCTGAAAAATCATATTATGATACACAAAGCCAGATGGTCTCCTTTACTTCTGATGCTTATCCATATAATTGTGTGTACAAATTTCACACTGGGCAGGATGACTAGCTATGAACTGTAATTGTGAAAATCTTAATTTCCATTTTCAGCAATGCAACCTGGAATTGTGAAGAAAGTCATTGTTTTTCTTCCCTTGTTTAAATCTGCATCACAGCACACCTTTTTGAAAATGATTTATTCTTCAGATAACAGAGATTTGGATTCTTAATCTGTCCTCGGGGCTATTGGATTAGGTCTCCAGAAGCTTGGAAATAGAGCTGGATAAGTTTATACGAACTTAACACAATTAAAGTCATTAGGGAAGAAGAACTATAAGTTTAGAGAAGTCATTTGTCAGAGTCCTGTAGGCAAATCTGTGAGGGATTGCTTTGATTAGTTATTGATATGGGAAGATACAGCTCATGGGATGGTGTTGCCATTTGTGAACATGTGGTCTTGAATTGTATAAAAAAGCAGTCTGAACAGTCCAATAAGAATAGATACTCCCTTCATCTCTGTATAAGTTTTTGTCTCCAGGTTTCTGTCTTGACCTCCTATACTTACTTCCCTCAATGATGGACTGACTACATAATGGGAAGATATAAGATGTAATAAATTACTTCCTTCCCAAGTTGCTTTTGGTCAAAGTGTTTCATTTTTTTTTTCTTTTCTTTTTTTTTTCACAGCTATAGAAATTCTAAGACAGTCATCCTTATATAATCTAAGATGACTGTGGTCTTGAATTCACAAAAATCCACCTGTCTCTGCCTCCCAGGTTCTTGGATTAAGGGCATGTGCCACCACATCCATATGTCCTTCTCCTCTTTCTAGATCAGTGTTTCTTTCAGAAGTACAAGGGAATGATGTGTTGAACACAACATTTTGCCCATTTATAGGACTATTCCTGTCTATACCTAGAGATGATATATTTCTTCTTATGATTCTGGCCAATTCTCAGAAAACAGACATTACTTTTCAAACAGGACTCCAAGAAATGCAGCTCTTTTAAAGCTTCATAATTCCTTATGAACCTGAAAGAAAAAGTTTAAGGAGAAATTTGAATATATGCTCATTGTCAGATAGTAGAGCATGTTGTTGCTTGATGGGGAAGAAATTGCAACAACATAGTAAGTTTATTGTGGAGTGACAGAGAGATGTCCCCATGCCAGTACACACAAGGGAAACAAAATCCAATACATGTCAGTGACTGAAAAAGTAGGGTTAAGGAAGATTTCCTAGAAGATGCAACATTTAAGCTGGATCACAAATGATTTATTGTTAAAGGCAAAAAGATCAAGTTAAGGAAAGTTCTGGTCATTGTATGAGGGGGTCCTTATGGTATGTACTGAGTTCCAAAGAGCATTCAGTTCTAACAGAGCATTAATACCAAATTATTGTATAATGAATGATTTAGATACAAAGGACATCAACCAAATGTCTCTGGATTTCACATGATCCCTTGTTCTTAGAATGTTATATCCCAGAAAAAAGGTCAAATAAGATATATACATATGTACACAATATAAGGAAAATACTTGCTCTGAAAACAAGAGAGTGAATTTTAGAAATTTCTCCATCAAAGAACATTCTGTCTCTAGTGCCTGGCAAACTTTTGACTTTGGTCTTGGCAAAAGTGAAAATTAGAGCCATTAGCTAGTATGTCAGAGTTTTAATGTTGTAAGAGCCAAAGACAGCAAAGAAAAAAAAATATGCCTTCTGAGAAATTCTTATAAAATAGGATTTTCACCTCCAGTAGGTCTTCAAATGCTATAACAAGTATTTCTAGGCCTTTTGGTTTCCCTGTTTGCTGGTCTTGTTGCAAAAACCACTGTTGAATGTGAAGAAAGAGCAATTGTTCCGTAGTTTTGAAGAAGGATATTTTGCTTTTTTGGTTATGGGCCTTTGTGTAGACAAGTAAGCACATCTAGGGCCAACCTTAGTTATAGATTTCTGTGTTCAATAGCCTATCCTGTCAAAAATAGAGAAAAAAAACAGAAGGTAATATCTGTATAAGTTAACATTCCATCCTGATACTTTAAAGATACAGGCTTCTCATATCTGGCACTGGGGTTTAGGGTAGATTGTCTTTGTCTCTTGGAGGGAGCATTGCATGCCCAGAAAGAACAAGTTCACTAAAACTGTGTATATATATTTTCATATGGGATTACATTTATTATACGGCTTCATTTTAAATTAATAGTTAATAGAATGATTTCTTGTGACTTTTTCAGACTTTCATGTTATTTTACCATGGACTTCTGCAGTGATATCCACCCTGCCTGCTCCTGTTGCACTGACCACACCCATTGTGGCATGGGGACAGGTGGGGGCATGACCTGAGGGGACTAGGTCTGGGGTCCTGGACCCCAGTTCACTCTCTTGCTTCCTGGTCAGAGACAGCATCCAGGGGGCATCCGTGAGATGGGAACCTGCAGTGATGTCTCCCCGAATAAACATCCATCAGCCTATGGTTTTCCAGGTTCTTATATACCATGCAATGGACTTCCTTCTATATTTACATATATATATATGTAAATATATATGTAAACATATATATGTTATATATCTCCTGATGATCCATGCAACTGTGTATAATTAAGTCCTAATTGAAATCCTCTAGCCTAATAATGTTGACAATTATTATAAGCTTCTAGTGTTTGAGAAAATAGCAAATGGAAATGGATATAGCTTGTGGTCTCACCCATCCTAAAAGTGGATTGATGAGGCCTATCATCTCATGCACTTGAAAGATATTCAGCTCTAGGAATTTGGTTCATTTATTGTATTAATGTCTTGATGGTTAATAATTCATTGATACAATCACCTACTAAATGCAGGTACTCTGCCAGGTTAAGATACTATCAAGTATGAGATGCCCCCATTGCACCCTTGAAAAACTACAGAGGCTATGACTTGGCCCTTTCCTCAGTTTTCTTCTGTTAATTAGAATTCTCAGGCTTTCTTCATAGGTCTGATTTCTCCCTACTGTGTTTTTTAATGAAGAAAAAAGAGGCCATGAATTTGAAAGTGAGGAAGGGGAGGGACATGTGGGAGGGTTTTTCGAAGGAAAGCAAGAAGTTATATAATTATATTATAATCTCAAAAAATTAAAAACACTTAAAATTCACTTTATGTGTCTATAATATCTGCCAACTTCCTGAAAACAATGGGATTTCAGAGCATTGGCTTAAATTCTATTGGGGAAGTTAGATCTCTTGGACTGTCCTCATTTTAAACTTTAATTCTTGAATCATGTTCAGCCACCCATAGCAACTGGAGACATGAAGTCTGGGAACCAAGACAAGACTGAATACATCAATGGCCAATGAGAGAGCAATGGCTGAATGAGAGAGCAAAGTAGCCTAGCTGACTATCTTACTGAGGACAGTTAAAAACAAACAAACAAATAAACAAAAAAGCAAACAAACAAGAAACAAATTTTAGAGGACTGGAGTACTGGAGAGTCTAGGGAAATGATAATTCCTTAGAATAGAGCTGTAAGTCAAACTTACTGTTTTGGAATTACAAGAGCTACAATACAAAGACACGAAAATAGCTCTAATTTCAGATGGAAGGCACTGGCTGGGTCATCTAGACACTGTAAAAGTGACTAAAAGTAAGTTCATACAGGTTATCCATGAACTGCTTCAAGCCTACGAATACTTGACTTTTATAAAAGATACAGTCCAGGGCATCCTGTGTGTGAGAAAAGATGATTACCAGGAATGAGCATTTGTTGGTTTGAACAAGCACTAGTTTCTTAAGTGTCTAGAGCAGTGGTGACCATTTAGTAGGTACTGCAACAAGTTCACACTATAAATGGTAAATCTTGAATCTGGAATCTTCCTGACTTCACCTCCTAGATGCTGGTGATAGTAGTTATTTATGCCACACTGTCCACTGTTGCATTGGGGCTTAAATTAGACAATCATAAACTAACCCTGTGTCAATTATGGGACATGAAAATGATGCTTGACTCCTTTGCTGTACAATGAGTACAGGGTTGGCAGGAATACAAAGGTAGAATAATACCACAACTGGTTTGCACTTAGGACCCAGCACCATTTTTCTAGTTGTGCTGCCTTGCACAAGTTCTTAAATTACATATAGCACCAGCTTTCATATTTGTTAAATTTTAACTACTGCTGCATTTCAAAGTTTCTATGAGATTTAAATGTATTAATGAGAATTGGCAAAGTGGTCAATAGAGTGATTGATTTTGCAAAGATTCTCCAATTTATGTGGTTTTTCATTTGAACTTATGAGATTTCTATCACTGTTGCAACACTTTTTGGCTATTTCTTGATAGACTAATCAATGAATTTCTGTAAGTGATGAGTTTTCTCTGTGGCTAAACTAAGTCATTATTTATGTGTCCTGAGTTTCAAGATGAAAAGAAATTCTATACAAAATAATTGTTCTCATCAGTTTACTCCTGAAGGAACTGTAATTTCACCATTAGGTTTTGGAAGTGGTGAGAGGTGTGAAGTATTTTTTCCCTGTAATCAAAATATTCTTTTTTTATTTATTTTCTATAACAAAGTCCATTTAAATGAAAACAAACATTTATAGACAATATTTGGGAATTTGGGCGTTGTTCTTTCCAAACTATTCCTATTGGTAAGGGGCGCTGTCATGGGGGATTCGAAGAAAATTCAGAAATCCTGGCTGTAGTCTGTAAGGCTGCTTTGTCCAGCTGGTTTGAATGTAGGATCACCTTGTACTCTGTTTCAGGCGGTCTGGTGTGATCAAACCACATTAGTCTGGAAGGAATCCACATCTTTTCATTTTCTGTGGAAACAAACATAGAAATCCTTTTCCCCAGTAACTTGTCCTTCAACTTAAATTTTGGAGTCAAAGCATTTTTTTTAAAATTTAATTTATTATTTTACATGTCGATCCCAGTTCCCTCTTCCTCTCTCCCTCCCTCCCCCCCCACTATACCTCCCCCCTTCCCTCCCTTTTACCCTCTCTGCCCACTCACATGCACTCTAAACACCCTGCACTCCCATCCCCCCCACCCCAATTCCATATGTAGGGGAATGCCATCCATTTGGGATCATGTAGATCTGACAGGTCATGTGAAGTAGGGACTAGGGCTTCTCTCCTGTATCTAGATTAAGGCAGTTATCCCTCCATGGGGGATGTGTTTGCAAAGTCCTTTTGTGCACCAGGGATACATCCTGGCTCCACTGTCTGAGGTCCCTTAGACTGCTCAGTCCTTCTGGCTGAGACCCATATTCAGAAGGGCCTGAGTCAGTCCCATGCTGGCTTCCCAGCTGTCATTCTAGTGGCCCAATAGCTCCTCCTTGTTCAGGTAAGCTGTCTCTATGTGTTTTTGCAACATGGCCTTGTCATCTCCATCTGCATCTGGGTTCTATTTCAACTCAGTGTTTATGTATAGGTGTTTGATCCTGTTTCCAAGGGGCATTAGTTGAGGGCTCCATGGATAAGTTAGTTGTTGATCTCACTCTCCAGGAAGGGCATTTATGATAGCCTTTCCAGGGAAGCTCAAATTGTTAGTTGACAGCAGTCTTGTAGTTCTCTCGACCTCTCTTTGTGTTCAATTTTATCTTCAAACCAAAATTGCGTCCCTATTTTATGTTCTCTCTCTCCCTCTCTCTCTCTCTCTTTCCTATCTTCTATTCCTAACCAGGCTCAATCTTCCTGGTCACACATGTTTTCCTTTCCTCCCCCTCGTTTTCTCCTACTTTTCTCTCCATTCGCTTCCCCCCCCAACTTCCCCTGAGTTCTGGGGGACTTGTCCTTTCTCGGTTCTTTGAGGGACTTTATATGAATCTCTTAGAATACGCCTAGTATCCTACTTCCTCTGGTGGTGAGAATTATAGTCTGGTGATCCTTTGATCTAGGTCTAAAATCCATATATGAGTGAGAACATACTGTGTTCCTCTTTTTGTGACTGGGTTACCATATTCAGGATGGTTTCTTCAAGTGCCATCCACTTGCCTGCGAATTTCAAGATACCATTATTTTTTTCTGCAGAGGAGTATTCCATTGTGTAGATGTGCCACAACTTCATTAACTATTCTTCAATTGAGGGGCATGTAGGTTGCTTCCAGATTCTTGCTATTACAAATAGTGCTGCTATGAACATAGATGAACAAATGCCTTTGTTGCATGGGTGTGAATCCTTTGGGTATATGCCTAAGAGGGGGATTGTTGGGTCCTGTGGTAAACTAATTGCCATTTTCCTGAGGAATCGCCATACTGATCGCCAAAATGTCTGTATGAGTTTGCACTCCCATCAGCAATGGAGGAGTGTTCCCCTTTCTCCACATCCTCTCCAACATAAGTCATCATTGGTGTTTCTAATTTTAGCCATTCTGGGAGGGGTAAGATGGTATCTCAAAATTGTTTTGATTTGCATTTCCCTGATAGCTAAGGATGTGGAGCATTTTCTTAAGTGTCTTTCAGCTTTTTGATTTCCTCTATTGAGAATTCTTTCTTCAGTTCTGTACCCCATTTTTTAATAGAGTAATTTGGTGTTTTGTTGACTAGTTTCTTGAGTTCTTTGTATATTTTGGAGATCAGCCCTTTTTCGGATATAGGGTTGGTGAAAATCTTTTCCCAGTCTGTGGTCTGCAGTTTGGTCTTGTCGACTGTGTCCTTTGCCTTACAGAAGCTTCTAAGTTTGAAGAGGTCCCATTTATTAATTGTTTCTCTCAGTGTCTGTGCCCCTGGAGTTATGTTCAGGAAGCGCTCTCCTATACCAATTTTTTCAAGGGTACCTCCTAATTTCTCTTCTAAGAGGTTCAATGTGGCTGGATTTATGTTGAGGTCTTTGATCCATTTGGACTTGAGTTTTGTGCCTGGCGACAGACATGGGTCTATCTTCAGTCTTCTACACACCCTCATCCAATTGTGCCAGCACCATTTGTTGAAGATGCTGTCTTTGCCCCATTGTATAATTTTATCTGTTTGGTCGAAAATCAGGTGTTCATTGGTGCATGGGTTAATATCAGGATTTTCAATTTGATTCCATTGGTCTACCTGTCTATTTTTATGCCAATACCAAGCTATTTTCAGAACGATAGCACTGTAGTAGACCTTGAAGTCAGGAATGGGGATGCCTCCTGAAGTTCTTTTATTTAATAGGGTTGTTTTGGCTATCCCTGGTCTTTTGTTTTTCAATATGAAGTTGATTATTATCCTTTCAAGATCGGTGAAGAATTGTGGTGGGATTTTAATTTGGATTGCATTGAATCTGTAGATTGCTTTTGGCAAGATTGCCATTTTTACTCTGTTTATCCTACCTATCCAAGAGCATGGGAGGTCTTTCCATTTTCTGGTATCTTCTTTAATTTCTTTCCTTAGAGCCACAAAGTTCTTATTATATAGGGCTTTTATTTGTTTGGTAAGCGTTACACCAAGATACTTTATGTTCCTTGTGGCTATTGTAAAGGGTGACGTTTTTCTGATTTCCTTCTCTGTCTCTTTGTCATCTGAAAAAAGTAGGGGCACTGATTTTTTTGAGTTTATCTTGTATCCTGCTAGTTTGCTGAAGGTGTTTATCAGCTGTAGAAGTTCCCTGGTAGAGTTTATTGGGTCGCTTATGTAAACTATCATATCATCTGCAAATAGAGACAGTTTGACTTCTTCCTTTCCAATTTGGATGCCCTTGATCTCCTTTTGTTGTCTTATAGCATTAGCTAGAACTTCTAGTACGATATTGAAGAGATATGGAGAGAAAGGGCAGCCTTGTCTTGTTCCTGATTTTATAGGAATTGATATTGGCAGTTGTTTTGCTGTATATTGCTCTTATTAAGTATATGTATGTTCCTGTTATCCCTGACCTTTCCAAGACTTTTATCATGAACGGGTGTTGAATTTTGTCGAAGGCTTTTTCCGCATCTAGGGAGATAATCATATGGTTTTCCTTTTTCTGTTTGTTTATATGGTGGATCACGTTGATAGATTTCTGTATGTTAAACCATCCCTGCATTCCAGGTATGAAGCCTACTTGTTCATGGTGGGTGATTTCTCTGATGTATTCTTGAATTCGGTTTGCTAGTATTTTATTGAGTATTTTTGCATCAATGTTCATCAGGGATATTGGTCTGTAGTTTTCTTTCTTAGTTGTGTCTTTGTGAGGTTTGGGTACCAAAGTTATTGTGGCCTCATAAAAAGAGTTTGGCAATGAACCTTCTGTTTCTATCTTGTGGAACAGTTTGAGGAGTAGTGGTATTAGTTCTTCCTTGAATGTCTGGTAGAATTCTGCGCTGAATCCATCTGGCCTTGGACTTTTTTTGGTTGGAAGCCTTTCGAAGACTGCTTCTATTTCATTGTGGGTTATAGGTTGATTTAAATTGTTTGTTTCTTCTTGATTTAATTTTTTTCAGTGATAGTTATCCAGAAATTTGTACATTTCCTTTGAATTTTCAATTTTTGTGGAATACAGATTTTCAAAGTATGACCTGAAAATTGTCTGGATTTCCTCTGTGTCTGTTGTTATGTTCCCTTTTTGTTTCTGATTTTGTTAATTTGCATGTTCTCTCTCTGCTTTTTCGTTAATTTGGATAAAGGTTTGTCTATCTTGTTGATTTTCTCAAAAAACCAACTCTCCATTGCATTGATTTTTTGTATTGTTTTCCTGGATTCTATTTTGTTGATTTCAGCCCTCAAGTTGATTTTTTCCTGGCGTCTACTCCTACGGAGTGAATTCGCTTCTCTCTGTTCTAAGGCTTTCAGTTGTTCTGTTAATTCTCTTATGTGAGTATCCTCTATTTTGTTCATATGGGCACTTAGTGCAATGATCTTCCCTCGTAGCATTGCTTCCAAGGTGTCCCATAAGTTCGGGTATGTTGTATCCTCATTCTCGTTGAATATTAGAAAGTCTTTAATGTCTTTATTTCTTCGTTGACCCAGGAGAGGTACAATTACACATTGTTCCGTTTCCATGAGTTTGCAGGTTTTCTGCTATTTGTGTTGTTGTTAAATTCCAATTTTAAAGCATGGTGTTCTGATAAGATACAGGGGACTATTCCTATTCTCTTGTATCTGTTGAGGTTTGTTATGTCACCTAGTATGTGGTCTATTTTAGAGAAGGTTCCATGTGGAGCAGAGAAGAAGGTATATTCTTTTGTCTTTGGATGGAATGTTCTATAAATGTCTGTTAACCCCAGTTGAGACATAAATTCTGTTAATTCTTTTGTTTCTTTGTTGGGTTTCTGATTTGTGGTCCGGTCTAGTGTTGAGAGTGGTGTAGTGAAGTCTCCCACTATAAGTTTGTGAGGTTTTATATGAGCTTTGAGTTTTAGTAGCGTTTCTTTTACGAATGTGGATGACTTTGTATTAGGGGCATAGATGTTCACAACTGAGAGTTTGTGTTGATGGATTTCTCCTGCGATGAATATGAAATGACCATCTTCATCAACTTGTTAGATATTAGGATAGCTACGCCTGCTTGATTCTTATTTCCATTTGATTGGAAAATCTTTTCCAAACCCTTTACACTGAGATAGTGTCTATCTTTGAAGCTTAGGTGTGTTTCATGTATGCACCAGAAGGATTGATTCTGTCTTCCTATCCATTCTGTTAGCTTGTGTCTTTTTATAGGTGAGTTAATCTATTAATGTTGAGGGTGAGTAAGGACCATTGATTGTTGATGCTTGTTTGATTTAGGTTTGTTGTTGGCAATGGTATTGTGAATATATTAATTCTGCTTTACCCTTGGTTTCTGGTGTAGTTGGATTATGTGTTGCCTACATTTTTGTGGGCGTAATTAACTTCCTTGGGTTGGAGTTTTCCTTCCAATACTTTCTGTAGGGCTGGATTTGTAGATAAGTATTGGCAAAATCTGGTTTTGTCATTAAATAGGTTGTTCTGTCCATCTATAGTGATTGAGAGTTTGCTGGATATACTAGCCTAGGCTGGCATCTGTGTTCTCTTAATACTTTTCGAACATGTATCCAGGACCTTCTGGCCTTGAGTGTTTCCATGGAGATGTCAGGTGTAATTTTGACAGGTCTGCCTTTATATGTTATCTGTCCTTTTTCCTTCGTTGTTCTTAATATTCTTTCTTTATTCTTTATGCTAGTTGTTTTGATTATTATATGTGGAGGGGTCTTTTTTCTTTTGTCCAGCCTATTTGGGATTCGGTATGCTTCTTGTACTTTCATGGACATGTCCTTCTTTAGATTTGGGAAGTTTTCCTTGATGATTTTGTTGAATATGTTTCAGGCACCTTTGAGCTGGGCTTCCTGACCGTCCTCTATGCCTATTATTCTTAGGTTTGGCCTTTTCATGGTGTCCCACATTTCCTGAATGTTTTGTGTTAAGGATTTGTTGGATTTATGATTTTCTTTGGTCAATGAATTTATTTCTTCTAGTTTATCTTCTGTGCCTGAGATTCTCTCTTCCATCTCTTGAATTCTGTTGGTTATGCTTGTGTCTGTAGTTGTCGATTTTTTGCCCAGCTTTTCTATTTTCAGCATTCCTTCAGTTTGTGGTGCCTTTATTTTCTCTATTTCAGTTTTCAAGTCTTGAACTGTTTCCTTCACCTGCTTAATTATTTTTCCTTGGCTTTCTGTACTTTCCTTAAGGAATTTGTTCATTTCTTCCACTTTTTTGTTTGTTTTTTCCTCCATTTCTTTAAGGGATTTTCTCACATCTTCTTTCAGGGCCTCTATCTTTTTTATGATGGTAATTTTTAAGTCGTTCCCTTCTGCTTCCTCTGCTTTGTTGTTGTGTTCCATTCTAGTTGGTATAGATTCCCTAGATTCTGGTAGTGTCATGCTTGTCTTTCTGTTGTTAGGTGTTCTCTTGTATTGCCTTCTTCCCATAGCTTCTTCCAGTAGGTGTTGGTGGGGTATCCCCTTATCTCTATGGTACATCCCGATGGGCTTATGTGGGTCTGAGATTCAATATCTGTAGCTCTGTGTGGTCCAAGCTCTCTAGGAGGTTTCTCTGCAGACAGGGACCCAAGGATGTGGTCAATGATGAGGATCCAGTAGAAGATGCCAGCAGGTACTCACAGTGGTCCTCCAGAGATAGGCAGACCTCTGGGAGGGGCCCGGGACTCCAACAGAAGACTGTAGGTGGGTCAGAGATGAAGCAGGTGGAAATTATGAATGGTCCTGCGTGGATAGTCAGGTCTCCTTTGTTTAGAGTTTCTCTGAGAAATCTCTGAAGTAGGGTGGACTGTTGGCTCTATCCTCTGTCCCAGTGGTTAACCAGAGCTGCAGGACTGTGCGTAGGGTAGGGCACAGGGTAGGGGGTGTAGGCTGGTGGTTGGGATGGATGGGGGTGTATCAGAGCTCCAAGGGTGCTCTCGATGGGGACAAGAGATAGAGCAGCAGGATCAGGGGCCAACCCAGGAAGTTCAGGTGGGGGGGGAGGAGATTGTAGGGGACAGGCAGTTCCGATTGGGCTCAGACTCACCTCTAGTCAATAGCTGGCAGAAGTGGACAAGTGCTGAGCTGGGACTTGGGACAGTTGTGCAGGATAGTCGGGTCTCACTGGAAACTGGATCTCTCCAGCTGAGGCCTCTTTCTTTAGCAGAGGCCCGGATTTGGGGGTCAAGGATCTTGCCAGTTGGAACTCAGAGTGGACCTGCAGAAATAGGTGGAACTCTGGGAGGGGATGGGATTCCAGCAGAGGACTGGAGGCAGGATCAGAGACCAAGCAGGTGGAAATTACAGGTGGTCCGTGTGAATAGTCAGGTCTCCTTTGTTCAGAGTTGCTCTGATAAGTTTCCAAAGTAGGGTGGACTGTTGGCTCCATCCTCTGTCCCAGTGCTCAACCAGAGTGGCAGGACTGTGGGTAGGGTAGGGCACAGGGTAGGGGGTGTAGGCTGGTAGTGGGGATGGGAGTGGGTGTATCAGAGCTCCAAGGGTGCTCTCGATGGGGACAGGAGATAGGAGCAGCAGGATCAGGGGCCAACCCAGGGAGTTTCCAATCAAAATATTCTTAAAATAAGGATATTTTGATGGAGAAATGAAGAACTGAAGAAGGAACTAAATTTGGGATATTAACTCCAACTCTTGCACTATATCCCAAATAGGCCAGAAGATGTGCCAGTTTTGTAGGAAAGTATGATAGATCTGGACTCAACTATGGTGTGTATTAGAGAGCATGTTTATTTCAGAAATGACTCTTAAACAAGACAATCACCTGGAAACTCTATTCAGCAGGTCTGCTTTGGGGCTTGAAAACTTTTCATTTATAGCAAACTAAAACTAATGGTTTAGGGATCACACTGATAATCTTGGTTCTATGTTATGCACAAGAACTGTGAGTGTACTGAAGGATATTACCATTAATTAGAGAGAATTCACATTTGGTAACAATGAGTCTTATCTTTTTTTGTATAGATGATGCATGATGTATAAATGATTTAATGGGGGAGACAGTATCATAAAAAGTCTTTATATAAGCACCAGGTATTGTATTTTATATTATGTCTTGCCTGCTTTGATCTAAAATCAGCATGGTTACAATTCTATACCGAAAATGCAGCTAATATATATTGTATTCTGTGAACAGAAACTTAGATCACAGAAAATATGTGGAATTGTCATTTACTACATGTGTTAGAAGCACTTGTGTAGAAGTCAAAGTAGAACCCACAAGCACTTGTGTAGAAGTCAAAGTCATTTCTAATTTGAAAATTCCAATTTCTGTCATATTGTAGATGGCCAGTGTAGTTAGAAAGTAAATAACATTGAACCCCAATTACAGCCCATTATTGGGAAGAGCAGGTGAGTTTTCTCTGTAAATTCTTTGTATTTAGCTGATGTGGCCTACATCTTATATTTCAGACATTTTGTTGATCGTGTGAACTGAAGATGAATTTCATTTGCTTTGAATTTTTGTCTTATTTATTTCTCAAATCTGGAGTCATCTAGTTAATAACGGATGATGTGAGATGAATGTTCAGTGAATGCCCCAGGGTAGAGTGTTCTGCCGTACAGCTCACAGAGACGATGGAGCAGAAAGCAAAGGAGAAGGTTGTAAATCCCTTAATGAAATTTTTAATAAAAGCAGCTTTGAATACAAGCTTTAGTTTTTTCCAAATCACTGCATCCAATCATTTCTGAGATTCAAATAACTGATCAAAAGAATATTCAGGATGTAGAGAAAAAAGTACAATTAAAGAGAAAGGCCAGTCTGGGTGTGAAGGCCAGAAGGCAGTTTTGATCCTGGGCCAGGGTATTTTCATGGTTGCCAGTTTTCATGGAAAGTTCTGGGGTTTCTATTCTTCTTTTTTGACCTTGAGGAGTAAAGTGAAATAGAAACTTGTGGCCATCCCCACACTCCTTTGTTCCTAGGATTTTCTTAATGAGAGACAACCTTGTCAAGAGGGAATGAAAAGTTGTGAAGAAGCTGGAAGTGTAGGATGCCTTTGGAAAGTCATGTAGACAACCTCACTTCCCCCTCATGCTGCTGTCACTTCTCTAGCCAAGCTCTGTTTTCCAGACATTTGTGGTGTTATCTGAGTTCATTGCTACTATTGGAATGTCAGGTACTCCTTCTCAAAAGGGGTGATGAGAAGATGGGTGGGGGTCTCATTAATGTTCAATACATAATATAAAGAACCCAAACTGTTCCTATCTCACAGTAAAAAAGATGATGGACTTATTCAAAGGTTTAGAGGAGTGTGCTCCTTTTTCTTTCTCTGCAAATAAGTACTGAGTGTTTAGGCCTTCCTCAAAGTTAAGGCAATTAAAGGCCTTCCTAGTATTCCCTAACAAATGTAATTAATTATATATATATATAATAAAATAAAATAAACTACGGAAAGCTTTCAAAATGAGAATGACAATGAATTAGGGAGGCAGAGTTTTTATTTCAGCAGTCATCTGCAGAAATCACTAATAAATTCCTGTCTGAAGCAGCAATCAAGCGGATGTTTAGCTGCTGCCCAGAAACAGCTGTAGTTAGAATAAGATTAGAACTGAGGGATGCTTGTTTCATGCATATCCTCCTGTAGTTTTTGAATAAGCCTCTGAAGTACTAGACTGGTTTCTTTCTCAGGAATTCCTCATTCACCAATACTTGCTATAATGTGAAATTGTCATGTCCCTCTTCTTCACTTGAATTGTCTTTTACCAAAAGTAGAATGAAGTATATTCTCTGAACGTTTACACAGACAGGGGAATCTTCAAAAGATCCCACTGTGGTAGAATTTGTTACAGGCTGTTTTATAGGAGAGAGAAAATAATAAAAAGGGGATGGTAAAGGAGAAAATTATTTGAAATAGGATTTTGTGGCTTTTGGCACTGTTGATAATTTGTGTGGAAAATAATGTTTTCCTGTGTGTTTAATCCTGTGCCAATGCAGCTGCTGGTGCAGAAGCATTTTGCAACAAATTAGAGGGCAGTTAAAGTGAGATTTTCCACCATCAAGAACAAAGCCAGGCTGGTTAGCATGAGGACAGCTTGTTCTAGTTGCTAATGTGCTTAAAAACTTGCTACACATAATTTAAAACAGCCGTTGTGTGACAATGGCACAGCTCTGTGTCTGAGGTCTAGTTAGAATTTCAGTTCAAATGAAGACAGCTGGATTAGAAAATGAGAAATTAGGAGCTGCTATCTTCTGCCCAACCATGAAGGGAAATTTTTCACCATTTCTATTAATGAAGTTAATTCTCCTCAATAGTTAAATTTTTAATGGTGACAGATATGTGAAATGTGTAGTCTGTAGCCCTTGTCTACAGAAGGTTGCCTTTTATGGTGTTGCACCACTAATAGGATTACAAATGGGTTAAATGGCTATTACCTTTGCTGCAAAAGATGCAGGTGTGAAGAGACATCCAGTGTCCTTTTAAAGGCCAATCTAAATCTTGAAGATTTTAATTGAGGTATCCCTCACTTGCTTATGACTCCTAGTGAGATTGTGTAGTTTGTGTGATGTACTACTCAAAGGCCAACATATTATGCTTGTTTGTATGGCCACCAAGTGTGCTTGAATTGTTGGTGTTTACATAAATGGACAGTGTACAGTCACAGTGATTGATTAGTAGTCTAAGAAGCTCTATAAGGTTTATGTGTTGACTGGACTATATAATGGGAAAGCCATGGTTTAGATAGCTAATGTATTTATATGCCCATAATTTCTTAAAGTTTTATCCCAGAAACAAGGAAGCTAGAAGAAATAAGCAAAGGACAAATCAGTTTTAATGGTGAAATAGGAAAATGGGGCAGTTTAGCATACAGAGAAACACTGTTTCTTAACTAGATAGTCAGAAAGATTGATAGTACTGTGATAGTGGATATTTATTGAGAAAATAGTGAAGAAAGAAAATCCTGGTGCATTTCAGAATTTCCCTAGAGCCACCCCTCACTGCATAATCAAACATTCATTTGGATTCCCAATTTTACTGTCTTCCATGAGTATCATTTCAAACAATTGTCATTCTCATTCAGCTTGTCTTTTATGATAGAACATATGCAAGGACACATCACAATTCCTATCCTGAAAACCTTGACATTGAAGTAAGAGACAGATGCTAAGTGAGACCTATTTATTCCAGAAGAAAGAGTCCTGGGAGTTTAGAGAAAGTATGGATCACACATGGTTGTCGTCAGGGCTGGCTCAAGAAGTTTTCTGGAGTCAGTGTCTCAATAGTTGGTGAACTAATGGAAATAATTGACACTAGAACTGCATTTCTCTTGGGAACTATAAAATTTAGCAAAAAGAACGAAGATCATAATGACATGGAGAAAAGATAACATATATTTAGACATTGCCAAATGTTTATTACTTTTTGAGTTGGTGAGATCTCACAGAGCACTGCATACATTACTTTGTACTGACATTGCTTGTTATTACCTTCTAGAACTTGTTGGTAAGACCCAATTACTAAAGACACCATGTACTTGAATGACAGAACATGGGGCAGTAGAACTGGTACTGAACTGGGAACGTCTTTCTTACTGGATGGTGTTAATAGTGCTAGAAAGCACAATGCTACTGGAGGAGAAAAATAATCATTAATCATAGAGGGTGAAACCTGTCTTGTAAGGAGTACATCTTATCAAAAAAATGTCCAGGAATAAAAGATCTGCCAACTTTTACCAGTTTTAAAAGTTAATTTAGAACACACAATCACTATCACTAAAAATAACAGGAATTAACAATCACTGGTCATTTAATATCTGTTAATATCAATGGACTCAATTCACCTACAAAAAGACCCACACTAACAGAATTTATATGAAAACAGTATCCATCCTTCTGCTGCATACAAGAAACACACCCAACCTCAAAGACAGATATTACCTCAGAGTAAAGAGCTGGAGAAAGATTTTTCCAATCATGTGGACCTAAGAAACAAGCAATTGTAGCTACCCTAATATCTTACAAAACACATTTCAAAGTAAAATCACTCAAAAGAGACAGAGAAGGACACTTCATACTCATCACAGGAAAAGTCCATCAAGATGAAATCTCAATTCCTAACATTTATGACCCAAATACAAAAGCATCTACATACATAAATAAAGTTTAAATCAAACCAAAGCCCTCACACAATAAGAGTAAGAGACTTCAACATCCCACTCTCATCAATGAACAGGTCTTCTAGATAAAAACTTTACAGAGAAATAAGAAAACTTACTGATGTCATGACTCAATAGAAGAATTTCAAATGGCCAAAAGATACTTGAGAAATTGCTCAACATCCTTATCCATCAGGGAAATGCAAATCAAAATGACTTTAACATACCATCAGTCAGAATGGCTAACATTACAAACACTGAAGATATCGTTTGCTATAGAGGATATGGAGTAAGGGGAACACTCCTGCATTGCTGCTGGGAGTGCAAACTTGTATAGCTACTTTGTAAATCGGTATGGCAGTTTCTCAGAAAATGGAAATGAATCTACTCCAAGACCCAGTGATACAACTCTTGGGCATATACACAATGGTTGCACACTCATACCACAAGGACATTTGCACAACTGTATTCATAGAATTATTTGTAATAGCCAGGTCAAGATCATTTTGGGGATACCCACAGGAACAGCTGACCTGAAATAGTGGGAGCTCAATGACTCCAGACTAATAGCAGGAAAATCTGCATAGGACCAAACTAGGCCCTTTGAATGTAGGTGACACTTGTATGGCTTGGGCAGTGTGTGGGGGCCACAGGCAGTGGGACCAGAATTTATCCCTAGTGCTTGAACTGGATTTTAGAGCCTATTCTCTTTGGGGGATAACTTGCTCAGTCTACATATAGTGTGATGTGCCAGAATTAGTTGATGCCCCATGGGAAGTCTTACCCTTTCTGAGGTGTGGATGGGGAGTGGGGTGGGGGATGGTTAGGGGAACAGAAGGAGGGGAAGAATTGGGAACTGTGATTGGTATGTAAAATAAGAAAAGATTGATTGTAAATAAAAGAAAAGTGAAATGATGCATTCAATTTAGAGACTGGACATATTAGTCTGGTTTATGCATACAACCTGTCCAAGGCTCTGAGGTGAGGTCAGTAGCACATTGAACTTCCAGGTTTCATCCAAGGCCTTGTTGACCATTTGATCTACAGGTGAAGACAAAGACAGGTGAAGTGAATACAGGTTCATTATGTGATCCAATTAACAGGGGCACCTAGAACCTAGACATAATCTCTTGTAAAAAGAGTTTTGCACAGTCAGAACAGTTTTCCCCTGGGTAGCAAAGGCTTTTGCTCCTCTTGAGAATGTGGCACAAACATTTACAGATGTTTAAACACAACAGGAGGAGGGGTAATCTCTGCAAAATTTACTTTACATGTTTTATTAGTGGCTAGTCCCCTCAGAATAACAGCAGGAATTCATTTTCACCTCTTTCTTTGGTTAACCTGTATGCAGGAAAGGCATTCAGAGACAGGCTGAGTGGCCATCTCTTAGAGTTGCATAATCTCTTACCTGGAAAATGATAGCTCATCCAGTCTGGTGGCATCGAGATGAACAGTCTGTGCAGTTGTTGCATCAAAAGGTATTTAAGAGTCATGGGGGGGTATATTTTTTGAGTCTAAAGAGATCTTCTATCTACCAATCTGGATCCTGTTTTACATCCGGGGAGTGAGTATTACCCTATTCTGAAGATACATGGCTTGGAGATGGATGTGGATCAGGAAAGCAATGGGCATGAAAGAAAAGTCTCCACAGGCATCTCTACTGCTTCAGGCTGTCTGATCTGCTCTCCAATTTTCTTGGACGTCAGGTATGTGGGCTGTTTGATATCCCCTACAATGAATAACAGCTATCTCCTTAGGAAGCCATACCTTAAAGCCATACTTTAAAGATACTAAAACATTTTAATTTTAATTTTTGACGTTTATTTCAGTTAATAGGCCTCTTTATAAATCACAGCATGAACATGATGGATAGCAAAATCAAACCTGTAATTTGTATAAATGTTTATTCATTTGTCTTTTCCCCAACATAGGGCATGGTATAGAAGAATTATCTCTGCCCTCTGTGCTGATGTGCTCTGTGGCAATGCCTGTACTCATATAGTGACTCACTGTATAATTATTACTGCTCAAGCTTTCCTGACTCCATTGATGACCAGGGTGCTGGTCAGAGAGTAAAGAAATTGTACTCTCTATCAGGTAAGGGAATGTGTTGGAGGTCTAGGGGGCCAGTTTGAGAAATGTCCAACAAGTTCTCATAGTCATGGAGTCCCAGGGATGCCAGGGTTCTCATTAGTCATCAATGCCTCAGGGTTGAAACTCTTTACAGAATTAAAAATGAGATGAGGAGTGATTAAACAGCAGACTTTGATATTGACTAACGTGGACTTTCACATCCACTAGTTATTTGTTCCTCTTAGATGGGTTCTCATAGCATGAGTAGCCATTAAAGTCAGGTGCTATCCCAGAGTAAGCTTGCCAAATTTCCTTACTGGCATAGAGGGTATGGCTATGGCACACAAATAGGATATCCCACTGAAACCCCATGGGGCCAGATGCTTTAACAGATATGCTACAGGACTCCATCAGGTTCCCAGTGTCAAAATGCCCTTTACATAATCCCAAGTTTAGAACGAAATGGTGAGTATACATTCATTAACTAATTTTTCATGTCTTCTAAAATTGCATGAATCTACTACTACAACTACTACAACATTATATGACTTGGTTATTTTACTCTTTGCAATTGGAACCATTATTACAATTGGAACCATTTTATGGCTAAGGAAACTGAGGCTAAGAAAAGAAGTAATGAAGCAAATGTTTTATCATAGATATTTCTTTGGGCCACCAGCTCACAAAAAATGACCAAGAGACTTCCTAATTTTGAAAACTTGGCCTTAGCTTAATCTTGTTTCTTAACCAGTTCTTATAACTTAAACTAACTCATAGTTTTCAGTCTACATTCCTTTATATGGCTTGGTTACATTTACTCTGTACTATCCATCCTGCTACCACTCCATCTGGTGAACATCTTCTATGTTCTCACCAGAGCTCTCTGACCCTAGAATTCTTGCCCAACCTTTTCCTGCCTAGATATTGGCCATTCAGCTCTTTATTAAAGCAATCATATTGACACATTTTCACACAGTGTAAACGAATATTTCACAACATTTCCCTATTTTTGTCTAAATAAAAATGAAAGTTTTAAAATATAACATAATGCAAATATAAACAATAAGAACAATTATCAGGTAAGCACTATATTGAAAATGTCCAGTCCATTTTTATTTGACATATTTGGAGAAACTACTCTAACCTATCTTTACTTGATGAATATAAAGTTTTATATCTAATCCCTTTTGTAAAATCATAATTTGTATTGCCATTTTAAAACTATCCTTTTAGACCTCAAGATATTTCTTAGATAAAAATATAAAAATTTAAGCTTTTTTTGTCTCAACCTTATACATCTTATAATTTTTCTGAGAGTTTCTGTTTCCATTTTGGTAATAAAAAATATGTAACTGTAACTATCTAATCTTCAACTCCATCAGAGACTCCAGAATTATATATTAACTTAGTAAACAGGAAGAACAGAGCAAGTTACTTCTAAAACTAAGAAATGACAGACATCTGGCTGACTGCACAGTCACCCAAGGCTTTTCTATAATGTTGGGGTCATTAATCTTTTTCCAAGGGGACTAGAATATCTGACAGACTTTTCCATGAAGCAGAAATTTTGAAGGACTGGTTCACCTTGTCTTGTAAAGTTTGGCAGTATTAATATATGTATCTAGTTGGTCCAGTTTGAACAGAATACTGTCAGCAGTTGAGCCAAAGGTAGTTTCTTGCCCAAATGCCTAGCTTTTGTCATAAAAAAAAAGCGAATTCCATATGGAAGTTCTTTGATGCCTATCATCCTTTTGTAACTTGGAGCTGCCAGGAACATTTGTCTCACTGTCATGAAAAGTCTTATTTTATTAAGACATTTTAAATGACATATTCTGTAGGAATTTGAAGTATTTGAAGGTCACCTGCTTATTTAAAATGTATCTCTGTTTGACCTTGAAAAGTATACTTAACATGAGTACAAGTTTGATTATTGTAGGTGACTATTAACATATATTTTTATTATTCTAAACAGTCTGTTATTATAATTTTCACATATAAGAAATTTACCTTATATTGATAAATGAGCTACATAGGTACAATAACTTAAAGAAAAGTAGAAACAAACGTACAGTATGTTCTACTAACAATAATCTTAATTTGTATAAATACACAAAATTTCATACTAATGTAAAATATTTGAGCTAGTGTTTGTTCAAAAGTAGACTCAACAATTCACCCTTTATTCCATCATTTTTATATTATATTCACCCTTTTTCCTTCATGAAGAGATCTCTGAATCTAACTTCCTTTCCTCTGTCATTGTTCAGCTTTCCCCTGTTCATGACCAGTATCAATTTGTAACCAGCCTCTTCAAATGATTACAAACACCATAACCCAATAAAACAACTAAAATCCACCCAGACACCATAATAAAGGGAGCCATTATAGATTTGAAGAGAAAACGGACTTAGAAGCCTACAAGGGTGACCCCATGAAACAATCTGAGCTACAGTAGAAAGGCTATTTTAAATGCCCTTCCTTGATTATGAGATTGATAACTAATTTATATGCCATCATAGAGCCCTCATCTGGAAACAGATGCAGACACCCACAGCTAAACACTAAGCCAAACTCTTAGAATCCAGTGTCAGAGAGGAAGGAGATATAAGAAAAGGGGTCATTACCAAGCAGAAACCCACACAGACAGCTGACCTGAACAAGGGGAAGCTCATGGGAAACCAGTATATATCAACCCAGACCTCCTGAATGTAGGTCTTAGTTAGACAGCCTGGGCAGTCTAAGGAAACCAGGATGTATCCTTGGTGAGCAAAAGGACTTAGGGAGCACACTCCCCATGGAGGGATAGTCTCTTAGTCTAGAGGCAGGGCGTAGGATGTAGACCCTACTCCAAATGACTTGACAGATTTTGATGATCCCTCATGGAAGGCATCACCCTCCCTGTGCAGTGGGGGTAGGGCGAGGATGGGATGGGAGGGGGTGTCAGGGGACATGGGAGGGAACATGGGAGAGGGAACTGGGATCAATATGTAAAATAAGAAGAAGTAATAAATAAATAAATAAATAAATAAATAAAACACAGAGTTTTTACTTATTATGCAAGCTTTCCTTAGGTTATTCTTGTTCCTAAGTGGTTCTTATATCATAAATTTACCCAAAATTTTTAATCTACTGTTTTTATGTGCTTTCATTACCTTTACTCTATATACTCCATCTTGTTTCTTCTCTGTCTGTCTGGCTATTCCTCTCTTCTTCTCAGAGCTATCTGTCCTATGAAGTCTCACTTAACTTCTTCCTGTCTAGGTAATGGCCATTCACCTAACTATTAAACTATTAAACTAACTATTAAACTAATTACAGTGACATATCTTCACATAGTGTAAATGAATATGCCATATTTTATTATATAACATTTTAATATAAAATTATTTATTACCAAGAAGATACTATAAAGAGAATGAGAAGAGAAGCCATACACCAGAAGAAAATATTTTTAAAAGACAACTGATAAAGGACCTTTAATATATAAAAAATCCTCAAAAGTGCAACAATAAGCAAATGTAAAACCTGATTACAAAGTGATCAAAATACTTGCACAGATGCTTTATCAAAAAAGATACACAGATGACAAAGAAACATGTAAAAATGTACCATTCCATATGTTACCAGAGAATTAAAATCAAACAGTATAGTACTATATCTGTCCCTATTAAAGTAATGACAACCTATAACACTGACAATACCAATTCTATTGAAATGTGGAACAAAATGTTTCAGCTACCTGGAATTTAGCTTGGCACTGTATTATAAAATACTGAGCATACTGTTTTCCTAAGCAACCTAGCATTTTCACACCTTGGTGCTTATCCAGTAAGTTTCAATTTATGATTCCACAAAAATTGCAAACACAGAAGTTCATAATAAGTTTAGCCATAATTCGCTGTAACATAAAAGTGACGCAGATGCTCTTTTGTAGATGAATGGATAAGCCAACTGGTAATATAGAGAGTAGAATATAATTCAGGACTAAAATATGTACTATTGGGGATAAGTATGTAGGTCATTTACAGAATATTTACCTACTACACCTGTGGCTCTGAGTTCAATTTCTAGCACCAAGATAAAATAAAGTAAAATAAAATTATCTTACTATTAAACCCTGGAAACAAGTGTAGGACACTCAAGTGCATAGTGTTAGGTGGAAGAAGAGGCTTCACAATAGTTCAAACCACAGGACATTTTGGAAAAACAAATTATTGGTGGCAGTATGGGGATTAGTACTTGTCTGGAGTTAGAGAGAGGGTAAAGATGAGGACACAGAATAATTTTAACAAGAAAACAGATATTTATGTTACTGGATAGAAGTAATTATGTTTTTCCACACTAATATAGTAAAACAAGGCCTACAATATTATCTTTAGTGCTCCAGACACACTATCATTCATAAATAGATAAGCTTGAAAGAATATCCTTTAAGAAAAAACAAAATCCGCTTTTCTTGTTTCTCTAAAGCTCTACTTTATGTCTAAATATTTCTGGCTATTTCAAACCTACTATGATGGTTATACAAGAAAATCCAGAAGAAAGTAATCATTCAGAGGAATACATTGAAAAATCTCAGGACCCTGCCATTTTATAATATGCAGAAGCAATTCCAGCCAAGTGTCCTGCTCTTTTGCACCATTGGGCTGTAAATTTTTCTAACATCCTATTCAATTTATAATTTGCCAAGCAGCTTTGGCCCATATGTGCAAGACTGAGATCCAAGAGTTTCAGACAATATGCTCTCTTGAGCTTTATCATGTCCAACATTTTATTTTATTTGTGAATGGACAAGCAATTCATGGCTTCAGTATTCAACTCAAAGATGAGACTGTAAACATGCCAATTATAGTAGGCCAATCAGAATTATGGCACAGCAAAATGTAATACAAATAGGACCAGCAGGGTGAGACCATGTAGAGGCTCAGGGTTATTTTCATTATTATTGAAAAGATCAATTAAAAACTCATTGGGATTATCTGATCATATAGGCCCTGTTCAAAGTAAGCATGACCAGAAAATAATGTGGGGGAAAAATACTACTAACAGTAGAGTTTTTAAAATCAGTACATTTAATATAGTAAGGATTTCTAAAGAAAAAAATACTCAGGTATACAACCTTACTTTTTATAGTTGAAGGGAGTTGAAGGGCTGTTTCCTTTAATTTAAGCTCCCAACATTTACCCAAGGTTTGCTTAGGAGTTAAAAATGAATGGAGTCATTATAAGAGGTATAAAATTATAAAGCTCTACTTAATAAAATGCTTCTATCTACCTTGACTTAAGAAAAATAAAGAAAATATACTATTTTTTTTTTTTTTTTGGTATATGCCCAAGTGGAATTACTGGATCTTGGTATAGACTGATTCCATTTTCCTGAGGAACTGCCATACTGATTAACAAAGTGGCTGTACGAGATTTCACTTCCACCAGCAGCATAAACTGTTTTAGCCATTCAGACAGGAGTAAGATGGTATCTCAGAGTTGTTTGAGCTGCTTTTCCCTGATGGCTAAGGAAGTTAAACATGTTCTTAAGTGCCTTTCAGCCATTTTAGTTTCCTCTATTAAGAATTCTCTATTTAGTTCTATACCCCATTATTTAAAGTTGGATTATTTGGTGTTTTGGTGACTAGCTTCTTGAGTTCTTTGAATATTTTGGAAATCAGCCTACTGTCACATGTGGGGTTGGTAAAGATTTATTCCAATTCTGTGGGCTGTTGTTTTGTTTTGTTTTGTTTTGTTTTGTTTTGTTGCTTCTCGGTTTCCTCAGAGTCAGCACATTGAAACTGTAGTGCAGATAGGGCCAACTCTGTACCTCATGCTGGTAGGCAAATATGAATATGTACAAAAGTTTCCTGGGTAGTACTGGATTTAAAGGTATGAATATATCATGCAAAGCAGCTGAGGCTTGGAATTCTGAGAGATCAGGACAGGCAAGTGGTGAATATGTGGCCTTAGTTGCAGTAGGAACTTTTAAGGAGTAAGGTTTTACCTCCCCCTGCCTGGTCTTGTCCCACCACCGCGCCAGCCCCAATTAACACACAGAGACTCTGTATTTGATATAATGCTGTTGGCCCATTACTAGTTTCTTATCGGCTAGCTCTGTCTTAAGTATTAACCATTTCTATGTATTTCCACGTGGTCTTACCAAGAGCGGAGGAATGGTGGTTCTGTTCTCTCCAGACTCTCCATCTTGACTCTTCCTTACTACTTCCTCTTTCTTCCTTGTCTCCTAGTCCCTCCTATCTTCATTTCCTATTGGCCAACAGTGATTTATTCATTAACCAGCATGAGAAACATTTACAGAATGACATCTTCCATCAGGAACTCAAGCATATTAGAGATAATAGTACCATGGAATCACCACTGAGAAGATCAGAAGCTGTGAACTGGAGCCAGCCTAAGCCTATGAGAAAAACTGTGTTGGACTTTTGTTTTGGTTTCATATGATTGTTATTGTGCTCTGAATCATCTCTCTTGGAGCAATGAAGTATGTTACTTGTTTTGTATTTTACAAGAGCCTTCAGCTGAAAGATTTTGGATATTTTAGAGAGACTGAATATTTTAAAGAAACTTAACATTTATTATATTTAAGTTTTTAAAGACTGCAGGGCTTTAATACATGGAATATTTTATATAGCAATATTAATATTAATGTGCCATCCTGGAGTCAACGAGGAAAGAAATTACGTAGTAGAATAGTGATGTATTTGTATGTTAAGCTGACAAGTGGTTGATAGTGCTGACTAGTTTTTCATCACCTTGATACAAGCTAGAGTCATTTTGAAAGAGGAAATGTCAACTGAGACAATACTCCTACCAGATTGTCCTGTAGGTAAATCTCTGCACCATTATTTGACTAATGATAGACATAGGTAGTGTTAAGTCTCAAATCAAGGACAAATAGATAAGATGCCTATTTAACATGTCAATGTGAACTTGGATGCTAGTTTCCCAAGCATGCTGTAGGCCCTACCTTTTATAGAGTATGTCTGGCATATCTCAACTTTTACCTTAAACTTCTCCAGCATTGGGGCTAGGCTGCTCTTTCCCAAGTTGCCCCTCCCTATTTCATCCAGCAATTTTGGTAACCTGGGCTTTTTGTTGACCCTTTATTCTCTTGGTCTTCAGATTCTCCCTTCTCTTCTCCCCACTGTTCTTCTCACATGGCCCAGGATAGTGTCATGTTCACTCTAGACTCTCCTAGATATCCTTCCTTCTAGGTATGCTCTCCTCATATCTGCAATAATCCTTCTGCTTCACCATACATAGGAGCATTCCTGTCTACCTTTTATTTCATGTTTTCATTCATGTAGTCCCATCCTATTGGCTGGTGATACCATCCTGGCCAGATGATTCTTACTTGAACAAGAAATCAGGCTGAGCAAACTATAGAAAGATCTTTGGTAGCTCTTTGGTACCCATCTTGCAAAGAATCAAAAGGAGACTTATTCTTTCTTATGAATGCCTGGACTTAGCTTGGCTTGTTTCTAGCCAGCTTTTCTTAAAATATTCCATCTACCTTTTGCCTCTGGGCTTTTATCTTTCTCTATTATATATAGCTTTCTTTACTTCTTACTCTGTAGCTTGCTGTGTACCTGGGTAGCTAGGCCCTGATGTCCTTCTCTCCTTCTTTTCTCACTCCTTGATCCTCTTTTCCCAGATTTCTCCTCCTGTTCATTTTCTCTGCCTGACAGCCCTGGCTATCATTTCCTCTTCCTAGCTATTGGCTATTCAGCTCTTTATTAGACAAATTGGGTATGTTAGACAGGCAAAGTAACAGCATCACCTAGTTAACCAAATTCAGCATAAAAGAATGCTCCACATGTTTGCATCATTAAACAAATATTTCAAAGTGAAAATGAATGTAACACATCATCAACTAATATTGCGCAACAGGAGAATAAGCCAGTAACCAGAATTCCTCCGTGGCTTCTAATTTAGGTCTTGACCTCCATGTTCCTGCCTTCCTTTCATGTCCTGAATTCTCTCCATAATAAACTTCAACTTTAAGATAAAATAAATCATTTACTCCTTGAGTTGTTTTTTTTTATTCAGTGTTTTTAATCATAGCAATAGACATCTAAGATACTCACAAAGTTGGAAAATCCACTGACATGGATCAAGCCTTTGCTATGGTATTACTGATGAACTCATATTTATGTTACCTTCCCTTGTTTTGTTGAATTTGGATGATGATAATAGTGAAAAGTTGCATCCTATACTTTAGACCACCATGTATGGAAAAACAGCAAAAAAAAAAAAAAAAAAAAAAAAAAAAAAAAGGTGTTAGTTAACATCTAGTCAAACATTTTCCCTGACTCTTGGGGTTCATGGTAACAGTACCCTGTCTCTGTCTCTATCCCCTCTATTTCTCTCTGTTTCTTTTCTCCTTTCTCTCTCCCTCTCTCTCTTCCCTTCCTCCAGTAAAACTTCTCATGTAAGTTCTGTCTGCCTGGCAAATTAGTCCCTCACTGGCCATGAGGCTTCCCACCATGGTCCCTCTTGAGCAGTATTATAATAAAGAGGACTATCACCCCTGGTGCACAGAGCCTCATGTTGAGCACAGAAAACAGTAATCAGAGGTTAGAGGTGTATAATCAATAGGAGGTACATAAATGAGCTATTTAACTCTATACCTAATAGATACGTTTGTGTTAACAGACATCACATGAGTGCTACCTCATTAATAGTAAAGAGAATAAAAAAAAACTGGTCTCCAATACTTAGATTGAAAACCATAGTTATGTGGCTGAAAAATAAAGAAAGAATTATAATTCTTTTTGTCAGGTTCCCCAAGAAGTCCATTTTCACATTGTCAGGGAAAGCTAACATTCCCTCAGGGGATTGTAGAAAGTTCATACTTGTTGAAAGGAGTCATTCTCCTTACCTCTGGCAAATGGACATGTGCCTATTACATTGACGTAAGGCTGTGATGCCTATTAGCTTGTCAAGGTCAATGTTACCTCTAGGCCCCCCAATCCCTGCTCTAAAGCCTCCACTCCAATGCACAGTCCCTCTTCCTCACATTATTCCATTATAACCCTGGAAAATTTCCCTGTCACAGCTCTCTGTTTTTATTTTAACTTTTTCATTTTCACAACCATGGAGTGGCTGGCTATTTTTGGTTTCTTTAGTATGCCCATTTCATTCACTTTTCACTGAAAAATGCTCCTGGCTAAGCACACAGAAATCTTAGAAGCTGTAGTGCACTCTCAAGTTGACAGCACTCACATATTTCTATATAACCATTAATACATTATTTATTATGCAAAACAGTATTATCTATGATATTTAATACAACTAAAGAAATATATTGTTTCTTTACTGCCACCTCACTTTCAGAGAGCAAAACTGTGTATACAATCAGTGTTTAATATCAGCACAATAATTCAAAAGTGAAAGTAGTGATAGAGATCAGCATAACTGTATGCTGACTGTGAGCATTATATATGGTAGGAAGAGAAATAAAAGGAAATAAAGAGAAAGAGCAAATTTCTCCCACCAATTCCTGTCAATGTCTTAGAAGTACATGCATTGTAACTTGGATTTATGATGCTTATCTCTGCAGGACGACTTTGAGTTTCTGCTGGCAGGATCCTTGTCTGCCATAGCAGGGATTCTGCTAAAGAGGCCTAAGCTGGAGAGTACCAGGCCCAGGCTAGATGTGCCTATAGGCACAAGGAACATCCAGGGTCCCAACCTTCAGGATCTTTGACCCAAATAGCCAGTCTTCTACTGGAGACTGATCTCTGACCTCCATCCCAGGACCCCTGCCTGTGGAGAGACCTCCTAGAGAGCTTGGACCACACAGAGCTACAGACATCTAACCTCTGACCCACATAAGCCCACTGGGGAAGTACCATAGAGAGAGGGAGAGAACACCACCAACACCTACTGGAAGAAGTTATGGGAAGATGGCAATATGAGAAAACACCTAACAACAGAAAGACAAGCATGACACCACCAAAATCTAAGGAATCTACACCAACTAGCCCAGAACACAACAACAAAGCAAATGAAACAAAAGGGAATAATTTAAAAATTATCTTTATAAAAATGATACAGGCCCTCAAAGAAGATGTGAGAAAATCCTTTAAAGAAATGGAAGAAAAAACAAACAAAAATGGAAGAAATGAAAAAATTCCTTAAGGAAAGTAAAGAAACTACAGAAAGCCAAGAAAACACAATTAAGCAGGTGAAGGAAATAGTTCAAGACTTGAAAATTGAAATAGAGAAAATAAAGACGACAAAAACCAAAGGAATGGTGGGAATAGAAAAACTGGGCAAACGAACAAGAACTACAGACGCAAGCATAACCAACAGAATGAGATGGAAGAGAGAATCTCAGGCACAGAAGATAAACTAGAGGAAATAGATTCATCGACCAAAAAAAAAAAAAAAAAATCGTGAATCCAACAAATCCTTAACACAAAACATCCAGAAAATATGGAACACTGTGAAAAGGTCAAACCTAAGAATAATAGGCTTAGAAGAAGTTGAGGGAGCCCAGCTCAAATGTGCCGAAAACATATTCAACAAAATCATCGAGGAAAACTTTCCCAGTCAGAAGAAGGACATGGCCATGAAAGTACAAGAAGCATACCAAACCCCAAATAGGCTGGACCAAAGAAAAAAGACCCCTCAACATATAATAATCAAAATACCTAGCATACAGGATAAGGAAAGAATATTAAGAGCAGTAAGAGCAGTGAAGGAAAAAGGACAAGTAACATATAAAGGCAGACCTATCAAAAGTACACCTGACATCTCCATGGAAACCCTCAAGACCAGAAGGTCCTGGATAGATGTTCTAAAAGTATTAAGAGAACACGGATGCCAGCCTAGGCTACTATATCCAGCAAAACTCTCAATCAATATAGATGGAGAGAACAAGATATTTAATGACAAAACCAGATTTTCCCAATATGTATCTATAAATCCAGCCCTACAGAAAGTATTGGAAGGAAAACTCCAACCCAAGGAAGTTAACTACACCCACAAACATGGAGGCAACAGATAATCTAACTACAACAGAAACCAAGGGTAAGCAGGACAATATCACTGTCAACAACAAACCTAAAACAAACAAGCATCAACAATCAATGTTTCTTACTCACCCTCAACATTAATGGTCTTAACTCACCTTTAAAAAGACACAGGCTAACAGAATGGATGTGAAGACAGGATCCATCGTTCTGAAGCAAACAAGAAACACATCTAAGCTTCATCGATAGACATTACCTCAGGGTAAAGAATTGGGAAAGGTCTTCCAATCAAATGGAACCAAGAAGCAAGCAGGCATGGCAATCCTAATATCTAACAAGTTAGACTTCAACCAAAATTAATCAAAAGAGATGAAGATGGTCATTTCATATTCATTGCAGGAGAAATCCATCAACACAAAGTCTCAGTTCTGAACATCTATGCCCCAAATACAAAGGCACCCACATTAGTAAAAGAAACATTACTAAAACTCAAAGGTCACCTAAAACCTCACACAATTATAGTGCCAGACTTCAACACAGCACTCTCCCCATTAGACAGAAACACCAGTCAAAAGCTTAACAAGGGAACAAAAGAACTAACAGAAGTTATGTCTCAACTGGCTTTAACAGACATCTATAGAACATTCCAACAAAACTCAAAAGAATATAACTTCTTCTCTGCTCTACATGGAACCTTCTCTAAAACTGATTACATACTAGGTGTCATAACAAACCTCAACAGATATAAGACAATTGGAATAGTCCCCTGTATCTTATCAGACCACCATGCTTTAAAATTGGAATTCAACAACAACACAAATCCCAGAACCCTACAAACTCATGGAAACTGAATTGCATCACACCTGGGTCAAAGAAAAAATAAAGAAAGAAATTAAGTACTTTCTAATATCCAATGAGAATGAGGACACAACATACCAAAACTTATGGGACACCTTGAAAGCAGTGTTACTATGGAAGATCATTGATATAAATGCCCATATGAAGAAAACAGAGGATAGTCACATAAGAGAATTAGCAGAAAAAGCCTTAGAACAAAAAGAAGCAAATTCACCCTGGAGGAGTAGATACCAGGAAATAATCAACTTGAGGGATGAAATCAACAAAATAGAAACCAGAAAAATAATACAAAAAAATTAATGCATCAAAGAGTTGTTTTTTTTGAGAAAATCAACAAGATAGACAAACCTTTATCCAAACTAATGAAAAACCATAGAGAGTATATGCAAATTAACAAAATCAGAAATGAAAAGGGGAACATAATAATGAACAAAGAGGATATCCAGTCAATTTTCAGGTCATACTTTGAAAACCTGTACTCCACAAAAATTGAAAATTAATAGGAAATGTACAAATTTCTAGATAACTATCACTTACCAAAATTAAATCAAGAACAGACAAACAACTTAAATTGACCTATAACCCACAATGAAATAGAAGCAGTCATCGAAAGCCTTCCAACCAAAAAAAGTCCAGGGCCAGATGGATTCAGCACAGAATTCTACCAGACATTCAAGGAAGAACTAATACCACTACTCCTCAAACTGTTCCACAAGATAGAAACAGAAGGTTCATTGCCAAACTCTTTTTATGAGGCCATAATAACTTTGGTACCCAAACCTCACAAAGACACAACTAAGAAAGAAAACTACAGACCAATATCCCTGATGAACATTGATGCAAAAATACTCAATAAAATACTGGCAAACCGAATTCAAGAATACATCAGAGAAATCACCCACCATGAACAAGTAGGCTTCATACCTGAAATGCAGGGATGGTTTAACATACGAAAATCTATCAACGTGATCCACCATATAAACAAACTGAAAAAAGAAAAACCATATGATTATCTCCCTAGATGCGGAAAAAAGCCTTCGACAAAATTCAACACCCGTTCATGATAAAGGTCATGGAAAGGTCAGGGATAACAGGAACATACATAAACTTAATAAGAGCAATATACAGCAAAACAACTGCCAATATCAAACTGAATGGAGAGAAACTTAAGCCAATTCCTATAAAATCAGGAACAAGACAAGGCTGCCCTTTCTCTCCACATCTCTTCAATATCGTACTAGAAGTTCTAGCTAATGCAATAAGACAACAAAAGGAGATCAAGGGGATCCAAATTGGAAAGGAAGAAGTCAAAATGACTCTATTTGCAGATGATATGATAGTTTACATAAGTGACCCAAATAAACTCTACCAGGGAACTTCTACAGCTGATAAACACCTTCAGCAAACTAGCAGGATACAAGATAAACTCAAAAAAATCAGTAGCCCTACTTTTTTCAGATGACAAAGAGACAGAGAAAGAAATCAGAGAAACATCACCCTTTACAATAGCCACAAGGAACATAAAGTATCTTGGTGTAACATTTACCAAACAAATAAAAGACCTATATAATAAGAACATTGTGGCTCTAAGGAAAGAAATTAAAGAAGATACCAGAAAATGGAAAGACCTCCCATGCTCTTGGATAGGTAGGATAAACAGAGTAAAAATGGCAATCTTGCCAAAAGCAATCTACAGATTCAATGCAATCCCCATTAAAATCCCACCACAATTCTTCACTGATCTTGAAAGGATAATAATCAACGTTATATTGAAAAACAAAAGACCAGGGATAGCCAAAACAACCCTATTCAATAAAAGAACTTCAGGAGGCATCCCCATTCCTGACTTTAAGCTCTACTCTACTACAGTGCTATAGTTCTGAAAATAGCCTGGTATTGGCATAAAAATAGACAGGTAGACCAATGAAATCGAATTGAAAATCCTGATATTAACCCACGCACCAATGAACACCTGATTTTCGACAAAACAGCTAAAATTATACAATGGGGCAAGGACAGCATCTTCAACAAATGGTGCTGGCACAATTGGATGAGGGTGTGTAGAAGACTGCAAATAGACCCATGTCTGTCGCCATGCACAAAACTCAAGTCCAAATGGATCAAAGACATCAACATCAATCCAGCCACATTGAAGGTCTTAGAAGAGAAATTAGGAGGTATCCTTGAAAAAATTGGTATAGCTCTTCTGCCAGCTATTGGCCAGAGGTGAGTCTGGGCCCAATCAGGGCTGCCTGTCCCCTACAACCTCTTTTCTCCCCTCCCCTGCTTGAACTCCCTGGGTTGGCCCCTGATCCTGCTGATCCTGTCTCTGGTCCCCATCTAAGCACCCTTGGAGCTCTGATACACCCCCACCCATCCCCACTGCCAGCCTACCCCCCCTACCCTGTGCCCTACCCCACCCACGGTCCTGCTGCTCTGGTTGAGCACTGGGACAGAGGGTGGAGACAACAGTCCACACTACTTCGGAGACTTCTCAGAGCAACTCTGAACAAAGGAGACCTAACTATCCTTGAGGGACCACTCACCACTGGCTTGGTCTCTGACCCTGCCTCCAGTCCTCTGCTGGAGTCCCAGGGCCCTCCCAGGGATCCGCCTATCTCTGCAGGCCCACTCCCAGTTCCTGCAGGCAAGATCCTTGACCTCCAGTTCCTGGCCTTTCCCAGGTCTCAGCTGGAGAGCTCCAGTTTCCACTGAGATCCCACTATCCTGCAAAACCTTCACAAGTCCCAGCTCAGCCCCTGCCCTCTTCTGCCAGCTAATGGTGAGAGCTATTGGCCAGAGTTATTGGCCAGACGACCACTGTGAGTACCTGCTTACATCTTCTGGATCCTTATCCTTGACCCCATCCCTGGATCTCTGTCTGCGGAGAAACCTCCTAGAGAGCTTGGACCACACAGAACTACAGATATTGAATCTCAGACCCATATAAGCCCATCAGGGAAGTACCATAGAGAGAGGGGGGATACACCACCAACACCTACTGGAAGAAGCTATGGGAAGAAGGCAATACAAGAGAACACCTAACAACAGAAAGACAAACATGACACCACCAGAATCTAGGGAATCTACACCAACTAGAATGGAACACAACAACAAAGCAGAGGAAGCAGAAGGGTACGACTTAAAAATTACCATCATAAAAATGATATAGGCCCTCAAAGAAGATGTGAGAAAATCCCCTAAAGAAATGGAGGAAAAAACAAACAAAAATGTGGAAGAAATGAACAAATTCCTTAAGGAAAGTACAGAAAGCCAAGAAAAAACAATTAACCAGGTGAAGGAAACTGTTCAAGACTTGAAAACTGAAATAGAGAAAATAAAGGCAACACAAACGGAAAGAATGCTGGAAATTGAAAAGCTGGGCAAAAAAATCGGCAACTATGGACACAAGCATAACCAATAGAATTCAAGAGATGGAAGAGAGAATCTCAGGAACAGAAGATAAACTAGAAGAAATAGATTCATCGACCAAAGATAATCATAAATCCAACAAATCATTAACACAAAACATCCAGGAAATGTGGGACACCATGAAAAGGCCAAAACTAAGAATAATAGGCATAGACGAAGGTGAGAAAGCCCAGCTCAAAGGTGCTGAAAACATATTCAACAAAATCATCGAGGAAAACTTCCCAAATGTGAAGAAGGACATTTCCATGAAAGTACAAGAAGCTGGACTCCAAATAGGCTGGACCAAAGAAAAAAGACCCCTCAACATATAATAATCAAAATACCTAGCATACAGAATAAAGAAAGAATATTAAGAGCAGCGAAGGAAAAAGGACAGGTAACATATAAAGGCAGACCTATCATAATTACACCTGACTTCTCCATGGAAACGCTCAAGGCCAGAAGGTCCTGGATAGATGTTCTAAAAGTATTAAGAGAACATGGATGCCAGCCTAGGCTATTATATCCAGCACAACTCTCAATCAATATAGATGGAGAGAAGAAGATATTTAATGACAAATCAGATTTTCCTAATATGTATCTACAAATCCAGCCCTACAGAATGTATTGGAAGGAAAACTCCAACCCAAGTAAGGTAACTATGCCCACAAAAATGTAAGCAACAGATAATCCAACTACACCAGAAACCAAGGAGTGAAGCAGAACAAATATATTCACACACATCTATAGAACATTCCATCCAATGACAAAAGAATATACCGTCTTCTCTGCTCCACATGGAACCGTCTCTAAAATCGACCACATACTAGGTGACATAACAAACCTCAACAGATACAAGAGAATAGGAATAGTCCCCTGTATCTTATCGGACCACCATGCATTAAAATTGGAATTCAATAACAACACAAACAGCAGAAACCCTACAAACTCATGGAAACTGAACAATGTGCAATTGCACCACTCCTGGGTCAAAGAAGAAATAAAGAAAGAAATTAAGGACTTTCTAATTTTCAACGAGAATGAGGATACAACATACCCGAACTTATCGGACATCTTGAAAGCACTTCTACGAGGGACGTTCATTGCACTAAGTGCCCATATGAAGAAAACAGAGGATAGTCACATAAGAGATTTAACAGCCCAACTGAAAACCTTAGAACAGAGAGAAGCGAATTCACCCCGCAGAAATAGACGCCAGGAAATAATCAACTTGAGGGCTGAAATCAACAAAATAGAAACCAGGAAAACAATACAAAAAATCAATGCAACAAAGAGTTGGTTTTTTGAGAAAATCAACAAGATAGACAAACCTTTATCCAAATTAACGAAAAAGCAGAGACAGAACATGCAAATTAACAAAATCAGAACCGAAATGGGGAACATAACAACAGACACAGAGGAAATCCAGACAATTTTCAGGTCATACTTTGAAAATCTGTATTCCACAAAAATTGAAAATTCAAAGGAAATGGACAAGTTTCTGGATAACTATCACTTACCAAAATTAAATCTAGAATAGACAAACAACTTAAATAGACCTATAACCCGCAATGAAATATAAGCAGATATTAATCCATGCACCTATGAACACCTGATTTTCGACAAAACAGCTAAAATCATACAATGGGGCAAGGACAGCATCTTCAACAAATGGTGCTGGCACAATTGGATGATGGTGTGTAGAAGACAGCAGATAGACCCATGTCTGTCGCCATGCACGAAACTCAAGTCCAAATGGATCAAAGACCTTAACATCAATCCAGTCACATTGAAACTCTTAGAAGAGAAAGTAGGAGGTACCCTTGAAAAAATTGTTATAGGAGACTGCTTCTTGAACATAACTCCAGGGGCACAGACACTGAAAGAAACAATTAATAAATGGGACCTTTTCAAACTTAGAAGCTTCTGTAAGGCAAAGGACACAGTCGACAAGACCAAACGGCAGCCCACAGACTGGGAAAAGATTTTCACCAACCCTATATCCGAAAAAGGGGTGATCTCCAAAATACACAAAGAACTCAAGAAACTAGTCAACAAAACACCAAATAACCCTATTAAAAAAATGGGGTACAGAACTGAAGAAAGAATTCTCAATGGAGGAAATCAAAATGGCTGAAAGACACTTAAGAAAATGCTCCACATCCTTAGCTATCAGGGAAATGCAAATCAAAACAACTTTGAGATACCATCTTACCCCTGCCAGAATGGCTAAAATTAGAAACACCAGTGATGACTTATGTTGGAGAGGATGTGGAGAAAGTGGAACACTCCTCTACTGCTGGTGGGAGTGCAAACTCATACAGCCATTTTGGAGATCAGTATGGTGCTTCCTCAGGAAAATGGGAATTAGTTTACCACAGGACCCGGCAATCCCCCTCTTAGGCATATACCCAAAGGATTCACATCCATGCAACAAAGACATCTGTTCAACTATGTTCATAGAAGCACTATTTGTAATAGCAAGAAACTGGAAGCAACCTAGATGCCCCTCAATTGAAGAATGGTTAATGAAGATGTGGCACATCTACACAATGGAATACTACTCTGCAGAAAAAAATAATGGTATCTTGAAATTCGCAGGCAAGTGGATGGCACTTGAAGAAACAATCCTGAATGAGGTAACCCAGTCACAAAAAGAGGAACACAGTATGTACTCACTCATATATGGATTTTAGAACTAGATCAAATGATCACCAGCCTATAATTCACATCACCAGAGGAACTAGGATACAAGGTGTATTCTAAGAGATTCATACAAAGCCCCTCACAAAACTGGGAAGGGACAGGTCCCCCAGAGCTCAGGTGAAGTGGGGGAAGACAGCGAATGGAGAGAGAAGTAGGAGAAAATGAGGGGGAGGAAAGGAAAACCTGTGCGACCAGGAAGATTGAGCCTGGTTAGGAATAGAAGATAGGAAAGAGAGAGAGAGAGAGAGAGAGAGAGAGAGAGAGAGAGAGAGAGAGAGAGAGACAGAGACAGAGAGACAGAGACAGAGAGAGAACATAAAAGAGGAAGCCAATATTGGTTTGAAGATAAAATTTAACACAAAGAAATGTCGTGAGAACTACAAGAATGCTCCCAACTAACAATCTCAGCTTCCGTGGAAAGGCTATCATAAATGCCCTTCCAGGAGAGTGAGATCAACAACTAACTTATCAATGGGGCCCTCAACTAATGACTATTGAAAATAGGAGCAAACACCCATACATAAACACTGAGTCGAACTAGACTGCAGAAGCAGATGGCGAGGAGAAGACCACGCGGCATAAGCACATAGAGACAGCTTACCTGAACAAGGAGGAGCTAAAGGGCTCCCAGACTGATACCTGGGAAGCCAGCATGGGACAGACTTAGGCCCCCCTGAATATGGGTCTCATCCAGAAAGACTGAGCAGTCTAAGGGACCTCAGGCAGTGGAGCCAGGATGTATCCCTGGTGCACAAAAGGACTTTGCGAACATATCCCCCATGGAGGGATAACTGCCTTATTCTAGAGATAGGAGAGAAGCCCTAGTCCCTACTTCAAATGACCTGACAGACCCCTCTCAAAGGTAGGGGAAGTGTTCTGTTCTTGTTTTTACAGGAAAACAGAGAAAACCTATCATCAAACAGCCAAAAGACAATGAACATGTAGGTGCCTACAGAAGGGAAGACAGCTCTTCAGAAACAATCACTTAAGGAAGCAGAATCTGATATATGGTAAAAAAAATATTTAATTGTAGTAAACTATTTCTATATAGAAATCTATTTCTCTCTACTATCCAGTATTCCTGAAGTCCCAAATTTTGTAAACCAATCCTGGCTTTGGAGTTGGATTTGGCTTTCCTTCTCTAAATTCAAGCATGTTGTTAAGATTAAATTCATGGTTTCTGCCTTAAATCAAGAAGCCAATTGGTGTAAGACAAAAGGAAACAAAATCTGGGGACTCATATCTTATGCAATTTTCTCTCTGAAATCCTAATTTTCTCACATACTTTTAATGCTTATTGTTGTCTTTCCCTAATGCATACCTTAAAACTTGAAAATTTTACTTTAATATTGATGTGTAACTTTTCCACAAGGAATAATAACAATTCCTAACAGCAGTCTTTCAACTTTCCTGAAAGAAGATGGGGCCCCACATCATCATTTCCACTTGACTCAACCTGATGCATCGGAACTACAAACATCACTCTAAAACCGGTTTGAGACTGTTTTGCTCGAGACAACTCATGACTAGCTAGCTATAATGGTGCACCTTTTTATTACACCCTGGCCAGTTTCAAATAGAACTACAGTCAAGAATTTTCTGCCACACAGTGACTAACTACATATGTCACAGCCAGTTCTGTTGAGAAATTTGGTTGCTAAAAATTTTCTTCCTACAGGATCCATTGGAACAATCATCGTCCCATTTCAGCAGGAAGTAATCTTAATATGACTACGCCCCCTTTCCCTACCCTTGGTTGAAAGACACTTAAGAAAGGCATCAACATCCTTACCTATGAGGGAATTGCAAATCAAAACAACTTTGAGACACCATCTTCTTCCTTCCAGAATGGGTAAAATTAGAAACACCAATGACAACTCATTCTGGAGAGGATGTGGGGAAAGGGTAACACTCCTCCACTGCTGGTGGGAGTGCAAACTCATACAGCCATTTTGGAGATCAGTTTGGCATTTCTTCAGGAAAATGCTAATTAGTTTACTACAGGACCTGGCAGTCCCTCTCTTAGGCATATACCCAAATGATCCACATCCATGCAACAAGGACATGTGCTCAACTATGTCCATAGCACCATTATTTGTAATAGCAGTAACCTGGAAGCAACCTAGATGCCCCTCAATTGAAGAATGGATAAAGAAGATGTGACACATCTACACAATGGAATACTAGTCTGCAGAAAAAAATAATGGAATTTTGAAATTACCAGGGAAGTGGATGGCACTTGAAGAAACCATCCTGAATAAGGTAACCCAGTCACAATAAGAGGAACATTGTTTGTACTCGCTCATATACAGATTTTAGCCCTAGTGCAAAGGACCACCAGCCTATAATTCACACCACCAGAGGAACTTGGATACAAGGTGTATTCTAAGAGATTAATATAAAGTCCCTCACAGAAGGGGGGAGAGGCAAGTCCCCCATAGCACAGGGGAAGTGAGGGGCTCAATGAATGGAGAGAGAAGTAGGAGAAAGGGAGTGGGAGGAGAGGAAAACTTGTGTGACTAGGAAGATTGAGTCAGGGTAGGAATAGAAGACATAAGAGAAAATTGAACCCGAGGAACGGTCTAGAGACCTATAAGACTGCTGCCAACTAACAATTTGAGCCACTGTGGAAAGGCTATGTAAATGCCCTTCCTGGACCATGAGATCAACAACTAACTTATTCATGGAGCCCTCATCTAATACCTGTTGGAAACAGACACAAACACCCATACCTAAACACTGAGTCAAACTAGAATGCAGATGCAGATGGAGAACAGGTTGCAGAAACACAGAGCCAACTGACCTGAACAAGGAGGTGCTGACAGGCCCCGCAGACTGATAGCTGGGAATCCAGCATGGGAGTGACTTAGGCCCCCCTGAATATGGGTCTCAGCCTGAAGGAGTGAGCAGTCTAAGTGACCTCAGACAGTGGAACCAGGATGTATCCCTGGCGCACAAAAGGACCTTGTGAACACATCCCCCATGGAGGGATAACTGCCTTAACCTAGAGACAGGAGAGAAGTCCTAGTCCCTACTTCAAATGACCTGACAGACCTACATGACCCTACCTGGATGGCATTGCCCTACATGTGGAATAGGGGTGGGCGGGATGGGAGGGGAGGGTGGTCAGGGTGCATTTGAGGGGGCAGAGAGGGTAAAAGGGACAAGGGAAGGAGGGTGAGGTAACTGGGATCGACATGTAAAATAATAAATTAAATTAAAAAAAGAAAAAAAAAAAAGGAAGTGCACAAAAATAAAGGAAAGTGTCAAATGCCAACTGGAGTAAATTTGGAACATTGTAAAAATAATAATAATAAAAAAAGACTGGTTTGAGAAGGGTCATTAGACATTCATTGGATATTTTAGACACTTCTCATATACCTCCCCACCATCTGAATGCTGCAATTGAATATGATTTCTGGGGTATCTGTATTGAAAGAATTCAAGATTTATTGAATGAGTTCTCTATTCATATAGTTATAAGAAATTGTCACTGGTGCTGGGCTGATATTTTTCAGTGATGTAGCAGTTTTTGTGCCACCCACTCTTCTATAGGTGTTCCTTTGGCAATGACATGTTGTAACCCAAATAAACTCATTGGTTTCCCAAGTAGGAGTTTGGTAGAATAGTTACTTTGATCACCTTGGTATTATCCATGGGTGAATAAATATTTATGTCTCCTCAGGGAACATTCAAAAAATAATCTATGCGTATAGACACTGTGGTAGACATTTTATAGGGACAAACTGAATCAACCACCACAAACCCTGATAAAGCTGCCTCTCTTACAATTCCATGAGGAAACATTAAAGGTTGAATTAACTTACCTAGGTCATCACATGATGCATCTGTGATTTGGTCTGCTATGGCACGGTGTATTCTTGATCTTTCTGTTCCTCAGGGTATTCTCTTTCTTTATTGGCCTCTACTTTTGGTAACACCCATAGTGATGTTTTAGTTGGCTCTGAACAGCTCAGACTTGTATTCTGTGAGGGAGATTCTCAAGGTCATGTGTGGTGATGACTCTAACCTAAAGAGATACAAAGCCATCACGTTCAAGTAAAATATTCATACTGGGGTAAAACTTTCACTTAAAAATTTGTTTTTCTTTTAATTAGTCCAGGGTTGTTTATCTCTTCAAATCTTGGCTTTATATGAAATGGAGAAAAATTGAGCATCTCAGGACAAAGCACATGTTCAAAATACCTTTTGTTATTTCAATTGCTGAACTCAACTTGCTGTTCCTATGTGGAAGTTACAGGTGTTGGACTTGAGGATGTTTTGAAGTCATGTAGTTAATGTTTTGGCATTAGTCCTTTGACCAGAGTAAAGGGAAGAACAAAGGGCTAATGAAGAGCTTAACTTATAAACCCACACCTCAAGAATACAGCCTGGTAAAGAACTGCCACACAAATCCTTCCGATTGGAATATGGACATGGCTCAGCTGGAACTGAAATTCTAGACATATGACGTGGGTTACTTCATGGCTGGGCTTGAACAATAATAGCAGGCTATAGATAAGCATTTGGGGAGTTATATGACCTTTTTATATATCAACCAGGAGTATGGAAGTGTCTTCATATCTCCATCTGTCTTTTAGCTGTAATCTATAAAAACATAAAGGAGACTGTTTTCATCTCCTTTCTTGGGGACTAGAGATGGCAATGGGCAGCACCACATGTTAAGAATGAGGTTTGTTTGTTTTTCAGAAAATATTGTTTCCCATTCTCTATTTCCATTGTAGTTATTTCGATGGAGAGAAAACATATAATTTGAAAGTTGCAAAAGAAAGAAAGTTGATGAATGAATATCCTGCTAGGTTATAAATTTAAACCAGTAAAAGTTATGAACTTTTGAGCTAAAGGTCCAAAGTGTGGTTTTGACTTTGCCACTTTTTATCATTATAGTGATCTATTTGATTCCATGAATAATTTTTCTTCTTCCTTTTTCCTTTTCATTAAAAATAGATCTGTTTTCTTTCTCTCTCTTCCTTGTGTCCTTCATTCTTTCCTCCCTCCCTCCTGCTCTTCCTTCCTTCTTTCCCTTTTAGATAAAGAAGAGTTAATTTGGCTTAGATGGAGAAGACTCCATGATGTTAGGGAAACATGCCAGTAAGCAGTCAATATGTAGCTGGAGTAGGATGCTGGCAATTCCCATCTCAAACCATAAGCACGAAACAGAAAGAAGAACTAGAAATGGTACAGATTTTTAAATTCTCAAAGGATGCCTTCAGTGACTTATTTCCTCCAACAAGGTCATACCTCCTAAGCTTCCTCAAATAGCACCAGAAATTGGTAAACAAATATATGAGCCTTAATGCTGTCTGACAAGCATGTCTGCTGAAGTACTTTTTTTAAAAAAATTACATCTAGAGCAAAACCCACACCTCAAAACCAATCTATTTATGAGTGCCATAATATTTTCATATTTCCATTCACCATTATTCTATTAATAGTGAACAGAAATCCATATCAGTTTGGAAACTACATTTCTTTTCATGCAATATATTTTGATTATATTTTTCTTTTCCCCAAATTCTCCAAGATCCACTCCCCCATCTAAATTTATACGCTTGCTATGCCAACCTCTAGATTCAGTTTACTGATTTGATTAGTGATTGTGATGTTGTATCCTTCAGGAATTCTTATTTTAAGCATTTAGTGGTCCAGATCCATGGAAGATTAAAGTCCTTATTAAACATGTTTTTCTTGGTTCTGTGCCCTTTTTGATACATACTACATCTAGAAAAGTATAATGAAGGTTTGACTTTATAGACAAGATTAAATAAACTTAATAATATGTACAGCTCATTTATTTGTCTTATGAAATGTTACTTTTATCTAGAAGAGTTTACAGAACACCATTATCTATTTTGAATTTATTTGTACCTAAATAATCTCTCTGATCGACTGAGGGCCCCAGTTAATACCCTAATCCCTTTTCTTCCCTATTATTTACAGCAACTTTATTCTAGAAATTTGAATTAACCATGTGATTTATTTTAGCTAGAGATGCCCTGTATCATATATGACACAAGTAGTGGGTTCAAGAGTAATTGAGATATTGTGTGCTCCCTTAAGAATATGCAGAGGTTCAGGCAGTGGTGGCACACACCTTTAATCCTAGCACTCAAAAGGCAGAGGCAGGTAGATCTCTGTGTGTTTGAGGCTAGCCTGAATCTACAAAGCTACTCAGATAAACCCAGTCTTGGAAAACAAACAACCAACCAAACAAAAAATATGCTTAGAAACATATTAAAAGAAGTTTTGGTACATGATTTTATTCCTAACACTTGGAAAGCAGGGGTAGGCAGATATCTGTGAGTTTGAGGCCAGCCTGCTTTGAGGGAGGAATTCTAGGTCAGCCAAACTAAACAGAGAAGCCCTGTCTCAAAGAAGCATGCTACATACATACTTTCATACACACATATATGTATGCTCAGGGTAGTTTTGTCCTACCTTGATAAGCTTACAGTTTTGGAGCACATTCTAGATCACTACATGCTTTTGAGCCTTGCAGAGATCATCAAAACAACATAAGTAGAAAATGTTTTATTAAAATAAATTTGGTATGTGTGGAACACAGCTATTGCAGAAATGGGAGTAGATGCTCCTCCTATGAACACTCTAGCATCAGAAAATAATGTGTACACTTCAGCCATTTATTCTTAGGGGAAATGACAGTCATATGGTGTTGTTAGAATTCTTCTGAAACCCATCCTCTGCTCTTGTAGGGATCCACTCAGAGATACGTGGCATCCTTTTATATGTTTACTTTTACTTCATTCAGTACCAAGAACAGCTATTTATGAACATAGAGTGCAAATGCTGTCCCCTATTCCTTTTTTGTACTTTTTTTTCTTACTTGTTAGAGGTTTGGTTAGTGGGATCCTTGGGTCAAAAGTCTGAGGCAATCTAGTGAGTGACATCTCTAATTCTCCATCTGAAAATGTTCTAAAAGCAGCATCAATTTCCAGACATGCATGAGTAAGGCAGAAAGTCCTTGAGAAGATCAGCCTGCCACTTGACAGTGCATCTTAGAAAAGCTTCATCAACAACACTCATTACTGCCAAGAAGCACTCTACCTCTCTAGATTGAGGACAAGCCATCTCTCAGCCTGACTCAAAGACTCAAAAGCAACAGATTCACAAACCAAACATTTCATGTCTGACTCTAGATGCTTTTTACTGAGTTAACAGGCAATGCCTCTGTTCCTACAAAGTTAAAATTTATGTATTAGAGATGAGGGCTTTTGTCTCAAGCTATGACAGCAGACATGGAATAAACTGCATCACAGTGCAGTGGCACTTTCATAGGAGTAATTACAGATTTACTCATCTATACTAAATTGGGATATTTGTACAAATTGGTATATAAAATGAATAATGTCAAATAAGTAAGGAAAATGGCATACATCAAGCAACTGGAAAATTATGGTAACTCTTTGCATAGATGCTTTGTATTTAGTTGGAAATCATAAGTTCTTCCTTTAGATGTCTGACTACAAAAGCTTGAAATTTAATACTTTTTAGAACAATGGAAGTGTTATAATTGATAAAAAAAAAAAAGAAGGAAGCCTGGATCTTTACTGATTACCAGTTGCCAAGTGCCAGTGATTGGTAGATAAAGCACAGAGGAGATAGTAACAGCGAGGACACTTGCTAAACATTTTTCTACAGATAAAGGAGACTTGAATTGCCTGGCAACACTGTATGTAAAATGCAAATACATAGCATATCATGATGGGCTTTATTACCTATTCTCTTCCAATTGTTCTTCCTTCAGCTTTTTTTCTGTAAGGTGGGGTATGGAGACCTGTGTGATTGGTCCCACCATGAAGATAAAGGGTGGGGCATAGAACCAATTGGACTGAAATTTAATTTACATTTCTCCATCTTTGATATGCACAGCCTTTTATGGCTCAGAGTTTCAAGAGTTTAACTTATGAAGTGGAAAATGGGAAAATAACAATTAACATGGGTTATTGAAAAGAATTAAGGAAACCTATTCATGTTCGTTGCTACTATTCACAATAGGTAGGGACTGATGATGGACTAGATTTCCATTAATTGATTAATAAGTAATGATATTGTGGCATATTTACAAAATGGGATATTTTTCAACTGCTAAGAAAAAATGAAAATTCTCAGGTAAATGATGGAGCTGGAAACAGTCGTTTTGTTTTAGGTCATCACTAGAATAGAATAGCTATTTTCCTAGGATTTATGTTGAGTGTTTCTTTTGCTTTCCATGCATTTTAACTTTTAGAGAAGTTCATGGTTGTGGTCGTAAGGCCTGGGAATAAAAGATGATTTTAGTACTTAGATTTCAGAGTGGCTCTATGAATCTACAAACTAGCTAATGTAACCCCATTTCTTGGGCATTTGCCTTTAATGGCTGGCTGACCTGTTAACTGATTTTTATAATGTGTTTGAGTTTCTTCTATTCATCAGTAGCTAATGATTACTATCTAGATGAAGGGCATCAGTTGAGAGGGAGAGAAAAAACCAGATGTGTTTAAAAGATGAGAACTTTCTTTTTTAAGAAAATCACTTTTATATTCTTATTTTTTAATTTGGGACTATGGGAGAGTGATAGCTATATAAGGAAAGTGAGCCAAGATCCACACCATGGGAGAAAAGTTGCTTTATTATATATATATATATATATATATATATATATATATATATATATATGTGTGTGTGTGTGTGTGTGTGTGTGTGTGTGTGTGTGTGTGTGTGTGTGTGTGTGTGTGTGTGAGTGTGTGTGTGTGTGTGTGTGTGTATGTATGTATGTATGTATATACTTTGGCTGTATCTTCATAAGACTCTCATCAACTGATAATCACAAGATCAGAGGAGGCTGAATATCTGAGAATTCGTCTGCAGAGAGAATGTTGGTCATTTTTAAATCAGAATGGAAAAACTGGAGTGTTCCTATTTGTCTAATTTAACTATTTTAACTTACCATTAAGGTTTAAAGTATTATCTGTAAAGATGTCATAGCACTTTGTTTTAATACCTCAGCTCTTGAGCTAAGCTCAGAACTATCCATCTAAAATGTTGTGTACCTGTTTTAAAATATAGGCATGCAGAAGTCATTCCTAGGGCTCTCTCCAGAAGGACACATATGCAGCTATAAATAAACCATATTAGAAGTAACTAATAAAATTTTCCTTTAAAATGCAGAGAAGAGTAACTGTTCTTAATTTTTTTCTGGATTGTAATTTTCTGTTATTATGAGAAGTAATAAGGGATTAGATGTATTATCAATATGTAAGACATTCCTTTCTTTATCCTATTATCTTTCTTCATATCAGAAATCTCTGTAGAATATAAAACAAAGCACCAACATTGAAAAAAAAAACCCTCAGATTTTGACCTTGTTATACTCACAAAGATGGATTTTTATTTTTTATTGGATGTTACTTGATCAAATAGGAAAATGTCTCTCTGTAGGATCCTTCTTAAGGGATATGGGCAAGGAAGGTGCCTTGATTGAAGTGGTATATATAGGTACTAGCCATTCAAGTCCAAAAAAGCTTCATCTCAGATCCCTGGAAGCTTTGATCCCAACACTGATGAGCTGTCTGTTCTTCTTTGACATAGTGACACATACACACAGGTACCTTCTGAAGATAATTAATTTCTGTGAAAATAATTTCAACCTTAAGAAGTTATTCTGTATGCTTTCGGTGACAGGGCAATTGTCTGCCCAAGAGTCCAGTGTTTTCAGAAGTGTTTCCTTTGTCAATCAGCAATGTGTTTGTTAAATCATTTCTTCTGCAGAGAATGTGAACAGAGACATGTGTCAGCATGGTAGCTCCTGCTGTGTAGGACATGGCTTTGAGGGGAGGAGAGGGAAATCCAGCCAGAAGGAGGTATTCACCAAGTTCTAATTGGCACAGGCTCTCATTGTTTGTTGTTTTGTGTAAATGCCATTTGTGTAAATGGCAAATACACAGCCATTTAAGGCTACTGCTGCATTCCAAATAATGACTTTTCAGTTTCTCAGTCAGCGGTTACTAAAAGTGTACCTGGTATAAACAATTTAAATGTAAAAATTGATAAAAGTAAAATCCTTGAAGACGCCTTATAGTTGAAAAATGCAGGAATAAGTATGTTTAGAGGAGTTCTCAATAAATCAGGAAAGTGAAGAGCTTTGCATGAAGACTAATGAACTACAACAAGAAAATAACAGAAAACTCCAGACAGGCTTGTAAACTACTAATTAGAATTCTGATTTACTACCATGTGGTAATAAACAAACACTTTGAAGCTCAAGTACTTAGACTGTGGGTGGAAAAGGTTTACAGGCACTGTTGAATTACATATGTTACTTGTGACCTTGTGACACAACCCCCTGAGCTGAGTACTTGAAGGGTCTCTTACATATTTAACCCTCTAGCACAGACAACTGGCCTGCTAGGCATCTCACATTCTGTTAGTCTACAGACATTCTTTCTTTTGGGGGAGGGTTACTAGAATTACTTCCTGGTATATCAAAGCTTCCCAATATACCAAATGACAATCAGAGACACAGTCATTTACCCTACAATCTACTGGTTAAAGCAAGTGCCAGGTCAACATAGATTTATTGTATAAAAGGATTATACAGGGAAGTAAATATTTGAAGGTCATTTTACTGAAAAAAAAATCTTAGGTAGTAGTTATCCCACTCAACGATAATCTTATCAACAAAGTAGCATGATTAGGATGTGTCTGATGGTCCTTTAACCATTGAACACTCATAAATACTACTGTAAGATACATTTTTTTAAACGACATTATTTTAAGGAACATCTTTTGACTGAAGCAATGAGCATACATGTGTCCTAGGAATTGAGGACTGAGGAAATGAATTATCTTCTCTTGCTACCTTTTGTTGTAGAATGTAATAGAGAATTCTAAGACATATTTGACTTTATGTCCTGATTTACCTGGGATAGTCTTAGCTTTTATTGACTATTATAGAAAAATTCTAAACTATGCCATTTATAACTCTCTCAATAACTATCTAGCATCCATTGCCAAGAGGTACATGATGATGATGGAATTTTCACATCTGAGAAGGGACCCAGATTGTAGCTGCCCCAAGGAGGAGAATATGTACACTGTTTCCTTAGGGTACCATTACCCACAGTACTTACTCTTACCTAGAGGTAAGAAGTATGAAGTATGGTCAGATAGTAAATGTTCTGTTGGGTGGTGCCTCTCTCTTTAAAGGACAAGCATAAGAAAGGATGATGATAAGGCTGAGGGAGTGAGTACAAATTGTTATCCACAATTAGTTATAATTTATAATAATAAATAGCTTAACTCTATAATTCTTGTATCTTCTTAGCAAATTAGTGAACCCCCTGTGTTTCATTCCTCACACTAAAGACAATTCCTGTGCCCATATTTCTTCCAAAGATGTTTTTAAACATTATTGTAGGTTATTGGTAATCATTCAAAAGAAATTTCATGAGTCAACTAGTGAAGTCTGAGTCCTAGTCTAAGCTTTTCAAAAATTTGATGCATTAGCTTTTACTGTGTTTTTTTTTTCATCTGAGAAAAAATGCTATTATGTTACTCAGGTGAGCCTCAGTTCTCCTTCCTCAGTCTCCTTAGACCTGGATTTGAGAAACATCCAGTTGCACTTTGCTTAGATTATGTTTATTTCTTCACTCAGATCAATAGGTCTTCAAGAACCTCTGAATTTCAGGAGATACTCAATATAGAACTGGAAACAGAATTCTTTAAAGAAGTCAGTATATTATTCACATATATTAATTAGAAGTTAATTACTTGTGAAGATATTAAACATTATTTTTTTATTTTAAGTGTGAATATTTTGCCTGCATTCAGATATGTGTACCACCTGTGAACTTGTTGTCTATGGAGGCTAAATAATGGTATCAGATATTCCAGAATAGAGGTATAGATAACTGTGAACTCTCAAATAGGTGCTAGGAACCTAGCCAAGGCTCTATGCAAGAGCAACAGTGCCATCTTTCCAGGCCCCAGCATTAAATTTTAATTCTAATATAACCAGAAAAATATATGTATAGAAACCGAGTTCTTAATGAAAAGTCTTCATAAATTCACTCCCCTCAAAGCATAAGAATCTATGTCAAAGAGGACCCAGAAAGATTGGTAAGTGCCAGAGATGGCAGATGACTCCAAAGGAACAACATCTTCCAGACAAAATGGAACTCAGGCACCGATGCACTCAGGGAAACTGTGGCATTATGCACTAAGATCAGCATAGGTTCAAATTAGACAGGATCCCAGCTTTGAAAGGGGGAAATGGACATGGGATCCCTTTCCTAAAGAAGCTATTGACAGTTGATAGCTGCTGAGAAATGAAAAATATTTTTCTTCAATTTAGAGTCAACCACACTGCATGGCAGGCCAAGACAAGATGAATACCATGTTACCTTCCACCCTCTCCCAACCCCTCTAACTTTTGGCTTTTTCTTCCGTTTTAGTTTTGTTCGGGCATTTTTGTCTTCCTGAGTTTTTGTTTGTTTGATTTTCATTTTTTTTATAAATTATATTTTGAAATGTGTTTATTTTTTATTTTACATATCGATCCCAGTTTCTTCTCCCTCCATCCCTCTTTCCCTCTCACCCCCACATGTACCCTAAACATCCTCCCCACCCATCCCGCCCAATCCACATGTAGGGTGATGCCATCCAGAAGGGGTCATCTAAATCTGTCAAGTCATTTGAAGTAGGGACTAGTACTTCTTGCCTGTCTCTAGGTTAAGGGAGTATCCCTCCATGGGGGATGTGCCCACAAGGTCCTTTGTGCATCGAATACATCCTGGTTCCACTGTCTGAGGTCCCTTAGACTGCTCAGGCCTTCTAGCTGAGACCCATATTCAGGGGGTCTGAGGCAGTCCCATGCTGGCTTCCCAGCTATCAGTCTGGGGGGCCTGCTAGTTCTTCCTTGTTCAGGTCAGCTGTCTCTATGTGTTTCTGCAGCATGGTCTTGTCCTCTCTCTCTGCATCTGGAGTCAATGTTTAGTTGTGGGTGTTTGCTTCTGTTGCCAACAGGTACTAGATGAGGGCTCCATGATGGTGGATAAGTTAGTTGTTGATATCATTATCAGGGAAGGGCGTTTATGGTAGCCTTTCCACTGTTGCTCAAATTGTTAGTTGGAGTTAGTCTTGTAGGTCTCTAGTCATTTCTTTAGGTTCAGTTTTCTCTTCAAACCTATATTGGCTCCCTCTTTTATGTCCCTTCTCTCTCTCTCTCTTCTTTCTTCTATTCCTCCCCTGACTTAATCTTCCTAGTCCCACGTTCTTTTCTCTCCTCCCTTTCTCTTTCTCCTAGTTCCCTCTCCCCTCACTGCCTCCCCACTACCCATGTGCGCTGGAGAACTTGTCCCTTCCCTCTCCTGTGAGGGACCTTATATGAATTTCTTAGAATACACCTTGTATCTTAGTTCTTCTGGCAGTGTGAATTATAGGTTTGCGATCCTTTGCTCTAGGTCTAATATCCATATATGAACGAATACATACTTTGTTCCTCTTTTTGTGACTGGGTTACCTCATTCAGGATGGTTTGTTCAAGTTCCATCCACTTGTCCATCCACTTTCAAGATTCCATTTTTTTCCCCACAGAGTAGTCTTCCATTGTGTAGATGTGCCACATCTTCTTTATCCATTCTTCAGTCAAGGGGTATCTAGTTGCTTCCAGGTTCTTGCTATTACAAATAATGCTGCTATTAACATAGTTGAGTACATGTCTTTGTTGCATGGATGTGGATCTTTTGGGTATATGCCTAAGAGGGGAATTGACAGGCCCTGTGGTAAACAAATTCCTATTTTCCTGAGGAACTGCCATACTGATCTCCAAAATGGTTGTACAAGTTTGCATTCCCACCAGCAGTGGAGGAGTGTTCCCCTTTCTCCACATCCTCTCCAGCATAAGTTGTCATTGGTGTTTCTAATTTTAGCCATTCTGGTAGGAGGTGTTTTGATTTACATTTCCCTGATGGCTAAGGGTGTTGAACACTTTCTTAAGTGTCTTTCAGCCTTTTTGATTTCATCTGTTGAGAATTCTCCCCATTTTTTAATAGAGTTATTTGGTATTTTGTTGACTAGTTTCTTGAGTTCTTCGTATATTTTGGAGATCAGCCCTTTGTCAGATGTAGGATTGGTGAAGAAATTTTCCCAGTCTGTGGCCTGCCATATGGTCTTCTCAACTGTGTCCTTTGCCTTACAGAAGCATCTAAGTTTGAGGAGGTCCCATTTATCAATTGTTGATCTCAGTGTCTGTACTCCTGGAATTATGTTCCGGAATCAATCTCCTGTACCATTTTATATTCAAGGGTACCTCCTACTTTCTCTTCTAAGAGGTTCAGTGTGTCTAGATTTATGTCCCTGTCTTTGATTCATTTGGAATTTTGTTTTGTGCACAGCGATAGATGTGGGTCTATCTGCAGTCTTCTACACACCATCATCCAGTTGTGGCAGCACCATTTGTTGAAGATGCTTTCCTCCCCCCATTGTGTATTTTTAGCTGTTTTGTCGAAAATCAGGTGTTCATACGTGTGTGGCTTAATATCAGGATTTTCAATTTGAGTCCATTGGTCTACTTGTCTATTTTTGTGCCAATACCAGGCTGTTTTCAGGTCTATAGCTCTGTAGTAGAGTTTAAAGTCAGGGATGGTGATGCTTTCTGAAGTTCTTTTATTGTACAGGGTTGTTTTGGCTATCCTGGATCTTTTCTTTTTTCATATAAATTTGATTTATTAACCTTTTAAGATCCTTGAAGAATTGTGGAGGGATTTTAATGGGGATTGCATTGACTCTGTAGATTGAATTTGGCAAGATTGGCATTTTATGTTTATCCTACATATCCAAGAGCATGGGACAAGTTTCCATTTTCTGGTATCTTATTTAATTTCTTTCTTTAAATCCACAAAGTTCTTATTATATAGGTCTTTCACTTGGTTGGTAAGCATTGTCCCAAGATACTTTATGTTGTTTGTAAAGGGTGTTGTTTCTCTGATTTCTTTCTCAGCCCCTTTTTTGTCTGAATAAATTAGGGCTATTGATTTTTTTTTTTTTGAGTTTATTTTGTATCTTGATAGTTTGCTGAAGGGTTTTTATCAGGTGTAGGAGTTCCAAGGCAGTTTTTTGGGTTGCTTATGTAAACTGTCATATCATCTAGTGGCATGTTGAAGTCTCCCACTATAAGTGTGTGAGGTTTTATGTGACCTTTGAGGTTTAGTTGCATTTCATTTACGGATATGGGTGCCTTTGTATTTGAGGTATAGATGTTCAGAATTGAGACTTTGTGTTGATGGATTTCTCCTGCGATGAATACGAAATGGTTGTCTTCATCTCTTTTAATTAATTTTAGTTTGAAGTCTAACTTGTTAGATATTAGTATAGCCATACCTACTTGCTTCTTGGTTCCATTTAATTGGAAGATCTTTTCCCAGTCCTTTACCCTGAGGTAATGTCTATCTTGGAAGCTTAGATGTGTTTCTTGTATGCAGCAGAAAGATGGCTTCTATCTTTATATCCATTCTGTTAGCTTGTGTCTTTTATAGGCAATTAATGTTGAGGGAGAGTAAGGACCACTGATTGTTAATGCTTGTTTGTTTTAGATTTGTTGTTGGCAGTGGTATTGTGAATATATTTGTCATGGTTTACCCTTGTGGTCTGGTGAAGTAGGAATATCTGTTGCCTATGTCTTTGTGGGCATAGTTAACTTCCTTGGGTTGGAGTTTTCTTTCCAGAACTTTGTGTAGGGCTGGATTTCTAGATTTTATTGTGAAAACCTGGCTTTGTCATCAAATATCTTGTTTTTCCTGTCTACAGTGATTGAGAGTTTTGCTGGTTATAGTAACCTGGGCTTGCATCCATGGACTCTTAGTACGTGTAGAACATCTATCCAGGACCTTCTGTCCTTGAGAGTTTCCATGGAGAAGTCAGGGGTAGTTTTGATAGGTCTGCCTTTATATGTTACCTGTCCTTTTTCCTTTGCTGCTCTTTATATTCTTTCTTTATTCTGTATGTTAGGTGTTTTGATTATTATGTGTCAAAGGGGTCTTTTTTCTTTGGTCCACTCTAGTTGGTGTTTTCTACTTTCATGGGTATGCCATTCTTCAGATTGGCAAAGTTTTCCTTAATGATATTGTTGAATATGTTTTCTGCATCTTTGATCTGGGCTTCTTTGCCTTCCTCTATGCCTATTATTCTTAGGTTTGTCCTTTTTTATAGTTTCCCACATTTCCTGGATGTTTTGCATGAAGGATTTGTTTGATTTCCGATTTTCTTTTTTCGATGAATCTGTTTCATCTAGTTTATCTTCCACACCTGAGATTCTGTCTTCTATCTCTTGTATTCTATTGGTTATGCTTGTGTCTGTTGTTCCCAATCAATAATTTGCCCAGTATTTCTATTTCCAGCATTCCTTCAGTTTGTGTTTTCTTTATTGTCTCTATTTCAGTTTTCAAGTCTTGAACCATTTCCTTCATATGTTTAATTGTCTTTTCTTGGTTTTTTTGTATTTTCTTTAAGAAATTTGTTTATTTTTTCCAATTCTTTTGTTTGTTTTTTCTTCCATTTCTTTAAGGGATTTTCTCATATCATCTTTGAGGGCCTCTATCATTTTTATGATGATAATATTTAAGTAGTTCTGTTCTGCTTCATCTGCTTTGGGTTGTTCAGGTCTAGTTGGTGTAGAGTCCCTAGATTCTGGCTTCTCTTTCTATTGTTATGTGTTTTCTTGTATTGCTATCTTCCCATCACTTCTTCTAGTAGGTGTAGTTGGGGTCTCTCTCTCTTCTCTCTCTCTCTCTCTCTCTCTCTCTCTCTCTCTCTCTCTGTGTGTGTGTGTGTCTATGGTACTCCCCAGGTGGGTTTAGGTGGGTCAAGGTTTTATGCCTGTAGCTCTGGGTGATCCAAGCTCTCTAGGAGGTCTCTCCTCAGGCCAGGCCCTGGCGATGAGGGTCAAAGATCAGGCTCCAGCACAAGACTGGAGATGGGAGTCAAAGATCCTGACGGCTGGGATTCAGGATGTTCTGTGTGCTGATAGGTAGATCTAGCCTGGGCCTGGTACTCTCAAGCTGAGGCCTTTTTAGCAGAAGTCCAGTGATGGAGGTCAAGGATCCAACCCACAGGAACTCAGAATGGCCCCATGGGATGGTTGGATCTCTGGGAGGCACCCAGAACTCCAGAAGAGGACTATTGGTGTGGGTCCGAAACCAGACAGGTAGGGATTTTGTGTGGTCCCACATGTATAGGCAGGTCTATTGTGCTCAGAGCAGCTCCAGGAAGTTCCGCAAAGGTGGCAGGATTGTTGGCTCTACCCTTGTCCCAGTGCTCAACCAGGGCTGTAGGACAGTGGGCAGGGTGGGGAACAGGGTAGGGCGAGGGCAGGCTCTTGGTGTGTGTGTGTGTGTGTGTGTGTGTGTGTGTGTGTGTGTGTGTGTGTCAGAGCACTAGGGACACCCTCGATGGGGACAGGACACATGAGGACATGAGGAGTGAGATTTGGGGCCAATCCAGGGAGTTCCCAGGAAAGGGTAGGGTGGGGATTCCACTCGAATTGGTCCCAGACTCACCTCTCTCTATTCAAGGCCTGGCGATGGGGGTCAAAGATGATGGGGGTCAAAGACTAGGCTGAGACTCGGGACGGTTCCGCACTAATAGGCAGATCTAGCTGGTGCATGGCACTCTCCAGCTGAGGCCTCTTTAGCAGAGGCCCGGCGATGGGGGGGGGGGTGTCAAGGATCTCAGGAACTCAGAGTCTTGATTTTCACTTTTGTTTTTTGTTTATTTGGAGAGCTCATATAAGTTGGGTAGATAAGGTGATAAGAAAGTTCTGGAAGTTGGGGGAGAGAAAGCATGATTAAAACATATTTATGAAAAGCTTACGTAAGAGAGGGACCTGGAGGCAGAACAAATCACCCACCATCAGTTGCCATTCCAGTCTTGCCCTTCCATCCTCCAGTAGAGAAGTGAGTAACAAAGTCTCCTCCAGCCTACCTCTCCCTCTTTGAGTCCGCTGACCTGCTGTGGCCAGATGCTTTCTCCCAGCGAATCACCCAGGGAGACCTGGAAGCAGAAAAAAGCATCTAACATTGGCCAACATTCCAGTCTTACCCTTGAATCCTCTGGAAGAGAGGAGAGGATAGAGCTTTGAATGCACAGCCACCAAAAGAGGGAGGGACCCCCAAATGTACCCACTGGAAGAAGAGGTGGGAAGAAGACAGTATAGGAATACATTCAACAACAGAAAGGCTTGTATGACACCACCAGAGTCTAGGGATTCTATGCCAGCAAGACCCGAACGTCCCAACATAGATGAAACAGAGGAGAATGACCTTAAAAACAACTTTATGAAAATGATAGAGACCCTCAAAGAGGATATGAGAAAATCCGTTAAAAAATGGGAGAGAAAACAAAAAAAGAAAAAGAAAAACAAACAAAAAAATAATGGAAGAAATAGAGGAAATGACCAAGCAAAAAATTCAAGAAATGAATAAATCTCTTAAAGAAAGCAAGGAAAGCCAAGAAAAAACAAACAAACAAACAAACAAACAAACAAAAATCAATCAAACAGATGAAGGAAAACATTCAAACAGTTCACGACCTGAAAACTGAAACAGGCAACAAAGAAAACAAAAAATGTGGGATTGCTGGAAATAAAAATGCTGGGTAAATGAGCAGGAACTACATACCCAACAGAATACAAGAGATGGAAGAGAGGTTCTCAGGCATAGAAGATAAACTAGAAAAATAGATTAATTGATCAAAGGAAATCTTAAATCCAAATATCCTTAACACAAAATATCCAGGAAATGTGTGACACTATGAAAAGACCAAACCCAAGAATAATAGGGACAGAAGTCAAATAATTCTAGCTCAAGGGCACAGAAAACATATTCAACAAAATCATAAATGAAAACTTTCTCAACCTGAAGAAGGACATGCCTATGAAAGTACAAGAAGCATACCGAACACCAAATAGACTGGACCAAAAACAAAACAAAACAAAACAAAAAGTACCCTCACCACAGGATAATAAAAACACAAGACATACAAAATAAAGAAAGAATATTAAGGCAGTGAAGTAAAAAGGCCAAGTAACATAGAAAGGCAAATCTATCAGAATTACACCTGACTTCTCCATGGAGACTCTGAAAGCCAGAAGGTACTGGATAGATGTTTTACAAACAACAAGAGACCACGGATGCCAGCTCAGACTACTATACCTAGCAAAACTGTCAATCACTTTAGATGGAGTTAACAAGATATTCTATGACAAAACCACATTTCCACAATACATATCCACAAAGTAGTCCAACAGAAAGTTCTGGGATGAAAACTCCAACCCAAGGAAGTTAACTACACTCACAAATGCATAGGCAATAGATAATCCCACTTTACCAACAGCCAAAAGAAAAATGGGTTAAATCTACACACAAATACACTACTACAAACAAATCTAAAACAAATAAGAATTAACAATCAATAGTCCTTAATTTTCTTCAACATTAATGGTTTTGACGTCTATAAAAAGGCACAGGCTAACAGAATGAATATGAAGAAAGAATCCATCCTTGTGCTGAATACGAGATACATACCTCAACTTCAAAGACAGAAGCTACCTCAGAGTAAAGGGTTGGGAAAAGATTTTTTCCAACCAAATGGACCCAAGATACAAGCTGATATAGCTATCCTAATATCTAACAAATTAGCCTTCAAACTAAAATCAATCAAAAGACATGAAAAAGGTCATTTGATATTAACCAAAGGAAAAACCAATCAGAATGAAGTCTCAATTCTGAGTATCTATGCTCCAAATACAAAGGCACCCAAGTTCATAAAAGAAACATTACTAAAACTCAAATCTCATATAAAGTCTCACATACTTATATTGGGAGACTTCAAACACCCCACTCCTCAATAGTAGATAGGATCACCAGAGAGAAGTTATGAGCCAATAGGGTTTAAAAGATATTTATAGTACATTTCATCCAAACACAAAGAATATGCCTTATTCTCAGCTCCACATGGAACCTTCTCTAAAATTGAACACATACTCCCAACATAGCAAACCTCAAAAGACACACACACACACACACACACACACACACACACACACACACAAACACACAATGAAATAACTCCCTGAATCTCATCAGAGCACCAGAAAGGCTAAAATGAAAAACACCAATTGCAGTTTATGATGGAGAGGATGTGGAGAAAGGGAAGAGTCCTCCAGTCCTGGAGGGAATGAAAACTTGTACAGTCACTTTGGAAGTCAGTGTGGGGGTTGCTCAAGAAAATGGGAATCAGTATACCAAAAGATCCAGCAATTCCACTGTTATGCATATACCCAAAATGCACCTTCATTCAACAAGGACATCTGTTCAACTATGTTAATAGCAGCATTATTTGTAATAGCCAGAACCTGGAAGCAAACTAGATGCCCTCAACTGAAGAATGGATAAAGAATATTTTTTTACATTTACACAATGGTGTGCTACTCACTTGAAAAAAAATAGTGGATTCTTGAAATTCACAGGCAAATGGATGGAAATGAAGTAAAACTTCCTTACTTCATTAGTGAGATAACCCAGTCACAAAAAGACAAACATGGTAAGTACTCACTCATATATGGATTTTAGAGATAGAGCAAAGGATCACCAGCCTAAAATCCGCACTACCAGAGAAGCTATTTTCATGAATTATACAGTAAATATATATGACCAATCAAAGAGGTTTGACCCACATATTGAGAATTACTTACAGTAACTGTGGCCTTACTTATACCATGAACATTGGGGAAAACATTCATTCACTATTTTAAGTCCTAGGCTGCTCTCATATTGGCACCTTTCCCTGTGACCCCAACTAGACTTAACTATACTGTTGGAGTACTGATTGGAGTCTTGTTCTTGTGTCCATTCTACAACATTACTGGTCTGAAGGCAAGTTAAAGGAAGTCTATGAACACCTGGATAAAGAATTAATAGATATTTTGGGGGAGACTCAAACAATCATTGTAAATAACCACCCTGTCTTCTGCTCCTGGGAGTGCAGCATCTGTCCTGCAGAATACTCCAACAACAACCCTAGAGAGAGCTTGAACAAGCCCATCCTCTTCTTTAAAAGGAGTCCACACACTGAAGCCACACTCTGAGGCCATTCCCTCAAGTCTATTAGTGGAATGAGTTGCCACTGCACAAGTCCAAAAGAACAGCCAAAAATATTTCCTGGTTTTTTTCACTGCAAACCATTTACCTGCCTTATATGCATGTAGTGAAATCCTCCACAAATTATTTTCTGCTTAAATATTTCTCTACTTTAGCCATACATGTAAAGACAAGTATTTCCTCTCCTAAGCTTCAGGGTTTACCAAGTGCTTGAATCACACTCCCACACCCAAATTGCAGACTTCCCATTTAGAAAGCTGAGCCAGCATTAATGTACCCATATGGAAGGGGGCTTAAAATAGTGTTTATGAGGATATGGATAATAGGGGCTTTTTAATCAGAAGATAAAATTAAAATCCTGTGTGAAAACTGCTCTGGCTAAAATGGGTAGATTCTGGAACTGCTCTTTTCTGTTAGACACTCCTGTGCTCTTTACCAGCATATTACAGAGATATTCTATGTCTTGTTAACAGTAACAGAATTGATGTAAGTAATCCCATTGTCTTCTGAGAAAATATTTCAGGGGAAGAAGAGGAAGCCCTGAGTGCAATCTAGGTGGACTTTATGGAGCTGTTTGCTGTCCCTCCTTGGACACTCAATAGTTTCCTCGGCATGTGTGTGTATATGTATTTATATGCAAATATGTAAATTTGCATATATGTATGCATGTGTGCGTGTGCATGCAAGTGTGTGTATGAATGAGTGTGTGTGTGTGTGTGTGTATGTGTGTGATTCTTCCCATCCAAGGCTAACGAAATGAACTTCTGGACTCTGAAATAGGATATGTTAATTTTTCTGTGTAGTGTCTCCTAACATCCTTCTTTAGAATTTATTAAATCTTAAGAGTAGAAAAAAAAATCTTGGTAAGCTAAAATGAGGAAAGAGAGTGAGTGTGGTATTCAGAAAGCATTAAGTGTTCCAGCTTCAAATAGATACAAGTTGTTTGAAATGAACAGCCGAGAGACAGTCTGTGCATGTGCTAGCAGCAGTTCAGGAAATTAAACTCCCTGTGCACACAGGCGGCCTCCATGCTGATGCTCTTGCCTTGTGGAAAATAACATGTTCACCCCCGCCCCCATCTTTCTGTCTCTAACAGATGACAGTAATAATGAAATCTAAACTCACTGTATGAAAAGGAAGTATTTAAAGAAATAAAATGTCATCATTCAGTGCCATCTGCTAAGGTACAATGATGTTTCTTAACAGAAAAAGCACAGTGCAAGGTTTCTTCATCTGTGCCTGTCCTTTTCCACTAGTCAAGACATAGTTCTGTTCCTCCTGTCTGATGTAGATCCTTGAATCATGTAATCACTTCTAATTGATCGCTAATGTTAAGTGTTTCCAATGTAATTTTAATTGAGATTTTATTAGGTACTTATTTTACCATGTGTCATATGATAGTTGATTATTCTGGGCAAGGATAGAAAATTTGAAAGAAATAATGGGAGAATGATGTACCTCTCATAGCTGGTGGTGCTCAATAAATATCTTTAAAAAACAGTTGATATATAATTAATGCAAGCAATTAGTGCAATTAAACTCTATTTATGGAACCCTGCTGTGATGTTTTTTATCTTGAACTTAAACATGATTGTTGCTCTGTTTTCCAAATAAAATTTATGTAATGAGAGAAAAACAAAATAAATACAGGCTTGAAGAGAAGAAAGGAAATATTTTTATTTATGAGAGCAAAGTGGGAGAATGGAAATATATTTCCATGGTCACCTCCATGTGTAAATGAATTAGGCATATCCAACACACCCTGGAAAGTAGGAAAAGTGTGTAGTGAGATGTGTAATGTGTAGCAGGATTAGAGAAATCAGGTTGTTTAGCTGGATATCCCAGTATCTAGAGGCCAAATCTGTGACTCTAATTGCACACTCACACATACACACACACACACACACACACACACACACACACACACCCTGAATGTTGTTTTAATTTGTATTCATAGCTTTAGCACTGAGGGACTTAGCAGCTAATTATCCTGAGAATTCATGTCCCACGACTAAGACTGGATCATATTGAGTGACAATGATCATGGTTGATTCAGGAAAATTTATGGAAAACAAATTAATGAAGTTCTCCAATAGACTCAACCAAATGTTTCCCTCAAAGAAATTGAGCATTTCTGACTATGCTTCTGGGAAATGTAGGTAATATACATCAGACTTGCTCACTTCAACTAATTTGAAACATATCATAAAAATCATTTGAAGCAATGTCTTTAAATTACTGGCTATCAAGAAACAAAGGATGATTTCTTTAAGGGAAGCAGAATAGAAGAACCACATGTCTGCCATGGCCTGATTAATCTAAAATGGGTTTTAGGTTGTGGCATAGAGGACTGAGCCTGCTCGTATCTCCTATTGAAGCATATGGAGCTAGGAACTTGAAAGATCAAGATATCTAGAGTTTGCAGGGCAGGGCAGAGAAGAGAGGCAAGAACAAAGAATAAGCATGGGAGAAATTCAGGGCACCCTAGTACAAAAGTAGCTCAATGATAATCAGTATTTCTGATTACAAAAAACAAACAAACAAACAAACAAACAAACAAAAACTTCCTGAAGCCATTGAAAGAGCCATCTGAAAAGTTTTAGGAGGAATGGCCACTAGGATACACAGAGCACAAGAAGTCATCCCTACTCTTAAAACCAAGAGTGGGAAAATGGTAAGACAAGATCACCATGAAGAGAATTTAGATGTGGCATACATTGAATAAACTCTCTTCTTCTCCTAGTTAGCACAGAGTAAAAGGATGACTCTGAATAATCAAATTATTTCTGTTCAACTATGCCTTAGATTAAAAGAATACATATAGAGACACAAAACGCCTCATATCTAACAGGGTAAATGCCACAATGTTTGGAATTTAATTAAAAACTATGTAATAAAGCAGGGAAGTACAACTAGTAATGACTAGAGTTTAGCTTCTCATCATTGTAAAGAGAGAGGGAAACTTTCTTTTTTAGTTTTACCTATAAGTCTGGATAACTTTGCAAGAATATTATCATTTATGATAATGGAAATCAAATAAAAACATGAAACACTACTGAGCTTTAGCTATGAATGTGTTCCTACCACATTTTTGCCTGCAGTCCCTGTCCAGTTTGTTTGATATGGTACGTCTAATATACTGAGTCAATACACTGAGAAATGTGGTGGCTTTGCTACCACAGGAAAGTTATCTGATTTTGATGTATTAAAAGCACACTCCAATAGCATTCTCAGTAAAAACACTGACTTTGGAAGAAGCAAATAGGAAAAGCCAGCAATGACTCACTGAAGGCACAGTCCTATGTGGATTAGCAACAAGCCAATGGATAAAGTAGAAAAGTAAGCTGAGAAATCATAATATGGGATATTGAAAAGGAGATTGAGAACACCTTTATATATTCATGCTGAGGTCACTGTTACCAAGACATGAAAGACTGGATAATTGGATAAATTTATACAGCATAATACAAAACAAAATAAATTTTGGGTTTAGACTGAAATCTTCTCTGTGATTCTTGTGCAATACTGACAAATCTTTAACTCATGTGATTTCTAAAATAAAATGCCAGCAATGAAGTACCAGAAATAAAAGCAAGTATTAGAGAAAATATTAAAATTCAGGGTAACTGTTTTGTTTTATTTAACAAGCTCAATTTTCAGCAAAACAATGAAACTTAGAGAGAATCAGGAAAAGCTGACATGGTTACAGGGAAAAGTAGTCAAAAGAAATCCTTTGAGTGGTCCATATGTTAGATATAACAGAGAATGTTTCAAAGCAGCTGCTAAAGGTAAGTTCACTAAATGCAAGGAAGTCAAGTGTCAAAAGAGCATGCAAAAACCAGGAACTAGGAATGAGAAAATAGCATCAAAGAGATGCAAATACAAAAAAGTACATGAAAATGTTGCAGTACAAAGGAAAAATATCTTAGACCAAATTCATTCTAAGAATTCAGCAGGGAGATCCGCCTATCTCTGCAGGTCCACTAGGAGTTCCTGCGGGCAAGATCCTTGATCCCCAAATCCAGGCCCCTGCCAAAGAACGAGGTCTAAGCTGGAGAGCACCAGTTTCCAGTGAGATCCCACTACCCTGCAAAACCTTCTCAAGTTCCAGCCCAGCCCTCGTCCTCTTCTGCCTGCTATTGGCCAGAGGTGAGTCTGGGCCCAATTGGGGCTGCCTGTCCCCTTCAACCTCTTTTCCCCCCTCCCCCGCCTGAACTCCCTGGATTGGCCCCTGATCCTGCTGCTCCTGTCTCCGGTCCCCATTGAGAGCACCCTTGGAGCTCTGATACACCCCCACCCATCCCAACCTCCAGCCTACCCCCCCACCCTGTGCCCTACCCCACCTAAGGTCCTGCCGCTCTGGTTGAGCACTGGGACAGAGGGTGGAGACAACAGTCCACACTAATTCGGAGAGCTCTCTGAGCAACTCCTAACAAAGGAGACCTGACTATCCACGTGGGACCACCTGTAATTTCCACTGGCTTGGTCCCTGACCCTGCCTCCAGTCCTCTGCTGGAGTCCCAGGCCCCTCCCAGAGATCCGCCTATCTCTGCGGGTCCACTCGGAGTTCCTGCAGGCAAGATCCTTGACCCCCAAATCCGGGCCCCTGCCAAAGAACTAGGTCTCAGCTGGAGAGCGGCAGTTTTCAGTGAGATCCCACTACCCTGCAAAACCTTCTCAAGTTCAAGCTCAGCCCTTGTCTTCTTCTGCCGGTCATTGGCCAGAGCTATTGGCCAGAGGACCACTGTGAGTACCTGCTGGCATCTTCTTCTGGATCCTCATCCTTGACCCCATCCCTGGATCCCTGTCTGCAGAGAAAACTCCTAGAAAGCTTGGACCACACAGAGCTACAGACATTGAATCTTTGATCCACATAAGCCCATCAGGGAAGGACCATAGAGAGAGGGAAGAGACACCACCAACACCTACTGGAAGAAACTATGGGAAGAAGGCAATAATACAAGAGAACACCTAACAACAGAAAGACGAACATGACACCACCAGAATCTAGGGAATCTACACCAACTAGAATGGAACACAACAACAAAACAGAGGAAGCAGAAGGGTACGACTTAAAAATCACCATCATAAAAATGATAGAGGCCCTCAAAGAAGATATGAGAAAATCCCTTAAAGAAATGGAGGAAAAAACAAACAAAAAAGTGGAAGAAATGAACAAATTCCTTAAGGAAAGTACAGAAAGCCAAGAAAAAACAATTAACCAGGTGAAGGAAACGGTTCAAGATTTGAAAACCGAAATTGAGAAAATAAAGGCAACACAAATGGAAGGAAAGCTGGAAATTGGAAAGCTGAGCAAAAAATCGGAAACCACGGACACAAGCATAACCAGTAGAATTCAAGAGATGGAAGAGAGAATCTCAGGCACAGAAGATAAACTAGAAGAAATAGATTCATCGACCAAAGAAAACCATAAATCCAACAAATCCTTAACACACAACATCCAGGAAATGTGGGACACCATGAAAAGGCCAAACCTAAGAATAATAGGCATAGAGGAAGGTGAGGAAGCCCAGCTCAAAGGTGCTGAAAACATATTCAACAAAATCATCGAGGAAAACTTTCCAAATCTGAAGAAGGACATGCCCATGAAAGTACAAGAAGCATACCGAACCCCAAATAGGCTGGACCAAAGAAAAAAAGACCCCTCGACATATAATAATCAAAACACCTAGCATACAGAATAAAGAAAGAATATTAAGAGCAGCGAAGGAAAAAGGACAGGTAACATATAAAGGCAGACCTATCAAAATTACACCTGACTTCTCCATGGAAACCCTCAAGGCCAGAAGGTCCTGGATAGATGTTCTAAAAGTATTAAGAGAACACGGATGCCAGCCTAGGCTACTATATCCAGCAAAACTCTCAGTCAATATAGATGGAGAGAACAAGATATTCAATGACAAAACCAGATTTTCCCAATATGTATCTACAAATCCAGCCCTACAGAAAGTATTGGAAGGAAAATTCCAACCCAAGGAAGGTAACTACGCCCACAAAAATGTAGGCAACAGATAATCCAACTACACCAGAAACCTAGGGTGAAGCAGAACAAATATATTCACAATACCACTGCCAACAACAAACCTAAACCAAACAAGCATCAACAATCAATGGACCTTACTCACCCTCAACATTAATGGTCTTAACTCACCTATAAAAAGACACAGGCTAACAGAATGGATACGAAGACAGAATCCATCCTTCTGCTGCATACAAGAAACACATCTTAGCTCCAAAGATAGACATTACCTCAGGGTAAAGGGTTGGGAAAAGATTTTCCAATCAAATGGAAATAAGAAGCAAGCAGGCGTAGCTATCCTAATATCTAACAAGCTAGATTTCAAACCAAAACTAGTCAAAAGAGATGAAGACGGTCATTTCATATTCATCTCAGGAGAAATCCATCAACACAAAGTCTCAATTCTGAACATCTATGCCCCTAATACAAAGTCACCCACATTCGTAAAAGAAACACTACTAAAACTCAAAGCTCATATAAAACCTCAAACACTTAGAGTGGGAGACTTCAATACAGAACTCTCAACACTAGACAGGACCACAAATCAGAAACTCAACAAAGAAACAAAAGAATTAACAGAAGTTATGTCTCAACTGGGGCTAACAGACATCTATAGAACATTCCATCCAAAGACAAAAGAATATACCGTCTTCTCTGCTCCACATGGAACCTTCTCTAAAATCGACCACATAATAGGAGACATAACAAACCTCAACAGATACAAGAGAATAGGAATAGTCCCCTGTAACTTATCGAACCACCATGCTTTAAAATTGGAATTCAGCAACAACACAAATAGCAGAAAACCTGCAAACTCATGGAAACTTAACAATGTGCAATTGCACCACTCCTGGGTCAAAGAAGAAATAAAGAAAGAAATTAAGGACTTTCTAATATTCAACGAGAATGAGGTTACAACATACCCGAACTTATGGGACACCTTGAAAGCAGTGCTATGAGGGAAGTTCATTGCACTAAGTGCCCATATGAAGAAAACAGAGGATAGTCACATAAATGAATTAACAGCCCAACTGAAAACCTTAGAACAGAGAGAAGTGAATTCACCCTGCAGGAGCAGACGCCAGGAAATAATCAACTTGAGGGCTGAAATCAACAAAATAGAAACCAGGAAAACAATACAAAAAATCAATGCAACAAAGAGTTGGTTTTTTGAGAAAATCAACAAGATAGATAAACCTTTATCCAAATTAACAAAAAAGCAGAGACAGAACATGCAAATCAACAAAATCAGAAACGAAATGGGGAACATAACAACAGACACAGAGGAAATCCAGTCAATTATCAGGTCATACTTCGAAAATCTGTATTCCACAAAAATTGAAAATTCAAAGGAAATGGACAAGATTCTGGATAACTATCACTTACCAAAATTAAATCAAGAACAGACAAACAATTTAAACAGACCTATAACCCACAATGTAATAGAAGCAGTCATCGAAAGCTTTCCAACTTTATATGGAAAAACAAAAGACCCAGGATAGCCAAAACAACCCTATACAATAAAAGAACTTCAGGAGGCATCACCATTCCTGTCTTTAAGCTCTACTACAGAGTTATAGTTCTGAAAACAGCCTGGTATTGGCATAAAAATAGACAGGTAGACCAATGGAATCGAATTGAAAATCCTGATATTAATCCACGCACCTATGAACACCTGATTTTCGATAAAACAGCTAAAATTATACAATGGGGCAAAGACAGCATCTTCAACAAATGGTGCTGGCACAATTGGATGAGGGTGTGTAGAAGACTGCAGATAGACCCATGTCTGTCGCCATGTACAAAACTCAAGTCCAAATGGATCAAAGACCTCAACATCAATCCAGCCTCAAAGAACCTCTTAGAAGAGAAAGTAGGAGGTACCCTTGAACAAATTGGTATAGGAGACCGCTTCTTGAACATAACTCCAGGGGCACAGACACTGAAAGAAACAATTAATAAATGGGACCTCTTCAAACTTAGAAGCTTCTGTAAGGCAAAGGACACAGTTGACAAGACCAAATGGCAGCCCACAGAGTGGGAAAAGATTTTCACTAATCCTATATCCGACAAAGGGCTGATCTCCAAAATATACAAAGAACTCAAGAAACTAGTCAACAAAACACCAAATAACCCTATTAAAAAATGGGGTACAAAACTGAAGAAAGAATTCTCAATGGAGGAAATCAAAAAGGCTGAAAGACACTTAAGAAAATGCTCCACATCCTTAGCTATCAGGGAAATGCAAATCAAAACAACTTTGAGATACCATCTTACCCCTGCCAGAATGGCTAAAATTAGAAACACCAATGATGACTTATGTTGGAGAGGATGTGGAGAAAGTGGAACACTCCTCCACTGCTGGTGGGAGTGCAAACTCATACAGCCATATTGGAGATCAGAATGGCGGTTCCTCAGGAAAATGGGAATTAGTTTACCACAGGACCCGGCAATCCCCCTCTTAGGCATATACCCAAAGGATTCACATCAATGCAAAAAAGACATCTGTTCAACTATGTTCATAGCAGCACTATTTGTAATAGCAAGAACCTGGAAGCATCCTAGATGCCCTTCAATTAAAGAATGGTTAATGAAGATGTGGCACATCTACACAATGGAATACTACTCTGCAGAAAAAAATAATGGTATCTTGAAATTCGCAGGCAAGTGGATGGCACTTGAAGAAACCATCCTGAATGAGGTAACCCAGTCACAAAAAGAGAAACACAGTATGTACTCACTCATATATGGATTTTAGAACTAGATCAAATGATCACCACCCTATAATTCACATCACCAGAAGAACTAGGATACAAGTTGTATTCTAAGAGATTCATATAAAGTCCCTCACAGAACTGGGAAGGGACAAGTCCCCCAGACCTCAGGTAAAGTGGGGGAGGACAGCTAATGGAGAGAGAAGTAGGAGAAAATGAGAGGGAGGAGAGGAAGGCATGTGCGACCAGGAGGAATTAGCCTGGTTAGAATGGAAAATAGGAAAGAGAGAGAGAGAGAGACAGAGAGAGAGAGAGAGAGAGAGAGAGAGAGAGAGAGAACATAAAAGAGGGAGCCAATATTGGTTTGAAGATAAAGTTGAACACAAAAAAAGGTCGAGGGAACTACAAGACTGCTCCCAACTAACAATCTCAGCTTCCGTGGAAAGGCTATCATAAATGCCCTTTCCTGGAGAGTGAGATCAACAACTACCTTCTCCATGGAGTCCTCAACTAATGCCTGTTGGAAACAGGAGCAAACACCCATACATAAACACTGAGTCGAACTAGAACCCAGAAGCAGATGGAGAGGACAAGACCATGCGGTAGAAGTACATAGAGACTGCTTACCTGAACAAGGAGGAGCTAAGGGCCACTAGACTGATAGCTGAGAAGCCAACAGGGGACTGACTCGGACCCCCCTGAATATGGGTCTCAGCCAGAAGGTCTGAGCAGTCTAAGAGACCTCAGACAGTGGAGCCAGGATGTATCCCTGGTGCACAAAAGGACTTTGCAAACATATCCCCCATGGAGGGATAACTGCCTTATTCTAGAGATAGGAGAGAAGCCCTAGTCCCTACCTCACAGGACCTGTCAGATCTACATGACCCCAACTGGATGGCATTCCCCTACATATGGTATTTGGTGGGGAGTTGGAGGGGAGGGTGTTTAGAGTGCATGGGAGAGGGTAGAGAGGGCAAAAGGGAGGGAAGGAGGGAGGGAGAGGGAACTGGGATCGACATGTAAAATAATAAATTAAAAAAAAAAAAAAAAAAAAAAAAAAACGCTTTGACTCCAAAATTTAAGTTGAAGAACAAGTTACTGGGGAAAAGTATTTCTATTTTTGTTTCCACAGAAAATGAAAAGATGTGGATTCCTTCCAGACTAATGTGGTTTGTTCACACCAGACCACCTGAAACAGAGTACAAGCTGATCCTACATTCCAAACAGCTGGACAAAACAGCCCTACAGACTACAGCTAGGATATCTGAATCTTCTTCGAATCCCCCAAGACAGAGCCCCTTACCAGCAGGAAGTAGTTTGGAAAGAACGACGCCCAAATTCCCAAATATTTTGTATAAATGTTTGTTTTCATTTAATTGGACTTTGGTATATAAAATTAAATAAACAAAATAAATAATAATAATAAAAAAGAATTCATCAGGAACTGATGAGAATTGATATAATGGAATTCCTAGTTGCAGATGAGCAAAAAGACCTGGAGACAATATTTTAGAAATAATTAAAGAAAAGTTCAAAACAATTAATGGAAAAAAAACAAAACAAATTGAATTCTAGTTTAACGAATCTCAACAAATTCCAAGTGGGATGATAGATGTACTGAAATGACAGATAGATGACAGAAATGATAGATGTACTGGATGTTGTCCCAACAGACAATTCCCAATGAGAACAGCAACTAGATTCCACTTAGGCAAAGGATGGCAGAAGACACTGAAATACCCACCTGAAGTTCTGAAAAACCAGCAACAGCCACAACAAAAACCACCAACTATGAATTTCTTACTTAAGAAAGTTATCCTCTGAAATGAAAGTGTAAAAGGAGCAGTCTCGCATAAAGGTGGAAACAGTTCGTTATTAAAAACAGACTTTAATCTGAAAGGAATGGTGCTAGGTAAAAATTGACATCTTTCATTATTAACAAGAATAAAATTTACAAATGATTAAGTAAGTGGGTGATGCATAATACTAAGTACATTTTCTCTTCTTGAACTTTTGAAAAGATACAGTTCATAAAGCACTATCATTGCACTGTGGTCATTTTAACACAGAGGCACGTGCACAAATGGGGGTAGAATGAAAGTTTGAAGTAGATTATAATGAATTAATGTGTATATTAAAATTCTTAGATCAATTATTTCTTATTCAAAAGTTTGTTTATATCTAAATTTATTAGATATGGGTATATTTTTAAATAAAACACAGTCTGACCTTCTAAAAATATAGAGACTATACTGAAAAAAATTAGGGACCAGGTATGGCAAAAGAAACAAAGCAACAATAGTATTATCCTCCATTCCAAATGAACTTAGAGTAATGGAATAAGGCATTCTAAATCTCTTAAGGATCAAAGATCTCTCTCTCTGTCTCTCTGTCTCTGTCTCTCTTCTCTCTCTCTCTCTCTCTCTCTCTGTCTGTCTCTCTCTGTGTGTTGTGTGTGTGTGTATGTGTTGACAGATGGGACTTAGCTACCAAACTTGGAAGAGACATAGGCAGTAAATCAGATTTCTCATTTTTGTGACAGACTTTATCATGAGGGATGGTTCTAAATGTAAACACAGTGGGTAAAATGCCACTTAGAGGGAATCTAATAAAGATACTAATTTAGGCCTCAGCAAGAGAGCAACTAAATACCAAATATAATGATATACCACAAATCAAATTCTCAGGATGTCTATTTTAGTCTAAGAGGAAACAGAAATCTTTATCCTAATCTTGGTGTAATGCCTTTGTTTTCCTAAAGTATGTGATCTTGTTAAAATACAGGATTAGAGTGAATGCATCATGTGTGCTTACAATGGAATAAATGATGTACTTGTGATGACTGAAAACAAAATGAAGTCAGTGAAAAAAAAAAAAAAAAGATCATGGACTCGATAATGTTTGTGTTTCTGAAAGCCTCTAATCCTGGAAACAGGAAGATGTTGAGATAAATAAACATTCCTTGTCTGTGGGAGCCTCCAATTAGACAAGTCTTTGCCTAGTCCCTCTAACAAGTTCAGAGACATAAGGTGTGGAAAGATTGAAGCTGTGTAAAGTATATTGTTTCTTCCACTGTCTTCTCTGCTTCCTGATTATGTGAAAATCGACTAATGCTTAGCATTTGGGGCCCTAAGATGGAGTTAGGGAACAGTGAAGAATAATTCCTACTTAAACTCTTTTGTGGAACTGACCTTCTCCAACAGCTGTCTGGATTAAGGTTTCATCAGCTGTCACTGACTCACAAAACACAAAACACAAAAGACTTCAGTGCATTTTGTGAAAATCTATTCAGCATCATTTAACTAAAGCAGCAGATACACTCCCTTTCTTCATGGAATGTTGTCATTATGCAAATGTACCAAAAACATCAAAATATTTGCTTATTAGGAATAAAAGTAAGTAGTGAACTAAAAAATAGGGTATAGCTTATTAAGACCAGAGTGAACCATGGAGGTACTTCATTAAATCACCAGGGTACAATATTGAGAAAATTGGAATGTCATAAACTATGCTTGGAACTAAAACACATCATTTAATCCACAAGCCTTACTTTATGAAATCTTAAACTGTAACATGAAGAGTATGATAATTTAACCCATGTGGACTACATGTTTGATGTCAGCAGCTTTTTTAAAAAAAAAACTGGGGTATGCAGTAGAGATTTTAGTCTTTAATAAATTTAAGCTGCTTCCTAGAAGTCACTTATCTTAATGGTTTCATTATTTTTATACCTTCATTGGTATTCCCAGGATTTCATGGGTATTCCTCTATAGTCTTCTACATTTTCACAAGGAACAATTATACACAAGTCTTAAAACATTAGTTTCTTATACAGCTGGTGCATGTGGAACTGGATCCTTAGGGGACAGGGGTGCCCTGTCTCCCTGTGGGGTTTATAAGAAACAGGTAGAAGATAACAATTGCTGTCAAAAGAGATATTAATGGTTATTGCTTCATTCAGAGTCTTCAGGCTTCTTAATCTGACAGATAAACACTCATTATAGAAAATACTCTCTAGGAGATCTTGTTTCTTTCCTCTTCTGTACGAGAACTTGTATGAATCTCGTAGGTTCCTCTTTGTATCCTAGTTTCTCTGGTGGTGTGAATTATAGGCTGATGATCCTATGCTCTATGTCTAAAATCCATATATGAGTGAGTACATACCATGTTCCTCTCCTGAGCATATTGGGAGTGGGGGGGCAGTGAGTGGAGAGGGAGTTAGGAGAAAGAGAAAGTGGGGAGAGGAGAACATGTGAGACCAGGAAGATTGAGATTGGGGATGAATAGACAAGAGCCAGAGCCAGAGAGAGAGAGAGAGAGAGAGAGAGAGAGAGAGAGAGAGAGAGAGAGAGAGAGGGAGAATAATAGAGGGAGCCATTATAGGCTTGAAGAGAAAATTGACTCTAGAGAAATGTCCAGGGACCTACAAGGATGACACCAACTAACAATGTGAGCAACAGTAGAAAGGCTACCTTAAATGCCGTCCCTGATAATAAGATTGGTAACTAACTTATATGCCATCATAGAGCCCTCATCTAGTAGCTGATGGAAACAGAAGCAGACACCTAATGCTAAACACTGAGCTGAACTTCTGGAATCCAGTTGCAGAGAAGGAGGAGTGATAAGAAATGTTGTCAAGACATGGCTACAGAAACCCATAGAGACAGCTGACCTGAACAAGGGGGAGCACATGGACCCCCATACTGAGAGGTGGGAAACCAGCATTGGACCAACTCATACCACCTGAATATGGGTCTCAGTTGGAAAGCCTGGGTAGTCTAAAGGACCTCTGACAGTGGAACTAGGATGTATCCCTGGTGCATGAGAGGGCTTTGGGAGCACATTTCCCATGGAGTGATACCCCCTTAGGCTAGAGAAACAAGGGAGGGCCTAGACCCTACTCCAAATGACTTGACAGATCTTGATGATCCCTCCTGGAAGGCTTCACCCTCCCTGTGGAGTGGGGTAGGTGGGATGGGAGGGGGATCAGGGGGAATGGGAGGGAAGAAGAAGAAACTGGGATCTATATGTAAAATAAGAAAAATAGTAAATATATATTGATAGACGATGTCATTTTATAGATATGCTTCTCATATTGGTTAATGAATAAAGCTCCTTTGGTCAATAGGAAAGCAAGATAGATAGGTGGGACAAGGAGACAAGGAGGATTCGGGAAGTGGTAGCAGGAGATTCAACATGTAGGACCAAGAGAGCAGAGGTCCTGACCCTCTCTCTGGTAAGATAAGACCATGTAGAAATATTTAGATTAATAGAAATGGGTTAATATTTAAAACAGAGCTAGCCAATAAGAAACACTAGTAACAGGACAACAGCTTTATATATAATATAGTGTCTCTGTGTGTTATTTGAGGCTGTGGGAATTAATATATATTAATATATATATTAATAAAAAAAACCACCTAAAGATGGTAAATACACAGAGAGTCTGGATACTGTATGCTATTTTTGTTGTCTTTGAATTGCTCAATTGCTAAGGAAGGAACAACAACTGACACTTGATTATTAATGCTGCTAAATTAATCCAACTTACATATTTTAAAATTGCCTTGACTTCAAAATTTAAGTCTAAGGACAAGTTACTGGGGAAAAGAATTTCTATTTTTGTTTCCACAGAAAATGAAAAGCTGTGGATTCCTTCCAGACTAACATGGTAAAATAAGACCATGTGGAAATACTTAGATTGATAGAAATGAGTTAATATTTAAGACAGAGCTAACCAATAAGAAATGCTAATAATACTCCAACAGCTTTATATCTAAAAAAAAAAAAAAAAACAAACAAACTGACAGAATTTAGGGTACTAAAGAAGTTGTCTCTGGAGTCTCAAAGCATCAGAGGTTATTGAAGACATCAATCTTCTTTGTCTTTATTTTTGGGGAGTTAGCAATAACATAACAACAGAAGCTATATTAACATCAAGGGTTTAACTCATTAGAGAATCTTTAGCAATAGTAATGAAATTGGAAATCAAGGCTTCCATGTCATTTTGAGACAAGTGTATCACTGAGAGGTTTATTGAAAATAAAAACCAACAAATTCTCCCTACATTCCTCAATATCTATGCCACAGTGCAAGGGGATGATGAATAAATGTTTACTGGGTGTATAAATGTACCTTATTCGCAGTACAAAATTGTATAAAACTCATGATTATTTGAGGTTTACATATTCTCACACCCATGATTAAAACATAGCACATTTGCAAGAATTAAAACTACATCTATAAAAATAAAAACTGATTTATAGTCTTAGTATGAAAATAAATTATACAAAGTAGACAATTACAGTTCCATAGAATATATCAGACTATTGAGATGCTTTCATTAAAAATGAAACAACAACAACAAAAAAAAGAAAATACTTTCTAAAAGACATTTGAAATCATTGAAGATTTTACTTGTGCTGAAATGTCACCACAGTTAGGTCTATAGCAAGCTTCTACTGGTGTGCTCAGCATGATTAGAAGTTGTTGCTCTTACCAGATAGGCAAATATATTTTTAATCTTTTTACATTGTGACTATTTGCTTACACATTATGATATGAGTATATTTTGCAGGTTTGCCAACTGAATGTGACTGAAATCATGGAGTTAATAGTCTCAGTGCAGTGTTCAAGAGGCACAGGACAACTGGTTGATAAAATCAGAAAATGCTTGATCTTATTTTTAAGGCAAATGTGCAAACTTGCTAATGCCTTATTCCAGGCTATGGTGAAGTCTTTGCGGCATTAATACAGACCCTTATTATTCACAGTATGCAAAATCAACACTGCCAGGAGAGTGGTTCATAAGCACTCATATGCTCAGAACTTTCCCTGGCTCACTAAATCATTATCTGTGTTATACACAGAGGGCAATGTGTCTCTATGCTCCCGTAGTCTTCAGCCAGCATTAGAGGACACTAGCACATAGTTTTAGAGGACTCAGGACAATGGGTTTTGGAGGCCTGAAGAAGTTGAACTGGTCTTTAAAAATTACCCCAGAAAATAAAATTGTTCTTTGTTGGATAGAACCTTGGAACTAAGACCATTTAGATCCTCAACTTGAGAACATCTCATCTTTAAAACAAATGTTCTAAGTTGTCTAAAAATCTACAGTTTTGATTAAGCAGTGGATGATGAGACCTTATGCTTAACAAGTTTCTCTGTAAAGGCTAGAGAATAAGAAAAACAAGGAAAAGTTCTTTATTAACTCCTTAAGATAACACCTTGATAAATAGTACACACAGAAACATACATGTTCCCCTCGTATATAGTATACAAAGTTTACTATATTAACAAAATTATAAAGTATAAATTAGAGGTATTTATTCTGAATATTGTATAATTAAATAAATTGTAACATAATTAATCTCATATACAATGAATAATTATAAATTCATATGCCAACATGCAATATCATCTGGGGCATTTATTATTTTAAATTTGGTCAAAAATTAAGAAAACAAAGATATAATAATATTTTCTGTATATTTAAAAATGTTTTATTAATTCCTTGAGAATTTTTTTCTTTTTCTTAAATTTATTTTTAAATCTTATTTTTTTATTTTACATATCAATCCCAGTTCTCTCTCCCTCCCACACTCCGATACTCCCCCACCCTCATCCCCCACAGTCCCATCCAATTCCCCATCCACTCCTCAGGGAGAGTGGGCCTTTCTAGGAGGCATCATCAAAATCTGTCAAGTCATTTGGGGTGAGGCCTTGGCCCTGCCTTGTGTCTCTAGGCTAAGGAAATATCTGTGCTCCCAAAGTTCTTCCATGTACTAGGGATACATCCTGAATCCACTATCAGAGGTCCCATAGACTGCCCAGGCCTTCTAACTAAGACTCACATTCAGGGTTCTGAGTCAGTTCTATGCTGGTTTCCCCCTTGTTTAGGTCAGCTGTCTCTGTAAGTTTCTGTGGCCTGGACTTGACCCATTTGCTCATCATTTCTCTCTCTCTCTGCAACTTCTCAGATTTTAGCTGTGGTTGTCTGCTTCTGTTTCCATCTACTACTAGATGAAGGCTCTAGGATGACATATAAAGTAGTCATTAATCTCATTATCAGGGAAGGGCATTTAAGGTGACCTCTCCACTATTGCTTAGATTGTTAGTTGGGGTTATCCTTGTAGGTCTCTGGACATTTCCCTAATGCCAAATTTCTCTTCAAATGTATAATGACTCCCTCAATTATGGTATCTCTTTTCCTGCTCTCCTCTATTCCTCCCTCAACTTAATCTTCCTGCTCCCTCATGTTCTCCTCTCCCTTCCTCTTTTCCCCTTTTCTTTCTCCTACCTCCCTCTCCACTCACTGTCGGTCCCCTGCTCCCAATATGCTCAGGAAATCTTGTCCATTTCCTCTCCTGTGGGGGGGACCATCTCTTGGAGTCCTCCTTGTTTCCTTGCTTCTTTGACAATTTTAATTTTAGTCTGGTGATCCTTATCTTCTTTTTGTCTTAAAACCATATATAAGTGAGTACATGCCATGTTTGACTTTTTTGTTATTGTGTTAGCACACTCTGGATGGTTTCTTCTAGTTTCTTCCGTTTGCTTGTGAATTTCGAGCTTCCATTCTTTCTTTTTCTTTCTTTTGTTTTTTTTTTTCAGTACTCCACTGTGTAAATGTACCACATTCTCTTCATCCATTCTTCAGTTGAGGACGTCTGGGTTGTTTCCCGTTTCTAGCTATTACAAATAATGTTCCTATAATCATATTTGAACAGATGTCTTTGTTGCATGTATGTGCATCTTTTGAGTACATGTATCTGTTTTTTAAAAAATCAGGTGTTCATAGGTGTGTGGATTAATATCAAGATTTTCAATTTAATTCCTTTAGTCTACCTGTCTACTTTTGTGCCAATACCAACCTGTTTTAAGGAATATTGCTCTATAGTAGAGTTTGAAGTCAGGGATGGTGATGCCTATGGAAGTTTCTTTATTGTACAGGATTGTTTCCACACAACATATTTTAATCATGTTCATGTCCCACCCAAAACTTCTTCCAGATTGTCCCCTGACTTCATGCTCTCTCTCTCTCTCTCTCTCTCTCTCTCTCTCTCTCTCTCACTTTCTCTCTCTCTCTCTGTGTCTCAGTCTCTTTTTAAACCATCAAGTCTATTTTAGATATACTGATTATTTCTGTGTATGAGGCCTATTAGTAGGCACTAGGTGCTATAAACTTTCTTCTTAGGGGCCTTCTTTTTATCTCATAAATATTCATATGTTCTGTTTTCATTTAGTTCAATAAAGTTCATAAGTTTTCCCAATTTCCTTCAGTACTGAACAGTTTTGTTTGCATGGTTTTGTGTACTTTCTGTAATTTCTACTTTTTTACTATGTGGTTTGATAAAAAATAAAGCACACTATGTTATTTCGATTTTCCTATATTTCTTGAGCATTGCTTTGTATTATAATATGTTGAGTAAGTTCCATGATTTTGAAAGAAATTTTTGTTCTTTAAAACAAAAAAGTGAACTGTTCTACATAAATTCTTTAGGTTCACCTCATTTGTGATGCCAATTTAACTACAAGGTTTCTCTACTAAGCTTGTATCTGGTTGACCTGGTAAGAGTGAGTTATTGAAATCATTTACCATTACCACATTAGAATCAAATTGTGATATTTTTTTAGGTCTAATAGTTGTTCTACAGAGTATGTCAATGTTTAGAATTCTAATATTCTCTCTGAAGATATTTTGCTTTAATGAGTATGAATTGACCTTCTCCATCTGTTTTGACTAGTTATAGTTTGAAGGCTTTTTTGCCTGATATGGTGGTTTGAAATAAAATGGCCTCCCAAAGGAGTGGGACTATTATGAGGTGTTGTTTTGTTGGTGTAGGTGTTCCTTTGGTGCAGGAGGTGTGTCATTGTGTTGGTGGGCTTTGAGATATTTTACATGCCTAAGCCACATAGAGTGTTAGTTCACTTCCTATTGCCTCTAGATCAAGAAACAGAATTCTCCAGCCCATGCATCATTCATGCTCTACACCATGAAGATAATTGACTAAACCTCTGAAACTGTAAGCTACAATGTCCATTAAATATCTTTCTTTATACTAATTTCCAAGGACATGATGTCTGTGTACAGCAATAGAAACTTTAACTACGACATTATATGTTCTTGTTTCTTAGTTCTATTTGCTTGGAATAAACAAAGCAGTGGATCAAGTATTCTAATCTAAATTATTAGTCTGTATCTTTTTTATTGGGGAATTCAGGCTTAATACTAAGATCTATCCTTGAACATTTTTTAAAATAATACTGTGTGTGTGTGTGTGTGTGTGTGTGTGTGTGTGTGTGTGTGTTGATATCTGGTCCTGTCTTATTTGAATGGGTTCATTCTTGGGTTTCTGTTGACTACTTTGGATTTTAGGCAAGTGTGGTGGCTGTTGGATTCTTTGTAGGGATTGCTTCTGGTAGTCAGCAGGCAAGTGACATAAGAAATACACACAGTCTAAGAGGAAAGAGCAAAATGGAAAGAGAGGAAAAAAGGGGGAGGGCTTAGGGGATACTTTTAATATCGAGGGGCATACTTTCTAGGGAGTGGAAGTAGGATAGGAGCTAGAGCTCATGAAGTTAGGCTGCCACCAGACTATGCATAAGTATGGAGTCAGAGGAATGAAAGGTGCAAAAACACTTTAGGTCTGTATCAAGAGCTAGAGTTTCCAGAAAATTGAGCAGATTTCACATTTCTTCACTGATTGACTTGTTTCTTCTACATTGTCTTTGAGAACTCATAATATTTCTTCTATTTTGTCTAATATACTGAGAGTTATATCTTGGCTCTTTATTTGACTTTCTGACTCTTTCATTTCAGGTTTTATTTCAATTTGGCTTATATTTAGAGATTCAATTTATTTATTAAATTTAATTTTCATATCTTGAATTGTTTTCATTATTTTTTGAACTGCTTGCATTTTATCAGTCATCTTTCATGCATTGATTCATATTGTTATTGAGCAATTTGGGCATATTTAATTATTATTTTGAAATCCTTGTACATATGCTAAGTTAATTTTCTTAGGCTGTGTTACAATGGGGGTGATGATATCTAGAGGAGACACATTCTCTTTACTTTCTTTGTGTTTTTATGGTAACAACATAGGCAGCTATAGTTAGGTCCTATGTGGCTTTTCTTGATATGAATATATGGCCTAACATTTTTAGATATGTGCATCATTGCTATTACACTATTATTTTGTGGATCAGCTATATTATCTTCAAACATCAGTCTTGGAATCATTCTATACTCTAAGTTTAGACTCTTTGTAGTCCAAGATCTCCGTGAGGGCTAGGATGTCTGCTAGCTAAACAGGTAGGGATAAATCCAATTAATACCAATCATCAAATAAATCATGGTAAATTGTATTTGGGATGTGTTCTTTGATTCAGTTGTCAAGTATTTTTCTGAGAATTGTGCATCTATGTTCATCAGTAGTATTGGTCTGCAGGGTTCTTATGGGAAGTGTTATTATTGTTCCTTTATCCTATTCATCAAAGGAGTTTAGAAATATTACTTTCATTATTATTTTATGTAATAACTTGAGGAGCATTGACAGTTGGATTTCTTTAAACCTGGACCTGGACCTGGACTGATTGGAAATATTTTTCATTACTATACCAATCTTGCTTTTTACAAGTCTTGTAACATACTTGAAGTCATCTTGGTTTATAATGGATGAGTCAGATGAACCTATAAACCAATTATTTTAATGAGGATTTCTACTATAGTGATATATATTATTCTGAAGTATTTATTTCTGACTTTTCATAATTTCTCTACCCCCCTTTTGAAATTTAAAATTGAAACAAGCTTGTTGTTCATGTCAGTCCAAGTTCCCTCTTTCTCCCCTCCTACCTGCTCCCCCAACTTGCTGTCTCACCCCCTTTCTGCTCCCCAGGGAGTGTAAGGTCTTACAAGGGGGATCTTCAAAATCTGTCATATCACTTGGAGTAGGGCATGGGACCTCCCTCCCCCATGTGTTTAGGCTGAGAGGGTAACCTTCTATGTGGAATTGGCTCCCAAAGTCCATTTATATACTAGGGATAAATACTAATCCACTACCAGACACTCTATAGATTGCCCAGGCCTCCTAACACTCATATTCATGGGGTCTGTGTTGGTCCTATGCTGGTTTCCCAGCTATCAGTTTGTTGTTCAGGAGCTCCCACTAGGCCAGGTCAGGTGTTTCTGTGGGTTTCTCCAGCCTGGTCTTGACCCCTTTGTTCATCACTCCTCCCTCTCTGCAACTGGATTCCAAGAGTTCAGCTCAGAGTTTAGGTGTGGGTGTCTGCTTCTGCTTCCATCAGCTACTGGATTAAGGCTCTAGGATGGTATATCAGGTAGATATCAGTTTCATTATTGCGGAAGGGCATTTATGGTAGCCTCTCCACTGTTGCTTAGATTGTTAGTTGGGGTCATCCTTGTAGGTCTCTGGACATTTTCCTAGTGCCAGATTTTTCTTTAAACCTATAAGTATACAATAGATGGAAGAGAGAATCTCAGGTATTGAAGACACACTAGGAGAGCTTTCATAATTTCTTTGCTGTCTATTATGATCTCTCTTTAATTTTATTTAAGTCTTTTCTATATCACTCAGGAAATTTGCTAATCAATTTTATCTATATTTTCAAAGATTCAATAATTTATTCCACTGATGTTTTTATTTGTTTCAATTTCACTGATTTCTTTTGCGGTTTAAATGTTTTTGTCTGTCAATTTCTTTTGATTTTATTTGTTATTGTTTTTCTAAGTTTTTAAGTTATGTCATCTAGATACTCATTTTAGTTTTTTTTTCTGAATTTGTTTTGAAGTTTTGAAAATCCTTATGTGTCTACAGTTGTACGTTGTCATAGCTAGCAAACAATATCCCTCTACACTACCCATGGATCACTGTAGCACATCTTCCCAACTCGACAATACTTTTAAAAACATAATAACCCATTACCAGCAACCAAACTCAAAAGGCAATTTGATTATCTTTCTTAGCACTCATCAACTGCTCTTAACTGCTCACATAAGGATAATGACTCTACAGACAGTACCATTTTGATGCTGAAATTCTGCTGCAAGTTCATGTATGCAATGACCCCCATCCCCAGAAAACAAAATTTCAAAGACCACTTCCCTACTCTCACCTCTTACATTTTCTTCTGACCTGAGGCTTGTATTGCATATAAACTGTTAGGTAAATGTTTCAGACTTCTTATTGTTAACTACATCTTAATTATTAACCAATTTTTATTAAACTACATATCATAATGTGCTCCTGGCTTATCAGAGAATGCCCAGGCATCCTACCTTCCTGGGCATCTCTATGGTAACTAATTCTCTCCATTCCTCTTACTAGAATTCCCCTAGTCTTGTAGCCCCACCTATACATTCTGCCTGGCTATATTCTCTTGGACCAAACATCTTTATTCAACCAAGAAGAGTAATATATATTCAAAACATACAGAAGGACATCCCCTACCACATCTCTCATGGGAAAGTTTATGTAACCCAAATCAGTACAATATAACTCATGCTCTGATGGATAGACTAGATTAACAACCCATCAGAAACACTTGTTTTTCATTAGTAGAAGTTTACATTGACATTTAAAAGTGGGTTAGAATTGGAACAAGCCTTGTCAAGAAAACTGGGCATAGCATATGCAGTATCTGATGTTCAGTAATTAAACAAAGACCTTGAGACTGTCTTGGAGCTTCAGTGGCATTACTGATAATATTGGTAAAATAAAGTATGATCTCTCTGAAGTATGATAGGCTTGGTCTGACATAAGCTCATTTTAGAAGGTACCAAACCAAGAAAAAAATAGTGAAAAAAGGAAAAGCCAAACAAAGCGCACCCTTTCTCTCTGACTATGACTTTTTCATTAAGGGTAGACTGTTTTCATAGCTAGGAACTTTCTTGCAGCCAGTTGTTATGGCGAGATATAAATTGTGGCTGTAATGCTGTGCCAGCTGAGAGTGCCAGCACCAAGCAGGCAGATTCAGGCATAGCCAAAATACTGGCAGGCGCAGGCATCACTCAAAGGATCTGTCAGTGACTTGCCCTCAGCTCTAGGCCAAATTAAGCATCTCTGCTAGCCTCACAGAATTAATCAGTACCAGGAAGATGCACAGACTCTCATGGGACCACTCCAGGATAAAGAAGGGCAGGAAAAGGAGAGTGATCATGGATTCCAGAGAAATAAAAAGTGCTGCCACTTTTTTGCTGTATTCCTCTAATAGAGCAACTGGTGCAAGTGATGGGATCTTTTCATGCTGTATAGGCCCTGGTAAAACTTCTCTTTAGTATTCCCTTAGCGGCTGATTCATGAGACAATTTGACAAGTGCCTGAATAGACAATAGAAGACATTCAAAGAACTTCCATAAGGTTACATAGCAGGTTTATTCTTTGTGAAGAGATGGTGACCTGGGACCTTGATTCATTATCTTGCCCATCCTCTGTGAAAAGAATTCTCTATATGTATGGATTTCTGTCAGACTCTCAGTAGTTTGCAGATTTGGATATCCATTTGAGAGAAATAAAAGTATACCAAAAGGGTCAATGATAGTTAAAAACAGTTAAAAAGAATACAAGGAGAAGGTCCATACACAAATTCTATTTTTTTATTTATTATTTTACATTTTTATCCCAGTTCCCTCTTCTTCCTCCCTACTAGCCTCCCTACCTTTTACCCTCTCTGCCCTCTCACATGCACCCCAACCACCCTCCCGTCACAAACCCCCACCCCAATTCCACATGTATGGCAATGCCATCCAGTTGGGTTCATGTAGATCTGTCAGGGCATTTGAAGTAGGGACTAGAGCTTCATTCCTGTCTCTGGGTTAAGGCAGTTATCCCTCCATGGGGGATATGTTTGCAAGTTCTTTTTTTGTGTACCAGGGATACATCCTGGTTCTACTGTCTGAGGTCCCTTAGACTGCTCAGTCCTTCTGGCTGAGACCCATATTCAGGGGGGCCTGAGTCAGTCCCATGCTGGGTTCAGAACTATCAATCTGGGGGCCCGTTAGCTCCTCCTTGTTCAGGTCAGCTGTCTCTATATGTTTCTGCAGCCTGGTTTGTCCTCTCCATCTGCATCTGGGTTCCAGTTCAACTCAGTGTTTATGTATGGGTGTTTTCTTCTGTTTCCAACAGGTATTAGATGAGAGCTCTATGAATCAGTTAGTTGTTGATCTCACTATCTGGGAAGGGCATTTATGGTAGCCTTTCCATGGATGCTCAAATTGGTAGTTGGCGGCAGTCTTGTATGTCTCTAGACCTTTGGTTCAATTTTCTTTTCAAACCAATATTGGCTCCCTCTTTTATGTTCTCTCTCTCTCTCACTCTCTGTCTATCTCTCTTGTCTTCTCTTCCTACCCTGACTCAATCTTCCTAGTCACATGTGTTTTCCTCTCCTCCCCTCTCTATTTTCTACTTCTCTCTCCATTCACTGCCCCCCACCACTTCCCTGTGCTCTGGGAGACTTGTCCCTTACCGCTTCTGTGACAGATTTTATATGAATCTCTTAGAATACACCTTGTATCCTAGTTCCTCTGGTGGTGTGAATTATAGGCTGGTGATCCTTTGATCTAGGTATAAAATCCATATATGAGTGAGTACATACTATGTTTCTCTTTTTGTGACTGGGTTACCTCATTCAGGATGGTTTCTTCAAGTGCCATCCACTTGCCTGCGAATTTCAAGATACCATTATTTTTTTCTGCAGAGTAGTATTACATTGTGTAGATGTGCTACATATTCAGTATCCATTCTTCAATTGAGGGGCATCTAGGATTCTTCCAGGTTCTTTTTTCTTATTCATAGCTAAGGAAGAAAACTATAGAACAATATCCCTGATGAATATCGATGCAAAAATACTCAATAAAATACTGGCAAACCGAATTCAAGAGTACATCAGAGAAATCATCCACCATGACCAAGTTGGCTTCATCCCTGCATTGCAGGGATGGTTTAAAATATGAATGTAATCAACATCAAACTGAATGGAGAGAAGCTTAAGCCAATTCCTCCAAAATCAGGAACAAGACAAGGCTGCCCTCTCTTTCCATATCTCTTCAATATTGTACTTGAAGTTACTTCTAGTTATTGTACTTCTAGTTAAACCTATAAGAAAATAAAAGGAGATCAAGGGGATCCAAATTGGAAAGGAAGAAGTTAAACTATCTGTATTTGCAGATGATATGATAGTTTACATAAGTGACCCAATAAACTCTACCAGGGAACTCTTCCAGCTGATAAACACCTTCAGCAAACTAGCAGGATAGAAGACAAACTCAAAAAATCAGTAGCCCTACTTTTTTTCAGATGACAGAGACAGAAAAAGAAATCAGAGAAACATCACCCTTTACAATAGCCACAAACAACATAAAGTATCTTGGGGTAACGCTTACCAAACAAGTAAAAGACCTATATATTAAGAACTGTGTGGCTCTAAAGAAAGAAATTAAAAAGATACCATAAAATGGAAAGATTTCCCATGCTCTTGGATAGGTAGGATAAACATAGTAAAAATCACAATCTTTCCAGAATTAATCTACAAATTCAGTGCAATCCCACCACAATTCTTTACTGACCTTGAGAGGATAATGATCAACTTTATATTGAAAAACAAAAAGACCAAGGATAGCCAAAACAACCCTATTCAATAAAAGAACTTCAGGAGGCATCACCATTCCTGACTTTAAGCTCTACTACAGAGCTATAGTTCTGAAAACAGCCTGGTATTGGCACAAAAATAGTTAGGTAGACCAATGGGATCGAATTGAAAATCCTGATATTAACCCACACATCTATGAACACGTGATTTTTGACAAAACAGCAAAATTATACAATGGGGCAAGGACAGCATCTTTATCAATTGTTGCTGGCACAATTGGATGATGGTGTGTAGAAGACTGCAGATAGACACATGTCTGTCGCCATGAACAAAACTCAAGTCCAAATGGATCAAAGAGCTCAACATCAATGCAGACACATTGAACCTCTTAGAAGAGTATCTAGGATGTACCCTTGAACAAATTGGTATAGGAGATTAGTTCATGAACATAACTCCAGGAGCACAGACACTGAGAGCACCAATTAATAAATGGGACCTCTTCAAACTCAGAAGCTTCTGTAAGGCAAAGGACACAGTGGACAAGACCAAACGGCAGCCCACAGATTGGGAAAAGATTTTCACCAATCCTATATCCAACAAAATGCTGATCTCCAAAATATACAAAGAACTCAAGAAACTAGTCTACAAAACACCAAAAAAAAAAAAAAACCCTATTAAAGAATGGGGTACATCCATAAAATCCTTAGAAAATTTAGTTTTGGGAAAAAATATAAGTCATGCACAAAATTTTCTGACACTGTAAATTTTCTGAAATTGTTTTGTTGAAATACAGTAGGTAAAGTATATGGCTAAACAAGGACATTTTCATAAAGTTGTAGGAAAATATGTTTTGGTGGTGGTCACAGGCTCTAATGGGGAATCAACTGTTTGCATTTTATTGTGATATCCCTGTTAATCTTGCTTCTCCATATTTGTGCATACACTCATAGATCACTTGTTATTCACAACCTGTCATGGAGGAAAACAATATTTTATTAGTAGGAGTTGTACTAGGGAGAATGACAACCATCAATGACCTTTCTATGGATAAATGACTATTGCTTCATCATAGCTCTTTAATGCTTAGTCTTAGATAAACATCTGTACCAACCTGTGAAAGACTTAGAAGAAGAAAAGGAAGAGGATGTGAAAAGAAAGTGAGAGCTAGAAATAGCTATAAAACATTGTATAGCAATTTTTCTCTGGAATATTTCCATTTTGGAGGAAAGTTAATTTTCCTCCTGTACTCCCATGCCCTGCACCAACACCTCATACCATCCCCATCCACTCCCCAGGGAGGATGAGGCCTACCATGGCAGATCATCAAAGTCTGTCACATCATTTGTCCAGGACCTAGGCCCTCCCCCATGTTTCTTGGCTGAGAAAGTATCCCTCCATTCTTCTGTTGCATATAAGAAACATTCATTCCTGCCCCTTTCTGAGTGGAGATGGAGAAGGAGTTGATGGGGAAAGTTTAGATTGGAGTCAGTGGTGGGGGGGGGGAGTGGGAGGAAAGGAGGGAGGGAAATAAACAAAAAATTAATTAAATAAAATGCAATACAAATACACCTTAATTTAAAAACCAGATATTATCTCAGAGTAAACTGTTGGAAAAAGTTTTTGTTTTTTTTCAAAAGTAAATGAACTGAAAGGACAAGCTGATGTAGCCATTCTAATATCTATAAAAATAGATTTCAAACCAAAATTAATCAATAGAGGCAAGGAAGGAAACTTCATTCTTATCAAAAAAATTCCATCAAGATGATTTTTTTTTCAATTCTTATCATCTATGTCCAAAATACAAGGTTTCCAGGTTTGTAAAGAAAAACTGAAATCACACATCAGCATTGAAAGTGAGAGACTTCAACACCACACTCTCACCAATGGAAAGATCATCCAGACGAAATCTAAACAGAGAAATACTTCAGTTAACTGTCCTTATAAACCAAATGGAACTAACAGTTACCTACAGAGCATATCACAGAAGCACAAAAGAATATAACTCTCAACACATCGTGAAACATTCTCCAAAATTGATAACAAACTTGGTCACAAAGAAGACTTAGCACAAATAAGAAAAGTGTAATAACTCCCTCCATCCTCCAGACCACCACAGGATTTAATCTGGTCATACTTTAAAAACTTGTGCTCTATGAAACTAATATCTACAAGAAAAGAATAATTTTCTTGATAGGTACCAATTACTACAGTTAAATCAAGCTAGGCATCCCAGACCCAGAAAGACAAACATAGCATGTTCTAACTTATAAATGGATGTTAGATGTTAAGTAAAACATATGCATTATGCTTCCACAGAGGAAGAGAGTCTAAGTAATAAAGATGGGTCACAGTGGCCAGTTGATAATTGTTGCAACTTTGGGTCAATACATCAGGAGAGGTAATTAATAGCTAACACTGTTTGAATGCCCAGGAACCAGAGGCCGAGCAATTCAGAGACCCAGGATAGAATCAAGAACAACTAGCAAAAAAGCAGAAATAAAATAGTCAATGAAATTATTCTTAATATTCTTCTATACTCATAGACCAGTGCTTAATCCAGTTGTCTAGCAACCAATAAGAGCAGATGCAGTGACCTGTATCCAAATACTAGGTGAATCCAGGGCATCCTGAAAGAAGAGTGGGAGGAAGGATTCTAGGATCCAGAAGGGTCCACTACACCATGAGGACTGAATTCTCAGAATCAACTAAGTAAGGCTCATAGTGGCTCAGAGAGACTAAAGCAAAACTCACAGACCTCATAAGTCTGAGCTAAGCCCTCTGCATTTACATTACAGTTGCATAATCTCGTGTATTTGGGGACCCCAAACAGCAGTAGTGAGAGTTATCTATTATTCTTTTGACCATTCATTGTACTCTTTTCCTCTTGCTAGGTTGCCTCATTCATGTCACTTTCCACCAAATAAAACCTCCAGTGTCAGGAATGACTCACATCTTATTGAGTCATTCACCAGTGTGGTTCCATGGAAATCTCTAAACCTTGGGCTATTGGTTACTCTCCAAAAGCTGATGAAAAATCTCTGTTGCTGAAGACAAACTTAGTTATGTTATGAAAGAAAAGTTCAGCTGGTGCCTAACATGGCTCATCCCTATTGACTATAATTCATGGTGCTGGAAGGTATTCTGCATGTTACCAGAGGAGAAAGATAACCACCAATCCAGCTACAAATCTTGTAACTTACAATGCTGCCCTACCTGACAGATACACTATTGTGATGATGGTGAAAGTGTTAGGAGAATACTCCTGCCCTCTTAAGGCCACTTCTTGAGAAGGAATCAATACCAGATATTGTTAAAGGGCCAAGGAAATGAGGCTATATAATTGAAGGACCTAAAAGAAAACCTACTACTACTATTATGTTAAATTAATATAGCAACAAAGTCTATTTATAATATGATATTGCTATAACATACGTGTATAAATCTCAGCTGTACTGTATGATGATGAAATGGGGGAGGCTCACACATTTAGAGTTCTTAAATTTCATCTGGGCTAAATATATTAGGACCATTTTTATCCATCTACCATGGGAGTCTCTGATGATTATTTGCTCATTTTATTCCAGTGTTAAAAATCAATGAAGACAAGGATACCTCTCCTACATATACATGATTAAAGTAAAGGAGCCAGAAAGTAAAGTAACAACAGTAAATTTTATTTAATAATTATAGCAACAAGGAAGATCATATATATGTTGAAGAACCAGGGTCCATGTATCAACATGACTAAAAAGAAACACCAAGACAATAGAGGGCTATAAGCAACCTTCCTTGACACCATCTCTATGAAGGGCAGCTCATGGTGGTCAGCCATCCACCACAACAGGGAAAAGGAACTGGACAACATAAACAGAGACAACATACTCAGGATGATCAAATACTAAGTGTCAAGTGTCCTTGTTAGAATAACTCAATAGGATTCTGGTGTTGTGGATAGTTATTCCCACCAGCCTGGTTCCACAGCTCCAACATCCCCACATTTCAGGCTTACTGAGGAATGCCTGACCTGCAACTCCTTTGCCTGCTACATGATGACTACTCAGCATCTCTACAGAAAAGAGAGCAATTTCCTGTTTGTCCCTGCTTATATCCTGATTCTGCCCAGGTATATCACTCCCTGTTTGGTCAGTTAGCCAATAACCAATAAGAGAAACATATACACAGAAGAACATCCCCCCCTCATTCTGGATAATATCATAAGATGCTGAAAGGATTGTAGAAGGCCAAAGGTCAAAACCTAACAGAAAAGAGTATTCAGAAGGATCTAATTAAAGTTTTCTCTAGGAGCTCTTTCAAAATTTGCCACACAAGTGTAATAATCATAAAAGTGTGGGTACAGTATGACAGCATAAAATATAGATGCTTTTTCATTGAAACTTAGAAAGAATCTGGTTTTGTTCCCAAATTAATTTGGAAACCCCCCCTTTTCTGAGATCTTTGGATTTCACACTTGTAGAATAGTAAAATAGTTTATCCTTTAATCTTTGAATTTAAACAGGGGAAAACAGCAAATGAATTCAACCCAAAATAGTTGGTACTATTATTTATATTTCAAATCTCTTTCAGATTTAAGAAATATGAACTGCAGAAACACCTTTCATGATTAATCACTTGTTATTTATTCAGATGAATTGTGGAATGAGTATACAAAATAGGCTATGGGGATATATAAAGAATCCTTCAGATTACAAAGGAGTTCTTTTAAAACAACATGAGCTGTTAAGTTGTAGTGCAGTGCAGTCCTATTTGGAGTAAAGACATTCCTTATGCAAAGATTTCGAAGAACACTGAACTCTTGTGTGGCAATTTTCTAGCCCAGGCTTTTGTGGCTTATCCTGAGTAGGACATGTGGCTAAATGGAATGCGTTATATAAAATAGAAGATTGTTTTTGCATTTCAAATAGCTATTTAGATACCTGGTCTCCAGTGCATTATTGTCTGGTTTGAAAGGGTTTATTTTTCATTTCTATTCACTTTCCATGACTCATACCCCATGTCAGACAGAATGTGGTAATAGAGACAATTATACCATTGAGGTTGCAGCTTTGTGGTCAGAGCTCAGATTCACACCTGGGCATCATTATTTTCTCCCATGCCTATTTATTACTTAAGTACTTATTATTTGAAAATCTTATAGTACATAAGTAATTAGGGTAGCCAAGAGTACAATGTTAAATACATTTGTTTTGTTTTTCTAGTTTGTTTTTTTATGTTCAATCATTCCAATATATTCATTGCAAAGTGTTTTGACTCTGATAGCAGTCTTTTACTCAGAAACAAAAACTCTACACAGGCAAATGTATTAAAAACAAACATACACATTAACACAAAAAAGAGAAGAGAGACCTCAGACTAGTTAAGTTATTTTCCCTATAAACCATTACTAGAGCCAGAATGAATTGGATTTTTAAAAATTTTTAATTCACACCCTTTCCATACTTTTACTATTCATAAAGGAAAATTTCCTCCTTGGAAACTAATATTGCATGTTCAAACTCTCTCAAAGTCACTGTGTGAGTAACAATAAATTATCATAAACATTTAAGAAGTGGCCTATACCACAGGAATATTTTTTTGTTTGGTTTGACTTCATAGGGATATTTTTCTACAAGTTTTATATATAATGAACTGCTTTCAAATTTTGAATTTTATTGTATAACTACTGTAATCTCTTCTGTACAGAGTTTATAAACACAAGAAATGTAACAGCTTTTCTCTTTGTTCCCAGAAAATGAAGTTCCAGTCCTTACAGAAAATAAAGGTAGTGCCTCATAATTTGAAAGACTATTATTTGAAGATAAAAGGAGACATATTCCCAGCAGCTAAGAATAAGAAATGCCTTTTTTTTTTTCTATCAGCCACTATAGCTGTTTCTTAGTAGCTTATGGACTATAGTGGGATATTCACTTTGTTTTCTTCTGTGTCACTGACCACGCCCATTGGGAGTGGTCCCAGAGGCAGAAGTGACCAGCAGAACTAGGTCTGAGGAGGAGCCGGGAAAGCTCTCCTGCTTGGGGAATGCTGAGAGGAGAGCATCCAGGTGGAACCTGCTGGTGTTCATCTGTCTAGGTTGTAAGTTATTTCTCCCTGCATAAACATCTGTTTGGCCTATTTGTTTATCTTGATCCTTATTAAACCACAAAATCTCATGTCAGAAGTGGGATCAGGATTTTCACGGGATTTGGGTTTCACCCAGGTGGCAGATGCCATTCCCTTCCCACACCATCCCTGAACAGGCGGTTGCCTTGCCTAACCAGGGGGACACACCACAGCTTGTGAGACATTTTTGTCTACCCTACAACTCCACTGCAGCCTTGAGATCACTGCTCATCTCCTGCCCATTCCCTCACATTGCATTCACACAGAGCCCTGAGGTGCCCACCCTGTTCATGTGTTGCTGCACAAGGCCCAGACTCTGGGCCTGCCCTGTTTGTGTGCTCTCAGCCAAGTGGCGCCAGTTGCAGGCAGCACCTGTTAGCTTTGTGATCCTAGCAATTTGTACAAGGCTCATTTTACTCCTTTATTTAACAAAATATTGCTTGCCTTAGTTTGTTAAGAGCTATTCTACAGAGACCGTGATCAGAAGAATTGGCTGCTGCTGGACACTATTTGGTGGTACACCTCCAGGCATAACTACCATAAGTTGAGATCTACAACTGAAAGCCTCAAAGTTCCAGGACAGCAGAATTACACCTAAGGTAATTGTAACATCCTTTACAATTTAAGCTGATATAATATCTGAGATCATTTGTTCCATACCTATGGCAGATAATTTTACAATGTAGGACTTTAGGAATTCTTTTACTTCATATATAGAAGGAATTTTAGCAGAAGAAAATTATGGGCCAATATATACATTTTTTTTGTAATGGCAGTGGGATTCTTCATTAACATGATATTCTTAGAAAAATGGTTTCAGATTAGAGCAAACAATAAGGAACTCATACAAACCATAGGAAACTTATTAACAAGGATTCATAACATTGAAAATGACAGAATGCAAAACATAGAATGCTTAGAAAAAAAGGTTCAGAATATTGAAGATGGCAATAGAGAGCTGACAGGTAGAATACAAAACATGGAACATAAAAATGACCAAGTAGAAAACAGAATTTGTTCCATGTCTGATGCCTCAATAACCAAACCAGAAACAATGCGGTGCATTAATATGCTAGCAGAAACAGCTTGTTCCTGGCCAGATGAATCTACTAATAAGTTTTAAAAAGTGGAACAAAGGAAAGACTAGATGATAGAATCTCTTCCACATCTGAGGATAATGGCAAGCTAGCAGATAGGACATTGTTTCTGGAAGGCAGTTTACATGCCATTTAGATAATATCTGAGGATGAGAATATTAAAAACATGGGATCGTTTGTAGTTGGAGAAAGTAAGAAACTGACTAATGCAATGAAATCTCTAGAAAGTTTTATGCTTCAACAAGTTCAGACACTCAAAGAAGCAATGGTGAATAGATTTCAGGTCTTAGAAGACCTTCAGTCTGATACATCAGAAGAAGAGCTACAGATAACAGGGCATGAAAAAGACTTAAAATTTTCTACACCATTTAGGGTCAGGGGAGCTTTCCCTGTATCGATTAATGAAAAACCAGCAACAAAAAAACTCCCAAAAGGTGGCATTACATATCAGTGGGAACCAATATCTATGAAAGATTTAAAAAGTATAAAGGAAGCAGTAGTGTCTTATGGCATGCACTCACCATTTGTGAAACAATTAATAATCATGGGCAAGGAATAACAAGGTAACCCCTAAGGATTGGGATCAATTAATATCAGCTGTCCTTGAAAAACTCCTCTCAATTAGAATGGAGGGCTTTACGGAGAGAGGGAACAAAATCTCTCAAACTTCAGGGCTTAAAGAAAAAAGTTATAAAGCTCCCCAAGATAAAATTCTTGGGGAGGTCCTTCATACTGACCCTGAAACCCAAGCTGCCTATGATGAACATATCTTTTCTCTATGCAGTACAGCAGCTCTGAATAAACTAGGGAAGAGAATAGAATCCTATACCATGATAAGGCAAGGACCGAGAGAATGTTTTATTGTGTTTCCAGAAAGATTGTCTAGAGCAGTACAATTAGAGGTAGCAGACAAAGATTCTAGGTGAATTCTCATAGAATCATTAGCTTATGAGTATGTGAATCCACAATGCAAACAAATGCTTTGGCCTTTAAAATTTTGATCAGCACCCTTGGATGAATGGGTCCTATATACAGCCAATATTGGGTATAATGACATTAACACTGAAGCATATGTAGGGGAAGCCATATCTAAAGGTCTGAGAAGACATCAAGATAACAGAAGTCTTAATTATTGTGACATATAAGCTTGGGTAAGAGAAGCCATCTGCATAGTTTTGAAAAGATATCAAAATGTCAGATGTTATAACTGTGGTAAAATAGGACATCTAAAAAGAAATTGTAGGCAAAGCATCTCTAGAAATAACACTCCCAGGAATGAATTGAACAGAAGGCCTCAGCCTTCTGGGTTATACAGAAGGTGTGGCAAAGGGTAACACTGGACAAATGAGTGTAGATCGACTAGAGACAAGCAAGGAAACCCTTTACCATCAGAAAACACCTGGGGGGCCTCTCCAAGGCCCCCATGTCAAAGATGGTCTGAACATTCCCAGTACCTGTGGAGAACGTTCTCCCACAGGACAATTAGAAAATCCTATGCCTATTGTAAAAACTCATTCTCTTCTGGATGACAAACTAGTGATGGACATGAATCAAACATGAAAGAAGGAAACAATTAATGTATATTTTGGCATACCTCTATAAACAAAGGCCAAGATTGATAGTTAAGATGAATAACAGGCTGGCCTCCCCCTACCCTGCCCACTGTCCCACTGCTCTGGTTGAGCACTGGGACAGAGGGTAGAGCCAGTCCAGACAACTATGTGGAACTTCTGGGAGCGGCTCTGAACAAGGAGACCTGCCTACCCATGTGGGACCACCCATAATAATTTCCACCTGCCTGGTCTCTGATCCCTACTGCTGGTCCTGTACTGGAGGCCCGGGCCCATCCAGAGATCCACCTATCTCTGCAGGACCACTTTGAGTTCCTGCCAGCAGGATCCTTGACCCCGATAGAGGGCCTCTGCTACAGAGGCCTCAGATGGAGAGTGCCAGGTCCCAGTGAGATCCACCTATAGGTGCAGAAACATCCTGAGTATCAGCCCAGCCATTGTCCTCTATCACCAGGCCTTGGCTAGCAGTGAGTCTGGGCCCAATTTGGGTGGCCACTCTCCTACACCCTCCCCCAGGAACTCCCTGGGTTGGCCCTGGATCCCCCTGATCCTGTATCCTGTACCCATTGAGAACACTCTTGGAGCACTGATACACCCCCACCCATCCCCAGAAAGAGCCCACCCTCCTGCTATCCTGTGCCCTATAGGCACAAGGAATATCCAGATCCTGGCCTTCGGGATCTTTAATCTTCATCGCCAGTCTTCTGCTGGAGCCTAATTGCTGACCCCATCCCCGGAGCCCTGCCTGTGGAGAGAACTCATAGAGAGCTTGGACCACCCAGAGCTACAGACATCGAACTTCTGACCCATATAAGCCCACTGGGGAAGTACCATAGACAGAGGGAGAGACCCCACCAACACCTACTGGAAGAAGCTATGGAGAGATGGCAATACAAGAAAACACCTAACAACAGAAAGACAAGCATGATACCACCAGAATCTAGGGAATCTACACCAACTAGACCAGAACACAACAACAAAGCAGATGAAGCAGAAGGGAACAACTTAAAAATTATCGTCATAAAAATGATAGAGGCCCTCAAAGAAGATGTGAGAAAAATCCCTTAAAAATGTAAGAAAAAAACAAACAAAAAAGTGGAAGAAATGAACAAATTTCTTAAGGAAAGTAAAGAAAGTACAAAAAGCCAAGAAAAAAAAAAACAATTAAGCAGGTGAAGGAAATGGTTCAAGACTTGAAAATTGAAATAGAGAAAATAAAGGCAACACAAACTGAATTAATGCTGGAAATAGAAAAGCTGGGCAAAATATCAGGAACTACAGATGCAAGCATAACCAACAGAATTTAAGAGATGGAAGAGACAATCTCAAGCATGGAAGATAAACTAGACCAACGAAAATCATAAATCCAACAAATCTTTAACACAAAACATCCAAGAAATGATGGGCACCGTGACAAGGCCAAACCTAAGAATAATAGGCATAGACGAAGGTGGGGAAGCCCAGCTCAAAGGTGCCGAAAACATATTCAACAAAATCATCGAGGAAAACTTTCCAAATCTGAAGAAGGACATGCCCATGAAAGTACAAGAAGCATACCGAACCCCAAATAGGCTGGACCAAAGAAAAAAGACCCCTCGACATATACTAATCAAAACACCTAGCATGCAGAATAAAGAAAGAATATTAAGAGCAGCAAAGGAAAAAGGACAGGTAACATATAAAGACAGACCTATCAAAATTAAACATGACTTCTCCATGGAAACCCTCAAGGCCAGAAGGTCCTGGATAGATGTTCTAAAAGTATTAAGAGAACACGGATGCTAGCCTAGGCTACTAAATCCAGCAAAACCCTCAATCACTATAGATGGAGAAAACAAGATGTTTAATGACAAAAGCAGATTTTCCCAATACTTATCTACAAATCCAGCCCTACAGAAAGTATTGGAAGGAAAACTCCAACCAAAAGAAGGTAACTACGGCCACAAAAATGTAGGCAACAGATAATCCAACTACACCAGACCAATGATAAAGCAGAACTAATATATTCACAATACAACTGCCAACAACAAACCTAAATCAAACAAGCATCTACAATCAATGGTCCTTACACACCCTCAACATTAATGGTCTTAACTCACCTATAAAAAGACACAGGCTAACAGAATGGATACAAAGACAGAATCCATCCTTCTGCTGCATACAAGAAATACATCCAAGTTTCCAAGATAGATATTACCTCAGGGTAATGGATTGGGAAATGATCTTCCAATCAAATGGAACCAAGAAGCAAGCAGGCATGGCTATCCTAATATCGAACAAGTTAAACTTCAAACCAAATTTCACCAAAAGACATGAAGACGTTCATTTCATATTCATTGCAGGAGAAATCCATCAATGCAAAGTCTCAGTTCTCACATCTATTCCCCAAATACAAATGTGCCCATATTCGTAAAAGAAAACCTAATAAAACTCAAAGCTCAAACAAAACCTCACCATACCACTCTAACCACAAGACAGAACCACCAATCAGAAACTCAACAAAGAAACAAAAGAACTAACAGAAGTTATGTCTCAACTGGCTTTAACAGACATCTTTGGGACATTCCAAACAAACACAAAAGAATATACCTTCCTCTCTGCTCCACATGGAACCTTCTCCAAAATCTACCACATACTAGGTGGCATAACAAACCTCAACAGATACAAGAGAATTGGAATAGTCCCCTGACCTTATCAGACCACCATGCTTTAAAATTAAAATTCAACAACAACAAAAATCCCAAAAACCCTACAAACACATGGAAACTGAACAATATGCAATTGCTCCACACCTGCATCAAAGAAGAAATAAAGAATGAAATTAAGAACTTTCTAAAATTCAACGAGAATGAGGACACAACATACCCAAACTTATGCAACATCTTGAAAGCAGGGTTAAGAGATAATTTCATTGCACCAAGTGCCCATATAAAGAAAACAGAGGATAGTCACATAAAAGAATTAACCACACAACTGAAAGCCTTAGGAAAAAAGAAGCAAACTCACCCAGAATGAGGAGACACAAGGAAAAAATTATTTAAAAAGCTGAAATCAACAAAATAGAAACAAGGAAAGCAATACAAAAATTCATTGCAACAACGAGGTAGTTTTTTGAGAAAATCAACAAGATAGACAAACTTTTATCCAAATTAATGAAAAAACAGAGAGAAAAAATGCAAATTAACAAAATCAGAAATGAAAAGAGGAATATAACAACAGACATAGAGGAAACCCAGACAATTTCAGGTCATACTTTGAAAACTGTATTCCATAAAAAATTGAAAATTCAATGGAAAGGAACAAATTTCTGGATGACAATCAAGAATAGATAACAAATTAAATAGACCTATAACCTGCAATGAAAAAAGAAGCAGTCATTGAAATCCTACAAAAAAAAAAAAAAAAAAAAAAAAAAAAAAAAAAAAAAAAAAACAGCCCAGGAACAGATGGCTTCAGTGCAGAATTCTACCAGACATTCAAGGAAATACTAATACCAATACTCCTCAAATTGTTCCACACAATAGACACAGAATGTTCATTGCCAAACTCTTTTTACGAGGCCACAATAACCTAGGTACTCAAGACTCAAAAAGATATAACTAAGAAAGGAAATTACATACCAATATTCCTGATGAATATCAATGGAATATACTCAATAACATACTGGCAAACTGAATTCAGGAATACATCAGAGAATTCATTGACCATGATTAAGTTGGCTTCATCCCTGGATTTCAGGGATGGTTTAACATACGAAAATCTATCAGCGTGATCCACCATATAAACAAACTGAAAAGAAAAACCATATGATCACCTCCCTAGATGCTTAAATAGCCTTCAACAAAATTCAACACCCTTTTATGGCAAAGGTCTTGGAGAGATCACGGATAACAGGAACATACAAAAACAAAATAAGAACAATATACAGCAAACCAACAGCCAACAACAAACTGTAGAGAAGCTTAAGGCGTTTCCTCTAAAATCAGGAACAAGAAAATATCATACTTGAAGTTCTACATAAGCTATAAGACACCAAAAGAAGATCAAGGTGATCCAAATTGGAAAGGAAGAAGTCAAACTGTCTCTATTTGTAGACTGTATGATAGTTTATATAAGTGATCCAATAAACTCTACCAGGGAACTTCTACAGCTGATAAACATCTTCAGCAATCTAGCAGGATACAAGATATACTCAAAAAAACAGTAGCCCTACTTTATTCAGATGACAAAGGAACTGAGAAAGAAATCAGAGGAACATCACCCTTTACAACAGCCACAAACAACATAAAGTATCTTGGGGTAACCCTTACCAAACAAGTGAAAGACCTATATAATAAGAACTTTTGGCTCTAAAGAAAGAAATTAAAGAAGATACCAGAAAATGGAAAGGTCTCCCATGCTCTTGGATAGGTAGGATAATCATAGTAAAAATGGCATTCTTTCCAGAATCAATCTACAGATTCAATGCAATCCCCATTAAAATCCCACCACATTTCTTCACTGACCTTGACAGAATAATAATCAACTTTATATGGAAAAACAAAAGACCAAGGTTAGCCAAAACAACCCTATACAATACAAGAACTTCAAGAGTAATCAACTTCCTTCACTTTAAGCTCTACTACAGAGCTATAGTTCTGAAAACTAGACACAAAAATAGACAGGTAGACCAATGGAATTGAACCAAACATCCTGATATTAACCCACACACATATGAACACTTGATTTTTGACAAAACTGCTAAAAGAATACAAGAATTCAACAAAAGGTGCTGGCACAATTGGATGATGGTGTGTAGAAGACTACAGATCGTCACATGTCTGTCGCCATGCACAAAACACAAGTCCAAATGGAACAAAGACCTCAACACCAATCCAGCCACACTGAACTTCTTAGAAGAGAAATTAGGAGGTACCTTTGAATAGATTGGTATAAGACACTGCTTCCTGAACATAACTCCAGGAGCACAGACACTCAGAGCAACAATTAATAAGTGGGACCTCTTCAAAGTTAGAAGCTTCTGTAAGGCAAAGGACACAGTGGACAAGATCAAATGCCAGCCCACAGACTGGGAAAAGATTTTCTTCAATCCTATATCCAATAAAGGGCTGGTCTCCAAAATATACAAAGAACTCAAGAAACAAGTCAACAAAACACCAAATAACCCTATGCAAACAATGGGGTACAGAATTGAAGAGAGAATTCTCAATAGAGGAAATCAAAACGGTTGAAAGACACTTAAGAAAGTGCTCAACACCTTAGCTATCAGGGAAATGCAAATCAAAACAACTTAGAGATACCTTCTTCCTCCTGCCAGAATGGCTAAAATTAGATACACCAATGACAACTCATGCTGGAGAGGATGTGGAGAAAGGGCAACACTCACTCCTCCACTGCTGGTGGGAATGCAAACTCGTACAGTCATTTTGGAGATTAGTATGGCAGTTCTTCAGGAAAATGGGAATTAGTTTCCCACAGGACCTGACAATCCCCCTCTTATGCTTATATCCAAGTCATCTACATCCATGCAACAAAGACATCTGTTCAACTATGTTCATAGCAGCATTATTTGTAATAGCAAGAACCTGGAAGCAAGATAGATGCCCCTCAATTGAAGAATGGATAAAGAAGATGTGGCACATCTACACAATGGAATACTAATCAGCAGAAAAAATAATGGAATGTTGAAATTCCCAGGGAAGTGGATGGCACTTGAAGAAACCATCCTGAATGAGGTAATCGAGTCACAAAAAGAGGATTATGGTATGTACTCGCTCATATATGGATTTTAGTCCTAGGGCAAAGGATCACCACCTTATCATTCACACCACCAGAGGAACTATGATACCAGGTGTATTCTAAGAGATTCATATAAGTCCCTCACAGAAGCAGGATGTGACAATTTCCCCAGAGCACAGGGGATGTGGGGGGGGCAGTCAATGGTGATAGAAGTAGGGGAAAGAGAGGGGGAGAAGAGGAAATCATGTGAGACTAGGAAGATTGAGTCAGGGTAGGAATGGAAGACAGAAGAGAGAGAGAGACAGAGAGAGAGACAGAGAGAGAGACAGAGAATAAAAGAGGGAGCGATTATTGGTTTGAAGATAAAACTGAACCTAAAGTAAGGTCTAGAGATTTATAAGACTGCTGCCAACTAATAAATTGAGCCACCGTGGAAAGGCTACCCTAAATGCCCTCCCTGGATAGTCAGATCAAAACTAACTTATTCATGGAACCCTCATCTAATACCTGTTGGAAACAGAAGCAAGCACCCATACTGAAACACTGAGTCAAACTAGAATCCAGATGCAGACAGAGAGGACAAAACTAGGTTGCAGAAACATATAGAGATAGCTGACCTGAATAAGGAGGAGCTAACAGGCCCCCAGATTGGTAGTTATGATCCAAGCATGGGACTGACTCAGCCCCCCTGAATAAGGGTCTCAGCTAGCAGGACTGAGTAGTCTAAGGGACCTCAGACAGTTGAACCAGGATGTATCCCTGGTGCATAAAAGGACCTTGTGAACACATCCCCCATAGAGTGATAACTGCCTTACCCTAGAGACAGTTAAGAAGTCCTAGTCCCTACTTCAAATGACCTGACAGATCTACATGACTCCACCTGCATGGCATTGCCCTACATGTGGAATTGTGGTGAGGGGGATGGGAGAGAAGGGTGGTCCGGGTGCATGTAAGGGGGCAGGGAGGGTAAAAGAGAGGGAAGGAGGGAGAGAGGGAGATGGAACTGGGATCAACATGTAAAATAATAAATTAAATAAAAATAAATTAAAAAATAGATGAGTAACAAGACTATTTGAAGGGATTTGAAGGGATTGTTCACATAGGGGCTGACATGGCTATCATAACTAATACATCTTAGCCTCAAAAATGGCCCCTGCATGAGGTAAATGTTCAATTCTTATAGTTTGGAACCCTGTCTCAGGTCAAACAGAGCAGGAGATGTATTGAATGTGTAGGACCATAAGGACCAGAAGGTTGAGATCATATGTGGCTGATGTAGTGATACATTTATGGGGTCATGATCTATTACAGCAGTGGAATACACAGATTAACATTCTTCCAGTATTAGATAGGAACCATAAACGACCTCATGATTGTGGAAAAGATATTATAAGGTACTATATAAGACAGATACCAAATATCCAGGCTGTACAAAAACAGAATACAAGTGCTGAACAAACAGAGGAACCAAAAGCCCTACCCTTAAAATGGCTAATAGAGGAACCTGTCTGGGTATGGCAATGGCCTATGATCTCTGAGAAGTTAGGCTTTAGAAAACCTGGTTCAGGGACAGCTAAATGCTGGACATATCAATTAATCAACCAGCCTTTGGAATTCTCTTGTATTTGTTATCAAAAAGAAATCTGGTAAATGGAGAATGCTTACAGACCTGAAAGCCATTAATAAAGTTATCCTGCCATTGGGCTCTCTACAGCTTATGATGTCTTGCCTTCTTTGATACCTAAAGAATGGCCTATTACAGTATTTGATTTAAAGGATTGCTTATTCACTATACCTTTACAAGAACAAGATAAAGAGAAATTTGCCTTCATGGTACATAAATATAATAATTCTCAACTGGTGAAGTGATAACAATGGAAGGTTTTGCCAAAGTGAAAGTTAAATAGCCCTACACTGTGCAAATATTTTGGACAAAATCCTCTAGAAATAATTCATAAAGAGTTTCCAAAATCCATAATCTCTCATTACGTGGATAATATATTGTTAGCTGACTCTAAAGGAGAAATATTAGAAAAAATGTTTGAGAAAGTAACAGAAGTTTTACTTCAGTGGGGATTACAAATTGCACCTGAAAAAATACAAAAAGGAGATTCTATCAACTACTTAGGATATAAAATAGGTATACAGAAAATTAGACCACAAAAAGTACAGATCAGAAGAGATCGCTACCAGACTCTTAATGACTTTCAAAATTTACAAGGAGAGATTTCTCAATGGCAAACCATTATTGGAGTAGAAGGGCATGATTTCATAAACTTGAAAATGGCCCTAAATGGGTATAAGGACTTGAATAGTCCATGAATACTATCAGCTGAAGCTGAAAAGGAATTAGAATGTGTATAAAAGTGGATACTAGTACCACATGTGGACCATGTGTATCCAAATCTAGACTGTATTATGGTTATATTACTATCTAGAGAATATCCTTCAGGGATTTTGATGCAGAGAGAAGATATAATATTAGAATGGACATTTCTACCACATTAACAGAATAAAAAAAAAAACAAAAACATATATAGAAAAGATCTCTGACTTGATTAAAAAAGGTAAATTAATACGTCGTCAGCTAACAGGAAGGGACCCAACAGAAATTATAGTAACTTTAACTAATGAGGAAATTTCCTCCTTATGGAAAGATAATGAATATTGGCAGAGAACATGCAGTAATTTTTTGGGAATGATTAGCATCATTTATCCCAAAAGTGAAAGAATCAAATCCATAAAGAAAGTGATTTGGATCCTTCCACGCATTGTGAGAAAAACACCTATTTCTGGAGTTGATACATTCTTCACTGACACAAACAAATTAGGCAAGGCAGGATATAAATCAGAAAAAAAAAATAAGTAAAGTGGTTCAAAGCCCTTACAATTCTGTACAAAAGGCAGAATTGGATGACATTCTTATGGTATGTATGGATTTTACAGAACCCCTCAATATTGTTACTGACTCTCAATATGCAGAAAGAGTCATCTTATACATTGAGACTGAAGAATTTATTCCTGATGATACAGAATTACGTTCATTGTTTATACAGTTACAAGATACTATCAGAAAGAGGACTAATCCTATAAATATATAACATACATCAGATCCCATACGGGTCTGCCAGGCCCTCTAGCACTAGGCAATGATGAAATTGATCGGTTATTGATAGGAAGTATGCTAGAAGCCTGGGGAGTTTCATAAGAAACACCACATGAACGGCGAAGGTTTAAAAAAGTATTTTTTCTATCACTTGGCAACCAGCCAAGGAAATAGTAAGAAAATGTCCTACTCATTCTATAACCAAACTCCTTTAGCACCAGGCAGTAACCCTAAAGATATAAATAGGAATGAAATATGGCAAATGGATGTGTTTTATTTTGCAGAATTTGGAAAATTCAAATACATACATCACACTGTAGATACATTTTCAGGGTTTCAATGGGCCACTGCTCTGAGCTCTGAAAAGGCTGATTCTGTTATCACATACCTATTAGAGGTAATGGACATTATGGGCATACCGACACAAATAAAAACTGACAATGCTCCAGCATATGTCTCCAGCAAGTGGAAACAATTTTTTGAGTATTATAATATAGTGCACATAACTAGTATACCACACAATCCTACAGGAAAAGCAATAGTTGAGAGACCCAATTGTACTTTAAAAGAAATGCTCCATAAACAGGCAGGAGGAACCAAGACACCCAAACACAGATTACATAATGCTTTATTAACATTAAACTTTCTTAATGATGATGAAAAAGGAAAAACAACTGTAGAAAGGCACTGGACAATTGAAAAAAAACTTCTGAACTAAATCTGCCAGTGTACTTCAAGGATGTATTGACCTCAGAATGGAAAGCAGGATATGTGTTACATTGGGGTAGGGGTTTTGCATTTGTATCTACAGGAGAAGAAATACTATGGATACCATGTAAGTTAATCAAGATCTGAGTTGAATAAGAGAAACATCTTAATGAAGAGAAATGACAAGTCATCCAACAAACCAGGTTCCATGAGATGTGCTGAGACCTCTCAAAGTTAGGGGAAGTGTTCTGTTCTTTTCCTTACAGGAAAACAGAGAACACCCATCTTCAAACAGCCAAAAGACACTGAACATGTAGATATCTACAGAAGAGAAAACAGTTCTCTAAAAAAATTTTCTTAATGAAGAGGAATCTGATTTATGGCAAAAATATTTAATTCTGGTAAACTATTTCTATACAGAAATCTATTTCTCTTTACTATTTAGTATTCCTGTAGTCCCAATTCATGTAAACCAATGCTGGCTTTGGAGTTGGATTTGGCTTTCCTTCTCTAAATTCAAGCATGTTGTTAATATTAAATATGAGTTTCTGCCTTATACCAAGAAGCCAATTGGTGTAAGGCAGAAAAAAAAAAAAACAAAATCTGGGGACTCATTCACTTATATGCAATTTTCTCTCTGAAATCCTAATTTTCTCATATATATTTTAATGCTTACTGTTGCCTTACCCTAATGCATACTTTAAAACTTGAAAATTTGAGTTTGATATTGATGTTTAAGTTTTCCACAAGAAATACTAACAATTCCTGACAGCAATCTTTGAACTCTCCAGAAATAAAATGGAGCACCAATTCCACATTCCCACTTGACTCAACCTGATACATCTGGACTACAAACTTCACCCTAAAACCGGTTTCAGACTGTTTTGCTCAAAACAACTCCTGACTAGCTAGCTGTGATGGTGCACCTTCTTAATACACCCTGGCCAAAGTTTCAAATAGAACTACAATCAAGCATTTTCTTCCACACAGTGACTAGCTACACATGTCATAGCCAGTTCTGTTGAGAAATGTAGTTGCTAAAAATTTTCTTCCTACAGGATCCAATGGAGCAATCATCATCCCATTAAAGCAGGAAGTAATCTTAAGACAATGACCCCTGTTTCCTCACTCTTGGAATTTAGGGATAATATTCATCTTCTTAGTGTTGGTATTAGTTACTTAGGGTTGGGCATGGAAGGTGATGCCTAGACTCGAGTTTATCCCTTTTAGACAGGAATAGGGTATGGTTGGGAAAGGTATGGTTTAGATGGGGAATTGGTAGATTATCCTATCTTCTTATGAATTATTTATAAGAATGAAATATTAGTATTATAAAGCTTATATTGTTATATATTCTTATTTGTGTAAGCTACATGAAATTAAGTTTATATTCCCTTCCAGGAAGAATTGTATATTATATTTTGCAATATTATATAAAATCTTTCCATTTATGATGTTTTATGCACATTATTCTTACCATATTCTATGTATGTATACTTTTGCTTGTGTTCAAGACATTTTGTATATTGATACAATTTGGGATATTTATCATGCTGCCCTTTATAGCTCTACCTCTTGTCTAGATATTTCTACTCTACCTATATTTTAGGGATTTATATGTATGTATATGAACATAGTTATATTTAAGTATTTGTCCCTGCTTTACTCAGGGAAGTTTCATTCAGTTTTTTAGCTAAGTTCCTGAGTATTACAGATTGTCTTCACTCATGTTTCCTTTACCTATGAGATTAGTCAGACATAGATGCTTAATGTTCAATCACTTCATAGACATGCAGAACATGGCATTTAAATGTTTTAATATTAGTACTCCATTGACATGAGATACTGTTGCTCCTGGCAGCACTGTGCACTTTCCTGAAAATTTGTTGGACACTGTTGTTGCTCCTGCTGGAGTATATTCTCGCCTCAGCTAATGGCATCTTGGGCAAAGAACTGCCCCCACCTTGACCACTGATTTGGTCATGCAGTCCTATGTGCTTTCAGGAGACAAATATAGAAGACTGCTGAACCTTGCAAAGTCAGGGTAAGACAACATTTCTTCCTCCCTGCTTTTGTGGTTGCCTGTCAAGTACTCTTGGCCTTAGCAAAAACTGGTTGTACCAATGTTGCTCTGAGACCTTGGGTGACTGTCCAGGTAGCTTGCTGTTTCTGTCCTTGCTGCACCTTTTGGAAGTTGCCCATCCATACTTCCTGTCTACCCTAGTATCATTATTTTCCTTCTCAGGTCTTGATGAGGTTGAAGATTAAACTATCACAGCTATTATTCACTCTTCATAGTTAGATATATTAGGTACTAGAGTTAAGCTTTCCAGCTTAGGACAACTGTATTATAAACTCTGTTATGCCTTCACCCTAGGACTAGATATGTAGGTCTTTTTTTTTTTTTTTTTTTTGATTTTCCTTTTCTTAAAGCACACTTGTTATTCACTGTTTTGTATATAGTTTTGTATCAATCCTAAATCTTTTCTTCAGACTAAAAGGGGACTTGTAGTGAGGTACTCACTTTGTCTCCTTCTATGGCACTGACCACACACACTGGGGGGTGGAACCAGCGGCAGAAGTGGCCAGTGGAACTTGGTCTGAGGAGGAGCTGGGGAATACTCTCTTGCTGGCAGGATGTGGAGGGGAGAGCATCCTGTGGATCTTGCTTGTGTTCATCTGTCTAGGTTTTAAATTATTTCTCCCTGAATAAACATCTGTTTAGCCTATTGATCCTTATTAAACCACAATACATGGACCACATCAGAAGCACATTAAGGAAGTTAAATCACCTTGTAAAAATTGTTCATGTATTGAATTACGTCCAAGTTTAGCACTCTTTCCTTGGGCTCAAAGTTTTGACCTGTCATGTGGTTAAAGAGAAATTAGGAAACCAAATGGCACATTCTACTTTTCAAAGTGAGTGACTTTCTTGTTGTTATATATTGATAAATGTTACACATAGAGCTCTTTCTTAAGCCTTTTGTCCTCCATTGGGTGCTATTTTTACGTCTCTATTGTTTTCTTTTATCAATATAGATGCAGGAGCGAGATGCTGGGTAAAAACCTACTTTCTCACAGGGGCAGAGAAATCACCCAGCTTATTTCTCCTCTGCTGCTATTCCAGAAAAAGGCCTTTATGGTGTTAAACAAAACTCCTCAGACTCAATGCCTCTCTCCCCCATTTCCTATGTATATTTCTATCCATCCAAATGACTCCCTCTTAAGCTCCATGATTATTTTTATGTCCACTTACTGTCAACTGATTTCAACTATTGACGTATGGTTGACTGTATATATATATATATATATATATATATATATATATATATATATCAATAAGCAGAAAGCTCTTGGATTAAAGATGTGTGATTGAGTTGAGCCAGTTTTTTCCAGTAAATAATAGAAATATTGGGATTCACAGTGTGATCAAATATCCTGCAACAATTGGAGAATTGACTGTGTTGTGGGATGGCATTATTTACAAATAATGACTCCTTGAACACTCCAATGGGCAAGATGATTTAGATATGCTTGGTAGATTAAAAGCCTACATTTTAAAGTAGCACTGATAGGTCCTGATATGCTTCTGATGAAGTTAATTTAGGTATTTTGTTCTCAAATTTGTTTTTCTATTAAATTCTGAAACAAAAATCTAAGTCTTATGTTAAACCGATTTTCAGATTAATTAAAATTAAGAACACAGCAAGAATAATCTATATTGTATGCTTTGCAGGAAAAAGTTGTTAAGAATAATAATGGCTCTCCTCAGTTGTTGCTAAATAAATATAAAGAGGATAAGAGTCCTACAATAGCACATTAAATACTACTGTAGTTGGGAATGATATTTGAGAATTATAAACATGAATAGGCAACATAATAAAAATATGTTATGTTGACTAAATGTGTACTTTTACTGTTTTAAGACAAATATGCAACAAAGAGAAACCTTTGGCTTACCAGATCAGCATAAAAACACCATATAGGTGGTGGTCGTAATATAGATTTTCTTATGCTATAAAATATCAGATTGTCTGAGATCAGATGAGATTGGGTGCACTCAGAATGGTATGACCTTGAGCGAAATGGCACAGGAGACCACTTCATGAGTATAACACCAGTAGCAAAAATACTGAGTTTGACAATTAATAAATGGGAACTCCAGAAACTGAGAAGCTTCTGTAAGGCAAAAGATTGTCAATAAGACAAAATGGCCAGTCACAGAATGGGAAAAGATCTTCCACAACCTGACATCTGATTAAGGGTTGATTTCCAAAATATACAAAGAACTCAAGACACCAAAAACACCAAATCTGTTAAAAAGTGGGGCACAGAACTAAACAGTGAATTAATAATAGAGGAATCTAAAATAGCTGAAAGACACATAAGAAATTTCTCAATATCCTTAGCCATCAGTGAAATACAAATCAAACCAACTCTGAGATACAGTTTTCCACACATCATAATGGCTAAAATGAAAAACACCAATGACAGTTCATGTTGGAGAGAATGTGGAGAAAGGGCAACTCTCCTCCATTGATGGTGGGAGTGCTAACTTGTACAGCACTTTGGAAACCATTTCTCTGGAAAATAAGAATCAGTCTACCTCACAATCCAACAATTCCACTCTGAGGCATACACCCAAAGCATACACATTCATACAACAAGGACATCTGTTCAAATATGTTAATAGCAACATTATTTGTAATAGCCAAAACCTGGAAACAACCTAGATGCCCTTCAATCGAAGAATAGATACAGAAAATGTGGTACGTTTTCAGAATGGAATACTACTCAGCAGAAAAAAGAAATCAATGGAATCTTGAAATTTACAGGCAAATGGATGGGAGTAGAAGAAACCATCCTAAGTGAGGTAACCCACTTAGAAAGACAAACTTGGTATGTACTTACTCATATATGGTTATTAGACACAGAGCAAAGGTTTCCCAGCATCACAATCCACACCTCCAAAGAATCTCGGAAACAAGGAGGAACCTAAGAGAGACATACATATCCCAAGATGAAGAAGAAAGGGAAAAGAGCCCCTGAACAAATTGGGAACATGGGAGTGTGTGGGAGGGAGGTAAGAGAAAGAGGAGGGAAGAAGAAGAGAAGGGAGGAGAACATGAAGGATCAGGAGGATTTAGTTAGGATATGAATAGAGGAGAACAAGAAAAGAGACACATCAATAAAGGGAACCATTTTAGGTTTAAAGAGAAAACTGGCACTAGGGAATTGCACACAGATCCATAAGAATGACCCCAACTAGGAATCTAAGCAATAGTGGAGAGGCTACCTTAAATGCTCTACCCCTATAATGAGAATTATGACTACCTTAAATGCCATCCTAGAGCCTTCATACAGTAGCTGATGGATGTAGAAGCAGAGATCTACAGCTAGGTCCTGAGCCAAACTTTTGGAAGCCAGTTTCAGAGAGGGAGAAGTGATAAACAAAAGGGCTAGACCATACTGGGACAACTGAAAGAAACCGCTGTCTTGAGCAAGCCAGAACTCATGGAGCCAGTCTGATAGCGGAGGAACTAACATAGGACAAAACCAGATGCTCTCTCTGAACGCGGGGGAATCTGCAGTCTATGGAACCTCTGACACTGCACGAATGGACAATTGGGAGTCCATTCCTTCCCTATGAAGGGATACACTTGCAGCCTAGATACTTAGGGATGATCTAGCCCCTACCCAAAATAACTTGATGGATTTTGATGATTCCTCAGGGAAGGCCTCACCGCTTCTGGGGAGTGGATGTCAGATGGGATGGGGGATCAGAGTGGGGCATGAGATGGTGTGAGTGAGAGGGAACGGGTATTTATATGTAAAATAAGATGATTTATTATAATTTTTTTATATAAATGGACTGTAAGAATTTTGATGGCACCTGTGATTGCTTGTTAACTATCTTAACTGAAAATAGCCTTTTCTCAGGTGTTTTTCTTCTCAACAAGGTATTTATGTTTGAGAACTCCTCAAAAAACAAATAAATACATTACACCTATGGAGTTATCTCTAACAGAGATTTGAGAACTAACTTTTATTACATTGCAAAATTTTGCAATCAAGCCGAATGTACTGGTTTGGATTATTTAGCTAAGTACTTGAGAGATGGAAGCAAGAGGATTGGTGGAAATATTATAAGAGCAAGGGCTGGATAATTGGTTCCTAGCTAGATAGGTCTATGTACCAAATCTATCCCATGAAAACATTTAAATAGATCAAAATTACAAGGAGTAATAGAAGTCAAACGACTCATGAATTAAATCGTGTGAGTCAAATAATATATATATATATATATATATATGTATATGTATATGTATATAAACATAATACCTATATAGAGAGACAGAAAGTGGGACAGAGAGAATTAAATTCTCTGTTTTTCAAGAAAAATACTGTGGGCTACATAAAATATTTTCTTTTTATCTCCTTGATTTTGAGCACAGTAATATTGGAGATTAAACTTCAGGTCTCACAGCTGTTAGGCAAGTACTCTATCACCGAGCTACATTGTTAACCCTCATGTGTAGTTATTTAGATCCAGAAAGTTGGGGGAACAGTAAACATATGTAAAATTTAAACGTCTGTGGATATTTGAGACTTGTTAGGTACAATAAGATTAATATATATTTGGGCTTTGCTTAGTCTTTTATTTCAAATACATCAATTATATATGATTAATGATTAGTATTGAGTAAATACTTGGGGATGGATGATTGAATGACTAAATGAGTAAAGCATTTATACATTTCTTTGTTTTTAATACTCATGCTTACTACAAAGTTACACTTATGTGGCTTCATCTCATTTACTTGTGTTGCTCTGAAAGTTCCTATGCTTTGTTATTAATTACCAGCATCTTTTGATTTTGCTCTGAGGATCTGGAGCCTTCTGGCCCAAAGGGACAGATACTTGAGCATAATCTATACTTTTTCTTGGTTCTTTCTCTTTTGTATACCCTGTGTGTCACGCTCACCACCTTGTTTCTCCTATGATCATCCTTTAGTGAGTTTACTGTAAGTTCAGGGCTTGCTTCTCAGAGAACTGATGAGAGATTATTTCTTAGACTGTTTACTGTTATGTAGAAACTTATTTTGCAAATGTAAGACAAGCAACTTAAAGAGAATTCTGAGTTGGAGGAAGTCTGTTTTTCCCCTAAGCTTTAAGCAGTAAGAACTTTATATTTTGTGTGATTCTAAAGAGGGACAGCTTAGCTTTTCTGCCTGATAAACTGTGGTTAGGACACTGGTTAGGAAATATTTCAGCATGGTACATTTGGAAGTATAGCCACAAAGGAACTGTACTAACTTTCTTGCAATGTGGTACAGATTCTCTTGATAAAGAGAAATGCAGTATGTCAAGTAGGTTTTATTACATGAATTTTCCTCTGCTATAGTATTTCTATAAATACTAAAATTGGCTTTACTTTTTTTTTCTTAGAAAGATTATAATCTCATGATTGAGTCATATTATTTCCAGACTTAATTCAAGATTGCCATCTTATCTAGGCAGCATATGTTGGCTTGCTATGAGTTAGAAAAAAATCTATGTCATTTCCTATTTTCTACCTAGCATAGCTTCAAAATTTAGTACGTTAAGTCAACAAGAATGTATTATTTTACCAAGATTCTGATATTTGGAATCTTGGTACTATTTGCTGTGTAGCTCAGTATCTGGGGGCCTTTTATGAGGTTGTATTCAAGCTTTCACCCAGGATTTCAGGTTTGGAAGTCTTACTAAAGTTGGAGAATCTGCTTCCAGTCTCATATAACTATTGGCAAGAAACTTCCATTCCTTAACTATAAAGAACTGCCTATAGCATGACATAAATGAACATTCTGAGAGTATAAGAGTAAGAGGGAGTGAGGAAGGAGGAAGGGAAAGAGTGAGGGCAGGAAAGAAGGAGAGATAGAGACAAATGGGGGAGAGAAAGAAACAGATATTGAAGATGAAGCTGCAGTATTTATGATCTACTAGCCTACAGCGACTTAGTTGTTCATTAAGTATAATGTAAAGTCCACCACAGTGCTGTTGGGAGTTCATAGGATGGTGTGTGATACAGCTTATTTGGAAGCCCTTGGGTAAAAGGTGGTGCACCTTCAAAAGGGATTATGGGAGCTGACTCATAATCTTCTTTTTTGTTGTTGGTATTTTGATGTGAGATAGTTCACTTGCACATGGGTTCTTACCTTCTTTGCTGTCATTAGAACTCAGCCAATGCATCACCCATTTCCTGAACTTTCTAAAACTTTGGACCAAACAGCTTTATTCTCATTAAACTTCTTTATGACTTGTTGCAGTGACACACAGCTGATATATAACTCATTGGAAGTGACATATTACTTCTACCATGTAGTATTTACTTATATTTTAGTTTATCCTATTATTGTAAAGGAAACATTTTGGAGTAGAGGTTGTAAAGAGTGGATAAATATAGAACAATTGTTAAGCTCTTAATATACTAACATCATACTCCCACATAAAAAATATTGAAAAAAAACTCCGTATGTATGGGGTGCAAACATCTACTACTTAAATTGTTTCCAGAGTCATTAAATTCAATGTTCAGTCAACATTTTCTGCAGTATAATTTGAGTTTTGTTTATAAACAGAACTTGAGGCAAGGATTTTAATGTATGAAATGTATTGGCTGACACTTTTGACACCCTTGGGAAGAATGAGAAAATAAGGCAAGGGAGGCAAGGAATTCAGTGCAAGTGGCACTGACAAACAAATTATACTAGGATAGTAAACTAAGATGATTATTTGTGAGCATTAACTTGCCAGAATCTAGAATCAACTAGTAGCCAAAAGTCAGGACATATCTGTGAGGGTCCTTAAAAATATTGTGTTAATGGGGTCAAAATACTCACCCCATGTGTAGATGACACTATTTTATGGGCTGGGATTCCAGGCTAAATAAAAAAGAGGAAGTGAGGGACTAAAAGGATTTCTCAGTAGCTAAGCATATGTATTACTTTCATGAAGGAAGTCAGTTTGTTCCCAGCACCCACATTGTGGTCCTCATACAATGACCTTTATTGGAACTGAACACATATACACACACATTCACACATGACTAAATGCAAAACATGAATAAATCTACAAGAATAGGAGAAAGAAAGGAGAGAAAAAACAAGAAAGGAAGGAAGAAGGAAAGGAATGAGGAAGGAAGGAAGGTAGAAAAGAAGAGGAAGAAGAAAGTAAGTGGAGCCCAGCACACACCACTCTTCTTCCTGACTGGGCATGCAATGTGACCAGGTGCTTGTTTCTCCCATTGCCCTGCCATTATATGCTGTTGGTTTATAACTTCTCAAATGTGAGTCAGAACTAAATCTCTCCTTACTTCATTTTTTATTATAAGATATTTTCTAATAGCAGTAAGTAACTAGTGGAGACACTGTGGAGGTCCATAATACTTCATCATTATACTTCCTTTAATACTACTGTCAGGCCTCTGAGAACTGAAGCATCTGTTCAATATGTCTATTCAGCCTGTATAGCTGTCACTGTTGACAGTCACAGTATTTGTAACTGGAAGCATTCAAGCTAGCCCATTGATGAATATTAAGGTCTAAGAGAGCTTAAAAAAAACCACGAAGAGTACTTTCTAGACTCTTTGAATATTTTTTAAAATCTGTGGCATGTGCTTATAAATAAGTTCTGTTTATAGTAAATGAACTAATTACATTATGTAAAAATAGCATAATAAATGTTGGGATGGTAAACAAGAAATTGTGTGTTGCTTTGAAAATAGGTAATATTTAGAGATAAAGATACAACAGGGCACTTAAGCAAAGTATTGATACTATAAAATTTACAGTAGTTCTAGGAAGTCAAAGGTTTTTCTTAGGTAAGTAAAATCCAGGGACACTGAGTCATATTTGGGATATAGATTTGGGTTGGATCAGTGTCCAAACATTAGCAATATGAAATGTTTGAAATTGGAAAAATTATTTAACCGTTTTTATTTTGTGTGGAAAGTGGTAAAAATTTCTGTCATGCTACATAATAGCTGTCAGAAAGCTGTAGAGTTAAACCTTAGAAGGGTAGAATGGAGTGAATGGTATGTTTAGTTTATAGGAATCCCCATTCTGCAGGTGAAGTTGTATTGTCATTGATTTTACTCCCTTAACAATCCAGCTCTTACCTATAGAGAAAATCCATCAATTTGCATAATTATATCATCAAAACATTTCTCATGACCAGTAAAATAGCATCTTAGTTTCTGCCCCATAGTCCTACAGATGGCATAGGTCCTTCAGAGGCTGGTCCTGATTTAACAGTAGAAGTCTGTTCTTAATCCATCAGCTTTTAATGGCTGACATGCTTCTTTGGTGTAATCTCTACTCTTGCATAACAAAATAATTACATCAATATTGTATCTCCTATTACACTAACATTTTATAGAATTTTTAAATGAATCCATGGAATGAACAATCATATTATGTGGAATTTGTATCTGAGACTATTGAGGTATACAAAGCTTTTGTAACTTCCCTCTTTCTTTTTCTACTTTAAAATAACCCTGTTAATGTATATGTACATATATACATGCAATAACAATGAAAAAGTTCTCCAGGGAATTAACACAGAGTGTGCAGAGGTATATTGGGGTGTTTAGAGGGAGAAAAGGAAAGGGAGAAATGTAACTATATTATAATTTCAAAAAATAACTAGTATTATTCTCTCAATTCTTATTTTGCAGGTTGGGATTTCTCACTGCTTTGGAAAATTTATGTCAGATCCTCCGTTTTCCCTGAAGTGTGTTTGTGTGTGTGTGTGTGTGTGTGTGTGTGTGTGTGTACATTTCAATGTGGATGATTTCTTTTGACCCATCATCCCAATTTCTGGCCCTCTTCTTTAGATGAGGCATATCCTCTGATGGTTCTAGCATTCATTATGCCATCTCTTAAAATTTTGAATGATTTTTATTTCTGTATTAGAATTACTTATCTGATTTTTTAATGTTATGCCTTTTATATAATAATCTTCAAAATATCAATTGTTGTTGTTTTCAGTGCCTTGTCTGAAAATTTCAATATCTTCTCATATCTGTGTCTGGCTGTTCATTTCTTGTTCTCTGCAGTACTGCCAAGTTTAGCTTTCATTGAAATCTGGCTGTGTGTAGAAGGTTATCTAGCAGTTGTGCTTGAAGGGGCACATCTTTTACCTCATAGCAAGAGGACTGAACCAGTCTTGGCCAGAATGAAGCTGGCTTTGAATCTGTTATTGCTATGAATATTTTCAGTACGTCCCAGATTACAGAATTTGCTAGCATTGCCATCTTTTTCGGATAAGAATTTAATTACTGATGAATTTTGATTATTTTTGCCTCATTCTTTTTTTAAAGTGAGTTTCTTTGTGTGTGTGTGTGTGTGTGTGTGTGTGTGTGTGTATGTGTGTGTGTGTGTGTATGTGTATCTCAAAGAGACATTTGCATTCTTGTCTCTTCCAAGCAGCAACCCATCTTTAATTCATGATACAACATACTTGAAGGAGAGTAAGAAGCATTCACAGCTGCTAAGATTAAGCCTCTTTTTTGAGTTTTCAGTGCTTTGGAGTCATTCCCAGCCAAAAATCTAGATTGAACATATATCCACTGTCCCTTTCTTATGGATAAACACTATTTATTTATTTGTGCATGAAGGTCTTCACCACATTTTGAGACTCTCCCAATTTAAGTCATAGTTTCTGCAGAGGGGCCTGGAAGGGACACACTCAGGAAAGCTGCTTTTCCTGAGCTGTAAGTCTGTAAGTTGGTTAGCAGTCCAAGGATGCAAATCTATAAGACACTAAACTAACATACAGTAAACGTTCACTTAGTCCAGAATTGTTAGCTTACTATTATAATGGTAGAAATATGTTCTTTGTAACCTTCTTAATCCCAAGCAAAACTGAAGTTTCCACATGTGTTTTACTTCCTTTAGTTGAAACCATCCACTAGAGAAGTTACACAGTTGAGTCCAGTCCTAATATTTCTAACACTAAGCATCTTAGCTGTTATAATGAAAATAATGGTTCCTAGGCACTTTGTTGCTGGCCAGTAGTGCTTTTGTTCTGTACTACTCAGTACATATACAATGATTTTCAAGGTTACTTTTTAAAATAATCTCTCTCTTTCTTTTAAAGATTTGTTTATTACATGTACAGTGTTCTGCCTGCAGGCCAGAAGAGGACACCAGATTTCATTATGAATGGTTGTAAGCCATTATGTGGTTCCTGGGAATTGAACTTGACCTCTGAAAAATCACCCAGTGGTTCTAACCACTGAGCCATTTCTCCAGCCCTCAAAGTTAATTTTTAGTCACTGACATCTATGGAATTAACAAGGACAAAGTAGCATTAGGCTTTAGGGCCCTGTGGATTTTCTGGCTTCAGTGGGAAATGTCTCTTAAAGACATTTGAATTAAGGAATGGAAAGATGACTAAATGGTTAAGAGCATTGGATGCTCTTCCGGAGCACCTGGATTTGAATCTCAGCACACATTGTGGCTAACAATCATCCATTACTATACTTCTAGTGGATCCAATACCCTTTTCTAATCTCTGCATACACCAGGAATGCATGGTAAGTGGTGACACATGCATGAAAAAACATCCACACACATATAATAATAAAATGAACTTAAAATAAATTTTAGAGCAAGATTTAGATTGAATTATGTTAATAAGTTAAAGTTATGTAGACCTACTTTTGTTTAATTTTTCTTTTATATTTCCGTTTCTTTAGAGGGTCCAGATCTCTTGGGTAAAACATTAACAGCATTTAGTTTGTTATACATTTCTACTCCTTTCCATTACCCTAAGAGGAAGACTGTCTCAGTGTTAGCCATATTTACAATTAGTGAAGGTAGCCAGGCAAGATTGAGGTTATCCATGCTGATGTGGTAGAGCAGGGATCTGAATGAAGATTGCCTGTGTCCAAATGGTGAGTTCTTAAAGATAAAGGCTAAATATTTTTAGCTTCTCTTTAGGTGCTTAGTAATCCCCCCTATTTTTTAGTTAAGCACCTGCCTGTGAACACTTCCTACATGCCCACCCTGACTTTCAGTTCTTACTTTGCTTTGTCTCCAGATACAGGGAGCTTCCTGGAGTTTCATTTATGTTTATTTAAGGAAATATGTTCCCAGTATCTTTAGCAAACACCCTAGAACAAAAGAGAGTTTATTGAACATATGATGGCATAATTCAGAGCAAAGATGGCATTTTTCTTTTCAATGTATTTAGAAGATGAAAATGTAACCATGTAATTAAAAGTGAACGTGCAATCTTATAATGAAAATTATATTACTTTATAGATTTCTGTTAGAAACCTTGCATTTTATTTTCTAGAAGATTTTCTTAAACTACTCCATCTTGTAATTCTTTCACTGTATTTATCTATAAAATAATTATTTCCTGACCATTATTGTTTGTTCTCCCTTTACATCTACAACTTTATACATTAAGAACTTTCTGTTAGAAACCTTGAATTTTATTTTCTAGAAGATTTTCTTAAACTATCCCATCTTGTAATTCTTTCACTGTATTTATCTATGAAATAATTATTTCCTGACCATTATTGTTTGTTCTCCCTTTACATCTACAACTCTATACATTAAGAACTTTAATTGCATCAGCATTTACAGGCTTTTCTTATAAAAATGCTAGAATACAGTATTTATTATGTTACCCACTATGCATAAAGTAAGACTTAAGGAAGAAAATTATCATGAGTGAGCTGTTCTCATGTGTGTTTTGATTCAAGAATGCTGACCATATGCAGTACTAAGAGTGGTTAGCTTACACATGCTGAGTGGATGACTGTGGTCAGTCGAAACCTCATGTGTACAAATGGGTTAGTCACTGTCCTGCATTACATATCTAAACATGATTTGTAACTTTAATTTTCCTGTTTTTTTTCTCAGCCAACCTCACTTTAGGGAGCCAAATTTGCTGTTTTCCTCCCTAACATCAATGTTAACAAACCCCACATACCCTGGCATTCAAAGAACAGCATTACCCCCAAAAAATCCATTAATATTTAATACAATTAAATTAAGCTGATTTATAAACCTTATCTTTCCAATGTAATTTCAACACTATTATTTTTCAGGTTTCAGAGTTAGTTAGATGAGCTTGCCAAATTCTTCATAAGTGTTTCATCTCATTATAATTGTGTACTTGTAACCCTTCTTTTTGTTTTCTTTTGTTTGTTTTGTTGTTTTATGACAATTAGGTCAGTTACCAATATGATCACAGGAGATGACCAGTTCAGACTAAATACCGCATGGGAATGGCAGAAAAACAGACATATTAATCAATGAAATTGAAAAGAGACCATATTTAAATCTACACAATATGTGTACTTGATTTTTGAGAAGGAAACCAAAATTATGCAATGGAAAAGAGAAAGCATCTTCAATAAATGGTGCTGGCATACCTGGGTGTTGACATGTAACAGAGTGCTAATACACCCATATCTATCACCCTGTACAAAACTGAAATCCAAGTGGATCAAAGGCCTCAACATAAATCCAGGTATATTGAACCTGATAGAGTAGAAAGGGGACTAGCGTTGAACATGTTGTCAAAGGAGACTGCTCTTCCTGAATAGAACATAAGTAACACAGACACTAAGATTGACAATAAATGAGATCTCATGAAGTTGGTAGACTTCTGTAAGCTGAAGATATTCTTAATGACCTAATTTGGACATTAGGTTATTAACACAATAACCATTCTGTAGATACAAATTTTGACATTCAAAACTCCTTATATATTTAAATGTACCTGGAAAGCTAAACATTACTCACTTCTTTATTCTCCATTTCCTGTCTCCTTCCTTTTTAGTTCCTGCCAAAAGGCTGAGAACAGGAAGCAAAACACATTATTAAATCATTTGCTTTTCGTTGTAAAAGCATTCCATCCTCAGCTAAACCAAATATCCAATTAGGAATTATCCAAACTATTGAAACATTAGAAGAAATGTAAACCACCAAAAGGGGAGAATATTCACTATTACACTGTTATTTTTATTAACACAGACATAGAGATAAGAGGTAATCAGAAGAATGCAATAATCATAGTGATATAAACCCATTCCAGAAATTTAGACTATACCAGTAAGACACATACTTAGAATAGAATGGGAGTGTAACGCTGGTAATAAATCTACTCAAGAATACGAAGCCCCTGTCACAATTGTTAACACAATTCTTTTATTAATTAGTTTCAGAAGAAAAATGGTATTTCTTCAGTAAAGCACATTCAATTGTATGAGGATATTGTGGTATTGAATATGACCCTGCAACAGAACTAGAAGGAAGGTTCCAGGAAATGGTCTTGTAAGATTGCAACTTCCAATAATCTACTAAGATTAGTACATCATCATGGCAATCATTCTGAACCTGAACTACATCTGCTTATCATGGCAATAATTAGACACTACCCGGAGGGGTGTTCTGCAAAATAAAATGATAGTGCTGTTTTAACCTATTGTTTTGCATTAAAAGAGTTTAGGAAAAATTCATACAACTTTAAAACAACCATGAGTTCTAGAAAGGGAATTGCATTCAAATTATGCTTCCTTATTTGAATTTATAACACTAAGTTGCTAATGACTTATACTTTATACTTTGTAGAATATGAGTATAACAGTGTCCACATCAATAAATTGAATACAGAGTGCTTGACATGCTTCTCAATGGAAGGCATTGCAGTGATGATGCCTAATCATTAAGTGGTGATAATTATACTATTGTTAAAATCTTAAGAATGTGTAAGATAGTAAAATTTTAGTTTTGTTTCTCTTCTTCAGTTAAGTGTGTAAAGTTTATGAGTCCATTTTTAGCTCTACATAATTTCAATTAACTGAAGTCCACTGGACAGGGGGGGCAATTATATCATGATTATCTATGATAAAGTTTCACATTACATGTTTCATGGGTATTTATGATAAGGTATGTCTTATGTAGTGATGTATAGTTTATTATTTAATAAAGCCACTGGAGATCAAAATCAAAGCTAACCACAATCACAGAAATGTTAATACACACCTTTAATTTCACCAGCCACACTAATTAGCTATAGAATCTGGGCAGTAGTGGCACATACCTTTAATCTCAGGATTCAGAAGTCAAAGGCAGACAGATTGCTATCAGTTCAAGGCCACCCAGGGTTACATTAGAGCTAATCAGTCTACAAGAGAAACAGCTCATGCAGAGATCTCAGCACTTGGGATTCCACGCCTTTGATCCCAGCTCTAGAGAGGAGGTATGTAAGATAGGAGTGAGGCTCTCATTCTACATTCTCAGAGATTTATTCTCAAGCCATGCTTGGGACAGGACAGCAATTTCAGCCTGATGCAGAGGTAAGAGCTACTATCTACTTGCTTTGTTTCTCTGATCCTTAGCTTGAACCCCAGTATCTTACTTTTATTATTTTGTGTTACTGTCTTAGTTAGGGTTTCTATTATTGTGAAAAGATACTATGATCATAGCAACTCTTGCTGGAGGCCATAGGAGTATACAGCAGTTGACAATAGTATTTAACAGAATTACCTACCAGAGGAGTGATTTTGTGATGGGGAGGCCCACTTGGCAAGGCTCTGGGGTTACTGGCTCTAGATACCTGTTTGTTTCTGTCTGTAACTTTAATCATGTTCCACTAAAACCAGACATGGGTATTATTTCCATTTATTGTTTGTTTAATCTTTGAAAATATTCCATCTACTCAGCACACATGGATCTGTGGCTTCTCAGAAAGTTGATTTCTGCTGAAGTCGTATAATTATCATGAATAGAGATATTACTGGGATATTTTTCATTACTCAGATTGACATAAAAATGTGATAATATTCTCAGTTACAAAACATTTAATTTTAGACTCAATAACAAATTAAAAGAAAACTTGTTGCCTCTGGCCATGAATATCTGGTTCCCCTTAGACACAAATACATGAGGTGTTTATTGCTTATTCTAGGACAGAGTATGAAGCAAGTTTAGTAAATATAACTTTCCCAAATAATGGATATTCTGGACATACTTTCCACCTCAAGTTTCTACCAACTAACTGTTTATTGCTTAAGCATCAAATTTTAGTATCACTTTCTGTGTGGGAACCCTGCCCACTCAAAGCTATGTACCTTCTTTACTCCATGCCTATTCAGCATGATCTCCCTAGCCTGAGAGAAACTGTGTGATCATTGTGGTTCTATTTCTCTCTATTTATACAAGATGAGCTCTGAGACCCTGAAAAATTTGATTCTTATTTGTCCAGACATTTTTTCTGTGAGAAGAAGGAGAAAAGTAGGGAGATGTGTGATAGTGAAAGAAGTGTGAGAGGTGTAGGATAAAGTAAAAGATATGTAGGGGAATTAGAAGGGAAATGTGTGTGTGTGTGTGTGTGTGTGTGTGTGTGTGTGAGTGAGATAAGGCTGAATATGCAGAGAGAAAGAGAAGTATGGAGATATGTAGATGTAGCTGAGTGGATGAAGATGCAGAAAATATAGCTGTATAGAAGACAGTTGTGTATTTAGGGGATATGTATGCAAATGAGGAAGTATATGGCTTTGTGGAGAATGTAACTTTGTAGAGAGATGTGTATTTGTGTAGGGACCAGCATGGACTCCCCAGGCACTTTGAGCAAGCCTGAGCTGTTGACTGGAACACTCTGCAGTTTTAACTGTAACATATTGCACAAGAGTAGTCCTTGGTACTCTTCTTGATTTGCTAACACACACCTGTTGTGGAGGAACTAAGCTTGAGAACTTGCACACTTGACCCTTGATTGTTTTCCATTGTGCTGTGAGTCAGTATATAAGTCCACATCTTCCACTCAATAAATGGCATTCTGCATTTAACATTCGGCATTGCAGCATTGCAGCATTCCTGTTGCATGAATGACCCACTGTTTTGTCTTTTATTTAAATCTCTAGGCCTTCAACTGATTAGTGGCACAGGTTTTAGCATGGACACTACATGATTGTGTAGAAGATAGATAAGGCTGGACAAAGAGTAGTAATACTGTGAAAATATGTATAATTTTGTGTAGTAGATATATGGCTATGCAGGAGAAAGATGTATGTATGTAAAGAGATATGTAACTGAATGTAAGAGATGCAACTGTGTAAAGAAATTGTCAAGAAAGAGGGATTATTCAAGATGAAGTAAAAGAGAAGTTTACTGTGAGGAAGGTGTGTGCTTGTTCCTTTTTTCTTAAGTTACTATCAGAAAGAGTGTGTTTCCTTATTTACGCCTCAGATAGAAAATTCTGCCCTTTGCTGCACAAGCAGGCTCTCCAAAAGGCTGCCAGTATAGAAAAGAAATATTTTCTAAGTTTCTTGTAATCTGAAAAGGCATTCTTTTCAGTATCCTGGATGTAGTCCTGGGAGATGGACTTCAGGCTGCAAGAAACTCTTATTAAAAATTAACTGGAATGGCTTAATTACAGTTTTAGAGGTTGATTCCATTACCATTGGTGTGGAGAAGACGATGGCAGGCAGGTAGACATAGGGCTGGAGCTGTGGTTCCTACATCTTGAAAGCAAAAGGAAATTGACTGAAATGCAGGGAGGTATCCTGGACATAGGAAACCTTAACGCCTACTCTCCCTGTGATGTATTTCCTTCAATAAGGCCAAACCAACTCTACAAACTCCACATCTGCTAATAGTGCCATGCCCTATGAGTTTATGGGGGCCAATTATATTCAAACTAGCATGTTCCTCTCCTTGGCTACCATAAGCATATAACAGTGTAATAATTCAAAATGCATTTCTTCTAACTTAAAAAACCCCATATTCTATCATTCTCAAAAAATGTATTAAAGAGATCAAATTCTCTTCTGAGATGCATGGATTCTCTTAACTGTAGCTACCTGTAAAATCAAAATCAAAAAGCAAATCACATACTTCCAACATATAATGGTGCAAGATATACATTACCATTCCAAAATACAGGGTAGAGAGCATAGCAAGAAAATACTAGACCACAGTTAAGACTTAAAACCAGCCGGACAAACTCTAAATTCTGTATCTTTGTGTCTGTTTTAAAAACACTCTGCATATCTCCAACTCTCTTCAGGTTTATGAAACTTGCTCTGTAGACACAGAAATTTGCCAGCTTCTGCCTTTCCAGTGGAATTAAAAGTGTGCTCTACCATAACTTGCTCCAGGCCTTTATTTAGTACATTTTCACCAATTGGAAAGTTAGCTGGATGGCATATTATCCTAGCTCGCCACTATATTCCACTTCTGTTTATTTCCTTGAACACAAAACTTAGCTCCATTCCACCACTTCCTAGTGCTCCTTTTCTCCTCAAAATTTACATTTTTTAGTTACTGCTCAACTTTTTCTTTTTTCTTTATCTCATCACCGTTATCATCATTATTGTTATTAATAATGATAATAATATTTATCATGTTATTATTTTTGCGCTGTTGCAGAAATTGCCCAGGATTCTGTACATGTAGCTTCATCCTCAGTTCTTCACTGACACTTGATGAATGGTCTCTTGCTGCTTTATTTTCTTGACATCCTTTCTAAAATGTTCTTGGCATCTTTGCTGAAAATCTAATAACTTAAGCACAAGGATTTAATTTGGAGGATTCTATGTGCAATTTTGTCTGTAGTGTTTTTATTTATTTATTTTTTAATGCTAGCTTGAGATTCAGTCACTGAACTTTTGGAGTAAATTTTGATTCCTTTTTTTGTACTTGAGAACTTCTATATATCTATATGTAGTTTACCTATTGTTTCTATCACTGTGATAAAATATAATAACCATAAACAATTTATGGATGCATATGTTTTTACTTGAATTTACAACTTTTACTTTAGATATAAAGCTGTTAGCCTATTACTAGCATTTCTTTATTGGCTAGCTCTATCTTAAATATTAACCCATTTGTATTAATCTAAGTATTTGCACGTGGTCTTGGCTTGCTGGAGAGAAGGCCAAAAGTTCTACCCCATTGGGACTACATCTTGAAACTCCGAGTTTACAACTTTTATGTCACTCTCCATTGAATGAGATGTTGGGGCAGGAAATGAGAAAGGGTAGAAAACTGTAGCAGGAGCTTGTTCAGAATCCAAGGAGGTATGTTGCTTATTGGCTTACTCCTTATTTCTTGCTGAATCTGCTATATATATATATATATATATATATATATATATATATATATTTTTTTTTTTTTTTTTTTTTTTTTTTTTGCACCAAGGACAACAAGGCCAGGCATGGTGCCACCTAGAGCAATCTGGGCCCTCCAAACATCAATCACCAATCAAAAAAATTATCACAAGCTTGCTTACAGTTAGGGCAATTTTCTCAGTTGAGGTTCCCTCCTCCCAAATGACTCCAGCTTGAAAAGTGGACATTCACAATATTCTTCTTTAAAACTTGACAAACATATGGTTATTAAATACAGTCTTTCTTATCTACAAGATCGCATGTTAATATCACAATGTAAAATAGAAATTATTTTAAAATTTGTAGTTTTTAAAAATTGGCTTTTAAAAACATTCTAAGATTCTTCCAACATTCAAACCCTTTCCAAAATATCCAAAACATCTCCAAAATGTCCAGTCTTTAAAATTTCAAAGTCATTGTTAAATTTCAAAATCTTTGTAAAAATTTGAAATCTTTCTAAAATATCAAGCCTTTTAAATGTAGTCCCTATTTTGTTCAGGGTTGTTCAAGAGACTCTCACAAAATTACTGATATTCTCTTTGTTTGACCCTCAGAGATAGAAGTTATGTCCCCAGTGGCAAAGATGTTATGGATATCAGACATAGGGCACAGATGCCCATAACCTGTATTTGACATGAATTTCTACTCCATGAGGATTATTTTTCATTCTACTAGAATGCACCATACAATTTTCCAAAGAGGGAAGCAACCAATATTCCAACCCAGATATGATGACATTGAAGTATAACATCAATCAACAAGGCACGATAATTCTAAGGATACAGTAAAGGCACATAAATATTAGTAGCAAACAACAACACTCTAATAAATATAAGACTCAGTCAATAAAAGTGGCATAATATCTGATACGGGAAACCTAGTCAACCAACCAGAGCTTGTGAAATCATGGATCTTGAAGAAGAAACTACAACCACCATTTACTTTACCAACTTAATCCTTAACTATACTTTACACATTTGTCTTTTACCCATTGATAAGTATAATCCTTACCTTTATCAAGGAAGCTTCTTTGCAACAGGTGGAGACCATCACAGAGAAACAAACCAATCAAAATGTAGAGTTGTGAAATACAGTCCCAATAGATATACCTGTAACATAACACTTGTACCTATAGCTCATAGAAGAGATGACAGAATGATAGTAAAATCAGAGGAACAATGAGTTTGCTGTGAGACTATGTCTCCTAGTAATACAGAAGCTATATCTGTGAAGCCTTGCCAACATGATTGCCTAACATGAACTGGCCATAGATAAAAGTAGACATATCAGAGTATGAGTAGATAGGGAAAATACTATGAGGCCTCAACCCTACATAAAATACTATAGATGATGGAAGATGTCATTCTGTAAATATGTTTCTAATACTGGTTTAATGAATAAAGCACTGTTGGCCAACAGGAAAGCAAGATAGGCGGGACTAGGAGATGAGGAGGAAAGAGGAAATAGTAAATAAGGAGTCAAGATGGAGAGACTGGGGAGAAGACCACATGGAAATACATAGAAATGGGTTAATACTTAAGACAGAGCTAGCCAATAAGAAACTAGTACCTGGCCAATAGAATTATATCAAATACAGAGTGTCTGTGTGTTAATTGGGTCTGGCTCGGTGGCGGGACAAGACTGGGTGGCGGGTGGAAAAACCCTACTCCTTACAAGTCTCACCCAGAAAAGATCACAGAAATCAATTATTCAATACCAAATGATTATACCTTAAAACAAACATGCAGGTAATATTATATAGACTTTAAATGTTATATTTTGGGACACACATATGTGCATACATGTAAATATATACAGATATACATGTAACAAAATTAATGAAAAGAGGCCATGTAATTTAAAGACGGTAATGAGGAAGATATTGAAGGGTTGAAAGAAGGGAGGGATAAAGGAAATGATATAATTATAAGCTCAAAAATGAAGACTTTTTAAAGATGTTTAATCCTTTTACTCTAGGAAAGAAGAAACAGACCACCGTCTCAACCAAATTAAAGTTAAAAAAAAAAAAAGTTCAACAGTATAAAAAGTCCAGCATTTTTCATATAAGAACCATTCCTGATCCTCAAGCTACAAAAGACTGAGCAGCTAGGATCACTTCTCAGGCTTGCCGTCAGTAGTACATACAATTAATCTGCTAGGCTCAGGTCAGCCCTATTTCATGGCATTGGCATTTCTACAATACTGGAGTCTCCTGCTATGACTGGGATCACTTTCACTAAGAGCCCTTCTGGGCTCTCCTCAGGAAATCTAATCCTGCATTATCTACATTATGGCATTAATTCTCAACTTTTCTCTGAATCCTTCAATTCTGGGCCTTCTACTGCAACTGAGGTTAAACCTTCACCTGTTACTTCTCCTGGCTTCTCTTGAGGGATCCCATTATTTTCACATAGTACCAAATGTCAGGTGTCACTCACAAGTCCTTCATGTCTTCAAAAATTAGACAGCCTTCATGACACATATTGCCAAGTTTTGCTACCAGCAAGGGAGATAGAGCCTTGGCCTCATCTGGAGCATAGCTTCTATGTGTTGACTCTGAACAAACACCAGAAGTTTTCACCTCTGTCATGTGTCTTGGCTGGCTGAAAGAGTATCCCTCTATGTGGAATGGGCTCCCAAAATCCATTTGTATACTAGGGATAAATACTGATCCATTACATTAGGCCCAGAGGTTGCCCTGCCCTCCTCACTGACACCCACATTCAGGGGGTCTGGGTCTGTCCTATACTGGTTTCTCAGCTATCAGACTGGGGTCTATGAGCTCCCCCTTGTTCAGATCAGCTGATTCTGTGGGTTTCTTCAGCCTGGTCTTGAGCCCTTTGTTCATCACTCCTCCCTCTCTGTAATTGGATACCAGTAAGTCTGCTAGTATTTAGCTGTGGGTGTATGCTTCTGCTTCCATCAGCTACTAGATGAATGTTCTAGGATGGCATCAATCTCATTATAGGGGAAGGGTATTCAAGGCAGCCTCTCCATTGTGCTTAGATTGTTAATCTGAGTCATCCTTGTAGATCTCTGGACATTTCCCTAGTTCTGGGTTTCTCTTTAAACCTATAATGGCCCTCTCTATTATGGTATCTCTTTTCTTGTTCTGCTCTATCCCTCCCCGAACTCAATTTTCCTGGTCCCTCATGTTCTCCTCTCCCCTCCTCTTCTCCCCTTCCCTTTCTCCTAGACACCTCTAGGCTTTCTCCTAGAGCCTAGGAGAGGACCTAGGCTCTGCTCCAAATGATATGACAGACTTTGAAGATCATCCATGGAAGGCCTCAACCTCGGTAGTAACAGAAAGGGGATGGAATAGGGGAATAGTGGGGGTGGGGCAAGGGAGAAGGGGAGGGAGAGGAAACTGGGATCAACACATAAAACAAGTTTGTTTCACATTTATATTTTAAAAAAGACAGAAAAAATATTTCACTCTGCTTGTTTCTTCTTGATCACTTATGCTTTCTCAGCTCAAACTAACTAGGACCAATTGTACCAGCAAGCAAAGGTTTTACTTCAGTCGTGCCAGCTTCCTGTTAACCACAGCTGATTCTTCAGATCCAGCTGATCATACACCACAGATGTGTAATTCAAATTATTGAATGGCTCTAATTGAGTCTTTATAAAATACAAAATGTGAAGGTCTATTTTTTTAATTACATTATTTGAAATCAGGATACACAGATATATTTTATATAACAGTAAGGTAGAGTCTGTAAGGGCATTCAGATTTTCCTTGGAAAGTTCACAATGCAGAGCTCCTTTCTCTTCATTTCTCTCTACTCTTATCATCCATCCCCTCAGAGAACAGTCAGCTGAGCTCTGAGTGCTTGATGAATTTTCCATTCTAGTCTTCCAAAGTCATCCCACAATGTTCCCAAAATCATATAGTCAGGTCTGTGACAGCAAAATTTGGCAACCTGACCCCAATTTCTATCCCAGTTAGAGTTTCTATAACTGATTATACACCATGGATGAAAGCAAATTGGAGACTAAAGAGTTTATTTTGTCTTACAGCCTGTAGTTCATTATCAAAAGAAGTCAGTGCAGGAACTCAAGGAAGGAACTCAGAGGCAGGAACTGATGCAGAAGCCATGGGGGTGGGAAGTGTTGCTTATTGCCTTGCTTGTTATGTCTTTCTCCATCTGCTTTCTTATAAAATTCAAGATCTCCTAGCCAGCAGTGAGCCTGCCTCAATACTGACCATGGCCAGTGCTTTTCACATCAATCATCAATCAACAAAGTGCACCACAAGCTTACCAATAGATCAATCTGGTAGGGGCAGATTATCTCAAAATATTCCACCTACCCAAATGACTATAGCTTATATCAAATTCACATAAAATCTAGTCAGCACAAAATCTACTTGAAGGTTACTTTTTATTTCTGTAAATCAAAGTTGTGATAGAAATATATCAAATGTATGAATAATTTTGGTAGTATGCATATCTTAACAAAGTAATTTAAAATTTCTCATATCTATATGTATTTTTCCCTTCAATTTCTTTAATAAACTCTTTTACCTTTTGGGTTATGTCTCTGCCTAAGGTGTTTCTTGATGTTTTTCTCCTCCTCCTATCATTGTTCTACTTCACCCCCCCTTATTTCTAATACTACTTCTCCATATACTCTTCTTTATGTTTCCTTTTCTCCATGGTTTCCTCCATATTTTACTTCTCATTCCCCTCTGCCCTAAATTTCTACCTTTATTTAATTTTTCTTTTTCCAGGACAGCCTCGTCTATAATAGAGACATTGTTTAAGAAAGAAAGAAAGAAAAAAAGAATAAATATTTCACAAGGAATATTGCCATTTATTCTCGAAGAACAATTAGTAGACCTTTTGGTGTAAACTCTGGGATGGTTATAACAGGCTATCCAAAATTTATTGTCTTTATATGGAAAATAATCATGCAAAACAGGATGTTTTTATATGTCATGTTGACAATATGCCAAATTGTGAAAGTTAATTTTTATTTTCAACCTTAGTGGATATGAAACAAACCATGAAGTCAGTCTTTGGGAGTGTATAATATCATGTTGAGGAAGAAATAAGAGAGAGAAGATGAATCTGCAAAGCAGCAGTACCTTCTGATAAGTGGTACTGAGAAATGTAAGGGAGGATTCTTTGATCTGACCTTAACCATCTGGGCTGGAGACCAGTGGTTCTACAGTTGTCCGGGCCTTCAGTGCAAAATATGAACTGATGAAACATTCAGCTTGTGGAATGTATAGCTATCAGTCTTTCCAAAAACTTTAAAAAGAACTACCACTCAAATATTCATTAATTTAATTATAGAAAAATAAAGTGGTTTATCCATACAATTGAATATAATTTAAACCCATAAGTATAATTCTATTGCTCCAGTGAGGACCAGCCTCTAGCAGTACAGTGCTTGATGGGGATCTAGGGAAGTAATACTGTTTTATTTGATGGAGTAAGGGAAAAAGTCACATATTCTTGTAACTGTTTACTTCTGACTTTTTCTTTATTCTTCTGTATTATCTTTATTTTTCCTCTACCATTTATATGCCCCCCCAAATTCTTTCTGGGATTATAAAAATTACAGTGTGGTTACATTCTATTTTTCAAGTGAATGATTATAATGAGTACAGGTAAAAGAACATTTTTTTTCAATTCCTTACATGTTTAAAATAAAACCAACCGAAGAATCTGCATACATTTACACCTACATAACTTGTAATAGATTAACAGGGTGTGAGAAAGAAGGGTATTCTTCTCACACAGCTCTTTTATGGGCATACTTCATATTGTGGTTACAAAGAAAACCACTTAATTACTTACCTTAAATGGTAATTTTATAACTAATTTTAAAAGAATCATTAACCTAAACTTTTTGGTATGAAAACTAACCACTTCCTCTATTGAAATCCTTGTGGTGCATACCCACTCATCAACAGGTTTTTGTTGTTTTGTTTTGTTTTATTTTATATAACAAGGGCAGATCAAGGGCAGAAATGGTTACAAGGAATTAACCATCATCTTTGATCACCAACAAAACCTGTAAGGAAAGTACATCGGCAAATAATAATTGGGCTTCTTTGTTTTTGACTCCTAACTTTAATGAATATATCCCTCAGCTATGGGTCCTTGTGAACACTAGATTGTTTTCTATCTATGTCTTTTCAATCCAAAGCTATTATCAAGACATTTTAATCTAACCTGAGGTAAATTTTAGGCTTTGTTTCAGCTATGATGGGCATTGAAATCTGGGAATGCGTCTTTCAACATCAAGAATAAAAGAAATTGTGCCAATGTGGCTTCTGGGACTCAAGTGTTTGCCTTAATTATTAACCCAAACTGATCTATAGAGATCCTTAAGTGAAACTCATAGACCCTAATTGTGTAACACTTCCTTGAGTCAAAACTATATTTAACCTAATAGTATTATCAATTACACAGTACAGCTTAGTAAAAAAATAATCTTAATAATAACTTAAAGAAATATCTCACACCAGAGAAAGATGAGAATGGTAAACATAGGAAGGCATAGCAGTAGAAGTAGCAAAACATACTTCTGGAGCTAAGGCTCTTAGGGCCTTTCCTAAGATTCCTTGAGATTCACACATTAGGGTTTTGTTTCCTGGGTGCACCAACCCCCTGAAGTATATTGCCACCTGATACTCCTCTGACATGGCCACCAGCATAAATTACTCTCAAAAAATGTGTTATTGGTGATAATGTATTATTGATAATCCTAAAAGTATCATGTTAAGTTAAAGTAAGCAGATATGAAAGACCATATGATTCACTTTATGTGAAATGTTCAGAATATATAAATCTATAGAAATAGCAAGTAATTAGTGATTTCTGAGAGCTATAAGATTACATGTGGAGATAATGGAATGGGTATGAATTGAAAATAATGTCACTCAAATTTTAACGAGACAAATCTTGATTCTTCAATTCTCCGAAGCAGAGCCAATTAGTACATAACATATTGGAGAGGCAGGGCTTTATTTGTTAGCTAATGAAGGTCAACAACCCATAGTCAAACTCAAATCTGTTCTTCTACCATAAAACATATGAGTTAGGTTAACATGCTTTTCTGGGCTTGGAAGGCTCTAAAATATCCCAAATGGGCAGAGGATTTATGACATTTCTAGGAAGAAGGCACTATGATTGCAGAAATTCTGATTCTGTATCCCTCTGTCTTGTTAACAATATTTGGCCAGTTCTTGTAGGGGGATGTATGTTAAAATTGTAGTACTCAAGCTCTAAATTTTACAATGAAATGATGTAAAATAGAGGCTCAGTAATGTGCTGCAAGTCAGACATTCTTTTTTTTTTCTTTTCTATGAATGACACTTTATTCATTTTCTTTACAACTGAAACTCTGGGAACTCTAAATTAACATCCTTGCCCTTGAGCTTCTAATACACACCAGAAAAAGTTTCAGCCTTGTGCTCTATGTTGTTCTACTGTGCTTTGTCTAAATGAACCATTTTGAGCAAGCTGACATCCAGTTCTCATGGATCCTCTTGCCCACAGTCTCACTTGGGAAGATCAAATCCTGAAGGATGGCATCGTGGACTACAGTGAGGGTGCTGCTTCTGGAGCACTTCCCTCCCCCCCCCCCCAGTAGCTTTTCCGAGTTGTCTTGGGCAGAATCCTCCTCTGAGCAATGAAAACTATATGCTTCCCACTAAACTGTTTCTCCAATTCATGAACCAGCCAGACTTAGATTTTTCTGGAAAATTTCAACTGAGGAACTGGTACAAAAATTATGGTGGCTTTCCGGCCACCACCAACTTAAATTTCCTTGGTCCAGGTGATGTTTAGTTCCCCCAGCCATGCTGTGACTTGAGAACAGAGCTCATGTTCAGCTTGAGTACCGCCTGAGAGATGTTGGACTTGAATTCTATCGGCTTCTCGCCATTGGGCTTCACAGTCTTGGCACTGGAGCTGAACTTATCTGGTCCTTACGGAATGCTGACTTAGAAAGAGCCAAGTCAGACATTTTTAATGTATTTTTAGAACACAGTTGGGCAATTATGAATCAAGTCTTTAGAAAAGGAAGCAGCTAGAGAACAGTAGAAGAGAGAAAAGAACGGATTGCCTAGTGGGAAAGCAAAAGTAATATTTGTTGATTTTTTTGGCAATACATAAATGATGTGGACTTACTTAAATATTGGTGATGCTAATGCTATCTTATACTAAATACTACTCAACTACATAATTTAAAAGAGTGAATTTTATGATGTATGAAATATATTTCAAAAATAGTAACTAAATCAATAACTATAACAATAAGTACCGGCTTTCAGTTCCAAGCCTACTGCACGATTAGCTTGTAAACATCAGGGTATATCACAATGCAGATTCTAATCTGTTTGAGTAGTTCTTATCTACTCTCTCAACACTGAGCATTGGTAATATTCTTTGGAGAGGCCATGGCACAGCATAGTGTGCATTGTGGTTGAGGTTGTGTTTCTGTTGAAACTAATGAATTAGTTACATAATTTCTTATATTTTATGCAAAAAGCTTTGCTCAGTACTTTACTTTTCCAAGAGCTATAGTTCCTAAAACATTCATAATTTTCTAAAGGAAGGAACCTCAACAAAGGTAGAAATTCACAGAAAGAATAAATTGGTGGACTTACAGTTTTATTCATGTTTTATTAAAGGTTTGCTATATCTTAAAATGTTTAATCTCACCTGGCTTAGAGAATTAATTGTTTTTTCTCAAAAGACAAATAACCAAATCACTAGGTGTCCATTAAGCAAGATACTAGCAAGAGCCATGGGCAATCAAAACCATAGCTATCATATCTAGCAGAGATATCATCTCATTGACATTGTCCTCTGAGAAATGACAGGGAAATCTATTCTGAGAAACAACAGAGAAGCTGCGCACAAACAATATGATGCCCAAATTAAAAGCCAAGGTAACATGCAAGGGAGGAACCTCATAGGTTCCCTAACCCTAAACAAAGGACTATAAGTGACTAAAGACTTCTGAGAGAAGAAAAATAAGTCTTTTCCAGACCTGAGCCACCATGTTGGTTTTAGAATACTGAGGGGTTAGGCCCCAAATCATACACGCCTAAGTAGCATTAAACAAACACAATAGATTCTATTTATATGCTTATGTTTATGTATGCACATACATGTAGCAACAATGAGGATATAAAAATAGGCCATGAAAATGAGAGAGAATAATGAGGGAATTTTGAAATGGAAAGAGAGAAGACTAGAGGAAGTTGAGAGAACAATGGGTAAGGGTGACATAATGAATTAAACTTTTAAAATCATTATAAAGAGAATGTGACTTAAAATTGTTTTATGCTAATATAGCTGACATTTTTGCAAGAAATCTGTTTAAATTTGATACCCAAAGTACTTTTGTTGAGGGTGGACTATCATGAGTATTTATTCCCTAGTGTTTGATGTTACTTTAGATTAAAAATGTCTGAAGTTTATACCTGCTACTAATTCTGGATTATATTTTCCACCGCCAATTTTCCTGCTGTGTGAACTACTCACTGCCTCATCCTCCTGGAATCATGTTCCAATTTTTCCATACTTTCTCCAATATGTAATATGTTAGACAGAAATATCTCTGAAATATCATCTAAAATATCAAGAAAACATCCCTCTTATAGGTTGTTTTTGTAAGGCATTTTGTCTCAGTGAAAAAAAGTGAAGATTATGGTGCAGCTTCCCAATTCAAGAAACCATACGGAAATAAAAAAAGAACTTACAAGTATGCCCAGTGGTTTATCTAATTTTTTTCAAATTTCAAACCAAGCTGAGAATCAATGTCAATTCTCTTATCCTCTCAGTAATGACCACTGTAATTTGTTTACTTAGCTTTTTCTAAATACCAGTCACTTACCTATGTGTGTGAGTTAAAAACACTTGAGAAGTATAGGTGAAACTATTAGTACAATGGTGAAACATTTATCTCTGTTATGTCTTAAAGCTTTCCTTGAGCCAGTGTTTCTCTTAAAGTCCTAGGTTGCTAATACCTACAAAATTTTACTTTTAAACATTGTACAGTGCAAAATTAAGTAGGGTACTGTAACGAGTACGGGTTTTTCCCCCGTCGCCTGGTCTTGTCCCGCCACCAAACCAGCCCCAAATAACACACTGAGACTCTGTATTTGATACAATGCTGTTGGCCCGGTTACTTGTTTCTTATCGGCTAGCTCTGCCTTTAATTATTAACCCATTTCTGCTGATCTATGTATTTCTCTTACCGGGGAGCCAGCGGCATACTGCTTTCTTCAGACTTTCCATCTTGACTCCTCCTTACTACTTCCTATTTCCTCCTTGTCTCCTAGTCCCTCCTATCTTCCTTTCCTATTGGCCAACAGTGCTTTATTATTAACCAGTATGAGAAACATACAGAATGACCTCTCCCATCAGGGTACTGTGGCTACATTTATTTTCAGGAACACTCTTTCTTCATAGGAGATTTCCTTGGATATCACTCCAATTTACTCAAGGCTTTAACTTCTCCCTCCTATCAGGAAAACTCTGCAGGCTTTGAAATCCTGTTTCCTAGATTCTGTACAAATCTTTATAGGTCCATAGAATGGAGAAAGAAAATGTGATATATTTGCACAATCGAGTACTACACAGTGTGTGTGGGGGCAATGGAATCTTGAAAGGCAAATGGATGGAACTGGAAGAAACCATCATGAGTGAGGTAACCCTAGTCACAAAAAAGACAAACATTATATGTTCTCACTCATATATGGATTTTAGGCATAGATCAAAGAATCACTGACCTACTATCCATACTGCCAGAGAAGCTAGAAACAAGGTACACCTTAAGAGGGACTCACATGGCCTCCCAAAGAATGGATAAGTTACAAAATCTCATGATCATATTGAGAGTAGGGGGAAGGGGAGAGGGAGTTAGGAAAAAGAGAAGGTTAGAAGAGAAGGGGAGAGGAAAACCTGAGAGAACAGAAAGACTGAGTTGGGGGAAGAATAGAGGAGAGCAAGAAAAAAGATACCAAAAAAGAGGGAACCATTATAGGTTTAAAGAGAAATCTGTCACTAGGGAAATGTCCCGAGACATACAAATATGACCCCAACTAACATCCTAAGCAATAGTGGACAAGCTAACTTGAATACCCTTCCAATATAATGAGACTGATGATTATCTTATATCCTAGAGTCTTCATCTAGTAGCTGATGGAAGCAGAAGCAGACACAGCTAAACACTGGGCCAAACTCCTGGACCCAGTTGCAGAGAGGGAGAAGTGATGAACAAAGGGGTCAAGAACAGGCTGGAGAAACCCACAGAAACAGCTGACCTGACCAAGTGGGAGCTCACAGACCTCAGACTGATAGCTGGGAAACCAGCATAGAACCAACCCATACCCCCTGAATGTGGGTCTAAGTTAGGAGGCCTGGGTAGTCTATGGGACCTCTGGCAGTGGAACCAGGATGTATCCCTAGTGCATGAATGGACTTTGGGAGCTCACTTCCTGTGGAGGGATATTACCTTAGCCTGGAGACACTGGGGAGGGCCTAGGCCCTACCCCAAATGTCTTGACAGATTTTGATGATACCTCATGGTAGGCCTCACTCTCTCTGGGTAGTGGATGGGGGATGGAATGGGGGTTCAGTGGGGGACATGGGAGGATGGGAGGGAAAAGGGAACTGTAATCAATATGTAAAATAAGAAAACAATTTAATAATAAAAATACAAAAATACTGTGAAGAGTCTGAATATATTTGTATAGAGTCTTTATATTTTTATATAAATTATGCATAGATCTGTATGGAGTCTCCATAGATCTACAACATCTGCATAGATATGTATGTAGTCTGTATAAATTTGTATATTATGTTGATAGATTGGTACAGAGTCTGTATATATCTGTATCAAATCCACATAGATCTATATAGAGTCTGAATAGATCCATATAGCATTTTTGTAGTGGCAGCATGGATGTACAGAGTCGTTAGAAGTCAGTATAGAATTTCTATGGTTACATATAGAGTCTGTAGAATTCTGTACAGATTCTATGTAGACTATTACAAATATGTATAGATTAGTTTAACTTTTGAAGGGGTTTTATTTCCACAGAGAAGTTTTTCTTAAATTTATAATAATATATTTTTGTTACCTTCATATCAGTACTCTATATCTATTTCATTCTTGCCCATTTCTTTCCCCCATCAATCATCCTCTGCCCTCTACTCTCAAATTCCTTATTTTTTAAAAGAATTATTGTTCTTATACTCACATATGCATAAGTATATATTTTTATATGTTATATACAAACATACACATATTATGTGTATGTAACTTAGGATATATACATATATAATATACATATTTACATATATAGTTATGAGTTCATTTAGTGTATCTTATATGTACATTGGTTCAGATATTATTACTTGGATTTGGACAACCAGTGGTGGAGCTTGTCACTGAGTGTTCATAGCAACAGACTACTTGTAGTTCTCATCTAGCAATGAAACCACATGGAATTTCTCATGTCTATGTTGGTATGTTCACTGGTGTGCTCATTATATTTATCTTATTCAGAAAATCATAACATTGATTGTTCATGGGAGGAAAGAAGGGAGAGAAAACTGGGACTGATATGTAAAATAAGATTGTTTCTAAATTAAATAAATACTTTTTTAAAGAAAAGAAATCAGAGAAAAGCTTAGAGTCAGATGTGGTAGTACAGGTTTTCAATCTCAGAAGTCTGGAAACAAATGTGAGTTTTTGAACAGCCAAGTATGTACAATGAAAGAAATCATAGAAAATAGAGAGCTGGTGAAGATGTAATTGAATAAGAGTGCCATCTTGCAGTCCCAGCTACAAGCAGAACTTGGCAATTTTGGCCACATAGTATTGGCTTTCGAATCAAAGACAAAAATAAAAGATTATGGAATCTCATTCTGTGGCTAAGGAAAGTCACTAAGGCCTATCATGTTTCAAAGGACTCCCTGCAAGATGGCATTGGCATTTGTAACATCTTGGGACCTCCAAGGAAAGTCAAGTGCTAAATTTACAGCTTCACATAATTGCATCTCCAGGCCTTCATTCAGGCATATCCCTGACACATACCTGACTTCAGCAGCTTGGATTAGTCAAAGAGGAAGATTCCATAACCCAACCCTTTCTTTGAGTCTGTAAAGGTGAAACCTTGATTGCCTCAGATACCCAAAATAGTTGGAGATGCTATATCTGTGGGATAGTTGCCAAATATCTGCTGACAGGGCATAGAACCAAACCAAGAGAAAGAAGTGTGTTGCAGTCAACAAAGATAAAGGGAGTTGGAAATCTGAAGAGTAATTGGATATCATACATGGAGATGCAGTTTGAAATTCACCCACATGATTTTTGGTCTTGCTTTGTTCCAGTATTTCCTCATTATCCCTCCCCCTTTTTCTCCTTTTTGAAAAGTAATGCATATCCAGAGCAATTATATGTTGGAAATATGTGATTTGCTTTTTGCTTTTGATATTTTGGGGGATTCCAGGTAAGAGATTGCATGAGTCACAGAAGCCATTTTGAACAACGGATTTCTAAACAGTGCTAAGACTGTAATAGACTATGAGGACTTTTGAAGTTGGACTGAATGCAGTTTTGCATTATGATATGACTACAAGTCTATTGGGGACAGAGAGTGGAATGCTGTAGAATAATCCTTCTGAACAATATAAAATGTGTTGCTCCCATTGTTAATAAATGCTGATTGACTAATGTATGCATTAATCAATGTAGGCAGGATTTTCTTTTTTCCTTTTATATTTAAATTAGAAACGATCTTATTTTCCTTATCAATCCCAGTTCCTTCTCAGTCCCATCCTCCTATGCACCCCCAACACCAACTCGCTGCCTTCCTCTTCCTACTCCCTATCCACTCAGCAGAAGGAGAACATGTACCACATAGGGAAGAGCTTGAACAAATAACTCAAAGCCTGCCTGAACACTGGCATACTTTCTCCTAAATACCAAACCTTCTCCAATAAAGTCACACCTCTTAATAGTGCCACTGTCTATGGGTAAAGTATTCAAATAAATGAGACTATGGGGGTCATATATTTTCAAATTACTACATTCCACTCCCTGGAACCCATTGGTTTATAATTATAACATAACACAAAATGCATTTATTTCAACTTCAAATGTCCCCATAGCCTATCGCAGTTCCAACAATGTTTAAAAGTTCAAAGTCCCAAGTCTCTTCTTGTATTCATGAAATTTCTTAACTGTAATCCCATACAAAATGAAAATCAAAGAGCAGAAGACATGCTTTCCATATATAATGGCACTAGATATACATTACTCTTCCAAAAGAAAGGGAGGGAATGATAATGGGAAAATTCTGGACCAAAGCAAGACCAAAACCTAGTTGTATAATCTCTACACGAGTATCTCCATGTCTGATGTCCAAGTATTCTTCAGATCTCCAGCTCCTTTTATCTTTGTTGACTACAGCACACTTTTTTTCCCTTGTGGGCTGGATCCACTCCCTGTTATCAGGGAGACCACACAGCACTGGCATTTGTAACATCTTGGGGCCTCCAAATTGCTAAATTTACAGCTTCACATAATTGCATCTCTAGGCCTTCATTCACGCATATCCCTGACACATACCTTACTTCAGCAGCTTGGATTAGTCAAAGAAGAAGATTCCATAACCCAACTCTTTCTTTGATCCTGGACTCTAAAGCCAGAATCACATGGCCAAAGATGACAAGTTCTGCTTCTTTCTGGAACTGGAACAGGGTCCCCTTGTTGAATTACATGTTCACAAGCTTGCTTTATTCAGTGGTTTCCTTCCCTGTCCAAGCCTGGCTGTACTGAAATGTTTTCTGTAGCCTAGGCTGGCCTTGAACTCAGGGATCTGCTTGCCTCAGCTTCAAGAGTGGTGAGATTAAAGCTGTGCACCACCACAACTGGCCCTGAGTTTTTCTTTAATTACTTTTGAAAGGTTGGAGCTAAGCTTGATGGGACCTTGACCTGAAGTCTCCTATCCCTTTATTCTATTGAATATCAGGCTTTCCTTTAATCTATTAATCTTCTTAAACTTGTGATTTAATTCTGTTCTACTTGCTGGTGCTCCTTTTTTTCAGTCTGTACATTTTTTTTTTTATTTTCTCAGCATGTTCCTTTTCATTTTAAATCTTCATTAGAGTTAATACTAATAACCACATGACAGAGTCCATACTAGGATGTTTTGAGATTTCCTCTGCAAAAAGAATTATTCCAAAACTCTTCACTTTATCCTCAGACAAACTTGTTTGACAAGGATAAAAAGAAGGCATATTCTGTGTCAAAATATTACAAGAATAATTTCTAGGTCACATATTAGTATTCTTCTTATTGGAAACCTCTTCAGCTAGGCCTCCATAGTTCAAATAACACTCAGTACCACTGTATTTCAGGTTTAATAGGATGGCTCATCAAGCCCCAGTTAGCATGTTCAACTGCTTTTCTAATTCACAGCCCCAACACCCATATTTCTTTAAACAAAAAACATGTTCCAGCCTATCACAGCAATACCCCAGTTCTTGCTAGTAACTTCTGCCTTAGTTAGGGTTTTTATTGCTGTAAAGAGACACCATGACCATGGCAAACTTTTATAAAGGAAAAGTTTTAATTTGGATTGGCTTAAAGTTTCAGGGACTGAGCCCTTTGTTGTCATGGCAGAAAGCATGGTAGCAGGAAGGTAGACATAGTGCAGGAGAAGATGCAGAGATATGAAGGCAACAGAAATAAAGTGTATACCACCCATGGGATGGCTTGAACATATGAGACTTCAAAGCCTGCCCCTGCAATGTCACAATTCCTATTATGAGACCATGCCTACTCAAATGAAGTCACACCTCTGAATACTCCATATTGACAATCATTCAAACAAATGAATCTCTGGAGGCCATACCTATTCAAACTATCCTACCCTGTAAAAATGAAAAACTTGTAAAGAAAGCTAAATTGAAGTTTTTTATTATTTATTTTATATAACCAAGTCCATTTAAATGAAAACAAACATTTATAGACAATATTTGGGAATTTGGGCATCGTTCTTTCCAAACTACTTCCTGCTGGTAAGTGGCGCTGTCATGCAGGATTCGAAGAAGATGCAGAAATCATGGCTGTAGTCTGTAAGGCTGCTTTGTCCAGCTGTTTTGAATGTAGGATCACCTGGTACTCTGTTTCAGACGGTCTGGCTTGAACAGACCACATTAGTCTGGAAGGACTCCACCCTTCCAAAAGGAAGTTTTAATGAGTAATTCACTAAATGATTTGGTGTGTCTAATATATAAGGAAACTGAGACATATAGACACTAATTGCTTTGGCCAGTGATGGAGAAAGTGAAAACTTTAATCCAGGAAGAAACAACTATGAGTGAATTGTTTCTAATCGTTTTTATGAGAGTCACTATTACAATGTTTTCATCAAGAAAACTAGAAGTGCATTTTTCCTCAGAGAATCTGAGCTATTCTCCACCCATTACAACCTTGAAAACTAAAAACAAAAACAAAAACAAAAAAATTAGAGTGATATATTTGCTATCACAAAACTTCATAGATTTGGTGGTTTTATTATTTATTTATTTATTTATTTATTTATTTATTTATTTATTTAGGGCTTCACTTTGTAGCTTTGGAACATTTACTGGAACTTACTCTGTAGACCAGGCATGCCTTGAACTCAAAGAGATCCAACTGCCTCTGCATCCCAAGAGTTGGGATTAAAGGCGTGTGCCAACCATCACCACCTGGCCCATTTGGGTTATTTTCTTAAGTCACAGTCACAAGCTCAGGTACATGGCTCATTTGTTCTTTGATATTTTTATACGAACATAGAAAACCTATTTGAGGATAAAGATTTGAGTCCTTGAACTTATTACTGTATTTTTCCTATTGCTGCTTATCCATCCAGCCCAAAATATAGTTATTTAAAACAACAATCATGTCATTGTTCATGACATTTTTGATCAGAAATTGTGGCTGGGCTTAGTTGGAATGCTTTGGTTGTACATGGATAATGAGGGTAGTGTGATCTCAGTGATGCATGTGACCCATAGCTTAAACAGAATAGATTCCTATCTGCTTGCTATCTTAATATGTAGAGGCTAGACCAATGTTGTCTATTATCATAGTTAGAGATGATAAGTGCAATGGATAACACTTTTTTCTAGGTTCAGTTTGTGTCACGTGTGCTGAATTCTTAAGGACTGAGAATGGCTTAATAGAGAAATTATGGAGCAGACCTGTACAGAAAATAGCTAAAAGTAGTAAAAATAGAGCACAATTACTAACACAAAAATGCATAAAATTATTTTATCTTTTACAAAATAAATATTAGAACAAATTATGTGGAAAAACAATATCAATGGTACAAACCTGGCCTGATACTTGCTTTTATAAACACTAAAACACTGTGAGTTTTATTCATGAATTTATTTATTTTTTATTTTATATAACAAAGACCATTTAAATGAAAGCAAACATTTATAGACAATATTTGGGAATCTGGGCGCTTTTCTTTCCAAACTACTTCCTGCTGGTAAGGGGCGCTGTCATGTGGAATTAGAAGAAGATGCAGAAATCCTGGCTGTAGTCTGTAAGGCTGCTTTATCCAGCTGTTTTGAATGTACGATCATCTGGTACTCTGTTTCAGGTGGTCTGGCTTGATCAAACCAGATTAGTCTGGAAGGAATCCATATCTTTTCATTTTCTGTGGAAACAAAAATAGAAATCCTTTTCCCCAGTAACTTGTCCTTGAACTTAAATTTTGGAGTCAAAGCATTTTTTTTTAATTTAATTTATTATTTTACATGTCGATCCCAGTTCCCTCTTCCTCCCTCCGAAGCTCCTTTCCTCCTTCCCTCCTTCCCTCCCTTTTACCCTCTCTGCCCTCTCACATGCACTCTAACCATCCTCCCCTCCCATCCCCCCACCCCAATTCCATATGTAGGGGAATGCCATCCAGTTGGGGTCATGTAGATCTGACAGGTCATGTGAAGTAGGGACTAGGGCTTCTCTCCTGTCTCTAGATTAAGGCAGTTATCCCTCCATGGGGGATGTGTTCGAAAAGTCCTTTTGTGAACTAAGGATACATCCTGGCTCCACTGTCAGAGGTCTCTTAGACTGCTCAGTCCTTCTGGCTGAGACCCATAATCAAGGGGGCCTGAGTCCATCCCATTCTGGCTTCCCAGCTATCAGTCTGGGGGCCTGTTAGCTCCTCCTTGTTCAGGTAAGCTGTCTCTATGTGTTTCTGCAACCTGGTCTTGTCCTCTCCAACTGCATCTGGGTTCTACTTTCACTCAGTGTTTATGTATGGGTGTTTGCTCCTGTTTCCAGGCATTAGATGAGGGCTCCATGGGTAAGTTAGTTGTTGATCTCACTCTCTGGGAAGGGCATTTATGGTAGCCTTTCCACGGAAGCTCGAATTTTAGTTGGCAGTAGTCTTGTAGTTTTTTTGTGACTGGGTTACCTCATTCAGGATGGTTTCTTCAAGTGCCATCCACTTGCCTGCGAATTTCAAGATACCATTATTTTTTTTTTCTGCAGAGTAGTATTTCATTGTGTAGATGTGCCGCATCTTCATTACCCATTCTTCAAATGAGGGGAATCTAGGTTGCTTCTAGGTTCTTGATATTACAATTTGTGCTGCTATGAACATAGTTGAACAGATGTCTTTGTTGCATGTATGTGGATGCAAGGTGTAAATGGCTATAAAATGAAATAAAGTTAAAATCAAGAAGTCCAGTCCTGAAAATCCAGGCCTCTGCTAAAGAAAGAGGCCTCAGCTGGAGAGTTCCAGTTTTCAGTGAGATCCGACTATCCTGCAAAACTTTCCCAAGTTTCAGGTCAGCCTTTGTCCTCTTCTGCCAGCTATTGGCCAGAGGTTATTCATGAATTTATATGACTGCTTTAAGTCATAATGGCAGAGTTAAATATTACAAGAATTGTTATGGTTCAAAAGTATAAAACACATTCTGGGCATTTATTTGAACTGTTTATTGATCATGAATTAGATAAATGATTATTTTAATATCTCCATAAATAAGTCAATAAGATTTTTCTCCTTTTTATGATAATATTTTTTATTTAAATTTGAAACAAGCTTGTTTTACATGTCAATCCCAGTTCCCTCACCCTCTCCTGCTCCCCTGTCCCCCTCCCAACCCCATCTCATCACCTTTCTGCTCCCCAGGGAGGGTGAGGCCTTCCATGGGGGAATCTTCAAAGTCTGTCATGTCATTTGGAACAGGGCCTAGGCCCTCCTCATGTGTCTATGGTGAGAGAGTATTCCTCTATGTGGAATGGGCTCCCAAAATCCATTCATATAGTAGGGATAAATAGTGATCCACTACCAGAAGTCCCATAGACTGTCCAGCCCTCCCAACTAACACCACCGTTCAGGGGGATGGGTTGGTCCTATGCTGTATTCCCAGCTATCAGAATGGGGTTCATGAACTCCCCCTTGTTCTGGTCAGCTGTTTCTATATGTTTCTCCAGCCTGGTCTTGACCCCTTTGTTCATCAATCCTCCCTCTCTGCTACTGGATTCTAGGAGTTCAGCTCAGTGCTTTAGCTGTGGAAGATTTTTAAGTGATTACATTTCAACTGTAATTAAGTTCCAGAGGTTAAAATTAACATATCTATTGGAAAATAAAAAGCAGGATGATAAAAGTGATATTTTCTCAAACAGTGGTGTTTTCCCTATGAAAGAGAATTATCTGAAAGATTTATACCTCAGACAGGCTATGCAAGATTTAGTAGAAAAAGCATGAACCTAATCCTTTGCATGTCCATAGGTGAGTACATGTTTTAAATTTTATAAAGTAGCAGGGTATGCAAGTGTTGAGAAATAGTCCTACCTGCGTGTTCCTCACTTTCCCCACTTATTTGCCAATTCGAGGAGTTTCTTATTCTTTCAGTCTCGTGGTGTGCATAATAGAGTCCAGTATAAAATACAATATAATAATACTCTATTTTGTTTTACACAATTGTGTTTGGAGATCAGATATACTAGGCAATGTATATCTGTATTGTTACTTGCTACTGTGATGAAGTATCCAAAAATGAAGTTTAAAGAACTTAGAGTTTATTTTGACTTGAGTTTATTTTGATTTGAATTATCAAGGGATGTAGTTTATCATAACAGACAAAGCATGCCAGATGGAAAAGCCAGTGTTAATCAAATTTCATTTACAGTCAAGAAGCAGAGAATAAGGAATTTTTGTCATCAACTCATATTTTCCTGCAGGCAGGTTGGGACTTCAGCCAGTTGCATGGCACCACCCACATTTAGGATGTTTTTCTCCCTCAATTAAATTATTTTATTGTCCAATTATAGCTGCAAATAAACTATTTCCTCTAGAATGTAATCTCTCTTAAAGTTAGCAAAAAGCAGAGACAGAGAGACAGAGAGAGAGACAGAAGAGAAACAAGAAAAGACTATACTTTGTAGAGCTGTTACTATATAGACAAGGGTAATAAATAATTAAACTTTGTCACCTTATGACCTCTTATTTATTCATGGAATTTCAGATGCTCCCTTACCATAACAGCAGCTAATCATATTATATCACATGTACTTTTCATCACCAACATTAATATATCTCTCAGGGACATGCACTGTACCAGTATTTCAGAGATATTACAAACTGCTGATCTGTACCAGTCAAGAATAACTCAATTGTTCCTGACACACAGAAATATTACCCTCACACAGAATAGTCTAAGTAATTCAGAAAATAACCTCTAACATCAGTGATAAATCTCTACAATGAGAGAAGTGTCTCTTCCATCATATTCACAGTACAAGTATCCTAAATGGGAACTGTGGTCAGGGAGGGGAAGTAGCTGATTTAGTGAGAATGAATACTGACACTCCTTGGTTTTGTACATTTCAGTGATAAGACAGGCAATGGGAGGCTGTATATTAACACTTTACCTTTTTCTTCCGGATGACTATACCTGTAGAGGTGCTACAGCAAACTGTTAGTGATTCCCTTCTATGACAACATGGATACATTAACTCATACTGATTTCCGAAATTCTAAATACTAGTATAATACTGAGAATAATAAAAAGCACCAAGCACAGATGTACTATATTCAGACAGGAGAAGACAGAGGATATGCTTTAATTGGTAGCTAAATTTACTAAGCTATTAGCCCATTTTGTTTGAAAAGTGCTTAAGGAAGTGCTACTGAGGAAATCCTTTAATCCAGCAATGGAGATCCCCAGCACCTGTGGAAAACTTGATCCTTTCTTCCTCTTTGTCATCAGAATCCCAGCTTTGAACAGAATGGCATGATGCCCAATGGCCTAAAATACACAAATTGAACTAAGGTAGGGATTTCTGATATTTTTTTCCTCAATGAAAAGTGTGGCAGCTTCTGGAGCCATATCTTCACTTGTGGCTTTTCCCTTTTTTAATGTCTAAGTAAAAGCCAGAGACTCTCCATTATAGATCTTGAGAGCACTCACTTAACTTATGTGAGGTAAACTTTTTTATACTCAAATTGCCACATATTATATTTTGTTATTTCATCATAATCTAGTTTTATACTATACCAACAGTTCCATCATCAAAATCTTAAAAATTCTTTTAAGAGGCAACTGTATCTGGGACAAAAAAATGGTGAAAAACATACTACATCTTTTTTATTATGAGACACACTTTGTGCCATATATTTTTAGAAGTGCATTAACACAATTCTTCTACCTACTTTGTGATGTATGTTCTGTCTACACACCCACTACATGAAGCAGAGATATAATGAAGTGACACAACTTGCCCCAGGGCTCCTAAATAAGGAGAGATAGAACCAGGATTTTTGGGTACTAGAATCTGGGCAATTTCACAAAATCAAGTTAATATTTTCATTGATGAATACATACCTGTATGTGTCCCAAGTCAGGAAAATGTTCTCTTATGAGCTATGATTATAACCAATATTTTCTTTGTGTATTTTTTGTTTGTTTTCAGAAGCTCACAACAAGAATTTAACATAGTTGTGGAGATTGAAATCTCTTTACTCTGTGTTTAATGCATTTATATTGGTGTATATTGAGCTTGCACAGATCTTGAACAGTGACATTTAAAATAGCACATTTTAAAACAAAAATCTGGATCATCTCAAAATCAATGTCAAATCTAACTGAATTGCTGGTTTTAGTTCTTTAATATGATTACTTCTGTTTGTTTATGCATTATCACTGAATATGAGAGAATGGATGCCAAAATATTACAGAAGCTGTCAAATAAAACTCAACATAAATATGAAAGATTATGAAGATATTTTAATGAGATAAAATAAGAATTAAACTGGAGCCATTCTTCTGACTGTATACTGGAATTACTGATAACTATATGACAATGGAGGAGTTCAATATCTATTGTTCTTTTCTGGTTCTATTTCATTACCTAACTATGGCTGTGTCCATGCCTTTGTTCTTTCCACACTATTATTTTTCTGTTTTGCTAAAAACTTCTTAGACAACATCTTTGAGATCAATTATCAGCTATATTCCTTCACTCTTAAGAGAATCCCCACTGATGTGATTATGATGAGAGAACCCTTCACATGTCTGTGAATTGGTTATAAGCTGTTAGTAAACACACAAATTTGAGATACGCCAAGCAAGACCATGTCTCTCTAGAAACTGAAAAGATGTTAAGTATTATAAAATTTGATTAAAGTTGCTGTTAGTGTTATTTAAGTTCTTGTAAGCACTTCTTATATTTTTTTTCTTGTGCATGAGCAAAAACACCGAAGATGGGACAATTTGACTCCTAATTAACAGCTATTTGATACTCTTTTGATGCCTAGTTTGTTTAGAAAAGGGAACTACAATAAATATCCGACCTTATGTCAATACCACACGTATTGTAAACTCCACAGATGCGTTGAGACAATGATACAAAAGGGTTTAGTTTATTATCCTGGTACAGTCTTAACTAGAGATGTGGGTTCTTTAACAAAGTTTCTATAGGGGTTTTTGTTTTATAAAAAAAGACTTAATAAAAATGAATTTTGCATGTGAACAAAGCATTCTCAGAAGAGGGAAAAAAAGTATATTGTTTTACATAGCAAATGGTCTGGCAAGATATGGAGCATTGATGAAATAGTAACATGAATATTAAGGGGAAAAGCAAACACTTCCCTATTGGATGTAAGTATGGCATCACAATATTATACTCACACCTGGAACTATTAGTGGAGCCATGAATATGGCTAGACAGGTCATAGGCCCTGGGAAAGAACTTACTACTGCTATTCTATTAATGGATCACAGAATTAAGTTAACTTCTAATGAGTTATTATTATGTATATAAGTTACTACATTTCTCATAGATGATCAGAGAAGTTTTTTCCTTGAAGCATCTCGCAATTAACACAGAAAGCCACGGCTAATGAGGTGCATAGCATAAGTGAGTGTAGAACACTCATCCTTAAATAGAGCATCTATACCTTATCCCCTCATCACATTGGTTAGGCACTATTGTAAAAGAGGTGGTTGAAAGATTACATGGACAAGAGGAAATAGAAAATCATAGTGAAACAGAATATATACATATATACATACATATATGTATGTATATATGTATATATTCTGTTAGGGTTAGGGATATATATATCATAAGGTAGTTAATTGTATGAACACACAGCCATTGTGATAGCATACATTATAACTGTACAAACTCAGTTCAAATAAAGTATCAAAACTGAAAGGATAAAGGGGTATGAAAGGGACATGAAATACCAGCCATAATCAAGGATCTATTGACAATGAAGAGGAGTTGATATAGTCAGAGTCAGTTTTCTTCAAGAACTTGACCCCTTGTGGATTCGTTACATTGAAGCAAGTAGTCCCATACCCAGGACTATTTGGGTTGCATGAAAAACAACAACAGCAACAAAAACAAACTTGATGGGTTTAGAAAAAAGAAAAGAAAAAGGAATGAGTGGGAAGATGATGATGAATCTCTTAAGAGTTGGGAGGGGGTAATGTAAATAAGATCAAAATACATTGTATGAACTTTAAAAAACATATTGAAAGAATATGTTTGATGTTATATTTTGATCACACTCTGGTAATAAAGTTTGCTTTCAATAAGAGAGTGGAGCTAGCCACTAGCTGGGCAAAATTAACCATAGAGGTTTTGGAGAATAGATAGGAAGTAGTAAGGCAAGGCTTAGAATGGATCTCAACCCTTTTGGATGAAGGAACAGAAGAGATGAAGGGTCAATGTTGCTTCTCCACCACTTCTCTAATCATTAAGGTTTTTACTCTGGCATTTAACTGCTTATTATTTAAATAATAATTAGATAAACACATTATCTTGTGTCCAACATAGTGCACAAAACACAAGATAGCCTCCAGTCCCTGACTTTGTAGGTACTAGAGTCACACACACTGAAGCTGCAAGTGGTGGAGCTTTTTCCACTCTCTGGTGGTGGCTGGCTTTTACTTCCTTGTTCCAAGCTCTGTGAGTGAGTCTGGGATTTTCTTGTGGCATCCTTTCTACAACATACTCCAACTGGTGCCTAAACTCCACAGGCCTCAAATTTAACAAGTGCCTAGGCTCTAAATGCCAGAGTTAGCTTCCCACTATTGGATGGCTCTGCCTTCAGGCAGCCCAATGGTCTCACTTCCCATAACATACACTTCTGCACATTTCCCTGTGTCCACTTTACAGAGACCTGTCTCCTTCTCATGGGAGAAGGATCCCTTCCTTGTGCTACTGCCACACTAGGTCAGCTGCCTTGACACCTGATTGGGCTTCTATTGTTGCTGTGATTGTTGTACACTTTAGCTCACGGCTATGGGCAAGTAGCTAGCTGCAGCTGCCCTCAGCCAGACAGTGCACTGCCTGTGTTCTCTGCTTGACTGGGCTACTTGGTGACAGTCAGCCTCAGAGTTCACTGTCATCATCATCAGATCTGGTGAGACAACTGGGAATTCTTTTTATTTATTTTATTATTTTTTTATTTTACATGTTGACAACTGGGAATTCTTAAAGGGGAGATTTAGTTTTAAAATAATGTTTTTTCTCATATTAAAAATATTGGAAATAATATTTGGATGGATAGAGTTAGGTCTCTGTATGATTCCACAATGGATTGTTTGAAAATGGAACAACTAAATGAAGGGATAATCAAATTATATGGGATTTAATGTCTATTAAAATCATTATCAGTTTATTAATTCATATTTTATCCCTAAAAATGTTGTTTGATATTGGTGCCAGATATGAAAAATTGACTGATAAGATACAATTATTGGAAACACATACTGATGAAACTAAGAAAAATATTCTCACCAAGACAAAGGTATTTAGAGCAAAACTGTCTCACCATTGCACTAAGAAATCAAAGAGGAATAGCCCAACATTATTAGAAAACAAAACTTAATTTACTATTTAAGAATGACCACCATATGAGAGTTATCACCAAGTCTACTTGGATGTTAAGTGGAATACTATAGAAATGTTAGACTTGAAGAGATTTATTATTAGTTACATTTGGTATGCATTCAACTTTTGTGAAGCAGATGTTAAATTCATTCAGAACAGAATTATTCTCAAGACTGGAAAGATTTAATCATAGCAGTATTGGAATCTTGTCCTCAGTTGTAGTAGAGAATATGATGGAGAGGTGAGTTAGGGTCTTTGACAAATGAGGTAGGACTGGAGGGGATGGAATTTTCCAAGATCACATTCTCATTGAGGACCATTATGCTAAAGTAGAGAGACAGATTACATTTGAACATCACACCTTTTCCCTATGGCATAGAGAAATTTTGACTGCACTGGACAAGATTGAAGAAAATGAGCCATTTTCTAAAATTACACAAGGCTCAAAAAATCCTTCTCTAATTTTTACAAATACTGACTTCAACTGTTAATAGAATGGCATCAGATCCAGAAGTTAAATATTTATTGAAACTTGACTTTTGAAGATGTTAATTCAGAAAGTAAAAGTCTCATCAGGTGTTTAATGTCAAGAACAGCACCCATAGAATAAGGGATCAGAAATACAGTTGATTAGAGAGAGCTTTCAAGACTTTGGGATCAAGGGTCTTAGACATCACTCTGAAAGTTCCTTCTAATCTACTGCCACTTCTTGAGGTCATATAAGGAAAAGATAAGCTGCTAGATACTATCATTTATTTTATTTCTTGATGATTTACAATTTCTCTCCTGGCATACCAAAAGAGATAAAGTGCAACCAATGTGACCAGAGGTATTAGCTCTACCATACGTCAAAGAAGGAGTTTCATAGTCAACTTGGGAGTATATTTTAAAATAAGTTTTATATGATTATATTGAGAGCTACAGTAAAAGAGATAAGGGAGAATTCTCATAGCAGAAGTGGTCCCAGAAGTAGAGTAGTATAGTCCTCTGTCCCAGGGCATTTGTGGTAGAAACTGAGGTGAGTTTCAGGGAAGTGGGCTCCTCTGTCCAATCAGCTTAACCATATGATGTTCAGATACCTATTAGTTTTAATCACATCTACAAGTATAACATCCAGAATTATTTAGGTTACATGAAAGTAGAAGAAATAAGCATAGCAGAGTCAGAAAACCCTTTAGTATTTTTGGTCTCTGGCTACTAGAAAACTAAAGCAATTTCTGGACAGGAACATAAAATTGAGATGTCTATTCCTAAGCTGCCTGACATGTTTCTGTCTCTTTTCTTCCTGGCAGGATTATGCTGTTCATACCTTAGAAAACCCTGTGGTCAAGGCAGTTCATATCTTAGAAAACCCTGTGGTCAAGGCAGCAGGCAGTGGCTGCTATATAAACATTCAAAACCCTGATCCTACTGATCTACTGTGGGCTACTAAGCCCCACCACATTTTTAGTACCTTTGAAAGAGGATCAAAAGGAAGAAATATTCATCATATATGTAAATATGTCTCAGAAGCATGTGACACTATGATGATATCTCTATTTTTCTCTAGATGATCTTGCATACATATTCATTTGACATATAAAGTTTCGATAGGGCTAAGATTGGGGATGGTAGGGAATGTAGAATGCCATTAAAGCCATTGTCATCAAATTTGAAAACAGTTATTTTAGAGGAGATGACCTCACCATACAGGAATCCCATTGTTGCTTTTCACTAGAGTTTTTAAAATTGTTGTATGTATATATTTTTAATGCTAGTGTTGTTTTGTCGAAGAGGTGCTGGGTGCTGGAGGGAACAATCTTTCAGGAACCAATGTCTAGAGTCCTTTTTTTCTTTATTTTTCCCTTTTTATTTAAATTTGAAACAAGTTTGTTATACATGTCAAACCCAGTTCCCTCATCCTCCTATCACCCCTACCAAAACCCAGCCTGTCACCTTTCTCCTCACCAGGAAGGATGAGGCCTTCCATGGGGAGTCTTCAAAGTCTGTCATATCATTTGGGGGGGGGCAGGGCCTAGGCCCTCCCCCATGTGTCTAGGCTGAGAGAGAATCCATCTATGTGGAATGGGCTCCCAAAGTCCATTTGTATACTAGGGATAAATAGTGATCCATTACTAGAAGCCCCATAGACTTACCAGTCCTCCTAACTAACACCCATAACCTGGGAGTCTGGGTCAGTCCTGTGCTGGTGTCTCAGCTATCAGACTAGGGTGCATGAGTTCTCCCTTATTCAGTTAATCTGATTCTGTGGGTTTCTCCAGCCTGGTCTTGAGCCCTTTGCTCATCACTCTTCCCTCTCTGTAACTGGATTCCAGTAATTCTGCTAGTGTTTAGCTGTGGGTGTCAGCTTCTGTTTCCATCAGCTACTAGATGAAGGATCTAGGATATAAGGTAATCATCAATAAATCTCATTGTTTTGGAAGGGCATTTAAAGTAGCCTCTCCACTATTGCTTAAATTGTTAGCTGGGTTCATCCTTGGAGATTTCTAGGCATTTCCTTAGTGCCAAATTTCTCCTTAAATCTATAATGGCTTCTTCTATTATGGCATATCCTTTATTGTTCTCCTCTAATCTTTCCCTGTCTCAATCTTCCTGTTCTTTCATGCCTCTCCCCTCCTCTTCTCCCATTCTCTTTCTCCTAACTCCTTTCTCCCCTCCTTCCATGCTCCCAAATTTCTCAGGAGAACTTGTCCCTTTCCCCTTCTCCAGAGTACCATGTATGTCTCTCTTAGGGTTGTCATTTCTCTTAGCTTTTCTGGCTGTGTGAATTTCATTCAGTATTTTAGTTCATAATAGTGAACCAAAATTTTTCTAAATGTTTTCATTAGTATCTGCCTTATCCTCACATGCTGTAATTGAAGGTCATGGGATTTTCAAAATGTGTGCTGATTCTGTGGTTGGTTCATCTAAAAAAGTTATTGCTCTGAAAATATTCTTCAATGTAAAAAGTTTCCTAAGTAAATGGCAGATATAAACTTTGTCAGCTACTTGTTCATTCACAAAAATGAAAAGTACTTTAGAAGGCTTGGCTAATAATAAACAAATTAAGAGAGGGATTATTTGATATGATCCTTCATATCCATTCAACATAGAACTTTTTCAAGAAAATATGTGTTAAGCTGATAATTATCTGTTCAAATAATGCCCATTTATAAGATATTATATGGCTTCCAATTCATTAATATTTCCATTTATTCTCAGAGTTCTGTATTTCCTCTTTTGAAGCTCATTGCAACTTTTCCTTGCCAAATACAACTTTTGATTACACCTGAAGTTCATTTTGGTAAGTTAAGATATTTAAATACACTAAAAAAGAAAAGTTAGAGAAAACACAAAAAATTAAAATTCTACCTGAGGTGGTTTTTATCATATTTCTCAAAAATGAATATATAGACCAAAATTTTAAATATTCTGTCTATGCTCATAATTGTTTAGACTTGTGGTTCTCAAGTGACTTGTAGGTCATGATGATGCCTTTGGTGTTTCAAACCACTCTTTTATAGGCATCACCTAAGACCATCAGAAAACACAGATATTTACATTATGATTCATAACAATAGCAAAATTACAGTTATGAAGTAGCAATGAAAGTAACAACACCGGGAACCATATTACAGGATCACAGTATTAGGAAGGTTAAGAACCACTGGTTTAGAAGATTTGATAATTTTATCTTTTTACTGATACTTAAATAATAACAGAGAAGCTAGGAAACAAGGAGAACCCTAAGAGAGGCATGCATGTTCCCTCAGAGAAGGGAAAAGGGACAATATGTGAGCAAATTGGGAACATGGGGGGGTAGGATGGAGGGAGGTAGGAGAAAAAGGAGGGGAGAAGAGGATTAGGGAAGAGAACATGTGGGATCAGGAAGACTGGGTCGGGGGAACAATAGAGGGGAGCAAGAAAAGAGAAACCTTAATAGAGGCAGCCATTATAGGTTTAAACAGAAATCTGGCACTAGAAAAATATCCAGAAATATATCAGAATTACCCCAACTAATAATCTAAGCAGTGGTGGAGAGGGTACCTTAAATGTCCTTCTCCTATAATCCTGACAACTATCTTAAATGCCATCCTAGAGACTTCATCCAATAGCTGGTGGAAGCAGAAGCAGAGATCCACAGCTAAGCACTGAGCTTAACTCCTGGAATCCAGTTGAAGAGAGAGAGGAGCAATGAGCAAAGGGGGCAAGAACTTGCTAGGAAAACCCACAGAAATAGCTGACCTAAACAAGTGGGAATTCACAGACCCTAGACAGACATCTAGGGAAACAGCATTGCACCAAACCAAGTTCTCTGAATATAGGTGTAAATTAGGAGGCCTGGGGAATCTTGGGGACCTCTGACATTGGAACAAGTATTTATTCCTAGTGCACAAATGGATTTTAGGAGCCCCTTCCCCATGGAGGGCTACTCTCTCAGCCTAGATATACAAGAGAGGACCTAGGCCCTTCCCCAATGATGTGACAGTCTTTGGTGACTCCCCCATGGAAGGCCTTACTCTCCCTGGGAGGTGGATGGGGGTGGGATGGGGGAGTAGGTGGGGGACATGGAAGGATAGAAGCGAGAGGGAACTGGCTTTGATATGTAAATTAAGATTGTTTCTAAATTAAATAAAAATATGGAAAAAGTATTACAAAATTTAAAGTAGTCTGAGAAAAATTTAAAACTCCTGAATCTTGAAATGTATGTATTTGGCCTATATAAAATAAAATTTCTAAATGAAGGCTTTTATGATGTGAATATAGCAATTAGTCCTAGCACTAATCTTTTCAGAGTTATATAGAAGTGATGGTTCTTGAAGAATAAGCATGCCATACTTAATCAGTTAAACTTTGAAGCCAGAAGCTTGCTAACTGCATCTATCCTTAGAACTTGTTTCACTTGGATCTTGTCTATTATCATCTGTGCAATGGAAAAAACATTCTTAGTCTTCCAAAAGTTAAATGTGGTAAAATTATGAAAAGAGTTATACTAAAAAATTTTGTTTGAAAACAAGGTGACTTTTGGGGTGTAAAAATGAAGTTAATAGTCAAATTTCAAGTTTCACAACAAAGAAAATCTTTCAGAAGATGAGTTTCAGGAACACACTACACTTTAAGCAGCTACTCTGGAATTTTATGCTGAAGTCTTCCTCACTGCCCTACTGGACCTGATTTCCCAACAAGCACTAGATGTGTCAGGAATTCACATCCTTTGGAGCAAAACTCTTCCTGTGGATGGCCATATCTGAGTACAAATTCAGTGCATGCATTTCTTCTTCTCTGGTAGGGTAGGTCCAGAAAGACGATTAGATTTACTCAATGACTGGTAGTTGAGTGAGTTTTCTTTTCTCATGTTTTTTTCTTTTTCATTCTTGACAAATGCAATAGTACTTATATCCCTTTCTCAACAGCTGCCTTGAGGGCATCCCAAGCTAAGAGGGAAGAATTTCATGTTAAGGGAAAATCTGTAATTTTGCACATTAAAGATTCTAAAAGCTTTGAATCACTAATGCTGTGAACTTTCCCAGTATTTGTTTTCCAACACACCATTTTCCAAGGTAGGGGTTAGAATTAAGTCAGTGCTTTCAATCATGTTTATTGGTATAAAACTGTTAATGTTAGTTGAGTAGTAGTGGCACACACCTTTAATCCCAGCACTCAGGAAGGAGAGGCAGGAGGATCTCTGTGAGTTCAACCCAGCCTTGTCTACAAGAGCTAGTTTCAGGACAGCCTCCAAAGCCACAGAGAAACCCTGTCTCAAAAAACAAAAACAAAAATCCAAAACAAAACAAAAAACTGTTAACGATAAAAATCTTATGTGGATTTGCAAATTGTAATATGTGTATTTTAAAATAGACACACATAAAACATTTTATGTGTATTATTAATGATTAAATAAGAAATGAAATCTAATAACTTGAATATTTAGATTTATGTTTTAACTTTCAACATGGGGGGATTGAACAGTAGTTGTGCTTTATATCAGCCTCATCATAAAATTTATTGCTTTACTTTATTTCTTAATGGTTAGAATCATTTAACTTACTTCAGTACCAACTGTGATTAAATGATTTACTCTACAATTTCATAAATATTTTTAATTAAAGAGATGTAATAGAAAAGTTACCCCCAAAGTTAAGTCAGTGTTATCATATAAAGACTGCTCATACATGGTCATTGCTAAGATTGCAACAAAGGAATTTATGCTCATGTGCCTAAAGATGGCTGAAGAAACTAACTTTAAAACTAGTGAAATATATTAGCAGCACTGTAATTTAATGAACTTCAAACATCTCAGAATTCATATTTATGAGAAAATACAAATTTGTTTTTCTCATCATAATATAATAAATGGAGAGTGTGGGTTTATTGCATTATTGAAGCATACCTGTAATTTATGAGCACACAATCATTTCATTCCCATCACAACAAAGTGATCTGTTCTACTCAATAAAGATATGTTATGATGGAATTATATACTGTGTTTGCATATTTTTTCTTTTCTCTCTCTATTTTTTTTTTTGAGACAGGGTTTCTTTGTGTGTGGGACTGAGGTTTCAAATGGTTCACACAATTTTGGGTTAGCTCTCTATGCCTCATATTAACATGTAAGATCTCATGTATTAACATGTAATCTCATGTATTAACATGTAAGATCTCAGTCACTGCTACAGTGAAATATATATGATGGACATGGACTCAATCCCTCTGAAACTCTAAGACTCAAACAAAGATCTTTCTATTATAAATTACCTTAGTCATGGTGTCTTATCACACAAATAAAAAAAGGCACCTAAGACAAAATCAATAGCCATTTTAACTGGAGATATTCAAAATAATATAGGTTATGTTCATTGCCCAGAATTTAAAGTTTATAACATATTGCCAAACATAGCATACACTTCAGACAGAGGAGTTGGAGGAATAAAGCTGGATCTGACATGGGAGTGTTCTCCTTGAGAACTAGATCTCATGGTCCTGGAAGGTACTACACAAGCTGTCAATGGAGAAAGGTAATTGATAGTCCTACCCAGTTATGATGCATAAGGAGCACAGCAATGAGAAACATAGCAAGATATACCTCCCAAAGTTGAAATAGTGGCACTTCTATCTTGGAGATAACTAACAGTTCTCTAAGTAGACTGAAAGCCTATTTAATAATAGGGGATTCATGCTGGGTATTATAAGCCTAACCAACAACTTATGAGTAATAAGGCCATGGAACATAGATAAGAACCAACTACTGTCATTTTTATAAACCTATATAATGTTTAACTGAAATGTAAATACTTAGGCCCACAGAAAAGTATGATTCTAAACTTGGACTGTAGGTGCTGTGACACAACTGATACAACTATAACAGAAACCCAACAGTTAAGGGAATGGTGCAGAAAGGTATGAGAAAATAATGTAAGAGTAAAGACCAGCATGTTTTTGGAAGATAGTGTTTTCTATAAATAACAGGAAATTGCACTACTACAATTTTAATATGGTCACCAACCATGCTGTTCACCTTATTAAGGCCAGTTGATAAATGATCATGGATATGGAATATATTTCAGAGCCCAAAACCTACTTGAAAACCTGTAAATAACTAAGGACTACTGAGAGAGGAAGAAACAGTCTGAAACAAGGGTGGACCCCTAATTGTTTATTCAATACCAAGAGGTCACCTTTAAAATCAGAATCCACACCTGAGTAATGCTAAAAAGATTCAGCAGTTTGTATTTATATGTGTACATATTTAACAAAGAAAAAATAAGACGGCACAAATTCGAGAAGTAGTTGGTGAAGGAGTTCTGAAAGGATTTGGAGGGAGGGGAAGTAGAGGAGGATAAAACATAATTTCAATAATAAAATATGAAATTCTCAAAAAGCTCTACAAATTAAAGAAGAAAAGCAAAAAAGAAGAAGAGCAGGAGGAGGAGATGGAGAAGGAGAAGGAGAAGAAGGGGTACAAGAGGTATTAGACCATGACAATGGAGAGAGTAATGTGATGTTCTTGGTCAAAGGAACAAAGGAAATTATTCAAAGTGCCTGTGCTGGATAATCTTATGCCAACATGAGATACAAAGTAGAATTATCTGAAGTAGGGAACTCTAACTGAGAAAATGTTGCCATAAGAGCTGGCTGACAGACTTTTATTTATTTTCTTATTTCACATATCGATCCTAGTTCCCTCTCTCCCTCTCTCCCTCCTTCCCTCCCTCTTTTCCTCTCTCCCTCCCACCCATACCCCCCCATCCACCCTCCCATTCCATTTCCCACTCTACTCCATAAGGAAGGTGATGCCTTCCAGGAGGGATCAACAAAATCTGTCAAGTCATTTAGAGAAGGGACTAGGCCCTCCCTCCTGTCAGGCATTTTTAAATTAGTGATTGATGGGGGAAATCCCAGTCCATTTTGAGAGGGGCCATCCCTGTGCTGGTAGGCCTAAGTTCTATAAGAAAGCAGATTCAGAAAGCCATGAAGAGCAAGCAGTATGTAGCACCCCTGTACACCCTCTGCATCACACCCTGCATTTAGGATCCTTCCCTGAGTTCCTGTCCTGACTTCCATTGATAGTAAACAGTGTTGTGGAACAGTAAGGCAAATAAATCCTTTCCTCTACAACTTACTATTTTGTTAAGGTGTTTCATCACAGCAATAAAAACAGTAACTTGGACAATACATGAGGATATTTATTCCATAAAATATCACCATCAATAACTTAGAATCCACATTATAAGCATTTATTTTTGGAATTATTTTGAGACCAAGTGTCATATATGTCAAGTATCCTCTCTCTTATGTTGTAGCAATGATGACTGTAAGTGTGAGGATTATAATTGCATGTCCTAGCACTCTGTGTATGTAGTATTGAGGAACAGAGCAGGAGGTTCCAAGCTTACTAGACACTAGGTAAACTACATTCCTAAATATTAGAAGCAATTATTTTATGTGTGAAGACAAAATCTTCTGATTTCTTAGTATTGGTAAATCCCAAAGACTTAATGTGACTCCTGCGTCTGGCTTTATCTGTGTCATTAAGTATGATAATTTACTATCTTATAAGGTAACTATATCATTAATTTATTGAAAATATTATGATACCATTGGTTTCTAAGAGATAAATTAGATATCAAGGTGAAATATAGACTCATACTAATCTGATTCCTTAAAACTTTAGAAAGGAAGACCTGGTAAATTTTGTGGTAATCTTCAGTATCGAGTAGCCAAAGTAGAGATAGAGCTGCAAGAGAATAGTTTTATTACACATGACTTCATAAACCTTCATTTTCTTTTCCATCAGAACACTCATGTGTTTTTTTTATAGGGAACAATTCAGGTTAAGGTTGGCAGGATCATATCATCTGCAAATAGAGACAGTTTGAATTCTTCCTTTCCAATTTGGATCCCCTTGATCTGCTTTTGTTGTCTTATAGCATTAGCTAGAACTTCTAGTACGATATTAAAGAATATAGAGAAAGAGGACAGCCTTGTCTTGTTCCTGATTTTAGAGGAATTGGCTTAAATTTCTCTCCATTCAGTTTGATGTTGGCAGTTGGTTTGCTGTATATTGCTCTTATTATGTTTAGGTATGTTCCTGTTATCCCTGACCTCTCCAATACCTTTATCATGAAAGGGTGTTGAATTTTGTTGAAGGCTTTTTCCGCATCTAGGGAGATAATCATATGGTTTTTCTTTTTCTGTTTGTTTATATGATGGATCACATTGATAGATTTTCATATGTTAAACCATCCCTGCATTCCAGGTATGAAGCCAGAAGCAGATGGAGAGGAAAAGACCACGTGGCAGAAGCACGTAGAGACAGCTTACCTGAACAAGGAGGAGCTAATGGCCACTAGACTGATAGCTGGGAAGCCAGCATGGGACTGACTCAGGCCCCCCTGAATATGGGTCTCAGCCAGAAGGACTGAGCAGTCTAAGAGACCTCAGACAGTGGAGCCAGGATGTATCCCTGGTGCACAAAAGGACTTTGCGAACATATCCCCCATGGAGGGATAACTGCCTTATTCTAGAGACAGGAGAGAAGCCCTAGTCCCTACTTCACAGGACCTGTCAGATCTACATGACCCCAACTGGATGGCATTCCCCTACATATGGAATTGGAGTGGGGGGATGGGAGGGGAGGGTGTTTAGAGTGCATGTGAGAGGGCAGAGAGGGTAAAAGGGAGGGAAGGAGGGAGGGAGGGCTGGGGGATAGGGAGGGAGGTTGGGAGGGAGGGAGAGGGAACTGGGATTGACATGTAAATCAATAAATTAAATTAAAAAAAATGCTTTGACTCCAAAATTTAAGTTGGAGGACAAGTTACTGGGGAAATGGATTTCTATTTTTGTTTCCACAGAAAATGAAAAGATGTGGATTCCTTCCAGACTAATGTGGTTTGATCACGCCAGATCGCCTGAAACAGAGTACAAGCTAATCCCTACATTCAAAACAGCTGGACAAAACAGCCCTGCACACTACAGCCAGGATATCTGAATCTTCTTCGAATCCCCCCAAGACAGCGCCCCTTACCAGCAGGAAGTAGTTTGGAAAGAACGACGCCCAAATTCCCAAATATTGTGTATAAATGTTTGTTTTCATTTAATTGGACTATGTTATATAAAATTAAAAAAAATGGTTGGCAGGAACATTAAAAATGAGAAAAGAGCTTTGGTAAGAAGTCTTAAGGAGATAATTAATCTGCAATATATGTAGAGTAACTATCTGACTTTACTAATGAGGATCAAAAGATATCATACCTGACTCCCATCAATTTCTAATCTTACATTTCAAATGTAACTCCTGGATTTTTCTGACTGACATGAGTTGGTTTGTTGAAACACCCTACACTACTTCTTATTTATGCAAAATAGCATTGTGTACTACATATTAGAGTTTATCATGAGTTTACTAATGAACTGCTGAGTGAAAATCAATCCATCAGAGGATGCAGTACTAGTAGGAGAAGAGAGACAAGTAAAGTTCCCAAATTACATTTTACTTTATGATTTTCCTAGGGTCTAGTTTGGTTATATGGTATTCTACATTTCTTCTTTCAGTTTTTATAATTTAAAAGAGTTTGATAAAATATTTTCTTAAACTATAAAAAAGTTGCATATGTACCATTTTCAAAATGGAAGCACAAGGATGTATACTTTTTTAAGGGCGAGAATACAAAGATCTGAGTACATCTGATATCAATAAGTCCACTTATAGATGGGAAAACTGAGGACAATGAAGTAATATTCTTCATGAAGAGCAAATGTTCTTCAACTCAAAATCAAAATTTAAGTCTTTTGTTCATATTGAACTATCAGTCAGCTTTTCCTTCTTTTCTCCCCTTATATACAAATATTAGAAAAATCAAATTTTAGAGTCCTCTGACCTATGTTCTTGGTTATGAGATATTGTAAGGCTCTTCCAATTTATATGTATTTTGATACAAATAGCAAATATTTTAACTTTTGGTAAGGAAAGAGAGTATTGAAAAGTGGACACATACACAAACACACACACACACACACACACACACACACAATTCCAAAGCCATTGGGCTTAAGTGATTACATCATTACCTAGTTATCTATTTTATATGCCTTATATGCCATTGCTTATTCTAGAAAATCTTAATGTAGTTGTTCCTAACTGCCTTTCACTAACTTATCTGTATACCTTTGATAAGAATCCTTTGATGTTTAAGTGACTCAGAAGCAATATTTATGGCCTCTCAGAACACTTTTTCTTTTTCAAATAAGCAAGATATGCTGCAGAGATGACATTACTCACTGCAGGATGTAGATCCTTAGTCTAGGAAAGGAGTCTTGGTGAATACCAACTTTTATCAGAGACCCATTTATGTTCCAGGTGCCAAAACTTCAGGAAAAATTGACTTTTCTGGCTCAAGACAGTCATATGCTTCCCATCTCAACATCAAAGACAGACATTATCTCAGAGTAAAGTGCTAGGAAAACATTATCCATTCAAACAGACCTTAAGAAGCAAGCTGGTATAGCTATCCCAAGTTAATAAAATATACTTCCAATCAAACTTTGTAAAAAAAGAGATGGAGGCATTTTATAATCAAAAGAAAAAAGTCCAAGATGATACCCAGTCTTGGACATCTATGAACCAATGTAAGGTCACCCACATTTGTCAAAGAAACATTACTAAAGTGTAAATCACACATCAAAACCCACACAATAATACTTGGAGTCTTGAACATTCCATTCTCACCAATGGACAGGTGATTTGAACACCCCACTGTCACCAATGGGCAGGTTATCTAGATAGAAACTAAACAAACATTTACAGAACATTTCTCCCAAATTCAAAAGAATATACCATCTTCTCAGTATCTTATGGGAACTTCTCCAAAACTGACTGTATACTTGGTCACAAAGCAAGTGCCAACAGATTCACAAAAAAATTGAATAACCCCCTTTATCTTATCAAACCACTATTTATTAAAGAAAGATTTCAACAAGAAGAGAAAGAGCAGAAATCCTTCAAACACTTGGAAATGGAACAAATCTCAACTCAATTACCAGCAGGTCAAGGAAGAAGTAAAGAAAAAAAACTTAAGACTTCCCAGAATCCAGTGTAATGAATGAACAACATACCCAAATTTATGTGACACAATGAAAAACTGTTGAGAGGAAAGTTCATACCATTACTTGTCTTCATGGAAAATTTGGAGAGATCTCATAATTAAACAGTACATCTGAAAGCTGTAGAACAAAGAAAAGCAAATGTATGCAAGAGGAGGAGAGGACAGGAAATAGTCAAACTGAGGACCAAATCCATAATAAAAAGAATAAAAGAAACAAGAGTTGCATCTTGAGAAAGTTAACAATATAGATAAACCCTTATCCAAATTAACTAAAAGGCAGAGAGAATAGCCAAACTAACATAATCATGACTGAAAATTGGGACTTAATCACAGACTCCAAGAAAATCCAGGGAATCATTAGATCATACTTTGAAAACCGATACTCCACAAAATTGGAAAATGTGAAGAAATTAACATATTACTTGAATATATACTGCTGACCAAAATTAAATGAAGGTCAGATAAGCAATTTAAATAGACCTATAATACCTTAGGAAATGAAGGTATCATTAAGTATCATGCAACCAAAAAAAAAAAAAAAAAAAAAAGAAAGAAAGAAAGAAAGATAGATAGAAAAAAAGCAAGCCATGGCCACAGGGATTTAATGTAGAATTCTCCAAGACTTACAAAGAAAAGCTAATATCAATACTCTCATTTTTTCTTAAAATAGAAACAGTAGGAACTTTGCCAAATTCTTTCTATGAAGTCATAGCCACTCAGGTACTGAGAACACACAATAACTAAGAAAAGGAAAAGAATTACAGAACTATTTCACACATGAACATAGATGAAAAAAATATTCTAAATACTGGCAAATGAAACCCAAGTACACATCAAATAGGTCATTCACCAAGACCAAATAAACTGCATTCCAGAGATGCAGAGATCATTAAATATATGATAGTTAGTAAATGTATTTCACCATCTAAATAAACTAAAAGAAAAATTTTACATGATCATCTTATTGGATACTGAAAAAGCATTTGACAAAGTTCAACATCCCTTCATGATAAAAGTATTGGATAGATCAGGGATGCAAGGGTCATTAAAAACAATATACAGTAAGCAAATAAACAACATGATATTAAATGGAGAGAAACTCAAAAAATTCACTAAAATCAGGAATAAGACATGTTGTAACTTTATACCTAACTTATTCAATATAGTATATGAAGTTCTAGAACAATGAGACAACTTAAGGAAATCAAATAAATACAAATTGAAAAAAATCAAAATTTCAACAATAACACATGATATTTGTTATACATATGTATATATTTATACATTAGCAACCTCAAAATTTCTATCAGCGAACACTTACATCTGATAAATACTTTTAACCAAGTGTTTGGATAAAATATTAACTTAAAAGCATAAGTAGCACTCCTATATACAAATGATAAATGGACTTAGAAAGATACCAGAGAATCAATACCCTTTACAATAGCCTCAAATGATATAAACTATCTTGTTGTAACTCTAACCAAGTAAATGAAACTCCTGTATGACATGAATTTCATGTATGACATGAAGAAAGAAATTAGAGAAGATATCAGAAAATAGACCTCCCATGCTCATGGATCAGTAAGATTAACATAGCAAGAATGGCCATTTTAGGAAAAGCAATATATAGATACAAGGTGATTCCCATTAAAATCCTAACACAATACTTTACATACTTTGAAAGAACATTTATTTCAGAGAAAGGGGAATATATAAGATGGTGACAGTGTCTGGGGCATTTGGCAGCACAGTCATGCTATGCAGCTGAAACACAATTATCATATGGATATTAAGAGGGGAGCATTTCCAGGGGACTGTGTCAAAAGTCACACTTAAGTGAAAAAGATCCACAGATATAGCATGTTTGAGTTATCACTCCTTTTAAAGCTGCCCTTGAGGTATGTGTCTTTCTATGTATAAACCTCCAACCACAGTTCCATGAAGAACTGTGGCACTCACTGTTTCACTAAGATAAGACTTGTTTGTTTGTTTGTTTATTTATTTATTTATTTATTTATAATTTAATATATACTCCTTATTAAACATATTGATTCCGCTTCTCTTTCCCTCCCATTCTCCCATGCCCCATACCAACCCACCCATCCCATTCCCCATCCACTGCATGGGGAGGGTAAAGCCATCCATAACGGAAAATCAAAATCTGTCAAGTCATTTTGGGTAGGCCCTAGGCCTTTCTACATATCTCTAAGTTAAGGGTATCCCACCATGGGGAATGGGCCCTCAATGACCATTCATACACTAGGTCCACTGCCAGAGGCCCCATAGACTGCCCAAATAAATCAGGCTTCCAGGCTTAGGGACACTATCCAAATAGGATTAATAGAGAGTCTTCTGCAGACTAGACATGGTGAACTGTATCCTTAAGTAGCAGATCTCTCCCACAGTATACCATCAAACACACAAAAACAAATGTTGGGAAGAGTAAAATCATGCTCATTTGGAAATAAGTCTATAAATTTTATGGACTGTAAATTTAAAAAAACAAAACAATGAAAACTCCTGAGATTATACTCCAAAAATAAATAAATAAATAAATAGATAAATAATGTAGATTTTTCTCACAGAGATTTCTATATGTTCATATTCACTGCTTCTCTATTCTTAAAAAGATAGATATTAGAAGCTGATGAATGGATGACAAAAGTATGGTACAAATACAGAATGAAATATTTTTAGTTATAGAAAAAGATGATACTATGAAATTTTCAAGAAATATGGATGATGGATGAAACCTGAGTAAAATAATTCAGTGTCTTAGTTAGACGTTTAATGTTGTGTAAAACACCAGAAACAAAAACAACATGGGATGGGAAAGGTATATTTCATCTTACACTTCCAGGTAAATGTCAATCAGGTAGACACTAACATATCACCACACACACTGAGGAAAATCAGCACAGGATGTCAAGCAAGCTAGTACCTGAGTCAGGAACTCAAGCAGGATCCATGAAGGAGAATTCCTTATTGTTTTACTCTCCATGGCTTGCTCAGTCTTTCTTATATCATCCAGCTCCACCTCTACACAATGTATTGAACACTCCTACATCAGTCACCAAATAAGAAAATACCTTTAGATGTGTCTACAGGACAATTTATGCCTGTCTTTTTTTTAACTGCGGTTCCCTATCATTAGATAACTCTATCGATATCAAGTTAATGAAAAAATCAAAATAGCATAATAAAGTTAATAAAAAAACACTGCTTGTTCTTATTAATTTGTGAATTCTAGTTTCATCATTTTGCTTTGTATGTTTAACTTGGCATACTTGAGGAAGATAGGAAATTAGAAAGAAGTCATTGAAGTAGAGAGGCCTATAGCAGGGTGGGAAAGTAGAACATAGGTAAGAAGAAGGTATAGAGAGATTACTCTGGACTACAGAGTGAGGGGATTATGGGAATATAGGAAATACGGTCATAATCAAAACAAAGAAGATATAAAAAAAGCCATTTGGAAACATATTATCTGAAAACCCAATTAAAATGTATAAAAAAGAAAAACTTGAAAGGAGATGAAGAGCATCATTAGGTAATTTTGTTCCTAGAACAGTTGGATACTGAACAAAAATCTCAACACCGACTGTAGTATACTTCTTTATGTATCCTTGGTCAGGTGGAACCAAGAGGTCCCCACACAATACAGGTGTTGGCTTTTCCACTTTTTGGACACAAGAATTAGATGATAAGAGCTTACTTTCATATACACTGATACCTCAACTAAAAATAATAATAATAATTGATGGGAGATGCAAATCTGTAAATATGTTTCTCATACTGGTTACTGAATAAAGCACTGTTGGCCAATAGGAAAGGAACATAGGAGGGACTAGGAGACAAGAAGGAAAGAGGAAGTAGAGAGGAGGAGTCAGGATGGAGAGTCTGGAGAGAACAGAACCGCCATTCCTCTTCTCTCAGTAAGACCACGTGGACACACATAGAAATGGGTTAATACTTAAGACAGAGCTAGCTGATAAGAAACAAGTAACTGGCCAACAGCATAGTATCAAATACAGAGTCTCTGTGCATTATTTGGGGCTGGCGCAGCAGTGGGACAAGACCAGCAGTAGGAGGAAAAACCTGACTCCTTACAAATAATAATAATAATAATAATAATAATAATAATAATAATAATAATAAGGCAGAAACAGAGCTCCAAGATTTCTCTCTATGAGTGAGCTTTCCAGTACCTTAAAGTGTGGAGGTGGATGTCTGAGGAACAAAAAACACCAATGGTGCTTTCTAGCCATGAACTTTACAAATTACAATGCCAAAATCCATGTAAGATGTGCACAAATGTACTGTAGTGACTTAATTATTATGTCATTGTCATTTGCCTCATAGATTGGATTTTAGTACCACTCAATGAAAGTGACCTTATATTGTAAAGCTGGTAAAAATTTCAAAAACTTAGAGGTCATAGCTTCTACAGTGGTATCATACTATACATATTTTGCTAAACAGACAGAACATTAAACTGCTTTCTATTCATTATCTATGTTTATAGCCAAAGACAAATGATCCATCCTAATAAAGGAAGCTCCTTTATGGAGTGAACAACATGAATGCTTAGACTCATAGGTGCCCAGGAAACTGAGAGTAAACAATGGCTGAATATTCAGCTCTAAACAAGATATCTAAAGCTTAGATAACATAATGGAAAATGGAAATGGAATTAATGAAAGGACTAGAAGATTGGAACAGTGGCTGTGAAATGCCATTCTTTAACTAACATGGGCACTGTAAATATAAACTTACATTCGCTAAGATTATTTGTACAGAACCAACAAAATACAGACCATGATAACAGTCAGTCATAGATGTAGAAGGGACTCATGGGACCCTACCCATTAATGCTGAACTATTGACTACTGGTAGATTCTAGGGGACAGAGCCAATTTAACAGTTCTATACCCACTGGTAAGCCCAGCAGGCTCCAGTGGGCAGTCCCAAACTATCATTATCACAGAGAGGGCCCTGACCTCATGCATAGGGACACACACACACACAAAGGCCATGAGTGTAGGAAGACAAACAGTAGGGAATTGGGATGGATCAACAGAGCAATACAGGAAATAAGAGATTTGGGGCATCAGAACAATCAGATTATACATGAATGAGAATGACAAAGAAATATATAATTAGTATTAAAAGGTATTTAACATTTCCCATTATTCTCAGCAGACACTCGGTATTTATGACCTGACCTTTGCTGTGTCCAGGGGAATAGAGAGATAAATACTCAGTACAATAGTGAACAAGGCTAGGGGATTATCACACAGAAAATGGGGGATCAGGAAGTGAAGTGAAACTATAAACCCTCAAATACTCCTACCAGGGAAAAACTTCCTTCAGCAGGGTTCTACTTCCTAAATGTTTCTACTCAGTTTAACACAGTTATGACAATACTATAAAACCCAAACTACTTTAGCTATGCTACACCTCTTGCCTTCACCTTTAGCTCTTTCAGATGAATAAGGATCATAGTGAATAGAACCTAACTGTGACACTATGTTCATCAGCTTTATGTCTGATATGTTAGAACATGGAAACACTTGGCTATTTAGTGAATGATTTTTTAAACATTTAAAAGGAATATCTGTTCCTTGGAGAGAGAATGGATGCAGAAAACAGGTGAAACTAGGAAGAAGCTGCTACCTACTTTGTGTGTTGTGTGTTGACTTTCTGTTTGTGATATATATAGGCAGCATTTCTAATGAATCTGTTGGAAGCGTCTGGAATATTATGATTTATAGTACTGCTCCACTCTCTATCACAGCATTTTATTAGATGGATGGGAAGCTAGTAGTAATGAGGTTAGGAATGAGCAAACATTCATCAAGCCCTGCTACATCTTCTCAGAAAAGACAACACACTATCTCATATGTCACAGGCAGTGATCTAGGTCACAATGATATAAAAATGTGTGATTAAAACCAAGCATTTGACACTAGGTAACAGGCATCTAGTTAAAAAATAGCTGTAGTGTTCCTAGCTTTTAATTAAACCCAACTCATAAATATGTAGTGTGGTAAATATACTGCAGATGGGTTTGTTTTTGTTCCACCATGTAACAATTACCTCCAGAATGGGAGCTTTCTTTCATTCTGTGGTGGTCTCTGCCAGGTAATAAACTGAAATATGAATGTTAAACCACAGTATCAGGCAGATATGAGTTACAAACTACATCTATTGAAATTCTATTTGTCTCTCCATCCTGTCTTTGTGATGTTGCCTACTTCTTTCTTCAGTATTATCTCTATGAGAGTATCAACCTTAAGTAGAATATATTTTATATATAATAATTTCTAATTGTCTCTCACAGTGCACTTGATTGTTTGAGTGATGGTTGGGATAGGGAGAATTTCTCAAATACTGAATCGACCATAGACTTCAGCAAACCTTTCCTGAACCAACCATAAACTTCAGCAAATAAGCAAAGACTGCTTATTCTTTGACAGGGGATTCATTAATTAGAACATTTTATAATTACCAATGTCCTGTACTAGTGTAGAAATAAGAAGATGAGTTAGGGTACTGATGGGAAAACAGATAATTGAGAAGTTTTAAAACCTTGGTCAGTTGTTTAGAAATTCTTAGGTAAGGAATTAGACAACAGACAAAGAACAGGTGTGGAATGAGAATTAACTTTCATGACTTTTGAAACTTTTACTTGTCGCATCATAAATTTTTACATAACAAAAATCTCTTGGTGATCTGGTTAAAATCAGGTTCTTATTCCATGGATCTTGGTAGATCCTGAAATTCTGTTTGTTACAGGAGATAGAAATCCTAATCAGACAATTATTTGTCAGAGAAAACTTCTTTTCTTCATCTCTTTGAGGCTGATCACCTGTAAAGTCAATTATCCTGCTTCTATTTTATTTCTTTTGGGTAAAAAGTCCTGTCGTCTCTTCTTATATGTATTCATATCCATATGTGATTGCTGTTACTATGTGTTACTCTTCAATCACATTTTATTACTCGTTTTATTGATAGTGTTACAATTGCTACATAGTGCTTTGCTCACTGATGAACTCGAAAGCGATTTCTTTGCACATATCACACTTTTGAGACTATATTAATTAGTGTTACTATTGCTGTGATAAAACACTATGTTTAAAAGGAATGTTGGGATGAAAGGGTTTATTTCATCATGGATATTGTAGTTCATCATCCAGAAAATCAGGGCAGGATCTCAATTCAGAAATCTGGAAGCAGTAAGTGAAACAAAGACTAGAGAGGAATGCTGCACCCTGTTGGCTTAGATTTGAGTTTAGTTATAGCTCTAGAAGAAATAATAGGTGATTCATGAAGGACATAAGCTTTTTTTGTGATTGACATATCCTTTAGAGAAAGTCATTTTTACTCTTTAGAAAATGGAGGATTAATTCTTTTAGGCAAAGTTGTAGCCAGTAGAGATGGAGAGGCAGTTGTAGCATCTGATAATAGGATGTACCAATTCTTAGACCCATTAATAATTATAGAATCCAATGCATTCAACATCATTAGAGTCCTCCTACATATCACCATTCCAAGTCACAGGATTCCATCCTTTTTAATCTGTGCCCTTTAACTGACAACATCCTACAAGATTGATAACTCATTGAATATGATAAGTAAAGTTCCACAGACTAGTGTTCTTGGTACTGAAAAATACTTTGCATTCTACCAAAGAAAAAAGGTAAACATCAACACAACTACCAACTGTTCAATCTACAATGTTGACTCTGCTTCGTAAGACCTGCTAGTGCAATAGTAACAAAAAGGTTGTGGGAGGCTCCAACCAATAACTCATTGGGTTTAAGGTTTCCACAATGAGATGAAACCCATCCCATATGCTTCTTGGGTAGCCAAGAACCAAAGACCAGAAAATCATGGACCTGGGAAAAACCAAACACTACTGTTCTTTTAAAAAAATGTTGCAATAAAATGACTCCTAAAGGCATTCTGCTATAGTTATATATCAGAATCTTGCTGAGCCATCATCAAAGAAGCTTCCTCTTGCAGTAGATGGGAACAAAAATAGAGACCTATATCCGTACAATGTGCAGAGAATGAGAGACCTTGCAATACTCATTCCTAAATTGAATGTCTCCAAAATAATCCCACACCTCAGGGTTCAAGGAACCCTGTGAAGGATTGTAAGAGCCAGAGTAGTTGGAAGACATCACATAAAGATGAGCTTCCAAACACAGAAGGACTGATGCACCTATGAACTCATAGAGACTGGCACTATGCAAAGATCCTGTGTAAGTCTGCTCCACATTGGGTCCTTGCACTGAAAGGAGTAGATATAAAGAGCCATTATATGTTTGAAGAGAAAAAAGACTCTAGAGAAATGTCCAGAGACATACAAGACTGATCACAACTAACAATATGAGCAACAGTGGAAAGCCTACCTTAAATGCCCTTACCTGATAAAGAGATTGATGAATAATCATAGAGCCCTCATCTAGTACCTGATGGAAACAAAATCAGACACCCACAGCTAAAACACTGTGCTGAACTGGAATCCAGATGCAGAGAGAGAGGAGTGATAAGAAAATGGGGACAAGATTAGGCTACAAAAACCTGATGGGAGATGTTATTTTTTAAATATGTTTCTCTTACTAGTTAGTAAATAAAGCACTGTTGGCCAATAGGAAAGCAAGATAGGTGGGACTAGGAGGAGAGAGGAAGTAGTAGGGAGATCCAAGATGGTGGATGGAGAGAGAATGCCAGCCCCTCTCTCCGGTAAGATAAGACCACATGGAAGTACTTAGATTAATAGAAATGGGTTAATAATTAAGATAGAGCTAGCCGATAAGAAACTAGTAACCAGCCAACAGCATTTATATCAAATACAGCATCTGTGCATGTTATTAGGGGCTGGCGCAGCTGAGGGACTAGGCCGGCAGGGAGAAACATACTCATAACAGAAACCAACAGAGACAGCTGACTTGAACAAGGGGAAGCTAATGGACCCCCAGACTGATAGCTGGGAAACCAGCATTAGACCTACTCAGACCCCCTGATCATGGGTCTTTGTTAGATGGCTTGGGCAGTCTAAGGGACCTCTGACAGTTGAACCAGGATGTATCCCTGGTGCACAAAAGGAATTTGGGAGCACATTCCACATAGAGGGATATTCCCTTAACTTAGAGGCAGGAGGGAGGGCCTTGTTCCTACAACAAATGACTTTACAGATTTTGTTAACCCATCCTGGAAGGCATCACCTTCCCTTTGGAGTGTGGGGTAGTGGGTGGAATGGGAGGATGGGGGGGAGGAGAGAAGGAGGGAAGAGAATAGGGAGAACTGGGATAGATACGTAAAATAAGAAAAACAAAACAAAAACAAAAATACTCTATACTTAACCTAGATGCTCTCTACAGCTGATAATTATTTCCTAATGAGAACTTAGGTTTTTCCAATGGAGTCTCCCACACCACTTTTTAAGTTGAGAATACATGCCCAGTAGAAGATGGAAAATACAAAAGGAACTTAATAGTATCATTGGAAGTTCTTTGTCTTAAAATGTTTTATGAGAGCTTTTTTCCCTTTAAGGTCCTTTGGATATATTTTGTGACTTGTTTTTATTTTTACAGGATTCTTACATGTACATAAATGTGTGTGTTTGGTGTCTATATGTGTTTCTTGTGCCTTTTCTTTGGTTCTTTTTCTTCTGTTTTGTTCTGTCCTGTTTTTTGGGTTTTTTGTGCTTTATGTTGTCTTATGTTATTGTTGTTGTTGTTTATCGTGGTTTAATAAGGATCAGGGTAAACAAATAGGGTGAATAGATGTTTATTCAGAGAGAAATAACATACAACATAGACAGATGAACACCAGGAGGTTCCACTGGATGCTCTCCTGTCTGCATCCCACCAACAAGAGAGTACTCCCAGGCTCCTTCTCAGACCTAGTTCCCCAGGTCACTTCTGCCCATCTCCACCAAAATGGGCAGGGTCAGTGCTACATATATGGACAAAGGGAATATGTAAATACAGTTGTTGCTTGTTTATTTTGTAAAGAGAGATATAAATTGTGTGGATTAGGAAGTGCGGGGATGTGTAGAGGCTATGGGTAGAGCAGATGGAGGGAAAATCATAATCAGAAAATAAAAAATATTTTAATTAAAAGAGAAACAGGGAAAAGTTGAAGTGTGACTCATCAAAATGTATAATGAATTTGATTTTGCTTTGAGTTTAGTTTTCTGCATCTTGAGTACTATGGATAAAAGGAAGAATTATCTTTTGCAGCCCACATATAGAAACCTTTAGATTCTTTACATGGAGGTAGTCAACTGTATTACTGAGCTCATTTTTCTTCTGTAATTTTGTTCAATAATGGTAAGGAGAACCAACCAGCATTGTAATTTTCTTTACATTTTTACAAACATTCAGATATTTTATATACAGAGTCATGAAATTCCTTAAATCTTAAAAGACGTAAATCATCACATCTCACCCTAAGAATAGGTTCCAACAAGCTAGTTCATATACCAGGTTTGTATTGAGATGTCATGCTCATAGGCATTAGGGCCATGATATAATCTCAGTACATGATGTAGTTTGTTGGAGCCAATTCCCTATGGTGGGATGCCATGCTCAGTCTTAATGTATGGGAAAGAGGCTAGGCCATGCTCCAATCTATTTTGTACCAGACTATGTTAACTTTTCATGGGAGCCCTTACCTGTGAGTAGAAGTAGACTAGGGGTGGGCTGAGGTGGGGGGGAGAGGTGAGGGAGGGTGGGAGGAAGTGAGGGGGTGGGAGGGATAACTGTGGTTGGAACTTAAATGAAATAAAAAATTAAAGGTGGAAAAAAAAGAAGTGAATTATGCTAATCACCTTTGTTTCCTCAATAACTTCCTTAAATAGTGCATATTATGGATGTCCAATGATCTCTATATTATCTGAAATATTTTATTGATTATAAGTTCAAACCAGCTGAAGATCAAGTTCTACCTTCCACTAAACCAAGTTCCAGGAGAAAGAGACCAAGAAAAAAAGCTTCCTTTGTGTTTGTACATAGTGGGGTGCCTGCAGCCTCGGGTGGATTAGTCATTAAAATAAAACAAGCCCTTGTCAAAAAAAAAAGTATCAAAACAACCAGGACAAATTTTCAGGTAAGTTTCTGTATTTAGGTGTTTCTAACTTGTATAAAGTTGACATTAAAACCAACTGTAGTAGAGACAGAATGGTATGTGCTGCTCAAAGGCACTATCATTTTGAAAAAAAGTAATCATAATTGCTATGTGGCTTTAAGTGTCTGCTCTTGACTAATATAATAGAATATTCTCTATTGATGAATCATGTTGTTGCTGGAAAAAGCAATCTAATCTGCTAGTAATATAATAAAGAATAGTAATGGATCAGTATTTTTCTTTCAACTTCCAGAGATAGTTCACAATATTTTAATTTTCACAGCACTATTATTAAATTATTTATATTTGTTGTGGTAGGCAATGTGATTCTTAATTTGCTTTCCATATTGGCAGATGTTAAACTTCAATAGGTGGTCATTTGAGCCTTACTTACTCATCTGTAAAATATTTTGTATATACTTATATCTCAATAATTTCATCATAATGTGAATCTAACATTTTATATGCAATGTACTGGTACGTTAAAGTCCATTGAAATAAATTATAAATTTAAAAATATTAGTTATTTTACCTGATATAACATTTTAATTGAAAAGAAAGTCTCTACTTCAGTCACTGAAAACACAACTCAAAATACAATTTAGCATATTAGTGTTATGTTTGTACACATACAATTATTTTCATAACTCAATCCTGTAGAGTTATGTCCATGCAAACATAAGGTTGTAGGATGTACTCTCCAAGGATATAGACAGTACCCCTCATATCATTCCAATTACTGCCACTCACTTGGCTGCCTCTGTAAGAGTTTGACATTGCTGTAATCTCACTTTAATTGTTTCTTCATTATGTTTTTCAGCTGAACCCTCACAGATATAATCAGTGCTTTCTAAGAAACTACCTTCAACAATCCTGACATTACAATGTATGGCTGTTTGAAGGAGAAATATTCTTATAGCCTCATATATTTGAAAATGTGACTAGATGGTGGTGCTATTTCTTGACAACTTTTAAGTGGTGAAGGCTTGTTGGAAAAATATGTCATTGTAGTAAGTTTTGAAGGTTTGTAACCTTTACCTGCTTCTTGCTCTCTCTCTCTCTGTCCTTTCTTTATGTAGATGAAATGTGATATCCCTGCTGTCTTTTTCTGCTGACATTGCTTCTCCACCCTTATTGACTGCCAATCATTCTTGAAATGTAACATGAAATAAACTCTTTCTTCCTTACACTGCTTTCAGTCATGTTATTTATTCCAAGACTCTGGCCACACTCTCTCCATATCCAGAAAAGCTATTTTGGGCTAAACAGGTTAAATAGTTTGCAGAGGAAAATTTAAGACACTGTAACATCAAGTCTATGACATGGTTATTAGTGGTTATTCTTATATAAATGTATAGTGAAAATAGCAAGACAAAAACATCGTAAATGTGAAATTGAGTGAGGGTATGAAAACACTGGTAAACTTAGAGTTGCAGCTAAATAATTTGTAAATAACAGGCTGTTATTATTAAAATATTGATTGATTAAATGGAATCTAATGAATGCACTGGAAACACAGTGAAGATGATTTTAGAGCAAGACTCCACCAAAATATGTCTCCACTCTATGCAAGAGATTCTAAGGGGTTGTTTCTCCTAGAAAACAATTGCTTTAACATACAAAAGTGGTCAAAGGGGAAGAAGTTCCATGCCTGAACTCCAAAGTGTCATCCACTTGGTATGGGTTTTAGGGACAAGAAAGATGAAAGAATGCTGGATTTCTAGATTTCTTTCTCCACAGTTTCAGAGAGATGTTGAGGCTAGGAAATTTGAGATAAATACCAAGAGTAGCTGTGTACAGAGTGTTTAAGTTACAGTATGGCCAAGAACCTATGGAAGCCAGCAAGCAAATGTCCTGGTTTTAATAAGAAATGTCACACATAACCTTATATGTTTGAGTAATTGTTTGCAAGTTAGTGTCACTATTTGCGAAGGTTATAGAACTGTTAGGAGATGGAGGCTTGCTGGGGTAAGTATGTCACTCAGGATGGCTTTGGGGTTTTACTACATTTATCAAAGTCATGACCTCCTCTTTCCCATATATGATGAAAGGCAAACTCTAGCTTGCTGTTTCTGGTGCCACGCCATAGCTAGGTTGCCATGATGGACTTCATTCCTCTAGATATGAGTAAATAAGCTGTTTTGGGCTAAACTTCCTTAAGCTACATTTAGTCATTGTGTTTATCACAGCAAACAGAAAAATAACTAATATACCCTGTATTATTTTGATTCACCGATTATTCTTTTGAATGTGAATGGAAGCCCCTATAATCCTGTATTTTTGCATTCTGTATCTCTATGAAATCAGCATTATGTATACTTGAGCATCATTTATGTTATACCATAGCTGCAATGGCAATGAAGAGCTGAAATTAGTGAGCCCATTCAAGGTAATATATTTGTTTGTGTGCAAATATGCTTAGGTGAAATTAATATCCATTAGAATTTGTTCAGGCAGCGTCTTATAAAATGTATCATTTGAATAAATAGTTAATTCGTTACCTAATTAATTAAACCATATTATGGCCAGGTATGGCAATAAGAAACCTGAAAAGGAAAAATGGCCAAGAGTTTGAGGCCAGCCTTGGCTAAAAGTAAGACCATGACTCAAATCACAAAATAAAGCAATGTATACTTATGGTTCAGTTATTTTCTCTTCTATTTTCATAATTATATTTTTTCTATTTTATCTGTTAAAGATAAGAAATAATATTGCTTATGCTTTTTGGTTGAAAGCTTTTATTTTGTTTTATTATTCATTCTTAAAAAGGAAGAAATATTAATATCCATTGAAGGATTGTGCTATTACTTTTGAAAGACTATTTCTCTCACTCTCCAAAAGGCTTTTTCCTGTGGGTTTGAGCATCCCTGGTGATTCACCCATACACTTTGTCACATTTTGGTTGGGTATTTTAACTTTGATAAGGTCGTCAAATTGATAAATTTTTATTTTGCTTTCTTTTATTTGCATTTACTTTTTCTTTTACATTTTTATTAGTTTTCATACCACCTCATATTTTCCTCTACCTCCCATCCTAACAGCACCCTGCCTTTCTTCATTGCAGCATTTGCTGACTTGCCCAGTAACAGTTAAAGAACATATTTGAAAGAAAAGGCATTTGCAGGTTCAAATGAATGAGTGATAGAATTGAAAGAAGCATCACCTTTACACTATGTAGCACTAGAGCTTGGAATCAAAAATATAATGAATAGATTTGAGGTAAGAGATTGAAGTTAAATATTATGGATGCCTGTGAGCTTTGTAGCCATTCAGAAAGAGAGGTAATGATCAGCTATGGAAAGTGCCCAGATGCAGAAGTATCACACAGGAAGAACGCCTTCAGAAGAAAAGGGGGAATGTTGAAAGGAAGAAGAGAGTAGAGCAGATGGAACATAAAAACCACAGGAGAGATGTTTGAGGAAGGAATATCATGTCCATGCCATTCAAATAACAGTGTGTGTTTTTATGTCTGTGCCCTTCCCCCTTCTGTGAAATTATCATGTTAGAAACCACCATTTCTCTTAAAACAATAAGAGCTAATAACAGTTCTCTTCAAACTAATCCTCTCTTAAATCAAACATTCTCTTTTAAAGAATAACTCTTACATATATATTTCAATGTGTTATTACAAGTATTTATTTATCTGTGAGGGTGAAGGTTACAGGACTTTTGGAGACATAGTGTTAGAAAAATATAGGAGTGGTGGCTAGAGATATGGTTTAGTATTTAAGAGTACTGACTGAACATGTCAGGGACCTGGGTTCACACCCATTCAGAACTACAATTATAGAGATGTTTTCTAAAGTAACCAGAAACAGATGTTGTACACATATGTGCATGCAAGTAAAATGTTCACACACAAAATAAAATAAATGAATGTTTCAAAGCAGAAAAAATATAATGCTTACTAATTAAGATATATAGAAACAGGCAAAATCTTCCTACCAGAAGATAACTAGGATGATGTAAGGACAGCTTTAGTATTACATAAAACATTACCTAAGATCAGAAAGTACAGAAGTATTTGCTGTGCAAAGCTAATGGGAAAAGAAGGAAAATGACAGTAAAGTTGAGATATTAGGCATCTCTAGGTGGTGTCTGTTTAACCATAAGTGCAAGACTATCACAGTTGAAACATAATAAATGACCTTGAGTTGAGTATGCATAATATGAACTTCATTTAATGAAGGACATATAGGTTAAAATATCAATTTGTTCATATTAAAAGCAAAAGACCTCAACACCAATCCAGCCACATTGAACCTCTTAGAAGAGAAAGTAGGCGATACCCTTGAACAAATTGGTATAGGAGACTGCTTCATGAACATAACTCCAGGGGCACAGACACTGAAAGAAACAATTAATAAATGGGACCTCTTCAAACTTAGAAGCTTCTGTAAGGCAAAGGACACAGTCGACAAGACCAAACGGCAGCCCACAGACTGGGAAAAGATTTTCACCAATCCAATATCCGATAAAGGGCTGATCTCCAAAATATACAAAGAACTCAAGAAACTAGTCAACAAAACACCAAATAACCCTATTAAAAAATGGGGCACAGAACTGAAGAAATAATTCTCAATCAAAAAGGCTGAAAGACACTAAAAAGTAACATTGATTTGAGAACATCAGATGTTTTCCAGGATCCACAAAATGCAAAATGTTCTTATAATTAGCCCTCTCAAGAACATGGAAAATTGAACTATTTTTCAATTTTATATGAAAATCTTTGCCTATGCCTAATTTCCTATGCCTAATCTCTTCCTTTAAAGAAGTTGTTAAGCAATTACTAAATTTCTTGTTTATTTCAATTACAAACAGATTTCCCCCAAATGGCAAGTTCATCTGTAATCTTCCCTTGTGTTGCAGCCAATGTAAACATCTTTCATCATCTCAAACACATAGCTTTTTTTCTTTGTTTGTTTCATTATGTTTGTGTTAGAGTATTTTAGGATTCCTTTTCTTAATTTTCATAGAAGACCTGGTCCTTTGGACTCTGCCGGGACCTACAGCTCACCTCATTACCTTCTATCTCCACATTTTGTTCTCTGTAAGGAGTAGAGTTTTTCCTCCCGCCGCCTAGTTGTCCCGCCACCACGCCAGCCCCAAATAACACACTGAGAATCTGTATTTGATATAATTCTGTTGGCCTGGTACTTGTTTCTTATCGGCTAGCTCTGTCTTAATTATTAACCCATTTCTGTTAATCTAGTATTTCCACGTGGTCTTCTCTTCCTGGGGAGCTGGCTGGCATTCTGCTTTCTCCAGACTCTCCATCTTGACTCTCCTACTTTCTCATTTCTCCTCGTCTCCTAGTGCCGCCTACCTAGCTTTGCTATTGGCCAACAGTGCTTTATTCATTAACCAGTATGAGAAACATACAGAATGACATCTCCCATCATCTCCTCTTTTCTGTCTAAATAAAAAGAAGGCTTTTAACCTTAACATAGCAGAATATATCACATAACAGTTATCAAATAAGAATCACAGTTAATACTATATAGTCCATTAACATTTAGCAAGATTTGAAGAAAATATTCCATCATCTATCCTATCTTTGTGTGTCTAAAGTCTAAGTAACTTATCTTTAATACTAAGGAAAACTATAACCATAACTCTCTGTCTTCAAGTCTCTCAAAGACCACAGAAGGATAGTATATAAACTCTAGAAATGACAGAGACAACTCAATGCCTGGTCACCCAAAGTATGTAATCTTCCATCTTCAGCCCATAGGCCATAGAGTGTCTGGCAGACTCTTCAGCAAAGCAGGAAACTTTACACTGTCTTCTTGTATTGGCAGTTTGTCAGTCACTTTCCTCTGTGTCCTGCAGACTGTCTGGCAGACTCTTCCATGAAGCAGGAACTCTGTACCAATGTCCATCTTGAATCAGCAGTGACTTTTCTGTGGGTCCTGCATGTCCAATGTATACAGCGTAAAGTCAAACAGTCCAGACAAGAGCAGTATCTTGCCCAAATGGCTAGTCTTGCCATATTGGAGGCAAACTCCATAATGTGTTTCTTTAATGTCCATCTTCCTTTCTGATGCAGGTGGTGTTGCCAGGAGCAACTGTGCCTTATTGTCAAGAAAAACCATCAACCATTTTAAATGCCATATTCTGAAAGGTTTGAAGAATGCCTATCTATCTCAAATACATCTCTGTTTATCTTGAAAAACCTAACTAACTTAACTCTAAGCTTTGACTGTCAATGTCTTTCAGACTATCATATTCACTTCCATTCTTTCCCATAACTCCTCCTAGATTTACTTCCCATTTATTCACTCTCTTTTTAGCTTCAAATCCTCTGACACCAAAAGAAGTCCCACAGAATCAATTAACCTGGGCTCATAGTAGCCCACAGAGACTGTGCAGACAACTAGGGTGTCTGCATGTAACCGACCTAAGCTCTCTGCATACATGTTACATTTGGGTAGCTTGGTGTTGTTGTGGAACTCCTAACAGTAAGAGCAGGGATTGCCTCTGACTATTTTACTGCCTTTTTGGAGCCTACTTTTCATACTCATTAGTGTTATTAGGTTTAATATGAGGAGAGGTGCCTAGTCTTACTGCAACTTGATATTCCTTGTTTGGGTGATATCCAATGGAGGCCTATCCTCTTTTGGAGAAAAACTGAGGAATATTGGATGGAGGGGTGGGGGAGCAGAATGGAAATTAGGGAAATGACTGTGAGGAGAGAAGGGAGAGGAAACTACAATTGGGATGTAAAATAATAAGTAATCATAACATAACAAACAAATAGATCAATAAGAATGAAGTAACCTGCCTATCAAGTACAACTTATGCTATCTATGTATATGGTGTCACTCATAGTAGCATGGGAATTATAACTTGGGCCACTTCCTTGAACAAAATCAATTCTTCTTAGCACAATATCCTTCCGCTGCCAAAGCCCTTTTTGAGAGACTTGGCCTGATGAGTACCTCCCCTATCAATGATGGAATGTTCACTACCTTGATACTTTGCAAGTTTTGTGTGGGCAGCCATAGCTTTCATGACTTCATGAAAGCAAGGTTCCTGTTAAGTTCAAAGAAACTATGGCAGTAGTCCTATTGAACTCTGACTCTTTCTTTCTGCCATCTGTTTCATTGTTTCCTGAATTATGTCAGGAAAAGTTAAGATGTGTGTCTCATTAAGTGTTGATCATTCCATAGTTATACTCTATAATCTGACCAGCTGCAGGACTATATAAATTAACATCCAGTGAAAAATAAATAACATATAGTTTTGATCTTAGCTATTATTTTCAGATGAAACATAGCATCTATTAGTTTAATTACTACACAGTTTGATAATTTTGGGCATATTTATTAACCATATGAAGTATTTATGAATTATCTGTTTTTTTTCTATTTCTCATTTCTGCTAAAATTATACTGAGTTTTAAGAAAATAAACTCTTGCCACCAGGACCATGCCAATATGGGTAGCCTGTGCTGTCATACCAGGTCATGGTGTCCAGCTGCCATGGGCCATGTTGGGCAGTGGCCCAGCATTAGCCAACATCTTGGTTGATGTCTATGCCCCCTGTTGTCACTGACAGCTGTACAGATGCCAGGGATCTGTGACCCTGTTGGTGTCCAAGGGCTTTGCTGCCTCTAAGGCCATACTAATATTAGTGGGCTGTGCCACCACTGGGTCAATGGTGATGTCTGTGCCTGGGCTGCTGCTGATTGTCATGTCTAGATCATTGTTCCTGTAGCAGCTGGGTCCTGTGATGATGTCCATGGTCTGTGTTACCACAGGAAGTCACAAGAACCAAGTCTGTTGAAATCCTAGGGTCATGCTGAACTGGTGCCACCCCTCACCAACTCTTGGATAGCTGGCTTGATCTACTCCTTGCTGTATGCTTCATTAGGAGTTTTGACCCCACCCCCGCAGGAGAGCAGCCCTCCCTCGGGACAGATGGCCTCTTTGACCTACCTCAGTGGGCAGAAATCAGACATAAGGTACACCTACATAAATGCAAGCAAAACAACCATATAAATAAAAAGGATATTTTCAACAAATCATTTAATAACGTTAATTAATTTAAGATATCTATATCTATGTATATATATATACACACACACATATATATTATATATACATGTGTACATATATATACGTGTATATATATATATATATATATACATACATATATATATATAGTTATTTTCTTAATATTTATTCCTGGCTTAAAATTTTGTCTTTTTTGTTATTGTTTTACTTTTTAATTAATTTTTAAGTTATTTACCATAAAACATGAAATTAATTAGATATTTTCATATATATATTTCCTTATTGGTCTCTCTTTTCATTTCCTTTCTCATTTGCCTTATGTCCTTTCAGCTGGCACTCCTGTTAGCCCACTGTAGTTCTTCAGCTTTATGTCACATGTATTCCATTTCCCTCATCCTCAGATATGTTCTTCCCATTTCTCCATCTAAAAGTGTCCTTTTTATTTTTTTTGCAGACAAACATAATCTAATTTCTGCATATGAGTGAGGGTGTGTGTAATTATTTGGCTTAATTAACTTTTCCTGTAGATGTCATGGCTTCATTCTTTATAGCTTTAAAAAATGTGAATATACCTATGTAGCAGATTTTCTTTATCTATGTATCTCTTGATGAACATCTAGGGTGTTTCTATTTCATAGCTCTTGTAAATAGTCTATCAATAAAGACAACATTTAATTATCTCTATGGTAGAATGGAGAGTGTGCTGCATATATACCCAAGGTTTTATTACCCAAGGTGGTAATACCATAGTTTTTTAATTTTTTTCTTCCATTACCAATTTCCACAATAACCAAACAAGTTTTGATTTCCATTGGTAGTTTGTAAAGTTTTCTCTCTTTTATTACATTAAAGTTATCTTTGTACTCATCCCAACAGAATATCTATCTTGTGCTTTAAACTCAAGTATTTATCCAATATTGTAGGTTTTTATATTTTTTTATAATGAAAATGGGGGTATATTTTCAGGAATTCGTTAGCCCTCTAGTATTTTCTTCTTATGAACTCCACATTCAAGGATTTTTTCAATTTTTTTTAGGATTTTTAACAAATAAAATTGCTTTATTAAAATATTTCATTTCTTTTTAATATTTTTGGGGGATTATTGGTATCATATCAGCTTTATTTAGAGTGGTTTCTTTTGAAAATAAAATTTTAATGCAGTAAACTTTATAAACAAACTTCTAAGTCAATGGTCCACAACCCACGGGTTGCAATCTCCACACAAGTCATATATTGCATATCCTACATATCAGATTATGATTCATAACAGTAGCAAAATTTCCATTATGAAGTAAGACTGCAAAAATTGGGTTGGTGGTCACCATAAAGTGAAGAACTGTATTAAATAGTCATAGCATTAAGAAGATGAAAGTCACTGCTCTAGGGTTTGGGGATCCTCTATATGCATACGTTCATAATTTTTAAAAAGTTATTGTTCTACTAGTATAAAAATCTCCCTATTTAAATGATTCAAAGGATTTTATTTTAATGTATCAAAAATTATTTTGCCTATAGGTTTGGAAATTTGTAGTTTTTAACATGAGGAAATTACTGTTTTAATAAAATTTCAGAACTTTTCACAATTTTCACTCAAGCACTACCATTGTAATTGGGATTTATTTAGTATATTTAGGAATTTTTATAGGTTATCATGTATTCTGATTAATTTCTACACTACTCTAAATCTTTACCAATTTCCATATTATTATTATTATAGCATCTTGATAGTTGGTAACAAATTTTTGGTCCTTTATATTCAATGAGCCAATATAAAGTAGGCATTTGCTCTGGTTAAGTAATGTCCAACATGACTGAATCTTTAAATTTTGGGTGAAAATCCCTCAAGCTCTAAAAATATGGATAGTCTTCTGAGGAAAATCTGCCTGCAGAAGAGCAAACTACAGTGTAACCATTGTTGCTGCAGTGTATGGAAAGGGTTGGTGCTAAAGTGTCTGTGTACAATTGAAAAGATTCAGAAATCAGGAATTGAGGTTTTCTTTTTTTTTTATTTTTTATATAATTTTTTATTTAATTTTATATAACAAAGTCCAATTAAATGAAAACAAACATTTATACACAATATTTGGGAATTTGGGTGTCGTTCTTTCCAAACTACTTCCTGCTGGTAAGGGGCACTGTCTTGGGGGATTCGAAGAAGATTCAGATATCCTAGCTGTAGTCTGTAGGGCTGTTTTGTCCAGCTGTTTTGAATGTAGGATCAGCTTGTACTCTGTTTCAGGCGGTCTGGCGTGATCAAACCACATTAGTCTGGAAGGAATCCACATCTTTTCATTTTCTGTGGAAACAAGAATAGAAATCCTTTTCCCCAGTAACTTGTTCTTCAACTTAAATTTTGGAGTTAAAGCGTTTTTTTTTTTTTTAATTTATTATTTTACATGTCGATCCCAGTTCCCTCTCCCTCCCTCCCTCCCATCCCCTCAAGCCCTCCCTCCCTCCTTCCCTCCCTTTTACCCTCTCTGCCCTCTCACATGCACTCTAAACACCCTCCCCTCCCAACCCCCCACCACAATACCATATGTAGGGGAATGCCATCAAGTTGGGGTCATGTAGATCTGACAGGTCCTGTGAAGTAGGGACTAGGGCTTCTTTCCTATCTCTAGAATAAGGCAGTTATCCCACCATGGGGAATATGTTTGCAAAGTCCTTTTGTGCACCAGGGATACATCCTGGCTCCATTGTCTGAAGTCTCTAAGACTGCTCAGACCTTCTGGCTGAGACCCATATTCAGGGGGGTCTGAGTCAGTCCCCTGCGGGCTTCCCAGCTATCAGTCTAGTGGCCCTTAGCTCCTCCTTGTTCAGGTAAGCTGTCTCTATGTACTTCTACCGCATGGTCTTGTCCTCACCATCTGCTTCTGGGTTCTAGTTTGACTCAGTGTTTATGTATGGGTGTTTGCTCCTATTTTCAACAGGCATTAGTTGAGGGCTCCATGGAGAAGTTAGTTGTTGATCTCACTCTCCGGGAAGGGCATTTATGATAGCCTTTCCACGGAAGCTGAGATTGTTAGTTGGGAGCAGTCTTGTAGTTCCCTCGACCTTTCTTTGTGTTCAACTTTATCTTCAAACCGATATTGGCTCCCTCTTTTATGTTCTCTCTCTCTGTCTCTGTCTCTGTCTCTCTCTCTTTCCTATTTTCCATTCCTAACCAGGCTCAATCCTCCTGGTCGCACATGCCTTCCTCTCCTTCCCCTCATTTTCTCCTACTTCTCTCTCCATTCGCTGTCCTCCCCCACTTTACCTGAGCTCTGGGGGACTTGTCCCTTCCCAGTTCTGTGAGGGACTTTATATGAATCTCTTAGAATACAACTTGTATCTTATTTCCTCTGGTTTTGTGAATTATAGGCTGGTGATCATTTGATCTAGTTCTAAAATCCATATATGAGTGAGTACGTACTGCTTTTCTCTTTTTGTGACTGGGTTACCTCATTCAGGATGGTTACTTCAAGTGCCATCCACTTGCCTGCGAATTTCAAGATACCATTATTTTTTTCTGCAGAGAAGATTTCCATTGTGTAGATGTGCCACATCTTCATTAACCATTCTTCAATTGAGGGGCATCTAGGTTGCTTCCAGGTTCTTGCTATTACAAATAGTGCTGCTATGAACATAGTTGAACAGATGTCTTTGTTGCATTGATGTGAATCCTTCGGGTATATGTCTAAGAGGGGGATTGCCGGGTCCTGTGGTAAACTAATTCCCATTTTCCTGAGGAATCTCCATAGTGATCTCCAAAATGGCTGTATGAGTTTGCACTCCCACCAGCAGTGGAGGAGTGTTCAACTTTCTCCACATCCTCTCCAACATAAGTCCTCACTGGTGTTTCTAATTTTAGCCATTCTGGCAGGGGTCAGATGGCATCTCAAAGTTGTTTTGATTTGCATTTCCCTGATAGCTAAGGATGTGGAGCATTTTCTTAAGTGTCTTTCAGCCTTTTTGATTTCCTCTATTGAGAATTCTTTCTTCAGTTCTGTAGCCCATTTTTAATAGGGTTATTTGGTGTTTTGTTGACTAGTTTCTTGAGTTCTTTGTATATTTTGGAGATCAGCCCTTTGTCGGATATAGGATTAGTGAAAATCTTTTCCCAGTCAGTGGGCTGCCTTTTGGTCTTGTCCACTGTGTCCTTTGCCTTACAGAAGCTTCTAAGTTTGAAGAGGTCCCATTTATTAATTGTTTCTTTCAGTGTCTGTGCCCCTGGAGTTATGTTCAAGAAGCGGTCTCCTATACCAATTTGTTCAAGGGAACCTCCTACTTTCTCTTCTAAGAGGTTCAATGTGGCTGGATTGATGTTGAGGTCTTTGATCCATTTGGACTTGAGTTTTGTGCATGGCGACAGACATGGGTCTATCTGCAGTCTTCTACACACCCTCATCCAATTGTGCCAGCACCATTTGTTGAAGATGCTGTCTTTGCCCCATTGTAAAATTTTAGCTGTTTCGTCGAAAATCAGGTGTTCATAGGTGCGTGGATTAATATCAGGATTTTCAATTCAATTCCATTGGTCTACCTGTCTGTTTTTATGCCAATATCAGGCTGTTTTCAGAACTATAGCTCTGTAGTAGAGCTTAAAGTCAGGAATGGTGATGCCTCCTGAAGTTCTTTTATTGTATAGGGTTGTTTTGGCTATCCTGGGTCTTTTGTTTTTCCATATAAAGTTGATTATTATCCTTTCAAGTTTGGTGAAGAATTGTGGTGGGATTTTAATGGGGATTGCATTGAATCTGTAGATTGCTTTTGGCAAGATTGCCATTTTTACTATGTTTATCCTACCTATCCAAGAGCATGGGAGATCTTTCCATTTTCTGGTATCTTCTTTAATTTCTTTCTTTAGAGTCACAACGTTCTTATTATATAGGTCTTTTACTTGTTTGGTAAGCATTACACCAAGATACTTTATGTTGCTTGTGGCTCTGCCTCTTTGTCGTCTGAAAAAAATAGGGCTACTGCTTTTTTTGAGTTTATCTTGTATCCTGCTAGTTTGCTGAAGGTGTTTGTCAGCTGTAGGAGTTCCCTGGTAGAGTTTATTGGGTCGCATATGTAAATTATCATATCAACTGCAAATAGAGACAGTTTGATTTCTTCCTTTCCAATTTGGATGCCCTTGATCTCCTTTTGCTGTTTTATAGCATTAGCTAGAACTTCTAGTACGATATTGAAGAGATATGGAGAGAGAGGACAGCCTTGTCTTGTTCCTGATTTTAGAGGAATTGGCTTAAGTTTCTCTCCATTCAGTTTGATGTTGGCAGTTGGTTTGCTGTATATTGCTCTTATTATGTTTAGGTATGTTCCTGTTATCCCTGACCTCTCTAATACCTTTATCATTAAAGGGTGTTGAATTTTGTCGAAGTCTTTTTCCGCATCTAGGGAGATAATCATATGGTTTATCTTTTTCTGTTTGTTTATATGGTGGATCACGTTGATAGATTTTCGTATGTTAAACCATCCCTGCAATCCAGGTATGAAGCCTACTAAGTCATGGTGGATGATTTCTCTGATGTATTCTTGAATTCAGTTTGCCAGTTTTTTATTGAGTATTTTTGCATCGATGTTCATCAGGGATATTGGTCTGTAGTTTTCTTTCTTAGTTGTGTCTTTGTGAAGTTTGGGTACCAAAGTTATTGTGGCCTCATAAAAAAAGTTTGGCAATAAACCTTCTGTTTCTATCTTGTGGAACAGTTTGAGGAGTAGTGGTATTAGTTCTTCCTTGAATGTCTGGTAGAATTCTGCACTTAATCCATCTGGCCCTGGACTTTTTTTGGTTGGAAGGCTTTCAATGACTGCTTCTATTTCATTGTGGGTTATAGGTCTGTTTAAGTTGTTTGTCTGTTCTTGATTTAATTTTGGTAAGTGATAGTTATCCAGAAACTTGTCCATTTCCTTTGAATTTTCAATTTTTGTGGAATACAGATTTTCAAAGTATGACCTGAAAATTGTCTGGATTTCCTCCGTGAATGTTGTTATGTTCCCCATTTCGTTTCTGATTTTGTTAATTTGCATGTTCTGTCTCTGCTTTTTCATTAATTTGGATAAAGGTTTGTCTATCTTGTTGATTTTCTCAAAAAAACAACTCTTTGTTGCATTGATTTTTTGTATTGTTTTCCTGGTTTCTATTTTGTTGATTTCAGCCCTCAAGTTGATTATTTCCTGGCGTCTACTCCTTCGGGGTGAATTCGCTTCTCTCTGTTCTAAGGTTTTCAGTTGGGCTGTTAAATCTTTTATGTGACTATCCTCTGTTTTCTTCATATGGGCACTTAGTGCAATGAACTTCCCTCGTAGAACTGCTTTCAAGGTGTCCCATAAGTTTGGGTATGTTGTATCCTCATTCTCGTTGAATATTAGAAAGTCTTTAATTTCTTTCTTTATTACTTCTTTGACCCAGGAGTGGTGCAATTGCACATTGTTAAGTTTCCATGAGTTTGCAGGTTTTATGCTATTTGTGTTGTTGTTGAATTCCAATTTTAAAGCATGGTGGTCTGATAAGATACAGGGTCCTGTCTAGTGTTGAGAGTGGTGTATTGAAGTCTCCCACTATAAGTGTGTGAGGTTTTATATGAGCTTTGAGTTTTAGTAGTGTTTCTTTTACGAATGTGGGTGACTTTGTATTAGGGGCATAGATGTTCAGAATTGAGACTTTGTGTTGATGGATTTCTCCTGAGATTAATATGAAATGACCGTCTTCATTTCTTTTGACTAGTTTTGGTTTGAAGTCTAACTTGTTAGATATTAGGATAGCTACACCTGCTTGCTTCTTATTTCCATTTGATTGGAAAATCTTTTCCCAACCGTTACCCTGAGGTAATGTCTATCTTTGGAGCTAAGATGTGTTTGTTGTATGCAGCAGAAGGATGGATTCTGTCTTTGTATCCATTCTGTTAGCCTGTGTATTTTTATAGGTGAGTTAAGACCATTAATGTTGAGGGTGAGTAAGGTCCATTGATTGTTGATGCTTGTTTGATTTAGGTTTGTTGTTGGCAGTGGTATTGTGAATATATTTGTTCTGCTTCACCCTAGGTTTCTGGTGTAGTTAGATTATCTCTTGCCTACATTTTTGTGGGCATAGTTACCTTCCTTGTGTTGGAATTTTCCTTCCAATACTTTCTGTAGGGCTGGATTTGTAGATACATATTAGGAAAATCTGGTTTTGTCATTAAATATCTTGTTCTCTCCATCTATATTGACTGAGAGTTTTGCTGGATATAGTAGCCTAGGCTGGCATCCTTGTTCTCTTAATACTTTTAGAACATCTATCCAGGACCTTCTGGCCTTGAGGGTTTCCATGGAGAAGTCAGGTGTAATTTTGATAGGTCTGCCTTTATATGTTACCTGTCCTTTTTCCTTTGCTGCTCTTAATATTCTTTCTTTATTCTGTATGCTAGGTGTTTTGATTATTATATGTCGAGGGGTCTTTTTTCTTTGGTCCAGCCTATTTGGGGTTCGGTATGCTTCTTGTACTTTCATGGGCATGTCCTTCTTCAGATTTGGAAAGTTTTCCTCGATGATTTTGTTGAAAATGTTTTCAGCACCTTTGAGCTGGGCTTCCTCACCTTCGTCTCTGCCTATTATTCTTAGGTTTGGCCTTTTCATGGTGTCCCACATTTCCTGGATGTTTTGTGTTAAGGATTTGTTGGATTTATGATTTTCTTTGGTCGATGAATCTATTTCTTCTAGTTTATCTTCTGCGCCTGAGATTCTCTCTTCCATCTCTTGAATTCTATTGGTTATGCTTGTGTCCGTGGTTTCTGATTTTTTGCCCAGCTTTTCAAATTCCAGCCTTCCTTCTGTTTGTGTTGCCTTTATTTTCTCAATTTCAGTTTTCAAGTCTTGAACCGTCTCCTTCACCTGGATAATTGTTTTTTCTTGGCTTTCTGTACTTTTCTTAAGGAATTTGTCCATTTCTTCCACTTTTTTGTTTGTTTTTTTTCCTCCATTTCTTTAAGGGATTTTCTCACATCTTCTTTGAGGGCCTCTATCATTTTTATGATGGTGATTTTTAAGTCGTACCCTTCTGCTTCCTCTGCTTTGTTGTTGTGTTCCATTCTAGTTGGTGTAGCTTCCCTAGATTCTGGTGGTGTCACGTTTGTCTTTCTGTTGTTAGGTGTTCTCTTGTATTGCCTTCTTCCCATAGTTTCTTCCAGTAGGTATTGGTGGTGTCTCTTCCCTCTCTCTATGGTCCTTCCCCGATGGGCTTATGTGGATCTGAGATTCAATATCTGTAGCTCTGTGTGGTCCAAGCTCTTAGGAGGTTTCTCCGCAGACAGGGATCCAGGGATGGGGTCAAGGATGAGGATCCAGAAGAAGATGCCAGCCGGTACTCACAGTGGTCCTCTGGCCAATAGCTCTGGCCAATAGCTCTGGCCAATAACAGGCAGAAGAGGATGAGGGCTGAGCTTGAACTTGAGAAGGTTTTGCAGGGTAGTGGGATCTCACTGGAAACTGGCGCTCTCCTGCTGAGACCTCGTTCTTTGGCAGGGGCCCGGATTTGGGGGTCAAGGATCTTGCCTACAGGAACTCTGAGTGGACCCGCAGATATAGGCGGATCTCTGGGAGGGGCCCGGGACTCCAGCAGAGGGCTGGAGATGGGGTCAGAGTCCATGCTGGTGGAAATTACAGGTGGTCCCACGTGGATAGTCAGGTCTCCTTTGTTTGGAGTTGCTCCAAGAAGTCTCTGAAGTAGGGCGGACTGTTGGCTCCACCCTCTGTCCCAGTGCTCAACCAGAGTGGCAGGACCGTAGGTGGGGTAGGGCACAGGGTAGGGGGGGTAGGCTGGTGGTGGGGATGGGTGGGGGTGTATCAGAGCTCCAAGGATGCTGTCGATGGGGACTGGAGATATGAGCAGCAGGATCAGAGGCCTATCTGGGGAGTTCAGGTGGGGGAGGGGGGAAAAGAGGTTATAGGGGACAGGCAGCCCCAATTGGGCCCAGACTCACCTCTGGCCAATAGCTGGCGGAAGAGGACAAGGGCTGGGCTGGAACTTGAGAAGGTTTTGCAGGGTAGTGGGATCTCACTGGAAACTGGTGCTCTCCTGCTGAGACCTAGTTCTTTGGCAGAGGCCCGGATTTGGGTTTCAAGGATCTTGCCTGCAGGAACTCCAAGTGGACCCGCAGAGATAGGCCGAAATTTTCTTTTCTCATTTTCTTATCTTTAATTTTATTTAGATGAGATGATGACTTATCTATTTCTGAGAAGTTTTGTTCACTTCTCTAATGTTGGGAAATTTAAATACTTGTCCCTTATATCTGTCTTCCTCCCCACCCAGCTGAAGAACTCTCATGCTCTCAAGGTTGAGCAAACAAAGTTGTTCTCAGTACTTCTTGGTACACAGTGCCCATACCTTGACCCCAGGTGGTGCATGATTTCCTCCTATGCTTAGCCCATCCCTGGCTTGGGGATATATGTCCATTTCTCTCTGTAATAAACAGCAGCTTCTTCTTCACTTCTCGTGGTGGTCTGTTACGTGCTTCAATCCTGAAACCCTCTGCCAGTACTCTGGCCTTGTGGGAGCTGCACTCTAATATTAAGGCTTGCAGAGTTGCTTTTGGATCTCCTATTGCAGTTTTTCACCATTGGAAGTAAACAGTATCACTAAATGAAGAAAAACACAGAATACCTGAACTTGAAGACAACATGAAGAAACTGTAAGATTTTTCCAAAAAGGACAAAGACAGAATAATAAGATAGTAGTGGGAATTTCAAGTTACCCACACTTTGAAAATCTCAAACTTGTGTGTTATATACAACAAGGAGGGAAAATTTCCATTTTAAAAGCATAGAAAACATATTTAAAAGAGCCATAACTAATTATCTCAGCAGTAGGAAATGTCAATTTAGATACAGGAGTTAGTTAGTACATCAAACATAAAATGGGAGAAAAGAAACTTCTTTCATCACATTACAACTAAAACAGCAAATACACAGAATGAAGGGAGAATGGTGACAGCAGCAAGAAATAACTAGTCAGTTACTAAGGCAGACCATTTAAATGAAACAATAAAATAAAGGCTTTGAATAATGGATTTCAAGTCAGAAACAGCTAAGAAAATAATATACATCAAAGTTATCTATTTATAATAGTAGCAAAAAATCAAAATAAAACACTTCATGATTAAGCCAAATTAAAGGAATTAAATCAGTTTTAGGGGAGGGAGGGAAAGAGGGAGAGGGAACTGGGATCGACATGTAAAGTAATAAATTAAAAAAAAAAATGCTTTGACTCCAAAATTTAAGTTGAAGAACAAGTTACTGGGGAAAAGGATTTCTATTTTTGTTTCCACAGAAAATGAAAAGATGTGGATTCCTTCCAGACTAATGTGGTTTGATCACGCCAGACCGCCTGAAACAGAGTACAAGCTGATCCTACATTCCAAACAGCTGGACAAAACAGCCCTACAGACTACAGCTAGGATATCTGAATCTTCTTCGAATCCCCCAAGACAGTGCCCCTTACCAGCAGGAAGTAGTTTGGAAAGAACGACACCCAAATTCCCAAATATTGTGTATAAATGTTTTCATTTAATTGGACATTGTTATATAAAATTAAATAAAAAATTATTTATATAAAAAATCAGTTTTATAGAAAATAAATGGATGAATACTTCAGATTGAAAGAAATAAATATGTTTGCATAAGGCCACATGAAAGAAAATAATATGCTAGAGTATTCTTAAGCAGTACAAGAAGAGAATAAATGCCAGAAACTGAAAAAATGGCAGGAATGAATTAAAAATTTACAATAATAACTCAATTTTAATAACATTAATCATCTCACTTATTGCCTCTTTATATTTGTATGCTTAAGTTGATGTACCTATAGAGATCACAAAGCTATAGGGGGTTGTGAGAAGAGGAGGTATAATAGAGGATGAAAATATCATAGAACACATATGATATGAGATAAAGGGGGTAATAAAATGGGTTAAAGGTTTAAGTGAGGACAGGGAAATGGAGAGACAGGGAGGAAGGATTAAGCAACACTAAGGGTGTATGAAAAATAGAGAAATCCACCATATTTGCTAAAAGCAGTAAAATTGTTTAAAACTGTAAATATGTATTTTAATATATATGTGTAAATATATGATACAGTTATACACATATGTGTGTGTGTGTATGTGTGTGTAAAATGGTGTTTGAATATGAGTTGAATATGCCTTTCCTCCAGAATACATGAATTTTTAAAGGAACATCTCAGCATAAATTATGGGATAACTGCCCATGAGTTTCTGTGAGGCCTCAGGCAAACAGAAATCAACATAGAATTTAGTCTTGTTCTTGATCACTTTTAGACAAGATAGTGAGAAACCACAGATACTAGAACATTGTTCCTGGTTGAATATCAGAAAAGATAGTCAGAACTTACTACTGAAGACATTCTGATTTCAGACATAGAGACCCCAACGAGAAACTGATCTTAAAACTTTCTCTGTTGGCTACCTTTCTTTCTTCTTCTTCTTCATATATATACGTATGTATATATATGTATGTATGTATGTATATATGTATATATATCTTATATTACATATCAATCTCAGTAGCCTTTCTCTCCCTCCCTCTCTCCATCCCTCCCATGACCCCAATCCCATCCCCCCCCACTCCACAGGGAGGGTGATGCCTTCCAGGAGGGGTCAACAAAATCTGTCAAGTCATTTGGAGTAGGGACTAGTCCCTCCCTCCTGCTTCTAGGTTAAGGGGGATGTGCTCCCAAAGTCCTTTTGTGTACCAGGGATACCTTTCATAGCACATTCGGAGAAAATGGAGAAAAAAATTATCACTACTATTGCCCTGTCCTGAACATAGAATAATACAATACTAGTGACAAGAAATGATTGAGCTTTGGATTAGATGTGAGGTCTGTTTCACAAGAGACTTTCTGTCTGGTACTATGAATCTATTTAAAACTCCTGTCTGAAGATGTTTTAGGTTCTTGGAGGTCTTGAAACGTTTATCTTGCTAAATGTTCATGTTGTCAAACTACCTTCTAAGTGTTTATATTTCTATTTATAAATTAGTTCTGCCTTCATCCTTGGTCAGAGAAGTGTCTCTCAGCAGTAGGTAGCAATTAATACAGAGACTCTGGGATGGTATAACTGCTAAGACAAGTGATTACTGAGTGCTCAGCTTTAAATAGTTCTTCAGTATCAATTATCAGAGAAATGGAGTGGAAAAATTATAAGATTCAAAATATGGGAAAGAATTCAGTAAAACACTGTCTTCTTGACAAATGATTATTTGATTTGAACTATTTAATTTTGGATATATGATAAGTACAACAAGAGTAATTAAAAACAGTAAAAACAACATTAATTTATTTTCCATAATGAAGAAGCATTTGTTAAATATAATAGTGTGAGAGAAACACACACAGAGCAAGAATACGGGGGCAAGGATATAGTCAAAGAGAGAGATAGAAAGAAATAAAAATGGAGACAGAGAAAGCAAGAAGGGGAGAGAGGAGAGAGGAATTCAGGAGAGAGAATACTAGGGTAAAGACAACTTAATTTCTGACACTTGTCAAACAATTCATCTCTACTACAAGAGATGATATGCAAAATTCATATTTTGGGTTAAATATTATTCTAATGATTGTCAAATTATTAAAGCCTGTTTTGGTGATTTTGAAAACCAAATTTGACCAAGCTTTATTTATTTGAGAACTGTGGCATTGAAAGAAAGTTTATAGGAAAAGAGGCTTGGAAATGCCACACATAAAGGCAACATTCATCCTAAACTCTAAAATAAGTGAGTTTCAATGTGATAAATATGTGCTCATACACAATTATATTATGTAAATTCCTATGTGAACATAAGGTACCTTTTTAATACCACATAAAGCAAGATGATATACAATGTTGCATAATTCTAGTCAACCTTTCTCCCACAGAAACAAAACTTACAGTTCTGTGATAATATGCAGGTAACTGTGATTATAATAAACTGACTGTGATAAATGTTCTCTTAGTCACATCTTTTATACTGTTTTAATTAAGTAAAGGATGGAAAATATTGGCAGGAGTATTTGAATGCTTAATGTAAAGTTTATACCTAACACCAGGGTGGCATTTATCTTTAACTGGACTAAAAAGTCAGCAGTGGCTCTGAGCCCAGTAACTATTGTGGACTTAAATATATAGTTATCCACATGAGAGCAGGTGATGACAGAGTAGCTGTGCTTGTGTTTAAGATCGTACCTAAAATAGATTTATGCTCCTCAATGATCTCTTCTTGCCAAAATGGTTTGCTTATTATTGTGTTTTGTGTGGCATCATTACTGTAGATAGAACAGACTGACAGAAGATCGTTAGTACTAACCATAGATTTCAATCAGTAGTCAAGGCATAGCATTTTACCTCTATGTTTCATATAGCTAATGTTTTATAATCAGGGTATGAACTCTGAAGACACTTAGTAACTTTAGGAATTTGGTTGGATATGCACATCACACACATGGCTCATCATGAATAACATTATAATATATGTGCCAATCTCAAGATTTCATGTAGAATACATTTAGCACAAGTTGAAACCAGATAACTAAATATATGGTAATGTCATAAAACATCATTTTATTATAAACAAAATGTAACTCTGACTAGTTAGTTACTTCTCAGATAGGTGCTCAAGATGCTTAAGTATTAATGATGCTATTTATAACGAAAGGTAGCAGAACTGACCTCTCCATAATACAACTTACCCTGACTCCTTCTAAACCTGGCCACTTTCCATTCTTGTAGATGATTTTTCTGGTGTTTACACAATATTTCAACATGGCACAAGTATTCCAGATTATATTCATTCTTCTATTTTATACTGTATATTGAGTTTTTGTTATAAAATATGAAGATTCATTTCTCTTGAACTAAACTTTACTCCCACAAACACATAGATGTTTCACATCTCATTGTTCCACCAGTAAAACTGTGGCCCTAAGAGGCTAATCATCTGAAACATAGTAAAGAACTTTGATATTCAGGAATTTCTATGTCTCCTAGCTGCTTCAATGGAAGCTGAAGTCTCAGAGTAGGACCTAGATTTCAGTCTAGTTTAGGCATGCAAATACATGGAAAGTTTCATATTTTCCAACAACTACCACAGAAGTTGTGGACCCAGGGTGAGAGTGTCAGACACTAAATAGCAGTCCTGCAGAAAAAAAATGACACTTCAAACTGTCTCTTTCTTAGTAATTTCCTGGATGTTGCAGGAAGCACTACTGAAGGAAGATGGGGACTTCATTGTAAATAATGCAAATACATACTGAAAAACTCAACCAACAAACAAACTCCAGGTTCACATATCATGGCACAGAAAAAAAAAAAAGCACAACATACAAATCCAAAATACTATGTCTTCCTCAAAGATTACTAATCCCACTTTAATGACACCCAAATGAGAATGATTTCAAAATACTTCTAGACATGGAATTTAAAATAATAATCATAGTGCCATTTAACCAATTTAGAGAAAACATGAATGTACTCCAAGAGATCAACAATAACAAAAGAACTGAGGGGAAAAAAGTCAATCCAAAAAGTGAAAACTTCTATCTATAAAAATGTTGAAATATTTAGGAAAACCTAAACCAAAATAATGCTGGAAATAAAAATTGGATAGTACAAGTAAAAATCTTAGTGAAAAGTCTCACAAATAAGAAGATCATATGGAAAGTATACTACATATTAAATATTAATGGTTTCAATTCTAAGCTAAAAAGACACAGACTAGCTTATTAGATTAAAAGTTGTACCCATGTTTCTGCTGCCTCTATAAAACATACATTATCAGCAGATAAGAGAGAAAACAAGCATTACCTTAGGGTAAAAGGGTACAAAAGTTATTCCTTTCAAAGAGAAATAAGAATTGAGAGGAGTAGAGGGAAGTGAGAATGTGGTCAGGATGTATTGTGTGAGAGAATAAGAATAAGAATAAAAGCATATGAATAAGAATAAGAATAATAAGAAAAAGCCCACAAAAATATAAAGTGATTAAATACCACCACAGTGTGATCTTGGTGAGAGAAGAGAAGGGGAGGAACTTGATCAGCTTTAATGAGGGTATCTTTTTTCCTTTGTGTATTTCTGCCATCTTTATTAAAAACTATGTGTTCTTTGGTGTTTGAACTTATGATCATTCCATTGATCAATGTTTCTGTTTTTATGCCAATACCATGTCATCTTTACTACTATAGGTCTGTAGTATGCCTTGTAATTAGTGATAGTAAGATCTTCAGTAAATCTTTTATTATTCAGGATTATTTTAGCTATCTTAGGTTTTCCCATATGAAATTGAATATTTTCCTTTCAAGATCTGAAAAGAATTGTGTTTGAATTTTTATTGGGATTATTTTTAATCTGTAGATTGATTTTGATAGGATAGACATTTTTACTGTAGTAGTCCTACCAATCCATTAGCACAAGAGATCATTGTATCTTCTGATATTTTGGCAATTTCTTTCTTCAAACAATTGAAGTTTTTTTTTTTTTTTTTTTTTTTTATCACATAAGCCTTTCATTTATTTGGTTAAAATTACCCCAAGATATGTTATATTATTAGTGACTATTGTGAAATGTGTTGTTTCTCTGAATGCTTTCTCATTTCCTTTTTTCATTTGTATATAGGTAGGATACTAAGGTATTTTCAGTTAACCTCATATACAGCCTTTTCACTTAAGCTGTAGGTCTTCCCTGGTAGAATTGTTCATGTTGCTTATGTACACTATCATATCATCATCAAATAATGATACATTGACTTCTGCTTTTCCAGTTTGTATCTCCTTAATCTCCTTAAGTTGTCTCATTGTTCTTCTTTGAACTGAAGTACTATATTGAATTAGATACAGAGAAGCAAAAAAACCTTGACTTGTTCCTGATTTTAGTGGAATTGTGTTGTTTTTCTACATTTAATTTGATATCAGCTACAAGATTACTGTTAATTTCCTTTATTATGCTGAGGTAATTTCCTTGTGTCTGTACTCTGTCCAATACTTTCATCAGGAAGTGGTGTTGGATTGGTCAATGAACTTTTTCTGGTATCTTTTAAAAGGATCATGTGTTTAAACTGTATTGTTTTATTTTTTTCTTTAGTTTTTTTATATGGTGAATTGCATTGGTTTATTTTTGTATGTTGAACCTTCCCTATACCTCTGCAATGAGGCCTAATTGATTCTAGTAGATGATTGTTTTGGTATTTTATAGGATTAATTTTCAAGAATTTTATTGAGTATTTTTTCATTCTACATTCATAAAAGAAATTGGTCTATACATCTCTTTCTTTGTTAATCTTTGTGTAGTTTGTGTATCAGGGTCACTATTACCTCATAAAATTACTTTGGCAATGTATTTTTTCTCTTTCTATTTTTTCCACTAATTTTAGGAATATTGGCATTAACTCTTATCGACAGTGTTTTACAAATCTGCACTAAATTTTTCTGACCTGAGTTCTTTTTGGTTTGAAGATTTTAAAGGACTGCTTATTTTGATTTAATTTGTAAGTGGTAGCTGTGAAGAAAATTATCCATTTCTTTTAGATTTTCCAATTTAGTGGAGTATATGATTTTAAAGTATGATCAAATGATTCTTTGGATTTCCCTTAAGTTCTGTTGTTATTAACCCCTTATTTTTATGATTTTGTTAATTTGGATATTGTTCTCTCTGCCTTTTAGTTATTTTGGAAAAGGTTTGTCTCTCTTGTTGATTTCCCCCCAAAAAAATCAACCCTGCTTCCTTAATTCTCCGTATTGCTCTCTTTGTTCCTATTTTATTGATTATGTAATGTTTATTGATATTATGCTGTCTATTCCTCTTGGATGAGATTGTTTACTTTTATTTTAGAACTTTCACAGGTGCTGTTAAGTTCCTGCATGAGATCTCTCCATTTTTTTTTTTTTTTAATGCAGAACTATTAGTAGTGTGGGTCAAACTTGAAGAGTAAGAAATTGTGGAGAATTTGGCTGTGGTGCAGACTACCTGAGCTTCTTCTCGTGGCTCACATGGTCTCTGGGAGATTAAAGAGTCTCCTCCATAGTTGGAGGCAGAGCATGGTGATGTGGACCCAGTAGGGATTATGGATAGTGTTGTGCGGAGGCACCAAGAGAGTGGGAAGAGGTTTGCAGACAGGCAGCCTACCTAGAATTCTGGTGAACAGCCTGGTCTCTGGAGAAACAGAGAGTCTTCACCCCAGTTGGGACTGGGATAAGGCAACTAGGAGGGAAAGTTACTGGGTATAATGTGGGCAGGCAAAGAGTGACTGAGAACATGTTGGAGTTTTACCCGTGGGCAGCCTATCAGAAATTCTGGCAGCCTGAGCAGTCTCTCTTTTGTAGGATTCTTAAGACTTGAAATCTATTTGATAAAATTAAGCCCAATAAACTCTCTCAGCAATAGGTAATCTTCACTATAAACTTAACTGAATTAAGAAAGTATTAGGTGAGTGGCCAAGCACAGCTCTGTTATAGCCTTAAGGATGTTTACAAAGATGATTATATCATGAAAGCTCTGCACTAATAGAGCATTTAATCCACTAATAACATTAAAACACTAAGGTTATAAATGTTTATAAGGATCTCTTTGTGCATTGTTAGGCCATTATACAAATAGCTCTTCATTTTATTCACTGTGAAAACAATTGCCAAATATTATAGTTTGTCTCTGTAGTCATTCTTCCAGAGTAGCATTATTGATTCTTAGAATTCTCCCATATGCCAGAATTTCAAAAGCCATATATCTTAAAACTGGTTTAGGAAAGGCATCACTATTCAATAGGCAGACTGTTACTTAGACATCCTCTTTTCAGTTTAGATTACCAATCCTGCCCATAGCTGTTCCTGCACTGTGTTTAATGTTTAAACTTTTCAAGGATGAACAAGACTCACACTAATACAAGATGAGGGGAACACAACATCTGAAGCTTGGAATGGAAGAATTACTTCATTTATTGCAAATTTACTGTATATCTGTTATCAAATACACACACATAAACCCAGTAACAACTTGTAATCCAACAAGTTAGTTTCTACCACACATCCACCAACTACGCTCAATAATTTAATGAAAAAAGCCAAATGATTAATGAAGAACAGAAAACGGCATTTTTCAATGTGACCACTTTAAAAAGAGGGACAAAGGGATCCATTCACAATCCTACCACCCAAATCTGATCTTCGGGTTACTGGCTAAATATTTAGGTTAAAAGAAATGTTTCTTTCCTGTCTTCTATTTAGGATGCTAGCATGGGACTGACTCAGGCCCCCTTGAATATGGTTCTCAGCCAGAAGGACTGAGCATTCTAAGGGACCTCAGACAGTGGAACCAGGATATATCCCTGGTGCACAAAAGGACCTTGCAAACACATCCCCCATGGAGGGATAACTGCCTAAACCTAGAGGCAGGAGAGAAGCCATAGTCCCTACTTCAAATGACTTATCAGATCTACATGACCCCAATTGGATGGCATTGCCCTACATATGGAATTGGGGTGGGGGGATGGGAGGGAAAGGTGGTTAGGGTGCATATGAGAGGGCAGAGAGGGTAAAAGGGAGGGAAGGAGGGAGGGAGGGAGGGAGAAAGAGAGAGGGAACTGAGATCAACATGTAAAATAATAAATTAAATAAATAAATAAATAATCTACTGTCACATCTATTCTAGGCTCCTCTTTTGTCTGTATATCCCCTTCCACTCCTACACTGTGATCTATTGTAGATATGGTATTCCCAGGCCACTTGTTCCAAGCCCTCTTTCATGCTAATCATGTTTTAATCTTGTCTCATGGGTCAGACAAGAGATAGGCTTTGATTTAGGGCAACTAGCCTTTTGTTATTGAGAACATTCTCCAAGGACTTCACAATGGATACTGCTCTTTTATAAGAGCTATGTTTGACATTCCCCCATCCCCCCATGCCAACTTCATGGAAAAATAATACTGGATACTTAGGAGAGGGAGGCTCTCCTATAGCTATATTCCTTTTCAAATTATTTTTTCCTGTCTTTTTTCCCTTTTGTGTGTATGATTATATTGCCTGCATTCATGTATATGCACCATGAGAATGTCCAGTGCCCAAGAAAAGGGTGTCAGATAGAAATGGAGTTACAGATGGCTGTTAGCCACCGTGTACATGTTGGGAATCAAACCTTAGTCTCTTGAAAGAGCAACAAATTTTGCTACTAGTTGAAATATTTCTCTAGCCCCTTATACTCTTGAAGGCCTTCCTACTCATACCCCTATGCACCAGGCTTCTAGAAATGGACCAGAAGTAGTGTTTTCATGCTTAAGTACAAAGCTCAGGGAAAAAACTTGTGTTAGCATGTACAGTGTTCCAGGTTCAGTAACCAATAACAAGTTTCTTTCTCTCTCTCTCTCTCTCTGTGTGTGTGTGTGTGTGTGTGTGTGTGTATTACTGGTAATAAAATTTATCTGTAACAAAATTGTAGAACATTAAAGATGTGTTATATTTGTTTATGTTGTGAAACATTTGTTTAATGATGAAAAGATGTGTCACATTCTTTTATGTTGCATTTGTTTAATTCTGATCTGTATGATTCAAGGACCCAGAAGCAATGCAACAGTGATAGCACGGAACACTGCTAACATTTGTTCCTAATACCTAAAAATGACTTGTAGTTATCTTTCCCTGTTGTGGGATTCATGAATACCTTAGAACAGCGATAAATGTATAATCAAAGCACTTAGAATTGAAAGCCAGAAGATACATAGTGAGTTTGAGGCCACCTCCAGCTACATATGACATATTATATATATAAAAAAAGGAACAAATAAAGAAAATATTGTGCTATTGTTGATATTTTTACTTGCTCTATTTTGTGTTTCCAACATTACATTTTTTAAACTTTAAAATATAATTTGAATGCTATAAGAAACAAAATATTAGTATGTGTATGCTCATCTTTTAATTTCAAGACCTAATTCATCTGAAATCATTTAAAAATGTATAACATGTATCTAAGTAGCATGACTGTGAGGCCAGGTGAGTTGACACAGGTGAGGGTACAGCACTGTACCCTCTACTTTCCACCACAGCCTCTCCAGGAATCAAGGAAGCTGGCTTTCTTCAGTGCTTAGCCTATGGCTTATATTGCTTTATAAGGAACTGAAGCTCCCTCTCCTCTAAGAATTGTGTTTGAATAGGGCCTTAGATTAATATTGGGTTGGAAAACCCATTTTCCTGAAAGAGAGGATGTATATGTCAGGGGGAAAACAAATGCAGAAGATGTGCATGGTGCAGACCAGACTGGAAATAAGAAAACTGCATTACGAAATACAATCTTTCACTTTATAGATAGAAGAATCCTCAGGAACATATGCTGCATGAACAAAAGTAGGAAGAAAATCACCTAATAATTAACACGATGTACTTGTCTTCATCATACGGTGATTAAAGCCATTCCTATATTCAAAAAAAAAAAAAAAAAAAAAAAAAAAAAGAAGAAGAAAGAAAGAAAGAAAGAATAGAAAAAAAGAAATGTTTCTTTTCCTCTGATGTATTTAAATCTCTTATTGTCATTTTCTTATATTGTTTGATAAAATTTCCTTGTGGTTCCATATATTGCATGTTTTTGAGGTATTCAATTTAAAAGGGATCATTGAATTGGTAATAATTACATTTTGGAGAATATTTTGTTTAATAATGCTAAGAAATGTTTGTATCCTATTTAAATACTGAAATAGAAAAAGCAAACCAAGGATTGAAAAAATAGTCATTTTGTGCCAGAGGAAGCTCTTAGAACATTAGTGTTTGACCCCAGTAAGAGAAGGCCATGTGAAAATACATAGATCAGCAGAAATTGGTTAATACTTAAGACAAAGCTAGACAATAAGAAACTAGTACCTGGCCAACAGTATAATATCAAATACAGATTCTCTGTGTATTATTTGGGGCTGGTGCGGCAGCAGGACAAGACCAGCGGCGGCAGGTGGAAAAACCGTACTCGATACACTCAGAATTACTATAAAAAGGAATAACATCCTATTTGAATTCTCATGGAATCTTCTTCTGGCCAGATGATATTATCTCATGAAACAATAATCATCAGAGAGTAGCATGCTGGGTTCTGGTTATTTACCCTGTTCAAGTGTACGCATTTATTCTGCCTTCATATCAGTCAAATTATATTCAACCACTTGAATTAAACTACTCTTCATCAACAGGTGACAAGTCAAAGACACTGGAAGAAATCTACAGTAATCAAGGCTAACGAATTCTATAGAATCAATATCACAGAGGCTAAGATGACCTGCCAAGGGCTTTGCTAAAGAATCACTGATATAACTTGACTCCTGTCAACTGGAAGGTGAGGATAAATACATCCTATCATGAACTTTCCATGGAGCTTAGACATACAAATATTTTATTGCAAACTTATCTTAGAATTTTGTGTAGAACACTGACACTAGTGGCATTATGTTGTTCTGTGAAATTCATTAAGGGATTTAATGGTGTTTAGCTGAGTCATATAGACAGAAGAACAGAGCCATGCAAGAAAGGATCTTTAAAGTGGGTTGTTCTTCTTGTTTGTTTTGTAAAGATTGGAAAAGTAGCTTTTCCCTCCAACCTTTTCTCTTCTTAGAAAATGCAGTTAATTGGCTTAAAGAAATAGCATAACACTCACAATTTTAAAAGTGTATACTTTGAGGTTTCTCAAAATATTAGTAAAATAACACTTTCTGATCTATGAGGAACACTATGTACTTGTTGAGTACTCAGGGTAACACTTTATATTACATGTGATGAGTAACTACATGTACCCTGTTCAAGACCCAGAATGACACCCAAGATTACATGTGATAAGGAATTGCGTGCATCCTGTTCAATGCCTGGAGTGACACCAGGATTATATGTGATGAGAAAAACTATGTACCCTCTGCAAGGCCAGAGTGGCATTCAAAATTACAATTGATGAGGAACAGCATATAGCTAGTGTAAGGCCTTAGTGTCACCCTAGTTTACAGGAGGTATAAAACATTATGTATAATACACGCATGGGACACAGGCATATGATAAAGTTTACTTTATAAATTAGTCACTGTAAAGGATTAACAACTCACAGTAAACATAATTATAAATATATTGTAATAAAGTTGATGTAAATATGTGCTGTCTTAAAATGTTTCTCATTATAGATCTTGTAACATCGATATTTTAAAGCTTCAAATGAATATATATATATTCACCAGTTAGTGGGTGCTTTGCAAGCCAGAAGAGGGTGTTCAATGCCTTGGAGCTGGAGTTACAGCAAGGTGTGAACTTCCCAATACAGTTGCTTGAGAATGATCATAGGTTCTCAGAAAAAACAGAAACTACTTTTAAACATTAAGCCATTGTAAAGAGTAAGGTTTTTCTGCCCACCTCTGTTCTTGTCCCGCCGCCTCGCCAGCCCCAAATAACACACTGAGACTCTGTATTTGATATAATGCTGTTGGCCAGGTACTAGTTTCTTATCGGCTAGCTCTGTCTTAAGTATTACCCCATTTCTGTTAATCTAAGTATTCCACGTGGTCTTATCTTACTGGGGAGCTGGCTGGCGTCCTACATTCTCCAGACTCTCCATCTTGATTCCTCCTTATTACTTCCTCTTTCCTCCTTGTCTCCTAGTCCCGCCTGTCTTGCTTTCCTATTAGCCAACAGTGCTTTATTCATTAACCAGTATGAGAAACATATTTAAAGAATGACATCTCCCATCAAGCCATCTCTGTAGCTCATGATTTTGCTTTGTTTCTTTCCTTATTAATTTAATAACTTTACTATACTTAAATAAAGGAATATCATTATAGCAATTTTTGTCATCTTCAACTCTCCAGCATCTCCAGTCCTGTGTTTAGGACGTTTATTAAGTCAGTGAGCTGAACAAAGTTCATACTGTGACAGTGAGCTTGATAACCAAGATAGCCACTCTACTATTAACAGGAATGTGGAATGTGTGGCATGCAAACACTGTTAAAATGGACATTTTACATCCCAGTCAAAATGGACCAAAATGGCATCAGCCTATTATGCTATTGAAAATGATATGTAGCCTAAAACTTAAAATTGTTTATTTCAGGAATGCTCCACTTATATGCTCAGACTATCATTTATTGTAGCCAACTAAAACCTGAAAATGAAACTGTGAATGAAGAGAGTTTACTCTGCTTATAAATGAACCTATAAATGATAAGGGACTACTGTGTGCCTTCTTATTCCTGTCCCCACTACCTTACCCATCAGTCTCAGTGTCACTTGGTTATTAGCAATAAAACTTTGTTGGTAGATAAAGGATTATTCATGTCTCACTTAAACCATAATCTAAACTCTTTGCTTTTCCTGAGCAGAAGAAATTTGGGTTTTTCTCATATCTGAACAGAAGAAATTATAAGCAAAAATTATTCTAATAAGAATTTTCTATGATATTTGAGCTAATGAGATAGTATACAGTATATTTATAACTGGCATAGTTAACTATGTCTAACTACTAATGAATGCCATCAGAAAAAATATGCTGTCAGATAATAAATAAAAATTTTCTTCCTACTATTTTTATTATTCTTAAGGATAAAATGATATCTTATGTTTCTTGAAATGTATTTCACACACTATATAGGGAACTTTATGAACTATAAAATATGATGTTAGCACATAAAGTCACAAACTATCTTATAAAACAAAATCACGTTAATATATAAGCTATATCAAATATTAAAATTCGATTTCTTATGCAGAGACATTTGGGAATGTACCCAGTGGCAGAGCACTGCCTATCCTGTCCAAGTCTCTATGTTTGTTTCTATGGGTAAAGAGAAAATGATATGTGGAGATCTGACCATGTTACAAATAAATAATATACAGTTACATCAGATAGAAAGTTCTAGAAATATGTCAATACTTTGTAGCAATGTGAAATCTTCATCACTGTTACTTTATTTGTTTGTTTTCATTTTGGGAGAGATCTTATTACATATCCTTGACTGACCTGGAACTTGTTACATAGACCATATTGGCCTCATATGGACTCACAGAGATATGTCTGCTCTGCCTCCATATATTGGGATTTAAAGGACTCTGAGATTTTTGGCTGTGGATGTCTGAAGGGACTTGCATACCTAACATTTGTGATCATCTTTCTTGAGAAATTACAAGAATAGAACTATATAAGAAAAGGAAATAAAAATAACCCTTGCAGTTAATATAAAATGATGGAATCAGGAATATTACATATTTTTTTCTCAATCAGAGTGGGTATGTGTGTGTATCAGTGTGACTATACTTATACTATTCATGACCTTTAACTTTTATCCACTTGCAAACCTTATTTTTCTAAGAAATTATGTGACCTCAGAATATATGTATTTTCAATAGATACACAAATCAAACCTAAGCTGAAAATAAATCATGAGGAAATTTTTTAAAAAATGATTCTTTCCTATGCATAAATTTTACCATTTTTAAAAGTGAAAGCGGTTTTGCATAATCGTGCTTGTATAATTTCATATACTCTTAGATGAATGTTTACCATGTCATGGTGCACCTTCCTACTTTATGTGCATAAGAGCTGAGAATGTTCCTTCACACTAACGCACATTATAATGTAGCAGAAGTGTGATTAGTGCTATTTCAGAAATTGTTAGAAACACTGTTCTAAACTCAAACCAAAATTCACTTAATATTGTTTATGAAACTAAAAAAGCAACTGAAATATTAATGCTGGAAACCAAACTCTCTAGGAACACTGATATGTTTTAGGAAAAGTGTGTTGGTATTACAGGACATGGCCAATGAATTAGCATTGCAGTGGACATGCATGATGCAATACAGCAAGTCTTGCTGAGACTCCTATGCATCACTGAATGTTTGTTAGTGACTTAAGTTTTTGCTTTTTGTATAATCAGAAACCTATTATTGTTGTCACTTTATATGTCTGGTATAGTGTTTTCAAAGATATATCTTTCCTTATTCTTGAAACTTGTTTACATGTATACAATAGAGTATAATTATATCCATTCACATTTTCTTCTTCCAAATTACCCTATATTTTTCCTACATTTTGTTCTTCCCAAATTCATCTCCATCTTTGTTTTTAATAATTTATTAAGTCCAATCAGTTTTCTAGTTCTTCCCATACGTGCATCCTGGCCATTCACAGGATCATAAGAAACCTATTATTAGTATCACCTTTAAAGATGATTTATTCTCCCTTTCGTACTAGCCGCCAACTACCAGTTGTTCCACAGTAAGGGGTGGTACTAGGGAATCCCCTCCCTCATATAACCTATAACCCTTACCCTAGCACTAGCTCTAACAACGAAATTAGCCCATTTTTTTTTAAACTAATCTGTGTATTACCATATGATTGTGACTTACCAGTAATTTTTCCGGCACTTAACTTCTTTAGTGGCTACATGGCATCTCTCAGACTCAGTCTCCTTTCTCTCTGTATCTTTGTTTGGATTCCCTACCTGGCTCTATTCTGCCTGGTGTTTGGTTAAATCAGCTTTACTCATCAACCAATAAAAGCAACCCATATTTGCAGCAAACAGAAGGACATGCCACATCATCCAATAATTCTGCTAGGCATGGGTCCAACCTGCAGAGCAGAACTTCTATACAATCAGAAACTGACTGGTTATACAAATAACACTTTTGCAATGGTAGGCATGTTTCACCAGGCCAGTCATTATTCTTGCTTGCAGGGTTGACACATTGGTAAAATTGGTGATTACTATTCTCTTCTGATAGTGTGCATAGCACTTTGAGGCACTATGAAAGTTAGCAAGAGTCCAGGTGAGTTTTGATATTAACTTTCCATATTCTATGACTCAATTATATGATACCATAAATAAAAGTCTTACCATCAATTTCTAGAGGGTAACTCGAATCATTAATAATGCAATGGGAGGTCAGGGTAGATGATACAGTGAGAAGAGGGGAATGACTAACACTAAATGCATTTTGAGCTGAATACTATAGAAACTTCCTAATATGTATACAATAAAATATATAAGGAACTTAAATGGAGTAACCTTACAATGGGGTAAGAATAGTAGATAGCACAACATAACAAATAAAAACCCTAGTGCCAGGAGTGAGCTGAGCTACCCACTTTGGAGTTGTTGCCAGATGAGGTCTATAGACAATCAACATGTTAGACTATTGTCGGTTATCTTGGTTACTGTTGTAATTAAAAATCAAAAAATAAACCAAAAAAAAAATGTTTGAGAGAGAAAGACACCATGCATCAGATTTCAATCAGAGGGGTATTTCATTAGTGGAAAAATTATTGTAAAAAGGGAAAGGGGAGGTAGGAGATCGGCCTCCAGGAATAAGACTGAGAGGAGAGAGGAAAGAGAGACAGAGATAGAGATGGAGAAATGAACAGACAGAAAGAGGGAGAGAAAGAGAGAGTGAGCGATGGGAGGTGGGCAGGGCTCTCTTAAAAGGAAGCATAGGGAATAGGCTCTTAGTGGCAGCAGCTGAGGGTGTATCCTGTCAAAACTCTGAGGCAGGCCAGTACAAATGCCTAAATACTAACAGTTACCATCTTGAATTATGGTTTTAATCCTTCCTTTCTCCTAGTATCAGTAACAGACCCATGACTTTAGTTTATTGGGTTTTTTTTTTGTTTGTTTGTTTCTTAAAATGCATTGTTTTAAGCAAGCCAAACAAAATGGCACAAAGCACAACACAATAATAGTAGTAACAAAACCCAATAGGTAACAAATTGGTTCAATTTCTTGCAATTGTGATTTATTGATTTATCTTGGAAAAGTTCTTAGCAATATTGCTTGGATGTAGAATTATTTTAAACCATGAGCTTCCAGCAAATAATGTTTCATTTTGCTTGTTTTGGGAACAGAACATAAACTTCAAGTGACAACATTTATTCTAGAAAACAGTAGGAATGTTTTAAGATGATTGGCATATGAATCAGTCTCAAATATGTTATTTAGAAATAAGAATATTATTGCTTCCTGAAAATGGAAGGGAGTCTTGAAAGTTAAATGTAATTGTTATTTATTGTATTTGAAAGTATACAAAATAGGTACAAAGGATGTATAGGACAGCTCTTTGTTAGACACCCAGATAATGAACACATTGGTAACAAATCTGCATTTTGTTTTCTTCAACATTACACAGTGATATTGGGGTAGACTTTTTGATGATATTGTCACCTCCAGTTCACAACTTTATATCCTATACTTCTTGTCTCATATTGTGTATGTACTAAAGTTGACGTATGTCACACACTGTACACGATTCAGAGAAAGATTTTCACTGAGGGACAAACTTGAAGAAATATTTCTGTGAAAAGCAATTTGCTTGACTAGGCTTTGCTTATATTCCCAGTACAATTATTATAGATTACATGAGTTTCAAAACAAGCTTTAGTCTTTGCAACCCACTCTTTCCCTTTGTTTGATTCTCCTGTAAAGTCATAATCCTCTGTTTGTGCAGTGTCTGTTGCCATGGAGAGTAATGTGATGTTACAAATTTGCTATTATTTATGACTTCATTATAGGATAGATACCAATGAGAAATTAATCTCTGATTTCTTCACCAAATATTTGGTGAGTTATATGGGAACAGATGAGGAAAATTCAGTTTTCATTTATTAATTGGCAGGTGAAACTAATGTCACTAGTAACAATATCAATATTAAGGAAATAATTTCCAATATCAAAATAAATAATAAAATTGGAAGCAATAGAAAACATTTATGTTCTGTCCAAAAAATAATTTTTCTGAGAGACATAAACTCTACCTTGAGGAGCTGCATGTCAATGTCATTCTTTATGTTTCTCCTTGATTCTTCTGTGTTGACTTTCTTTGTTAAGAAAAGCTAAACAGCACTCTGGTGCATAAGCCCCTCACCCACTGAGATATTGAATTCTGATCTTTAATAAACCAACATTGATTTCCTTCACTGCTTCTGTTTGCTGAGCTAAGCCCCACTGGCATAGTTGAAAAGGCACACACACAATTTAATCAAATTGCTATTTTTTTCATTTGAGTTTTTTATTTATGCATAAAGCAGGTTCTAAGATTCCAGAATTTACTAATTTTTGTGTAGAATTATTCTTAGATCAGAAGTTTCAGAACACAGTAGTTTCACTCCTATGTATGCAAGCCAAATAAAATGGAATGGGCTTGTTTTTCTTGCAAATTCCATTCCTCTATTCACTAGGGGATTAAGTCTTGAAGGATCTAAAAACTGTAACCTTGAGAGCCTTAAGTTTCAGATCCCAAGGAGCCAGGCACTATCTTAAGCACAAAATAGACAATATTTAGCCAATACAACAGAGTGAGGAAACAGAAGATAGGGGCCAATGGTGAGCATAGAACTATTAAATCAGACATGTCTAGAACTGGTCTTATTTATTCCTTTTCTGTGTGATAATACATGCAATACTGCACAGGGTGAGATCTTCCCATTCCTAAATTTCACTTCTTCCTCCCATAGCTCAGTGATCACCCTAGTTCTCAGCCAGAAAGAAGGCAGTATGTGCCATAAATTCTTTCATGCCTATTTCTTTTAGCAATTTTTTTCTTTTCATGAACAGTAATACAGGGAGTCAACCTTGCAAGTTCATCCTAAATTCATCTACCATAGCTCTGAGTTACTCACCAGTGTTTGTTATAGGACTCATTAAAATAACTTGGAGGTGAATTTTTATCTTTGTTTCTTATGTTTGATTTTGTTTTATGCACAGCATTCCAACTCTCCATCAATTGTACTCATTTCATTTATTAATATACAGCTTATTTTTCATTTTCTTTGATATTATTTTCAGACTTGGATCCCTTGTATTTTACTGTTTTCCAGGAATGTGTATTTTGTTCCACTTATATCAAAGATATAAACAGCACTTACTAGATCGTAAATATTCAGTAAATGTTATTCAATTGAAGTTTCTGGTAAAGGAAAAATAAAGTATCCTATCAAAATGGTCTTTTTGAAACATATATAATGTTTTCTGAGATGAAATGTATTATAATATTGATTATATTAATACATTTCCCATTTGGAAAATATTATTTACTAAAATTGAAATGTAGATGTATATAATTACTGAATAACAAACTTTATTTCCTTTTGTTTCTTTCAAATGTTTTTTATCAATTTAACATACCATCCTCAGTCAGCCCTTCCTCCCCTCCTCCCCTTGCTGTATCCCCCCCCCAAACCACCACCATTGACTCCTTAGAAAGGGTAAGGATCTTATGGGGAGTCAAAATGTCAGCCGCTTTCAGTTGAGACAGGAACAAGCCCCACCCCTGCATTGAGATTGAGTACGTCATTCCACCATATGGAATTGTTTAGAAAATGTCAGCTCATGCACAAAGGATAGGTCCTGGTCCCACTGCCAAGATTCCCACAAACATAACAAGCTATACAACTATAGCCCACGTGCAAAGGACCTAGGTCAGTCCAATTGAAGTTCCCCAGCTGTATGTCTAGAGTCAGTGAGCTCCCATGAATTCATATCAGCTATCTCTGTGAGTCACTTTTCCCTGTCATGCTCTTGATATCCCTTGCTAATTTTATTTCTCCTTCCTCTCTGACTGGACTCCTTGAGTTCAGCCTGGTGCTTGACTGTGGCTCTCTGAATCTGCTTCCTATCAGTTACGGACGAAGACTCCATGATGATAATTAGGATAGTCAACAATCTGAGTACAAGGGAATGTCAGTTCAGGCACCCTCTCCACTATTGCTAGGAGTCTTAGTTGGGGTCATCCTTGTACATTCCTGGGAATTTCCCAAGCACCAGATTTCTCCCTAACCTTATAATGGCTCCATCTATCAAGATGTCACTTTCACTGCTCTCCCACTTCATTATTTCTCAACTCAATGATCCCATTACCTCATGATCTCATCACCCATACAGTTCCCTTTATCAACTCCCCTGCCCCAGTTTCACCAGATTTCTCTTTGTTACCTATGCTCTCTTGTGGCCTGGTTATCCTTTGCTTTACATCTAGTATGCACTTATTAGTAAGTACATGCCATGTTTCTTCTTCTGGATCTGGTTTACCCCACTGAAGATGGTATTTTTTTCTAATTCCATCCATTCCATTTGCTTTCATATTTCATTATGTCACTGTATGTTTGTTTGTTTTCAGTGAGTAATAGTCTGTTGTGTAAATATGTCATATTTTCTTTATCCATTCCTCCCTTTAGGGGTATCTAGGCTGTTTCATGAATAATGTTGCTGCAAACATAGTTGAGCAACTGCCCTTATGGTATGATTGAGCATTCTTTGGGTATACGGCCAAAAATAGTATTGCTGGGACTTGAGGTAGATTATTCCCAATTGTCTGAGAATTCACCATACTGATCTTCAAAGTGGTTGTACAAGGTTGCTCTCCCCAGCAGTTGAACTCCCATTACCCAGCATCTTCTGCAACATAAGCTGTCATCACTGGTTTTTATCTTAGCCATTCTGAAAGGTGTAAGATAGGGTCTCAGAATAATTTTGATTGAATTTCCCTGTTGTCAAAGAACGTTGAGGAATTCCTTAAATGTCTTTGGACAATTTGAGATTATTCTTTTGAGACTTCTTTATTTAGATCTCTCCTCAATTTTTTAAAAGTTGGATTGTTTGGTATTTTGATGTCTAGTTATTTTAGTTCTTATATACTCTAGATATCAGCACTCTGTTAAATGTGAGTTTGGTGACAATGTCCTTTCCCTTATAGAATTTCTAAGCTTCAGGATGATCCATTGTTGCTTTTGTTCCTGATCTACTGGTGTTATATTTATGAAGTGGCCTCCTGTGGCTGTGCATTCCATGCAACATTCCACTTTCTACTATATCAATTTTGGTATACCTGGATTTATATTGATGTCTTTGATGTACTTGGTCTTGAGTTTTGTGCATGGGAATAGATATGGATCTATTCGCAGTCTTCTGCATGTTGGCATTCAATGATTCCAACACCATTAGTTGAAGATACTTTCTTTTCACCATTGTATAGTTTGGCTTCTTTGTAAAAAATCAGGTGTCCATAGGTTCATGTTAGGGTCTCTACAATTTTATTCCATTGGTCCATGTGTCTTTTTTTATAGCAATACCAAGTTGTTTTTTCACTATAACTTTACAGTAGAGCTTGAAGTAAGGGATGGTAATGCCTCCAGAAGTTCTTTTATTGTACAGGATTGTTTTATCTATCCTGGTTGTTTGATTTTTTACATGAAGTTGAGTGTTGCTCTTTTGAAAAATTGTTTTGGGATTCTGATGGGGATTTCATTCAATCTGCAGATTGCTTTTGATAATATTGTCATTTATTTACAATGATCCTATATATCCAAGAATATGGGAGATCTTTCCATTTTATGTTGTCTTCTTCAAACTCTTCAAAGACACAAATTTCTTGTTATATAGGGTTTTCACTTATTTGGTTATAGTTACCCCAAAATATTTTATATTATATGTGGCTATTATTATATATGGTGATGTTTCTCTGATTTTTTCTTAGCCTGTTGATCATTTGTATATAGGAGGACTATTTTTTTTTTAATTAATCTTGTACCCATCCACATTACTTAAGGTGTCAGTCAACTATAGGAGTTCCCTGGTAGAAATTTGGGGACCAGTTATGTATAATATCATATCATCTGCAAATAGTGAAAGTTTGACTCCTTCCTTTCTGGTTTGTATTCCTTTGATCTCCTTTTATCTTCTCACTGCTCTATCTAGAATTTATAGTACTATTTTTGTAGATATGGAGAGTGTAGACAGACATGTCTTGTTCCTGATGTTAGTGGAATCATTTTGAATTTCTCTCCATTAAATTTGATGTTGTCTGTCAGCTTGCTGTACTTTGTCTTTATTATATTTAGGTGTGTTCTTTGTATCCCTACTTTCTCCAAGACCTTTCCATGAATGGGTGTTGGACTTTGTGAAATCTGTTTTCAGCATCTAATAAGATAATTATGTGGTTATTTTTACTTTCAGTTTGTTTATATGATGAATTATATTGACAGATTTTCATATGTTGAACCATCCTAGCATCTTTGTGATATAGCCTACTTCATGGTGGATGACTTTTTTTTTTTTTGATATATTCTTGGATTCAGTTTGGAAGAATTTTATTGAGCATTTTGGCATCAATGTTTATAAGGGAGTTTGGTTTGCATTTCTTTTTCTTTGTTGTATTTTTTGGGTGGCTTGGATTTCAGGGTAACTAAGCCTCATAAAAAGTGTTTGACAATCCTATAATGGCTCCTTCTTTTAAGTTCTCTCTGTCTCTCTCTCTCCCTCTCTTTTTTATGTCTTCTATTCCTCCTCTGACTCAGTCTTCCTAGTCAAATGAGCTTTCCTCTCCTCCCTTCTCTTTCTTCTAGTTCCCTCTCTACTCACTGCCTCCCCCATTCCGCATGTGCTCTGGAGAACTTGTCCCTTCTCCTTTCTGTGAGGGGCCTTAAATGAATCTCTTAGAATCCACCTTGTATCCTAGCTCCTCTGGCAGTGTGAATTATAGGCTGGTGATCCTTTGCGCTAGGTCTAAAATCCATATATGAGAGAGTACATACCATGTTCCTCTTTTTGTGACTGGGTTATCTCATTCAGGATGGTTAGAACGCCTAAGCAGTCTGAGGGATCTCAGACAATGGAACCAGGATGTATTTCTGGTGCATAAAAGGACCTTACATGCACATTCCGCCATGGAGGGATACCTCCTTAACTTGGAGACAGGAGAGAAGTCCTAGTCCCTACTTCAAATGACTTGACAGATTTAGAAGACCTCTCCTGGATGGCATCACCCTACATGTGGAGTCGGGGGGGGGGGGAAGGGAGGGGAGGGCAGTTGGGATACATGTGAGGGGGAGAGAGAGGGAAAGAGGGAGAGAGGACGGGAGAAAGGGAGGGAGGGAAAGGGAACTGGGATCGATATGTAAATAAATAAATAAATAAATAAAAGTGTTTCACAATGTTCCTCATTTTTTTTTTTTTTTTTTTTTTTTTTTTTTTTTTTGGAGTGGAACAATTTGAAGAATATTGAATTAGCTCTTCTTTGAAATTCTTTTAGATTCTAAGCTGATGCTCTCTAGCCCTGGGCATTGTTTGTTTGTTTGCTTGCTTGATTGCTTGCTTTTTTTGGTTGGGAGATTTCAATGACTGCTTCTATTTCCTTAGGGGTTACAGATCTATTTAAATTATTTATCGGGAATTGATTTAATTTTTGTATGTGGTACCTATCCAGAAAATTGTGCATTTCTTTTAGAATTTGAAATTTTGTGGTGTACAGCTGTTTTGAAGTTTGACCTCATGATTCTCTGGAGTTCCTCCATGATTGTTGTTATGTACCCATTTTCATTTCTGTTTTTTTTTTTTTTTTTCCTTTTAATTTGGATGCTTACTTTTGGTTATTTTGGTTATTTTGGATAGGGGTTTGTCTGTCTTTTTTATTTTTCCTCAAACAACCTACTCTTTGTTTTCATTGATTCTTTGTTATGTCCTCATTGTTTTTATTTTGTTGACTTAAGCCACCAATTTTAATATTTCCTGTGGTCTACTACTCCTGGGTAAGCTTGCTTCTTTTTGTTTTAGAGCTTTCAGGTATGCTGTCAGTTTCTCCAAATTTTTTATGTAGGCATTTATTGCTATGAACTTGACTTGTAGCATTGCTTTCATAGTGTCCCATAAGTTTAGGTATGTTATAAATTCATTTTCATTGAGATCTAGGAAGTCTTTACCTATTTATTTATTTATTTGTTGACTCAGTAGTGATTCTGTAGAGTAACATTCAGTTTATGTGAGTTTGTAGGCTTTCTATAATTTGTGTTGTTGAATTCCAAATTTACAACATGGCTTTCTGAAAAAAATACAGGGGTCTATTCTAATCTTTTTTTTTTTTTTTCTGTTGAGATTTGGATTGTCATTGACTATGTGGTCAATTATTAGAGAAGGTACATGAGGTGCTGATAAGGTATATTTTTTTGTGTTCCTGTTGAATGTTTTATACATATCAGTTAAGCCCATTTGAGGCATATCATCTGTTAGTTCTCTTATTTCTCTGTTGTTTTTCTCTCTGGTAGATCAGTCCATTGGTGAGTATAAGGTATTGGAGTATCCTACTATTAGTGAAGGGTGTTTGATATGCAATTTCAGCTTTAGTAATGTTTCTCTTATTATGTGGTTGACCTTTTATTTGTGGCATAAATATTTAGTACTGATCATTAAACTTGATGGAATTTTCCTGTGATGAACATGAAATATCCTTCTCCATCTCTTTTGATTAAGTTTAGTCCGAAACTTATTTTTTTAAGTATTATGGAAGCTATACCAGCTTGTTTCTTAGGTCCATTTGATTTAAAGTCTTTTCCCAGTCCTTTACTCTGAAGTAATATTTGTCTTTGAAGTTGAGGTATGTTTCTTGTGTGTAGCAGTAGGTCAGCTCCTGCATTCCTATCCAATCTATTAGCCTGTAACTTTTCAAGGGCAAATTGAATTCAATGATATTAAGGGATATTAATGACCAGTGACTGTTATTCCTGTTATTTTTTATTTTGTGTCAGTATGTGTGCTTGTTTTTCTTCTTTGGGATTTGCTAGTATGGAATTATCTATTGCTGGTGTTTTTGTGGGTGCAGTTAAATTCATTGGGTTGGTGATATTTATGCAAGTACATTCTGTATGACTGGATTTGTGTATAGATATTGTTTAAATCTGGTTTTGTCACAGAATATTTTGTTTTCTCTGTCTAGGGTGATTGAAAGTTTTTCTGTGTATAGTAGTCTGTGCTGGAATCTGTGATCTCTCTTGTCTCCATAATATCTAGGACCTTCTGGCTTTCAGTCTCCATTGAGAAGTCATGTGTTATTCTCATGGGTCTTCCTTTTTATATTACTAGACTTTTTTCCTTTATAGCTCTTAATATTCTTTATTCTGTATGTTTAGATTTTTTATTATAATGTGGTGAGAGAACTAATGGGAGATGTCATTCTGTAAATATGTTTCTCTTATTGGTTACTGAATAAAGCCCTGGTGGCCAAATGGGAAAGCAAGGAGAATTGTGTCAGAGGGAGGAGGAGATTCAACATGTAGGACTTGAGAGAACAGAGGTCCAGATCCTCTCTCCTGTAAGATAGACCATGTGGAAATACTTAGATTGATGGAAATGGGTTAGACACTGTATTTCATATAATTCTTATTGGCTATCTCTGTCTTAAATATTAACCCGTTTCCATTAACAGCTTTATATCCAATACAGCCTTTCTGTGTGTTATTTGGGGCTGGCACAGCTGTGGGACCAGGCCAGCGGGAAAACATTTTTGTAACAGGGAAATATTTTCATTTCTTTTGATCCGGTCTATTTTGTGTTCTACGAGGTTCCCTCTTTAGGTTGCACAAGTTTTCCTCTATGATTTTGTTGTTTTTGTTTCTGTGCCTTCTGTGCTGGTATTCTTCTCCCATTGTACTTAGGTTTAGTCTTTTCATGATGTCCCAGATTTCTTGAACATTTTGTGTTATGACTTTTTGGATTAATATTTTCTTTGACCAATGAATCCGTTTCCTCTATCATAGCTTCAATATAAGAGATTCTGTCAACTACCTCTTGTTGGATATGTTTGCATCTGTAGTTCCTGTTTGTTTACCCAAATTTATCATTTCCAGAATTCTTTCAGTTTGTGTTTTCTTTATTGCCTCTATTTCAATTTTAAACTTGTTTTAACCGTAAAATCTGATCTTAAATATTATATATGTATATATGTGTGTGTGTTTCATATATATGTGTATTATATGCATATAATTCTGAATAATACTGTATACTTTAATTTATTTTGAATCCCCCTTACTCCATTATTGCTGATTTCTAGATGGCCTGCAGTTTATTTCAAAGACAAAAATCTTGACAGACATGAGAATATAGGACAATAGAAAACTGCAGTCAGGGGACATTGAATAAGGTGAATGACCTCCCATTCAAAACAAGACAACAAGGACAGGGGAAAGCTAAAAGATCAACATAGATAAATGGAGCAAAAGAATGGACTCTCTTTGCAGGGTTATATTTAGCAGTTGGCTATTAAAGGGTATATAAACAGTAGAGTGGAGAATAAAAATTTTTTCATTTCTGAAGTGAAAAAAAAAACTATCATGACAAAACTGGGGCTATTAGTGGCAGAGCATTGACTCATCAATTGACCAGCCTAAAAAATAATATAGTTTTATTTGTTATTGATGTGGTGAGAAGAAACTGTCTCTACACTATATAGGCACTTTTTTTTGAACTTTTTTATTTTATTATTTTTTTTTATTTTACATGATGATCCCAGTTCCTTCTCCCTACTTCCCACCCACCCTTGCTTCCTCCCTTTTACCATCTCTCCCCTCTTATGTGTACTCTGACCAGCCTCCCATCTCCCTAGCACCATTCCACATGTAGGGCTATGCTGTCTAGGTGGGGTCATGTAAATCTGTCAAGTCATTTGAAGTAGGGACTAGGACTTCTCTCCTGTCTCTAGGTTGCTGCAAGATCCTTTTGTGCACCAGGAATACATCCTGGTTCCACTGTCTCAGGTCCCTTAGACTGCTCAGTCCTTCTGGCTGAGACCTATATTCAGGGGGTCCTGAGTCAGTCCCATCCTATATTCCCAGCTATCAGTCTGGGGGCCCGTTAGCTCCTGCATGTTCAGGTAAGCTGTCTCTGTGTTTCTGCAACCTGGTCTTCTACTATCCATCTGCATCTGGATTCTAGTTCAACTCAGTGTTTAGGTATGGGTGTTTGCTTCTGTTTCCAACAGGTAATAGATGAGGGCTCCATGATGGTGGATAAGTTAGTTTTTGATCTCACTATCCAGGAAGGGCATTTATGGTAGCGTTTCCACGGTGCTCAAATTGTTAGTTGGCAGCAGTCTTGTAGTTATCTAGACCTTTCTTTAAGTTCAGTTTTCGCTTCAAACCAATAATGACTCCCTCTTTTGTTCTGTCTGTCTGTTTTTTTCTCTCTCTCTCTTTCTCTTTCTCTCTCTTCTGTCTACTATTCCTACCCTGACTCAGTCTTCCTAGTCACACGTGCTTTCCTCTCCTCCCTTCTCTTTCTCCTAGTTTTCTCTCCATTCACTCCCCCCCACTTCCCAAAAGTACTCTGGGGGGGGACTTGTCCCTTCCATCTTTTGTGAGGGACCTTATATGGATCTCTTAGAATACGCCTTGTATCCTAGTTCCTCTGGTGGTGTGAATTGTAGGCTGGTGATATTTTTGCTCTAGGCCATAAATCCATATATGGGCAAGTACATACCATGTTCCTCTTTTTGTGATTGTGTTACCTCATTCAGGATGGTTTCTTCAAGTGCTATCCACTTGCCTGCAAATTTCAAGATTCCATTATTTTTTTCTTCAGACTAGTATTCCATGGTGTAGATGTGCCACATCTTCTTTATCCATTCCTCTGTTGAGAGACATCTAGGTTGCTATTACAAATAATGCTGCTATGAACATAGTTGAGCACATGTCTTTGTTGCATGGTTGTGGATCATTTGGGTAAATGCCTAAGAGTGGGATTGTCGGGTCCTGTAGGAAAGTAATTCCCATTTTTCTGAGGAACCGCCATACTGATCTCCAAAATGGCTGTACAAGTTGGCACTCCCATCAGCAGTAGAGGAGTGTTCCCATTTCTCCACATCCTCTCCATAAGTTGTCATTGGTGTTTCTAATTTTAGCCATTCTGACAAGAGTAAGATGGTATCTCAAAGTTGTTTTGATTGCATTTTCCTGATAGCTAAGGATGTGGAGCATTTTCTTAAGTATCTTACAGCCTTTTTGATTTCCTCTATTAAGAATTATTTCTTCAGTTCTGTACCCAATTTTTCATAGGGTTATTTGGTGTTTTGTTGTCTAGCTTCTTGAGTTTTTTGTATATTTTGGAGATCAGCCCTTTGTCTTTTCCCAGTCTGTGGGCTGCCATTTGTTCTTTCAATCCCCATTAAAATCCCAGCAAAATTCCCCACTGACCTTGAAAAGATAATAATCAACTTTATATGGAAAAACAAAAGACCCAGGGTAGCCAAAACAACCCTATAAAATAAAAGAACTTCAGGAGGCATCACCATCCCTGACTTTAAGCTTTACTACAGAGCTATACTTCTGAAATCAGACTGGTATTGGCACAAAAATAGACATGTAGACCAATGAATCAAATTGAAAATCCTGATATAAACCCACAGACCTATGAACACCTGATTTTTGACAAAACAGCTAAAAATATTCAGTGGGTGGAGGAAAGCACAATTGGATAAGGGTGTGTGGAAGACTGCAGATAGACCCATGTCTATCACCATGCACAAAATTCAACTCCAAATGGATCAAAGACCTCACCATAAATCCAGCCACACTGAACAGCTTAGAAGAGAAAGTGGGAGGTACCCTTGAACAAATTGGTATAGGAGATTGCTTCGTGAACATACCTCCATTAGTACAGACACTGAGATCAACAATTAATAAATGGGACCTCCTCAAACTTAGAATCTTCTGTAAGGCAAAGGACACAGTCGACAAGACCAAACAGACTATATAGTCACTTTTTACCATATTAGTGAACTAAGGGGCTTTACGGATACTGGATAGTCAATGGAAAGGCACGAGCAGCAACATTTTGAAGAAGTTACACACAACAGTCCATTAGATAAAAAAGTTATCCCAGGAATATCATAGGATTTCAATTGTAATTACCATACAAAACAGTTACAAAGAGACAATAAAAAAGATTGCTTAGGATCATATTATAAATATGGTAGACAGCTACAATATGTCCCCTGTGTCAAGGTCATATCTAATAAAGAAACAAAACTGAACTATTTATTTTTATTGAAAATATATTTTCTCATATAACATATAGTTTCTCTTGGTCCACTCCTCCTAGCTGCTTCCAATTCTCATTTTCTCTAGATCCACACCAGTGTTACCTTTTCAAAAATGAGCAGAGCTCTATAAGATGACAACCAAACATCACAAAACAAGTATAATTAGACAAGCAAAAAACCCTTATATCAAATCTGGGCAAAGTAACCCAAACGTAGTAATAGAACCCCAAGAGCAGGCAAACAAAGATCAAAGTAAACCAAGTAGCGTTGTGCGAAATCCCATAAAAAGGCCAAGCTAATAGCTATGATGTATACAGACCTTTGCATGCCCCTGCTTACTATTTCAGTCTGTATGACCCCATATGAGTCCTACTTAGTTGATTTGGTATACCATGTTCTCCTATGTGCTCCATGACCCCCTCTTCCTTTGCTTACCTTATTTCCAAAGGGAGGAACTTGATGGAGACCTACAATTTAGACTCTCTCTGCACTTTGGCTATGAGTCCCTGTATCCACACCAACCTGCTGCTGGAGGAAGGCTCTGTCATGGTGGAACAGGAACTAATCTGTGAATATAGGAGAATATCACTAGGAATAATTTTCTCATTCTTTCTTTTTTCTTCACTCCCTCCCTCTCTCCTTTTCTGCCTCTCTAGTAAGACACCCCTATCTCAGTTATAAGCTATTGGACAAGCATTTATTACTGGATTCTAATTATTTATGTGAAAAAGGGGTGAAAGTGAGCAATATTATCATCTTATTTGAAGAGAAGATTGGGAGGTGAGACAACACTATTCCCCTCCATAAATAGCAGCAGTCAATTTGATTTTGGCACTGAAATAAGAAATTGCCTTTAGAATTTGCCCGTTGTATAAACTGAAGTGTACATTTTCCTCCTGCACCCTTAGTGCTTCCAGAGAGGAAAGAAATACCCCATCTTCCAGGGACTAGGAAGAATAATATATCATTTACTGTATTGGCAATCATTGGTTTCAGTATTTTATAGCACTTTGGGGCTATAAAGGATCCTTGATCTTAATTTCAAGCCCATGTGGGATTCAATCCATGTTTTGTGACTTCAATTCTTTTATTAGACTACAATAGAAATCCAAGCTTTATTTTTGTGAATAAAATTGGAATTATTTTCAAATAACTTTCAAAGATATTGTAACAACAGATTTATTGTGATATATTTTTATATATGTTAAAGGCATTCATTAAAAGCACATAATCAAGTGTTTGTAGTGATTTATAGTTAACAGCCATTATTATAGCAATCCCAAAACTTATAACACAAAAATTACTAACTTGGTTAGATTTTTGATGAGGAACCTATACCTGTCTTGGTGCTAAAGACTCTTCCTATTGAGTGAAACTGCTGGAGGCATTTTCTTCTTGTGTAAAGGGCTAGTCACAGGGGAGCATGCTGAACTGTGCATGAACAATTTTAAGCTTGCTTTCTTTCTTTGAGATATGGCTTAATGTAACTCAAACTTTCCTTAAACCCACTATGCAGTGGGTAATGACCTTGAGCTCCTCATCCTCTTGTGTCTATTTCCCAAGTGCTGAGATTAGAAGCACATATTACCAGTGCTAGTTTATTTAGTGCTGGTGATAAAATCCAAGCACTCACAATGCTAAGAAAGAATTCTCTGAACTAAGCTACATTCTCAACCCAATTTAAGCAGTGATTCATGCCACATTCCTTAATAGTGCCTACCATGGTCAATTGACATGGTCAATATGTTAGATATGGACTGGAAATTCCTTCCACTCTTGTTAGGCTGTGAACCATGTTTGACAGTACAAGGCCAGTGTAGGAGAGAAAACAGAGAAATCAGAAACTAATCAAACATACTTGCAGAGTTGTTTTCATTACAAAGGGAATAGAAACATTCCTTTCTTTGACTGAGCTTTTCTCAGTTTTTTTTTTCCTTTTCACCTGGAGATTTGAAGGGTGCTGAAGCCTATCACAAGTGACCCTGATCCAAAACATATACTTACTAAGCTGCTGAATTGGGATGTTGTTGATGTATTTGTCAGAAAACATTTATCTAAGCTAGAGAGTCATGTCCTCTTTCAGTCAAACTACTCACCAGAATTACAGCTACAGCCTCTGTCTTCCATTGCTCTGGTACATCTTTAATAGTCTCCATAGAAATCAGCCAATTCCAGGGTATCGACCAGTACAGATCCTATTTAACTTAGGTGGGCAATCAAACTCCCCACTTAAGGTGATATGATGTCTACAAGTCTGCATAAAGAATGACAAAATAACTATCACAGAGGAAGAAATATGAAGCTGTATCTCTATTTGCCTGCAATGTTGGCAGCATCTTTCAGGTCATCTTTACTGTTACCTGGAATGCATTTACCTTAGTTGTTTTTAGTTTACTACTGCAATAACTTTTCCTATCCATTGCATCTCTTCCAATAAGATAGGCAGTTACAGTAATAGCATTGGAATGAAGCTCAGCTCTAGGCAGAAAAGGTTAAACATATTTTAAAATACAAAGTTGATTAATTTTTTAATAGCTCACATAGTCTTGGAACCATGATGCCTGTGTGCCCAGCCCAGCTATTCTCTTAACAAAAGAGACTCATTTGGTATGCAAGCTTCTCATTTGTCAGAGGAGAGATTTCCCTGTCTCCTCAGCAACACACTGCATAATTGAAGGTGACTCTGTACAGGAAGGTTCACCTTCCATTAGCATGTTTTCTTTGGTAAGCACTCTCTTGCAAGTGCTGTAGTGTAAACATGAGTGCCTACGAATATGAACATTTATTAAATAGTGCTGATGAATATTTCAATACCTCTGGGAGAGCAATTCACAGCTCAATCATTCAGGCTGTTTTAAGTGCAACACAGGACAATTCCACTACATCTTCCATTAATATTTAATTGCCCATTTTATTCTGTTTACCTTTTTTGGTTAATATATAATTTAAAACCCTTCTACTAAAAAGGGGGAAAGAACAGCTGTTCATCTGCTTTTAACAAATCTCTGGTGAGAGCTTTTACCTAATTTAAAATTCATTGCACAGAGCTTATTTTTTTTTAATTTAATATCAGTAACACAAAACCTCAGGTATGAAAAGCAAAACTTGGAAGTGACTCTCATGCAAAAAGCATAGCTGTAACTTGGGTTTGATTCCATTTCAGGTCCTGAGTGGCAGGCATTGACAGAAAGCATCTGAATCACCAATCATTGTACCAAGTGTCACACTCTCATGAAACAGAACACCATAACTCGGACTGACATATTTTGACAACATGTCGGAAAGTTATTATGTACCCTGCAGAAAGTGAGTCCTGTCATCCTAGCAATGCAGATTTTACTGACAGGATAAAAGACATCTCTGCTTGCTAAAACACAAAGAAGTCAAATATGTGCATGGCCTCCAGAAGGCAGGTGGTCTCTGGAGTACTGACTTTCACTCCTCCTTGTGCTGACCTACCTCTTATCTTCCCCTTGTCTCAGTCAATTCAGTTATGTTTGTCATGCATATTTTTCAGTGGCAGGAATACTGAAATCCGGGTCATTTCTAGGAAGACCTCCAAGTCCCTGAAACCCACTGCAAAGTCATCCGAAAGATTATGGCCCTATGTTTTAGTTCTAGATCACAAGGGCTCTGTGGTTTCAGAACAGTGAGCTAGATTAAACTCTATTTTCTCTGACTCAACTTTATCAATACATTGCATTTCTCCTTGCACATCCAAGCCAACTACAATAACTTCCCAACTATATCACTACTTCAATTGTTCTTAAGTTATTGATTTCTTCTCCAGATTTACTAGATCCTGGTACCTTGTCATTATTTCTTTCAATATTCTGATGTCATTGATTTCCCTTTCCATATCTGAATTCATTGATGGACGTTATTAGATGATCTTCCTTCTACTCATTCATCTGTTTATTCATGGGTGCCTACTGAGAATCTTTGGGGGATATTGTTCAATATGCTATACTAAGAGAAGAGGAGAGAACAGAGGATAAGGAAAAGGATGAAGAAGAGGATGGAAAAGCATAGGGGAGAGCACTTTCAAAGATGAAAGTGGAATATCACTTGATCTTGATTTTGACTGATAGACCAAGTAGACACAATGGTATGCTATGTTGTTGAATCTCTAGGGGATGTTCAGAATGCCCCCCCTCAATTTTCAGCATGAAAAGAAACAAATAATGTGATTCTTTGCAACATATAATTTGAAGTCTTTCTGTGAAAAGAGGGGGAAATGTTATTAACAGTATAACTTGGGAGCAAAATGCATGCTAGTTCTGGTTCTCTTTTTTAAAAAAATACAGTATATTGTCATTAATGTTTACCCTCTCCCCAACTCTTCCCAGATCCCTCCCACTTCCCTACATATCAAATTTCATGTGCCTTTTATCCTCTCATTAGAAGCAAAAAGGCATCTTGAAATGATAATAAATAAAATAGGATAAAATATAAAGAAACCAGAGTAGGGAAAAATACCAGAAAAAAAAAAATAAAACAGCAAAGAGAAAGCACAAAAACCACATACAGACACCATGATACATGTATTCACACACACACACACACACACACACACACACACACACACAGAGACACACACACACACTCCCCATGAAAACAAAATTACAAAATATAGTATATATGCAGTCTATTTGTAAGATAAAAACTTACCATGGTAACTCAGACAAAGCATTATGGGAAATACACACACATACATACACACACACACACACACACACTCACACTCACACACACACCAACAAAGCAATATAAAAACAAACAAATGAACAAAACAACAAAACCCTCAAAAAACATCCATTGAGTTCATTTTGAGTTGGTGATTCACTGCTGATCATGGGGCTTTGCCTTGAATATTGTTTGTACACTCAGTGAGATTCCATTTGAAAAACTTAATTTATCCTTTTTGAGCAGCTTCTGGATTAGGAATGGGGGTTTCTGTGTGTTTCCCCTTCCTGCTCTGTTGCCTCATCTGATTTGGAGCTATATAGACCCTATGCATGCTGCCACATTCTCTGTAAGTCTATGTCCCTCAGTCCTGAAAAATATTGTTTCTTTCGTGTCTTCAATCCTTACTGCCTCTTATAAACCTTCTGCCTCCTGTCTCATAGGGTTTCGTGACCTGAAGGAAGAATTTTGTTGGAGACATCCCATTTTGAACTGATTATTCCAAAATTTCTTACTTTTTTATATATTGTACAGTTGTATGTCTCTATATTTGTCCGCATAAACTATAGGAAAAAGCTTCTCTGATGATGGCCAAGCAAGGCACTGATGCATGACTGTAGAAGAATGTTATTAGTAGTCATTTTATGGCTATATTACTTTAGTAAAACAATAGTATTTGTTTTCCCTCTAGGTCTATAGCCAATAAAATCTCAGGTTCTTGTGTACCTGATCAGCTTTTTGGATAGGAGTGGGCCTTAAATCCAATCAGATAGTGGTTGGTTAATCTTGTGATTTTTGTGTTAATATTATACCAGTGTATCTTGCATATAGGTCACTATTGTAGATGAAAGGATTTGTAACTGGGTTGGTATTTGCTTAGCTCCTCTGGTAGTGTGCAGAGTACCTTCCAGTTCCTTGAACATTATTCAATGGGGTGGAAGCTCAAGGTAGGCACAAGCTTAACTTTTCTTTATTAAGTGAATGATATAGGTGTTGTGTTCAGTTATAGGGTCTTAACATCAATTTGTGGAGAGCAATCAATATCCTTCGCAAGAGTATGAGTTGTCTGGACTTTCCATTGGGCCCCTTTAACCAACAAATTAATTAGATAAAACTCATTCCCATGACTGGATTTTTCATTTCATGAGATGTCTAGATGGGGCTTTGTATCCCTCATTAGTTGATGATTCCATTTAGAATTATTTCATATATTTATATTTTAAGAAGCTTATATTATACTAATTTCCCATTCAACCCCTCAAATAGACTTTCCTTTAAGTTTCCTTTACTATATTATCTCTTGTATCCAACTTTTTCTTCACTCCCCCAATTAATCCACTCATTACAGCCCTATTCATAGATATCTATTTTATTTCTCATTTTTATGGATGATCACTTCATTCTCTTATGTTATAAATAACCCCTGTGATTAATGAATTGTATCCTTTAAAAAAGAAAAGCTAATATCTATATGTAAGCACATACTTAGAAACATTGTCTTTTGAGCCCTTGGTTATTTAATTTGACATGATTTTTTTTTCTAGATGCATCTATTTGCTAAAGTATTGGGTAATATTCTGTTACATAATCCATTCCTTACTAATGGACATCTAAGTTGTTGCCTATTTATGGCTGTTATGGATAGAGAGATAATGAAAATTGTTGAGCAAATATCTGTGTATTAGGATATTGAGTTCTTTGGGTATATATCTAAGAGAAGTACAACTGTATTGTGAAATAGATCAATTTCCATCTGTCTACAAAATTCTTTCCCATTCTGTAGCCTGCAACTGTGTCCGTATAATAGTGTTCTTTGTCATAGAAGTCTTTCAGTTATATGTAGTCCTATTTATTAATGATGGTTACTAGTGCCTATGCTATAGATCTGCTGTTCAGAATGTCCTTTTTTTGTGCCGAAGAATTCAAGACTATGCTGCACTTTTACTTCTATCAGAATTAGTGTGTTTGCCCTGGTTTTGATGTCTTTGATCAATTTGGAGTTGAGTTTTTTGCAGGGTGATAAATCTGGACCTACATATGTTCATCTCCATGTGGCCTTCACCTTTACCATCACTGTTTATTCAAACTGCTTTATTTATTTCATTATATGTTTTTGGATTCTTTATAAAATTAAAATCAGGTGTCTTTAAGTATATTGACATAAATATAGGTTTTTAATTTGATTCCATTGGTCAACATATCTGTTTTTATTCTAATACCATCGTGTTTTAATTACTATATTTTGTGAGTACAATTTGAGATCAGGGATGCTGAAACCTCTAGTAATTCTTTTATTATTCAAGAATTTAAGATTGTTTTAAATATCCTTCTCTGTATCTTCTATACTATATGTCCCTCTCACTCTTTCCCTCCCACCCTCCCTCCCTCTCCCCATTTCTGAGTATGTTTCCAAGGTGAAAATTATCCTGTAATTCTGTAAAGAATTGTGTTGGAATTTTGAGGAGGATTATATTAAGTCTGTGGATTGATTTAAGTAGAATGGCCATTTTCACTATATCAGTCCTTCTAATCTATGCACATGGGTGACCATTCCATCCTTGGGTAGTTTATTTACTTTCTTTTTGTCTTAACGTTTTAATTATATAAACATTCATTGGTTTTGTTAGGGTTAACCCAAGATATTTTAATTCTTTTGAGGCTATTGTAAAAACAAATATTGTTTCCTAATATAACTCATAGTCAATTTGCCATGTTTATATATGATGGCTATGGAATTTTGCCAGATAAAGTTTTATCCTACTAATTTGATGATCGTTTTCTTGTAGAGTTTTTGTTGTCACTTCTATATAAAAATCATATTATCTGAAAGTAAAGATGCTTTGACTTCTTGCTTTCCTATTTTTATGCTCTTGATCTTTTTTAGTAGTCTTTCTGCTAATCTACAACTTCAAATATGGAACAGATATGTAGAGAATGGACAACCTTGTACCAGGCTTTATATTTTAGGCCACCCACCAACTCTAAAACTATGACACAGAGACTTAATATTAGTTTTGAATGCTTAGCCTAGTTTAGGCAAGTTAATGTCTAGCCATTTAATGTCAATTAACCTGTTTCTATTTATCTACCCTTTGCCTTGGGACTTATATCCTTTTTACTTAATATTGTATATCTTGCTTTCACTACTTCTCCATGTCTGTCTGTTTCTCTGTCAGCTTCCTGCCTTCTGACCCTTGTTGTCTCCCTTACTCTCTCCTCTCCATTCCTCTCCTTTTCTCTCCTCTTCCCTTCTGTCATTCTTTGCTCTCCTTGAGCCTAGATTCCCTAATTATTCTCTCTGCCTGCTATCCTTGTATACCCCTAGTTATTGACCATTAAGCTTTTTCTTAGATGAATCAGGTGCCTTTGGCAAGCAAGGTAAAACAGATGTAAAACACCCTTACATAATTAAACACACATCTTTATATCACTATACAAATGCAGCATTAACAAAGGTAACACATTTTTGTCCAATGAAAATAATGTTACACTCACCCCTTTTGATTGAAATGGAAAGGTTTTAACTTCAACACAGTAAAATTATATACAATAAGAACAACTATCAAGTAAAGATTAAATTTATAATATCCAGTCAATTTGTATTGAGAAAATAATCCATTATTTATCTTCTCTTGGTGGGTCCAAAGCTATGTATCTAATTTAGCTACTATCATGACTAAGTAAAACAACTACATCTAGTAGTCTTCAACTCCACTAAACACTCCAGAATGATATTATATTATGTGAGTAAATAGGAAGTGTACTGGAAGCCAAATGCAAATCTGTCTCTTTAGACAATTACCCCAGTTCCTTCTACAAAGCTTGGATATCCAGTATTCAGCCTACAGTCCTAGCATATTTGTCAAACTCTTCTAATAAGCAGGAATTTTGAAGGACTTTCCAGCCTAGTTTTGGCAAAGTTCAACAGGCATTTTTCTGTGTCTCCTACTTGTGCAATTTGTACTGCACAGCAGTCAAGGCAAAGAGCAGTTTCTTTGTCTAGTGGATAACTTTTGACATGATGAAATCAAACTGCACATGGAGTTTCTTTGATACCCATTATCATCTCTCCAATAAATTGGTCCTACCAGACGTCATAAAAAAGCCTTAGATTATTAAACATTTTAAATGCCATATCCTGTACATCTTTGAAGTGTTTGAGGATTACCTATTTATCTGAAATGTATCTGTTCAACCTTGAAAAGACACATGATATGAGTGTAAGTTGGATTATCGTAGATAACTAACTGCCAAACTACATTTCTCAATTGTATGTTATATTTTCAAATGGTTGTGTAAGTAGAATTGTCCAAACGACAGTAGAAACATGCATATAGTATAACAAAATAATTTTAAATTTGTATCAATACACAAAAATCCATACCAACGTAAAATATTTGAGGTTAATAGATGTCTTTTTATCCTGTATTTCTATACCCCCTAAATTATTAAAAGCATACATAACCCATTATTTAAACAAAAAACAATCACACCAATTCTTAGAAATATAAAATATGGGTCTTGGCTTCTGTAGGTTGTTTCCTGTTTTTTTTTTTTGGGGGGGGGTGAAGACATCTTTGGGGAAACTAAGAAAATTGAAATAATTGTTAAGTCTTCAGAAAACTAGCCATGGAATTTGTTGTCAAGTCTCTGTGTAATGAGAAAGTGCAAGACTTATCTGCAGTCTGGATAAACTAGTCTTTCAGGCTGGAACACCTCAACTAGCATCCTTGAACCAGGTTTGGAAGCATAACTCTGAGGAAATTTCAACAGAGGCCCCGAGACTCTGCATCACCTGTTTTAATTGGTGTCTGATCCCCTTGCTCTGAAATCACACAAACTTTCAAAGGTAACATGCAGATCTGCATTAACAAAAATATGGTCTTTGTATTGTATGCAAGCCAATCAAAGATAACTTTTGCTTTATGTTTGAATACATAAAATATACGTTCACCAGACTTGTAGTCATTCCTAGATTATTTCTTTATGTCTATAACCAGGATTTTCAGGGGTCTTCCCCAATCAAACCTGATTACCATTAACCTTGACCAAATCCTCACCCTTTCATTTCCTGTGGAAACAAAAGCACAGCCTCTTCCCCAAAGCAATACACTTTTCATTTACATTTTAAAGATAAGCCATTCCTAAAGTATCTAGCCTCATTTAATTCAGCAGTCCCTTTCACAGTCCCATATCTACTAACAGATGCCTTTTGCTCATCAGTATTTAAAAATTTCAAGGACAACACAACACCTTACAGATCCAGATTCCCAGTAACTACATGGCTTACTTTTATTATTTATAAACTATTTCCTTTTTTCTATGACTGTTTATTCCAATTTATTTTCTTTATTTACCTAGGCACAGTCTAACCTGTTTATTGTTTGTTTTTCCCCTTCTAAACCTGCTTTGCTTTGTATCTCTAGCCTGTTTGGTCTGCATGAACAAATTCTTAACCTGCTAAGTTACAGTTGAGTCATCTACTGCAGCTTTGATTGATGGCTTGCTCCATGTGCTCGCTGTGTCTGTGAGAGCCCAGCCTTAAACTAGTGAGTATGGTCAAAACTGTGAACATGAACTGCATTCAAGCCCCCAGGTCTGGAAGGCTTGTGTTTTTACTTGGATTTTTGTTTCTACATAGTGTGTAAAGGGCTGATTAAGTGTTCTGATGTATGGCTGAGCTACTTAAAAGAGCCATATCCTTTTGTTACTTTTTCTTTTTACTTTTTCAGCACCTATGTAGAAATTCAGGTATTACTTTGGGAGCCAAAATATAATTGGCTTTTTCTCATTTGGTACCATCACCCAAATCAGAAATTCGGGTATCACTTTGGGTGCCAAAATATAATTGGCTTTTTCTCATTTGGTACCATCATCCAAATCCAAAATAAAAACACAGGGTCTTCTTATTGTTACAAATGTCTGGACTCAGTTTAGGCCTCAATTTAGCCAGCTTTCCTAAATTAACTTAAATGTTCTTGTAACCTTTTATGATTTGCTTTGGGAATTTTTACCTTTATTTTTCTCTTTCTGTATGTCTTACTTTCCTGGTTTCTTTGTGTCTGGCTAGCTGGCTGGCTGTGTTGCATAACAGCTGGCCCTTTGTGCCATAGCTGTCATTCCTCCTGTCATTCTAGTCTCTCTTTGAGCCTAGATACTTCCTCTTATTTATTCCCTGTGCCTGCTCACCTTGGCTATTCCTCTTCTGCCTAGCTATTTACCATTTAGCTCTTTAGCAGGTGAATCAGGTGCCTTAGGCAGGCAAAGTGAAACAGATGCAACGTATATTTACATAATGAAATACATACCCTTAGATCATTAAACAAATGGAGCATAAAAAATGTAACACACCTTTATACACTCAAAGTAATATTCTGCATCATAACACATCTTTGCCCTGTTAAAAAATATTTCACAACACAATCTTGAGTTATTCCTAATTTTTATGAAAATGACTTTTGTTCTTTCCATTTAGATTTGATGTATTCTGTAAGTCACTGCAGTACATCTCCAGTCTCACCTGGACTCTTTTCATGAAAGGATGTTGCATTTTTATGAAATATTTTTCAACATCTAATGAGATAATCATGTGGCTTTTTTCTTTCAGTTTGTTTATTTGGTGTTTCAAATGTACTGATTTATATATGTTGACCAATTCCTGATTCTTTGAAATGAAGCCTACTTGATTATATATTTTATGTCTTCTACATATTTGAAAGTATTTGATTAAGATATTTTATGTCTATATTAAGGCAAATTAGTCTATAATTCCCTTTCTTTGTTAGGTCTTTATTTGTTTTAGATATCTGAGTAATTTTGGCTTTGAAAAATATTATGCAATGTTTCTTTTATTTTCTTATAGATAATAATTTGGGACGTATTGGTGTTAATTCTAAACTGAAAGTCTTGTAAAATTCTGTGCTAAATCCATGTGGCCCTATACTTGCTTTATTTGGAAGACTTTTACTTATTGCTTCTATGTGTTTAGAGGCCATAGGTCTTTTTGAATTGCTTGTCTGATCTTTATTCAACTTTGCTAGTAGTTATATATAAAGAAACAGATCCATATCCCCTAGATTTTTCCAATTTGGCAGAATACTCTGGCTAAAGTATGGTTTTATGATTCTCTGGATTTTCTAAAGATGTGTTATGTTTCTCCTCTTTTCATTTCTAATTTTATTAATTTGGATCATCTCTCCCCATATTTTTTCTAAGTATTGACTTACTCAAAGAATAATACCATGTCATTGATTCTTTATTTGTTTCCATTTTATTTATTTTTCAGCCTTAAGTTTGATTATTTCTTGACTTATGCTCCTGGTGGATATGATTTCTTGCTTTAGTTCTAGGGCTTACTAGTGAGCTGTTAATTTTCTAGTATGGGATCTCTCCAAATTTTGATGTAGACACTGAGTGCTATGAACTTGCCTATTACAACTACCTTTGTTGTTTCTCTTATGCTTGAGAATATTTTATTTCTGTTTTTATCATATTTTTAAAAAGATTTTCTTCTTTCAGTTTCACCTGTTGTCATTGATAGTCACCTTTAATTCATGATGATCACATAGGCTGCAGGCGTTTATTAAAATTGCATCACTTCTCTTGATATTTCCTTTGTGTTCCAGTATGTGATCAATTATAGAGAATGTTACATGAGCTTCTGGGAAGAAGGGAGGTTCTTTTATGTTTAGTGGAAATGTTCTGTAAATAACTGATAGGTTGTTTTTGTTCATGATGTCATTTATCTTCAGTATTTCTCCATTTAGTATTTCTCTGGATAACCTATCCATTGGCAAGAGTGAGGTATTAAAGTTACCCACTATCACTGAGTGAGGATTTTACCTGTAACAGTATGTAGATTTGATTTTAACTGTTGTAGTGTTTCTTTTATGAAATTGGATGCCATTGTGTTTGGTGAATAAATGCTTATATATTGCAATACCCTATTGATTGATTTTTTCCCTTTGATGAGTATATTGTGCCATTCCTTATCTTTTCCTATTAATTTGGTAATATTATACTTTTTCAGATGACATGTCTACACTCATTTGATTTTAGGGTACATTTGCTTAGAATATATTCCTCCATCACTTTTTAAAATTCTGAGGTGATGTCTATCCTTGATGACAGGAAATGCTTCTTGGATGTAGCAGAAAGATTGATACTATTTTTAACCCAATCTGTTAATCTGCATCTTTTTTAATCAGGTAATTGAGGGAAAATATTAAGACTAGGTATGGCCTAGAACATCTGTATTGATGTTTCTATTAATATCACTTTCTTCCTATGGTCCAGTTATGGAAACACAGTTGTTTACACCATTTTCTTATCCCAGACACAATTTAATATCATACCTGACAGTGTGGACTTAGTTCAATTTTTTTTTGTCAGATTCTAAGTTCAGCAGCTGGATCATATCCTTCAGAAATTGAGTTTAGTCAATAGTGGCCTACAAGTAAAATGAGAAGCAAATGGTGACAGAAGAATTTATATGTGGTTTAAATACTTTGAAGAAGAGATTACAAATTGTTTTTTTTAACCAATTAAATTTTTATTTATTTATTTTATATAACCAAGTCCATTTAAATGAAACATTTATAGATAATATTTGGGAATTTGGGCGTCATTCTTTCCAAACTACTTCCTGCTGGTAAGGGGTGCTGTCATGGGGGATTCTAAGAAGTTGCAGAAATCCTGGCTGTAGTCTGTAAGGCTGCTTTGTCCAGCTGTTTTGAATGTCGGATCACCTGATACTCTGTTTCAGGCGGTCTGGCTTGATCAAACCACATTAGTCTGGAAGGAATCCACAGCTTTTCATTTTCTGTGGAAACACAAATAGAAATCCTTTTTCCCAGTAACTTGTCCTTGAACTTAAATTTTGGAGTCAAAGCGTTTTTTAATTTAATTTATTATTTTACATGTCGACAATTTTGGATTGATTTGTTTTTCATCGCAAATCGTTGATGTATTTCTGTGTAATGTACTAATTTCATTGGAAAAGCTAATGTTGTAACACAGCCGTAAACAGCTCAAATTTGTGGTTACAAAATGATATTCAACCAATTTCTCCAATTATCATCTATGTTAATTCAAATACAGAAGTGAGGTATATTGATGAGGAGACCTACTCTATCATCCTACTTTTCTCCAAGAGATAGATTTAAATTTCTATTCATGGGATTGTTTCAAATGTGTTCAAAATATGCTTGGCAAGATTTTGAGCAATGGTCTACAAAAACAAACCTTAACTGTAAATATGTTCTATATATACACTTTACTGGAAGAAAAATTAATGCAAAACTTTGAGTTTTATGTAACCAAACCCATGCAAGAAAAGAAACTGAGACTAGTGGTCAAATATTCCTTCCCCTCCTCTTCTCCCTGCACTTCATATGGAGTAATCAGTGGCCTAGGAAATGAGTGCTGAGACTATATTAGTGTTAAAAATGGTTCAATAATGATTCAAGATTTACTTCAATTTGCACAGCTGATATGCAATTTTTAGTGATAACCAAATACTGAAAAGTTTCTCAAAGTCAGAAATCTATACTGATAGATGATTTATAAAAAGAACAATGAGACAGAGTGATTTTACTTTTGTTATAATGACCTTATATATGAAGGTTGGAATTTGTAAACTATGCTTGAGGAGCCTCAAATCATGAGTCTGTGCCTTGTGACATCTCGACTTCAGTTATTCACAGAACAGCTGTAGTCTAGAAAGTGGAATAAGTGGAATGGTCCCTGAGCTCAGTGAAGTTTCATGGGTCTCTCTACGATCTGGTGAAGTTTGTTCTCTTCACCATATGATTCTTATTGACTTTAAACTTTATACAGTTAGCCTATTCAAATCAGAATGATCTGAAGAGCTGGTTCAGTGGCCAATAGTGCTTTCTGAGCACTGTGTGACAAGCTCAGCCCTTCACACACACTTGCAAACACAGCTTCAAGTGGAACAGAGGCAAAAAAATTGTTGAAGCATTCTGGCTTCCAGAACACTCAAGAAAACACGAGCCCAAGGTTGATGAAAAGTTCTTGCCATACACACACACTTAAAGGATCAAGTTGATAGAGGAGATATCTAATACACTCTTCTTGTGCCTTTATAAGCACAGGCAAACACTAAACTAAAACACTCAGGTACTTATACTTACATTCCCATACAAATCAATACATAAATCATTTTAAATAATAACTATTGTTATTATTATTTTTAGACTTGATTTACCAGAATTAAAATAAAGATTTAAAATAAAGTTACCTGTGTAGTGTCCCTGACCCTGCCTGTTCCCTTCATCTCCATCTATCTATCTTTAATTCATACAGGTAGCACATATTGCACACTAGCCATGCCTGATGACTAACCCAGTCATATAAACACATCACTCAAGAAGTCTTGACACATGTATACCAGACGAGCTGGATGAGTGCCCTTGTCTCTACTTACCTGACTCTCTCCATAATCCCACGCCTATCTTTGATTATGAATATTGTGCAGCAATATTAAGGGATTAAAGGAACTCATCACCACTGCCTGGGAAATATGTGGCTCTTTTAAGACACCCTGTCACTAGGTAATATTACATCCTTCTGGTGTCTTTGATGAAGTTAAAGCCTAAATATTTATATTTATATTTTTCTTAGTTATAATAAAAATAAATTAAGAATAAAACTTTAGACTCAGAGAGATAATATAATAATACAGTATTTTCTCTGACTTGCCAAATCCAAATGGACTGGATATTGTAACTCTAATTATGCTTGATAACAGTTTTTGTTGTATATACTTTTACTGTGTCAAAGTTAAAACAGGAAAAATCCTGTTGTACACTGTGAGGATGTTTTGTTCACACTGGTTTTTTAATAAAATGCCAACTGGCCAATAGCTAGGCAGAAAGAGTTTCCTTGGGAGAGACAGACTGAGAAAATCCTGGGAAGGAGGTCAGAGTTGCCAGCTAGAAGCAGAGGATGCAGAAGATTAATATGCTGTGCTGAAAAAACAAAAACAAAACAAACAAACAAACAAACAAACAAAAAACACATACTACCATGTGGTAGAATGTACATAAGATACATTGGTTAATTTAAGTTGAAAAGTTGAAGGACCTAATTAATAATAATAAGCTTAAGTTATTGGCTGATAATTTATAAATAGTAAATCTCTGTGTGGTTGTTTGGGAATGAACTGCTACAAAAGACTAGCTCTCATAGTATGTGAAGACACTGTACAAACTCCAAGGGAAAAAAAATAATCAATAGTCACACCTAGTTTTAAAGTCTATAGACCACAACAATGATCAGCCTAGAAAAAAATAACCTTAATAGTACAATAGTAATCCTTAATCTTTTAGTAACCAACAGCTATCAAATTAGACTTAAGGCCCACTAAATGGGAGTGGGATCTATTTAAAATTATAAATCTAGACAACTATCTAAGGTTGGAGAGTTCATAGGCCATAGAGAAGTGTGGTGATATATTATTTATGATTTATTGAAGTTTATCTGAGGATTCAGAAAGCAGAACCAGCTTCAAGCTGTAGAGATCAGACTCAGGGTGAAGAGGTAGATGAATCTCTGTTCGTTCAAGGCCACACTGACTAGAAGGAATTGATCCAGTCCTAAAAGAAACAGTTCACACAAAGGTGTTCTCAGCACTTGGGATCACATGCTTTCAATCCCAGCACTAGGGAGGTGGAGGCAGGATTTTATGTTTGGGTGAAGAAAAGAATTAGGGAGGAGGAGGAGACAGGGATTCAGAGAATTTTTCTGTGAGGATTTGTAAAGACAGGAATACCATTTCAGTTGGATAGAGGTAAGATCTAGTGGTTTGGCTGATTTGCTTTTTACATCTTCATCTTGAAGCTTGGACCCCAATATCAGTCTCTGGGTTTTTTATTTGATGTGCTACTTTTATCATGTTCTGAAAGAAGTATAAAGTCTGACTTCATTCTGATTACTTATCTTTTTATCTTCAGTTAAAATTAGCTCTCATCCCTAATCAAAGAAGCAGTCTAAAGAGACTATAAAATAAGTCCACAGTCGGTCACAATGTGAGAAATAAGTGTCTATGGGATATCCAGTCCCAACTAGTAGATTTACAATAATAGCCTTACACTTAAGGCTCTGTGAACTTCAACAAAGAGGAAATAAAAAAATTCTAAAAACTAGAAGATCAGGACAGTTGTGGATAAATAGCATCCTGTAGATGTATTAAGTATGTAAAATCCATTAAATATCAAAAATATGTATGCCTTCCAAGACATACATGACTGTAACATCAGTGGACATGCCAGGATGAATATGATGAATTTCACAGGGTATCACATATAGAGTATATAAAACAGTCAAACATGGTTGTAGAAAAAGCAAGGATCAGTTTTCCCAGAAATGAGCCTCCTGATAATCACTTCCACTGGTGGGCCATAAACATGTATATAGACACAACACTAAATGGACTTAATAAATTGTGTGAGTGAACAATAATTATAGAAGAAATAATAAATTTGAGGTGTGGGAAGGAAGAGTTATGAGATAGACAGAAGAAGGAGTGAAAATTATGTAAATATTTTAGTAATATATAGAATTCTCAAGAAAAAACCTGATTTGGAAAATTGTGAAAGTCTTAGGTATAGCATCAAGTGTCAGTGCCTCCTTGGCAAGTTTAAACAAATGGTTTCCTTTGTTAAAATGAAAATTTCTATAAGTCCTCTGTAAAGATTCTGTGGTGTTCCTAGTTTACAAAAGTTATTATTTCACAATTATGACCATTGCCAAAATCTTGAATACTATGAAACCTGGTTTTCTTTTATGTTCTTGTTTACTGTGAATGGGATTGTTAGATCTTTTTGAATAGAAATTGCATTCTTTAATGAAACAGCTTGGTTGTGATATTACATTTTCCTGTACCTAACTTGCAAACATGCTATTCATGAATTTTAAATCTGAAGTTGTTACAGAGCTTACCCAGGAATTCATGTTTCTTGAGTGCAGTCCCTTTCAGGTGTTGCCATTAAAACTACATGATCTTAATTCAACTTAAAGCTAACTTATGTTCCAGTGCAGCCAAATCATATATTTCTTTGTTACAAAATTAGGGTAATTAATAGTTCTGCAATTTTTTAATGATTTTTCTTTATCACTTCCACTAAGTCATATCTACAATAAAATATGAATTTCTTGAGTATAAATTTTTGCCACACTAGCCTTACATTCATTCCTCCTTTCCTTTCCTTGTGTTTTCATTTCATTGTCTTTTCCCTAATCCATCTGTCCATGGATTTCATATAACTGAAATCTAATAGTACACACTCTTGTACTTGGCTTTTCTCTGTCTCAAAACAGTGTGTACAAAATATATTCCTGGTGTTGCAAATTATTCTTTGTAATTATTTAATAACATTCCGTTAAATAGAAATATAATGTATCTGCTTTCTCCTATTATACTGGATGAATAAGAAGCAAGCACTATATCTTGTACAGACCATTGTATAAATATTTGTATTGAGTAAATAAATATCCAGAGATAAATAATTGAGCTATGAGCAAAGTTTTGTCTAACTTTACCCAAAATAGCAGAAAGTTTTCATAAGGACTGTTGTATTTTAGAGCCAAACTCAAGTGGGTTTTATAGCTTCTCCAATATTTCAAAAAGTCAGGTTCACTTTTTAGCCTCCAGTTGTGTACAATAGAAAACCATGGTGGTATTAATTTACAGTTACATATATCTTAATAATATTATTATGTTTTTGTAATTTGTTATTCTACCATATGTCTTCTAAAATATCCATTCAGAATTTAACCATCACTTTTTATCTGTTGTCAGTTCTTGTTTTAGTAAATAGTTTATGGTTAGTACATGACGATTTATTAATACAATCCATGGGACATTTGACATACCTATGGCTGTTTCAGGGGACTCGAGTCTAAATCTTTTTATGATAAATTTGAAGAGTTATTTACTCCATTAATTAACATTTGCACTGATGGTGCAAAAGTAATGGTGACAGTCACTTTAGTACTAATTAAATCATTTCAGCACTAATTGTGCTTTTCATTTACTGTTTTATTCATGTATATTAACTGTGTAAAAAGCTATGATTTTATAATGTTAAAGATTTGTTGTGATTACTAACTGAAGTCTAAAAATTTATTGTTTAGACATAATTACAAAGTGTGTGTATGTGTGTTTGTGCGCACGAGTGTAAAAGACAAACAGAATCCTGGACTGTGAGGATGGACTTAGACCATAATTTGGCTACTGCAGTGAAAAGGAAGAATGCACAATTGATTATCTCCATTCATACTAAAATTGTTTCTGCACTCAATAGGGTATTAATACTGTCATGATATTCATACACTGAAACTTAAAAACAAGAGGTGATGTGTGCCTATGAAAAAGCAGTCTAGTTGATCATAACATGTAATTAGAGTCAATGTACACATGTAGTGAACCTTTCTAAAATTCACATGTAGTGAGCCTTTCTTACTGGGAAGGTAAAAAGTATGAAATCTGCTTAAAATATATATGAATCAGTTCAAAGACTAAACTAGAACTAATGACCACAAGGGAAAAGTGCTCTTAAATATCTCCTTTGATGAAGAATGCAAGAACAGGTATTTTTAACTTTGTGTTAGACCTCAGCCTTACAATATATACTAAATATTCAATATTCAAATGATATAATTATGGGATGAGATGGAGGAGTGGAGTGTCTACTTATACAGTGCATGCAGTTAATCATACTAAAACAGCTACTTATTTTCTGAAAGGCACATTATATGTGCTTTCCTTTTTTAATTTTATCTTTTCAAAATGCTGCCATTCCATAACCTGCTTTTTTAGCTATTACCTTTCTTACAGTAATGTATTTATGGCAGTCACTATATAAATGTTTGCTTTCTAAAATACTAAGAGGAACTAAAAGTGCCCCGTGAAAGCTTTGGTTATCTCTTTCTCATTTCCTTCTGAGGATTCTCATCCAGGTTAATCAAATGAAGGATACTTTTCATCAGCAATGCCACTGTGAGCAACTCACTTTCAGTTCGTATGGTTTCTCGGGAAGAAACATGATCCCCAAATTGGAAGAATATTAGTCTTTTAGAGCTCCAAAGACAGCTGCAAGTAATTGTCAAGTGTCTATACTATTTCCTTTTCCATCATCATCTCTAATTCCTTGCTATTATTTTAAGAGCACACCACTTTTCCTTGATTGTTTATCTTCCCAAACACACATAGTGCTTGCAAAACACTTCATTATAAGTTCTTAGTTGGAATGCTTTTCTTTTCTTTTGGCTCATTATGTAGATTCATTCTTTGGTTTATAATGTGTGTAATTTTTCCCTTTATAAGTCAAATCATTTCCTGTTAGCTTAATTGCTGCTCCCCTTTTATTTTTCTTCAGGAGTCCCAATCTATAATGTGGATAATTCAATAAAAGAAGAAAAAAGAAAAAGTATCTCCATATTTTATGGAAACTTCAGTTAGGGCATTTTTTCCCAACCCCAAAGAAATCATCAAAGTGACCAGCAAAGTGCTGTTCAGAAACTTTATCAGCCATTGTTCTCCTTGTCATCCTTGTTTACTAGTGTTCCTGACTTCTGAACCTTGGCCTCTCAGATTAATAGTGATGTACAGTTGAAAGCCTCTGTCTGTGGCTTGCTCTAGGTGGCTTTATTTGGGGAATGCTTTATTAACCTTAGGACAAGTAATTTTAAAACCTGAAACCTCATTTAAAACAGTAAAGACCTCATGGCAGCCTAAGGGGCCCTATTTCACTGCAATCGCTGCTGTATAATGAACATTCTTTATGCCCTCCCCTTTGACACTTACTTGCTATCTGATGGCCTTTTTGTGTGTGAAATGCAAGGGACTTAGAAAAAGAGGCAGAGACCCATGAGTTCTTCAAACTTTGTTTCAACACTCTAATATCAAATGGAGTCCCCAGTGTGTCACACTGTGATGCTGATGCTGCCTTTGTCCCTCAAGTTTTTGTTGTCCCTTAAAATTCCAAGTTTACTATTACATATAAAGAAAAATTCCATTTTTGTCAAATATGCATACTTAGTACAGATGAATAAACAAAGTATAAGAGGACAACAGACAACACTTGGCTTCTTTCTTTTTCTTGATTTTTTTTTTTACCCAAAAGCACTTACCACTCTCTCATGTGACTCATTTGGAATTTATTGGCTTTCTGATATAGAGGATGAGTGCAAGCTTCCTTTTACTACCTTCTCCCTCATATCTCCCTCCCGCTCCCAGCATCTAAAATTAGTAGTATGTATCAGACTTATGTGAGTATTTATGTGATGCTTATCATCAGTTCCATGTGGCCATGAGTTACTTAACAAACCCTAAAGTTTTCTTCATTGCAATTGGTGAATAATAAATTTTCTTTCTTCTTTGATTTTATGTATAGAGACAAGTTCTGAACTCTGCCAGTTACCTAAATATATTCATTCTTGGCTTTATCCCCACAGTTCGATCTTCTTGCAAACACTACTCAGAATGATCTGACCTGATTCTGTCTGTACAGGTGCCTCAATACCTGGCTATTTTTGATCTTGATTTGTCACCATACTGGACTCGTTTTTCTCTTACCCAAATTAGATTTCCTACTCCTCCTTCAAACCTTCACTATCCTCTCTTAAGTAATTACTCAAAGCAACTTGGTAAACCACATAAGGAAAACATGTAGAAAGACAATTTCTAGTAGATATAGAAGCCACTTCAAAAAGGTGTTGCATTTTGTGGGAGAGACTGGCTTATCTTTGTAAGCAAAAAAAAGAATAGTGATTTCCTCTGAATTGAAACATTCATTCTTGGAGGAAAGATGTAGATTTATAAGTCTTAAGAAGTAATCAAAACTCTTAAATTTCAAGAGACTCTTGACACTGAGAGTCACACCCCCACAAGTTATTTAAGCAACAATAAATATTCAGAAAGGGAACCCTCCAATCTACTCAGGTCTTTCTAAGTCATGAAAGAGATCCATATTATATAGCATGTCTGAGTTATCACTCCTTACAGACCTCCCTTCATAGTTCCATGAAGAGCTTTGGTACTCACTGGTTCACTAAGATAAGACTCATTTATTTATCATTGAATATGTATTTCTTTTTAAACATATCGATTCCAATTTCCTCTCCTTCCCATTCTCCCATGCCCCCCACCAATCCACCCATCCTATCCCCCATCCACTGCACAGGGAAGGTGAGCCCATGCATAAGGGAAAATCAAAATCTGTCAGGTCATTTGGGGTAGGGCCTAGGCCATCTCCCATATCTCTAGGCTAAGGGAGTATCCCACCACGAGGAATGGCTTCCCAAAGACCATTCATACACTAGAGATACACACTGGTTCCACTGCCAGAGGTCTCATAGACTGCCCAGATCTCCTAACAGAGACCCACATTCAAGGGGTCTGGGTCAATCCTATGCTGGTTTTCCAGCTATCAGTCTGGGGTCCATGAGATCCCTGTTGTTCAGGTCAGCTGTTTCTGTGGGTTTCTCCAGCATGTTCTTGACCTCTTTGCTCATCATTTCTCTTTCTCTCTGCAGCTTGATTCCAGGTGTTTGGATCAGTGTTCAGCTGTGGGTGCCTGCCTCTGCTTCCATTACCCACTGGATGAAGGCCCTGTAATCATATATAAGGTAGTCATCAATCTCATTATCAGGGGAGGACATTGAAGGTAGCCATTTCAACTATTGCTTATATTGTTAATTGAGGTCATCCCTGTAGGTTTCTTGACTATTTCCCAGTATCAAATTTCATTATTATGGTATCTCCTTTCTTGCTCTTCTCTATTTTTCCCTCAATTCAATCTTCCTGCTCCCTCAAGTTCTCCACTTCCCTCATCTTCTCTCCTTCTCTTTCTTCTAATTCCCTTTCTGTAATGAGTATGTTCCCCACTGCAGGTCTGGACCCACCATGGCACCAGCCCCAATTAATACACAGAGAGACACTGTATTAGATACAATGCTGTTGGCCAGGTACTAGTATCTTATCAGCTAGCACTGTCTTAAGTATTAACCCATTTCTGTTAATGTCAGTATTTCCACATGGTTTCATCTTACCAGGAAATGGGGCCAGTGTCTGGTCTCCCCAGTCTCTCCATTCTGACTCCTCCTTACTACTTATTCTCTCCTCCTTGTCTCCTAGTCCCGCCTATCTTGCTTTCCCATTGGCCAACAGTGCTTTATACATTAACCAGTATGAGAAACATTTATAGAATGACATCTCCCATTATCTCCTCTTTTCTGTCTGAAATAAAAAGAAGGAATTTAACCTTAACAAAGCAAAATATATAACACAACATTTATCAAATAAGAATCACAGTTAACAATATTTAGTCCATTAATGTTTAGCAAGATTTGAAGAAAATATTTTATATCTATTTTATCTTTGTGAGTCTAAAGTCTATGTAACTTATCTTTAATCCTAACTAAGGAAAACTATAACCCTAACTATCTTCTTCAACTCCATCAAAGACCACAGAAGGATAGTATATAAACTCTAGAAATGACAGAGCAACTCACTGCCTGGTCACTTACCTGAAGTTCTTTTGTAATGTTCCATCTTCAGCCCCACAGGCCATAGCGTGTTTGGCAGACTCCTCAGCAAAGCAGGAAACTTTTAACTGTCCACCTGTATTGGCAGTTTGTCAGTCACTTTTTTCTGTGTCCTGCAGACTGTCTGGCAGACTCTTCCATGAAGCAGGAACTCTGTAGCAATGTCCATCTTGAATCAGCAGTGACTTTTCTGTGGGTCCTGTATGTACAGTTTATACAGCATAAAGTCAAACAGTCCAGACAAGAGCAGTATCTTGTCCAAATAGCTAGTCTTGCCATATTGAAAGCAAACTCCATAATGAGTTTCTTCAATGTTTAACTTTATTTTTGAAGCAGGTGGTGTTGCCAGGAGCAGTTGTGCCTCACTGTCAAGAAAAACCGTCAACCATTTTAAATGCCATATTCTGTAGGTCTTTGAAAGGTTTGAAGAATGCCTATTTATCTCAAATACATTTCTGTATATCTAGGAATCCTAAGTAACTTAACTATAAGTTTTGACTATCTAAATCTGTACTGTTATACATTTTTTTAAATGAGCTATATAAACACAATACCTAAACAAGAGGAGAAATATACATATCACAAAATAGACCTTAAATTGTATCAATATTTGAAAATTCATTCCAAAACAAAGTATTCATATCTATGCCATAATCCTCTTTTTACCTTTAAAAAGAGATTGGTTGTGATAATTAACCATTTATTATCAACTCCATTTAAATGAAAATAAACATTTATAGACACTATTTGGGGATTTGGGTGTTGTTCTTTACAAACTGCTTCCTCATGGTAGGGGGCGCTGTCATGGGGATCCTAAGAAGACAAAGAAATCCTGGCTGTAGTCTGCAAGGCTACTTCGTTTAAGCTGTTTGTTCAGGAGATCTTGCTCTTTCCCCTTTGGAGCGAGCCACGTATATCTCTCATAGGGTCTTGTTTCCTAGCTTCTCTGGCAGTGTGGATTGTAGGCTGGTGATCCTTTGCTCTAAAATCCAAATATGTGTGAGTAAATACCATGTTTGTCTTTTTGTAACTGGGTTATGTCACTCAGGATGGTTTCTTCAGTCCCTTCAATTTTCTTACGAATTTCAAGATTCTATTGCTTTTTTTCATTTTTCTGCTGAGTAGTGTTTCATTGTGTAAATGTACTACAATTTCTTTATCCATTTTTCAGTTGGGGGCATCTAGGTTGCTTCCATGTTCTGGCTATTACAAATTATGCTGCTATGAACATAGTTGGACAGATGATTTTGTTGCATGAATGTGCATTTGGAGGTATATGCCTAAGAGTAGGATTGCTATTTATTGAGGTAGACTGGCTCCCATTTTGCCAAAGAACAGCCTTACCAATTTCCAACGAGGGTATAGAAGTTTGCACTCCTACCAACAGTAGAAGAGTGTTCCCCTTTCTCAACCCCCTTTCCACCATAAACTGTCATTGCTGTTTCTGATTTTAGCTATTATGACAGGAGTAAGATGGGATCTCAGAGTTGTTTTGATTTATGCTTTCCTGATGGCTAAGGATGTTGAGCACTTTCTTAAGTGTTTCTCAGTCATTTAGGGTTCCTCTATTGAGAATTCTCAATTTAGTTCTGTGCCCTACATTTTAATTGAATTATTTGCTGAATAACTTCTTGAATTCTTTGTACATTTTGGTGAGCAGCCCTCTGTCAGAAGTGAGGTTGGTGAAGATCTTTCCCCATTCTTTGGTCTGCCATTTTGTCTTGTTGACTGTGTCCTTTGCCTTACAAAAGCTTCTCCATTTCAAAGGTCCCAGTTATTAATTATTTATCTCAATGTCTGTGTTACTTGTATTATGTTCAAAAAGCAGTCTCTTGTACCAATTCATTTGTAGGTACATCACATTTTCTCTTCAAAGAGATTTATCCAGTGTGGCTGGATTCATGTTAAAGTCTTTGATCCATTTGTACTTAAGTTTTGTGCATAGTGATAGATATGGATGTATCTGAAGTCTTCTACACACCAGCATTCCGTTATGCCAGCACCATTTGTTGAAGAGGCTTTCTATTTTTTTTCCATTTTATAATTTTAGTTGTTTTGTCAAAAATGAGGTGTTCATAAGTGTGTGGGTTAATATCAGAGTTTCAAATCTATTCCATTGGTCTACCTGTCTATTTTTGTGTCAATACCTAGCTGTTTCAGGACTATAGCTCTATAGTAGGGCTTGAAGTCAGGGGAGGTGATGCTTCTAGAATTGTTTTGGCTATTTTGGGTCTTTTCTTTTTCCATATAAAGTAGATTGTAATTCTTTTAACGTCTGTGAAGAATTGTGCTGAGGTTTTGATCTGGATTGCATTGAATCTGTAGATTGCTTTTGGTAAGATTGAGATTTGTACTATGTTGATGCTGCCTATTCAAGACTATGAGAGATCTTTCCCTTTTCTGGTATCTTCTCTAATTTCTTTCTTGAAAAATGCAAAGTTCTTGCTATATAGGGCTTTGACTTGGTTGGCTAGAATTACCCCAAGATAATTTTTGTTGTTTGTGACTATTTTTTTTATTTATTATTTTACATGTTGATCCCAGTTTCCCCTCCCTCCTTTCCTCCCTCCCTCTCTCCTTCTCTCCCTCACATTTACCCTCTCTGCCCTCTCACATGTACCCTAACCACCCTCCACTCCCATTCCTCTTCCCCAATACCATATGTGGGGCAATGCCATCCAGTTGGGGTCATGTAGATCTGAAAGGCCATTTGAAGTAGGGACTGTCTCTATGTTAAGGCAGTTATCCCTCCATGGGGGATGTGTTCGCAAGGTCTTTTGTGCACCAGGGATACATCCTGGTTCCAATGTCTGAGGTCACTTAGACTGCTCAGTCCTTCTGGCTGAGACCCATATTCAGGGGGCCCTGAGTCAGCCCCATGCTGGCCACCAAGCTATCAGTCTGGGGGGCCATTAGCTCCTCCTTGTTCAGGTAGCTGTCTTTATGTGTTTCTGCCACCTTGTCTTTTCCTCTCCATCTGCATCTGGGTTCTAGTTCCACTCAGTGTTTAGGTATGGGTGTTTGCTTCTGTTTCCAAAATGTATTAGATGAGGGCTCCATGGATAAGTTAGTAGTTGATCTCACTATCCGGGAAGGGCATTTATGGTAGCCTGTCCAGGGATGCTAAAATTGTTAGTTGGCAGCAGTCTTTTGGTCTCTCGACCTTTATTTGGGTTCAATTTTTTCTTCAAACCAAATTGGCTCCCTCTTTTATGTTCTCTCTCTCTACTCTCTCTCCTGTCTTCTATTCCTACCCTGACTCAATGTTCCCAGTCGCACATGTTTTTCTCTCCTCTCCCTCTCTTTTGAAAGACAAAAAAGTAAAGTTAAAGAAAACCCCCACTTGAAATGAAGGACAAACTAATCTGGAAAGCTAACCAAGACCAATATTTGTTCCTTGGAATTTGCTAACTTCCCCTCACAATGCCCTGAGATAACAAGATACCAAGAATTAACACTGCCTCTCCTTTCTTGTGAGTTAGCAGGTAGTGAATAGGGTCCTTAAGAAACAAAGAGATAACTGTACGTCCAGTTTGCCTTGACAAGATTAATTAATACACCCTGAGGCATTAAGGTCTGTTGACCCTAATAGCAAGACTATCTGCCCTCAAAGGGTCACATACTCAATGGACAGAGCATCTCACCCCCTCCCTAAACTTGTGGGTTTGCCTTTAAAAGTACCTGTGCCGGGGGTGTGGGGTGGGAGACTGCTTCTCTCTAGCCTGCATGCTGGAGGAACCCATTTGCGCAAATGTTTCCTGTTCATAAAAGCCTCTTGTGTGTTGCTGCAACTGAATGGACATTGAGTTCTTGGGGGTACCGACCTAAACTAGGAGACTCCTCATTCTGAGGGTCTTATATTTTGGAGGTCTCACCGAGATCTGGTCAACCCCCAGACTCAATTCCATTGCCAGTTGAAGGTAAGATAGAGCTCACAACATAAATGTTTTATGTATGTCTGATGCGTCTGATGTTATGTGTTTTTGACTTGAGTATTTGAATCTGTGTCTGGCCTGCATAGGACTTGTATAGGACCACAGGGGGAGACAGACGTGTCCTGAGACCCTTGGTCCCACCCTGGACAAAAGTCCTGGGTTGTTTGGAGGAGGCAGGAGACGAAGTCACGCTTGGGAGACGGCTGGCCTCAGGACTTGCTTCCCTCCTGCTTTGTAACTTTGGTTTGGGCGCTATTTGTCTACCACGTGGATTTGTCCTGTTTGTCAAATTGTTCTGTGTTTTTCACGTCCTTTGGTTCCTACTGTTTGTGTCCATTTCTACCCTCCCCATGGGTCAACAAGTTTGACTTTAGATCCACAAGAGAGCAGGGCTGGGAGACCTAGCTAGACAATGGGCATGCTTGTCCCCTGCCCCTAGGAATGTGGCAGGGCAGCCAGAGCCACTGGGGCTGAGCTTCAGCAGAACAGCTGAACAGCCATGGGTTGGGCACGGCCTGGGCAGAGCCATGCCGTAATGGAGGGACAGGGTTATGACTTATGACCCTGCCGCCACACATGTTTGGCTCCCCAACACCAGCCTCCAGGTTTGACCCTTCTCCCCAGATATTTGTAATTGGAAAAACTAACAACCCCCTTTTTGGAGTTCCTTATGTTCCCTCACCAGGCTATTTGAGTTGATTATCAACAGTTTCTGCTTGAGGCTAGAAAAATATCCCTGGGGCTGATGGGTGGCCAGAGCAGCTAAAAAAACGAGATTGACTTGGGATTCCTTTTGACTTGCTCCAGTTGGGACTTCAACACTGATGAAGGTAGGGAGAGCTCAAAAATCTATCGCCAGGCTCTGGTGGCAGTTCTCCGAGGTGCCCCGAGACGGCCTACCAATTTGGCTAAGGTAAAGAGAGCACGCACTCCTTTTGATCCTATTTCAGAAGCCCAGAGAGCTTCGGTGGCTCTGGTCTTCATTGGGAAATTGGGCCCCAGATATTAGGAACAAACTCCAGAGACTGGATGGGTTAAGAGGCAGAGAAAGTGTATTGAAGGGACAGAGAAGAAAAGGAGAGAAAAGAAAGACAGTAGAGAGACAGAGAGCAGAGAAAAGAGAAAGAAAAAGAGAAAAAGCATGACAGAAGACAGTAAAAGAATTTGACTAAAATATCTTGGCTGCAGTGGTTAAAAAAAATAGAGAGAAATAAAAGTTAGGAAATTTAAAACAGGCTAGGGAACCTGGGCAACAGGACCCCACTTGAGAAGGAGGACCAGTGTCCATATTGTAAAGAAAAAGTACACTTGGCAAATGACTGTCCCAAGAAGACAAACAAGGTATCGAAGGTCCTAGCCCTAAGAATAGATAAAATTAAAGGGAGATGGGGTTTGGACCCTCTCCGTGAGCCAAGGTATATCATGGACTACCTGAAGAACAGTGGAACTTGCCATGGGCCAGGTATCCTACTTGTTCAAGGTTACATCCCACCAGCCAACTGCTTTTTGCCTTTGAATGGAAGGATCCTGACACGTGAAGAACTGGGCAGCTCATCTGGACCTGACTGTCCCAAGAGTTTAAAATTCCCCAATGATGGCCAGGCAAGTAAGAGAATTTCTGGGGACATCTGGGTTTTGCAGTCTAAGAAAAAAAAAAATTCTCCTGGACCCCGGAACATCAGGAGGCATTTGATGCCATTAAAAAGGCCCAGCTGAACACACCATCTCTAACCCTTTTGATGTAACTAACCTTTTATCCTTTATGTGGAGGAGAGTAAGGGGATCGCCTGGGGAGTTTTGACCAAATCCCTAGGGCCATGGAACAGACCAGTTGCCTGACTGTCAAAGAAGCTTGATCTTGTAGACAAGGGATGGCCTAACTGTCTAAAAGCTATTGCAACTGACAAGTTGACTTTGGGGTGTAAAGCAACTATACTAGCCCCCATGCATTGGAGATCATTGTCCTGCAGCCTCCAACTGATGATGACCAATGCCCACATGACTCATTACCAAAGCCTGCTTCTCACTGAGAGACTGAGAGGATTGCATTCACTCCACCAGTCAACCTCATCCCACCACTCTTCTGCCTGAGGAGACTGATGAACCACTGACTCATGACTGCCATCAACTGTTGGTTAAAGAGACTGGGGTTGACAAAGATCTTAAGGACATCCTGCTGGCTGGGGAGATGTTGACCTGTTCACCGCTGGGAGCAGTTACATTGTAAAAGGTAAAGAAAGGGCCAGGGCAGTGATACTGCTAGAAGGAGAGAAATCCATAAACATTAACAGGCAGCAGGAATGCTTATTCAACTGTTTATGTGCAAGGGGCTGTCTCAACCTTGGTGGCTAAAAAAAAAAAATTACTGAAGAAAATTTACCAAAGATTTAAAATACCTAAGGTAGTAAAATGAGACAATGGTCCAGTTTTTTGTTGCCCAGGTAAGTCAGTCACTGGCCAAGATATTGGGGATTGATTAAAATTACATTGTGCTTGCAGACCCCAAATCTCAGGTAGAAAAAAATAAATAAAACCATTAAGGAGACCTTTACTAAATTGACTGCGGAGACTAGAGTTAATGATCGGATAGCTCTCCTACCCTTTGTGCTTTTCAGGGTTAGAAATACCTCTGGACCGTTTGGGCTGAACCCCTATAAATGGCTCTATGGGGGGGCCCTCCAGTAGTGGAAATTACCTCTGTACATAGTGCTGATGTGCTGTTCTCTTAAGCCTCTTTTTGCTAGATTTAAGATGCTCCAGTGGGTGAGACAGTGATCATGGAAGCAGCAGCGAGAGACTTGGAAGTTTCACATCACTTCCAAGTTGGAGATCCAGATTAACTTAGATGTCAATGCATAAGAAAACTTGATACTCAATGGAAAGGCCCACTGTGCAGCCGGTCCAGAATATGTCCTCTTCCTCTAGAGCAACCCCCACGCCACTCCATGTTATAGGACTCAGGGACAGCCTCTTACAAGTGCTCATTTTTATTCCTCTCTTGTTGCTTACTATTGGAAAAACTGTCACATTTGTTAATAATAATAAGTGAGTACAGTCCAGATTACGATACTTAGATAACAGTACAGAAGCCTCCTGAGCTAAGAGGAGGCTGCCTCTTAAATTCCATTGTTCTAAGATTTGAACTATTGACGAGAGAAAAAGGGGGAATGAAAGACAAAAAAGTAAAGTTAAAGAAAACCCCCACTTGAAATGAAGGACAGACTAACCTGGAAAGCTAACCAAGACCAATATTTGTTCCTTGGAATTTGCTAACTTCCCCTCACAAGGTGCTGAGATAACAAGATACCAAGATTTCACACTGCCCCTCCTTTCTTGTGAGTCAGCAGGTGGTGAATAGGGTCCTTAAGAAACAAAGAGATAACTGTACCTCCAGTTTGCCCAGATAAGATTAATTAGCACACCCTGAGGCCCTAAAGTATGTTGACACTAATAGCCAGACCATCAGGCCTCAAAGGGTCACATACTCAATGGACTGTTCTCGGGGACTTATCCTTTCCCACTTCTGTAAGGGACTTTATATGAATCTCTTAGAATACACCTGGTATCCTAGTTGCTCAGTTGGTGTGAATTATAGGCAGGTGATCCTTTGCTCTAGGTCTAAAATCAATATATGAGAGAGTACATACTATGTTCCTCTTTTTGTGACTGGGTTACCTCATTGAGGAGGATTTTTTTAAATGCCATCCAATACCTGTGAATTTCAAAATACCATTATTTTTTTTTCTGCAGAGTAGTATTCCATTGTTTAGATCTGCCACGTCTTCATTAACCATTCTTCAGTTGAGGGGAATCTAGGTTGTGTCTAGGTTCTTGCTTTACAAATAGTGCTGCTATGAACATAGTTGAACAGATGTCATTGTTGTATGTATGTGGATCATTTGGGTAAATGCCTAAGAGTGGGATTACTGGGTCCTGTGGTAAACTAATTCCCATTTTTCTGAGGAACCGCCATACTGGTTTGCAGTCCCACCAGCAATGGAAGAGTGCTCCCCTTTCTCCACATTCTCTACAGCATGAGTTGTCATTGGTGTTTCTAATTTTAGCCATTCTGGTAGGAGTAAGATGGTATCTCAATGTTGTGTTTAATGGCATTTACCTGATAGCTAAGGATGTTGAGCACTTTCTTAAGTGTCTTTCAGCCTTTTTGATTTCCTCTATTAAGAATTCTTTATTCAGTTCTGTACCCCATTTTTTAATAGGGTAATTTGGTGTTTTGTTGACTAGTTTCTTGAGTTCTTTGTATATATTGGAGATCAGCATTTTGTCAGATATAGGACTGGTGAAAATTTTTCCCAGTCTGTGGACTGTCCTTTGGTCTTGACCACTGTGTCTTTTGCCTTACAGAAGCTTCTAAGTTTGAAGAGGTCCCGTTTATTAATTGCTGCTCTCAGTGTCTGTGCCCCTGGAGTTATGTTCAGGAAGCAATTTGTTCAAGGTTACCTCCTACTTTCTCTTCTAAGAGGTTCAATGTGGCTGGATTGATGTTGAGGTCTTTGATCCATTTGGACTTGAGTTTTGTGCATGGCGACAGACATGGGTATATCTGCAGTCTTCTACACACCATCATCCAATTGTGCCAGCACCATTTGTTGAAGATGCTGTCCTTGCCCCATTGTATAATTTTAGCTGTTTTGTTGAAAATCAGGTGTTCAGGGTTAATATCAGTATTTCTCAATTCAATTCCATTGGTCTACCTGTCTATTTTTATGCCAATACCAGGCTGTTTTCAGAATTATAGCTCCGTAGTAGAGCTTAAAGTCAGGAATGGTGATGCCTCCTAAAGTTCTTTTATTGAATAGGGTTATTTTGGCTATCCCGAGTCTTTTGATTTCCATATAAAGTTGATTATTATCCTTTCAAGGTCAGTGAAGAATTGTGGTAGGATTTTAATGGGGATTGCATTGAATCTGTAGATTGCTTTTGGCAAGATTGCCATTTTTACTATGTTTATCCTACCTATCCAAGAGCATGGGAGATCTTTCCATTTTCTGGTATCTTTTTAATTTCTTTCTTAGAGCCACAAAGTTCTTATTATATAGGTCTTTTACTTGTTTGGTAAGCATTACACCAAGATACTTTATGTTGCTTGTGGCTATTGTAAAGGGTGATGTTTCTCTGATTTCTTTCTCTGTCTCTTTGTCATCTGAAAAAAGTACGGCTACTGATTTTTTTGAGTTTATCTTGTATCCTGCTAGTTTGCTGAAGGTGTTTATCAGCTGTAGGAGTTCCCTGATAGAGTTTATTGGGTCGCTTATGTAAACGATCATAACATCTGCAAATAGAGACAGTTTAATTTCTTCCTTCCCAATTTCGATACCCTTGATCTCTTTTTGTTGCCTTATAGCTTTAGCTAGAACTTCAAGTACAATATTGACGAGATATGGAGAGAAAGGGCAGCCTTGTCTTGTTCCTGGTTTTAGAGGAATTGGCTTAAGTTTTTCTCCATTCAGTTTGATGTTGGCAGTTGGTTCGCTGTATATTGCTCTTATTATGTTTAGGTATGTTCCTGTTATCCCTGATCTCTACAAGACCTTTATCATGAAAGGGTGTTCAATTTTGTTGAAGCCTTTTTCAGCATCTAGGGAGATAATCATATGGTTTTTCTTTTTAAGTTTGTTTATATGGTGGATCACATAACAGATTTTCATATGTGAAACCATCCCTGCAATCCAGGGATGAAGCCTACTTGGTCATGGTGGATGATTTGCCAGTATTTTATTGAGTATTTTTGCATCGATGTTCATCAGGGATATTCTTCTTCTATAGTTTTCTTTCTTAGTTGTGCCTTTGTGAGGCTTGGGTACCAAGGGTACCGTGGCCTCATAAAAAGAATTTGGCAATGAAACTCCTGTTTCATTTTGTGGAACAATTTGAGGAATATTGGTATTAGTTCTTCCTTCAATTTCTGGTAGACTTCTGCACTGAATCCATCTGGCCCTGGACTTTTTTTTTTTTTTTTTTTTGGAAGGCTTTCAATGACTGCTTCTATTTCATTGCGGGATATAGGTCTATTTAAGATGTTTTTCTGTACTTGATTTAATTTTGGTAAGTGATAGTTATCCAGAAATTTGTTCATTTCTTTGAATTTTCAGTTTTTGTTGAATACAGTTTTCAAACTATGAACTGAAAATTGTCTGGATTTTTTTCTGTGTCCATTGTTATGTTCCCCTTTACATTTCTGATTTTTTTAATTTATATGTTCTCTGTCTGCTTTTTCGTTAGTTTGGATAAAAGTTTATCTATCTTGTTGATTTTCTCAAAAAAAAAAAAAAAAAAAAAAAACCCAACTCTGTGTTGCATTGATTTTTTGTATTGTTTTTCTGGTTTCTATTTGTTGATTTCAGACCTCAAGTTGGTTATTTCCTGGAGTCTACTCCTATGGGGTGAGTTTGCTTCTTTCTGTTTAAGGCTTTCATTTGTGCTGTGAATTCTCTTATGTAACTATCCTCTGTTTTCTTCATATGGGCACTTAGTCCAATGAACTTCCCTCATAGCACTGCTTACAAGGTGTCCCATATGTTCGGGTATGTTGTGTCTTCATTCTCGTTGAATTTTAGGAAGTCTCTAATTTCTTTATTTCGTCTTTTACCCAGATGTGGTGCAATTGCACATTGTTCAGTTTCCATGATTTTGTAGGGTTTCTGCAATTGGTGTTGTTATATTCCAATTTTAAAGCATGGTGGTCTGATAAGGTACAAGGGACTATTCCAATTCTTTTGTATCTGTTGAGGTTTGTTATGCCACCACCTAGTATGTGGTTGATTTTAGAGAAGGTTCCATGTGGAGCAGAGAAGAAGGTGTATTCTTTTATGTTTGGATGGAATGTTCTATAGATGTCTGTTAAACCTAGTTGAGACATACCTTCAGTTAGTTCTTTTGTTTCTTTGTTGAGTTTCTGATTGGTGGTCCTGCTGAGTGTTAAGAGTAGTATGTTGAAATCTCTCACTCTAAGTATGTGAGATTTTTATATGAGGTTTGATTTTTAGTAGCATTTCTTTTACAAATGTGGGTAACTTTGTATTTGGTGCTAGATGTTCATAACTGAGACTTTGGTCTCAGATGGGTGTCTCCTGCAATAAATATGAAATTACCATATTCATGTCTTTTGCTTAATTTTGGTTCAAAATCTAACTTGTTAGATATTAGTATAGCCTGGTTGCTTCATGTGTCCATTTGATTGGAAGTTCTTTTCCCAGCCCTTTGCCCTGAGGTAATGTCAATCTTTGAAGCTTAGATGTGTTTCTTGTATGCAGCAGGAGGATGGATTTCTCTTCTTATCCATTCTGTTAACGTGTGTCTTTTTATAGGTTAGTTAGGATCATTAATGTTGAGGGAGAGTAAGGACCATTTATTGTTAATGTTTGTTTATTTTAGATTTGTTGTTAGCAGTGGTATTGTGAATATATTTTTCTTCCTTTACCCTTGGTTTCTGTTGAAGTGGGATTTTGTGTTGTCGATTTCCTTGGGTTTGAGTTTTCCTTCTAAAAATTTTTCTGTAGAGCTAGATTTGTAGACATGCATTGTGAAAATCTGGCTTTGCCATTATATAACTTGTTTTCTCCATCTATAGTGATTGAGAGTTTTGCTGGGTATAGTAGCCTGGGCTGGCATCGGTGGTTTCTTAATACTTCTAGAACATCTATCCAGGACCTTCTGGCCTTGAGGGTTTCCATGGAGAAGTCAGGTGTGCTTTTGATAGGTCTGTCTTTATATGGTACCTGTCCTTTTTCCTTCGCTGCTCTTAATATTCTTTCATTATTCTGTATGCTAGGTGTTTTGATTATTATATGTTGAGGGGTCTCTTTTCTTTGGTTCAGCCTATTTGGTGTTCATTATGCTTCTAGTACTTTCATGGACATGTCCTTCTTCAGATTTGGAAAGTTCTCCTCTATGATTTTGTTGAATATGTTTTTGGCACCTTTGAGCTGGGCTTCCTCACCTTCCTCTATTCCTGTTTTTCTTAGGTTTGGCCTTTACACAGTGTCCCACATTTCCTGGATGTTTTGTGTTAAGGATTTTTTGGATTTATGATTTGCTGTGGTTGATGAATCTATTTCTTCTAGTTTATCTTCTGTGCCTGAGATTCTCTCTTCCATCTCCTGAATTCTGTTGGTTATGCTCATGTCTGTAGTTCCCGATCTTTTGCCCAGTTTTTTCTATTTCCAGCATTCCTTCGGTTTGTGTTGCCTTTATTTTCTCCATTTCAATTTTCAAGAACCATTTCCTTAATCTGCTTAACTGTTTTTTTTTTTTTTTTTTTTTTTTTTTTCTTGGCTTTCTGTACTTTCATTACTTTCCTTAAGAATATTTTTTTTTATTTTTTCTACTTTTTTGTTTGTTTTTTCTTCCATTTGTTTATGGGATTTGCCACATCTTCTTTGTGGGCCTCTATCATTTTTATGACAGTAATTTTTAAGTCATTCCCCTTTGCTTCATCTGCTTTGTTGTTGTGTTCCGTTCTGGTTGGAGTAGATTCCCTAGATTCTGGTGGTATCATGCTTCTCTTTTTGTTGTTAGGTGTTTTCTTGTATTGCAGTCTTCCCATAGCTTATTCCAATAGTTGTTGGTGTGGCCTCTCTCTCTTTCTATGGTACTTCCCTGGTAGGCTTATATGGGTTAGGAGTTCAATACTTGTAGCTCTGGGTGGTCCAAACTCTCTAGGTGGTCTCTCCACAGACAGAGGTCTGGGGGTGAGGTCAGAGATCAGGTTCCAGTAGAAGATGCTGGCAGGAACTCCGAGTGGTCCTGCAAAGATAGGCAGATCTCTTTGAGAGGTCTGGGATCCAGCATAGGACTGGCGGTGTTTTTTGCATTCCAAGCATGTGGTTCTGAGTGGATAGGCAGGTCTCCTTTGTTCAGAGTCACTCTGAGAAGTCCCCCAAAGTTGTGTGGACTGTTGGCTCCACCCTCTGTCCCAGTGCTCAACCAAAGGGGCAGGACAGTTGGCAGGGTAGGGTACAGGATTGTGGGGGCAGGCTCATGGTGGGGGTGGGTGGGAGTGTATCAGAGCTCCAAGTGTGCTCTTGATGGGGACAGGACACAGGAGCAGTGGGATTCAGGGCCAAGCCAGGGAGTTCTGTGGGTTGTAGTGTGTAGGGGAGATGCCGCCCCAATTTGGCCCAGACTCACCTCTAGGCAATGGCTGGTGGAAGAGCTGTTTGTGACTATTTTAAAGGGTGATATTCCTTGATTTCTTTCTCAGACCCTTTATCATCTGTATGTTAGGGCTACTGATTTCTGTTTTAGTTAATCTTGTATCCTGACACTGTGCTGAATATGGTCATCAGCTGTAGGAGTTCCCTGGTATAGTTTTTCAGGTCACTTAAGTAATGCATCATATCATCTGTAAATAGTGAAAATGTGTCTTCTTCCTTTCCAATGTGCATCTTCTTGATCTCCTTTAGTTGTCTTCTTGCTTTAGCTAGAATTTCAATTTCAATATTAAAGAGATATGGAGAGACTGGTCAACCTTTTCCTCTTCCCGATTTTACAGAAATCTTATTGAGTCTTGTAGAGATGATAGATAACAATAGCATAACTAAACATAATATTAGCAATACACAGTAAACCAACAGCCACCATCAAACTGAATGGAAATATATTTAACATAATTCCTCTAAAATGTCTAACAAAGAAACAAAAAAACTAACAGAAGTTATGACCCAATTGTGTTTTACTGACACAAAAGAATATACCTTCTTCTCAGAGCCACATGGAACCTTCTCTAAAATTGACCATATACTCTTCAATGGAGTAAACCACAATAGGTAATTTTTTTTTGAATAACCCCCTGGATCTTATCAGACCACCATACTTTAAAATTAGAATTCAACAACAACACAAATTGCAGAAAATCTACAATCTCATAGAACTTGAACAATGAGCAATTGCACTATTCCTGGGTAAAGGAAGAAATTAAGAAATTAAAAACTTCATAGAATTCAATGAGAATGAAGACACAACATACCCAAACTTTTGAAACACGTTGAAACAGTGTTAATAGGAAAGTTCATGGCCCTTAGTGCCAACATGAAGAAACTTGAGAATAGTCACACCAGAGAATTAACAACATGATTGAAAGCTTTAGAACAGAAACTCACACCAAATGAGTAGATGCAGAGAGAATCTGTCTGAGGGCTGAAAATAATAACATAGAAACTAGGAAAACAATACAAAGAATCAAGAAAATCAATAAATAGACACACCTTTTCCAAAACTCACAAAAAGACAGAGCAAGAACATGCAAATTAATCAAATCAGAAATGAAATGGGAGACAAAACAAGGGACACAAGGAAATAGGGAAAATCATCAGATCATACTTTGAATACCTGTACTCCACAAATAGATAATTTTCTTGATAGACCAAAATTAAAGCAAGACCAAATAAGCAATTTAAATAGAAGTATAACTTCCAATGACATTGAAGCACTCATAAAAAGTTTCCCTACCATAAAAAGCCCAGGGCCCGAGTGTTTCTATGCAGAAATCTACCAGAAATTCAAAAAGGAGCCAATGCCAATACTCTTTAAAGCATTCCATACAATAGAAGCAAAAGTGTCATTGACAAATTCTTTTTATGTGGCTACAATTATGCTGGAACCCAAGTCACACAAAGATACAACTAACAATCTCCCTCATGGACATTAATGTAAACATTCTCAAGAAAATACTCACAAATAGAATTCAAGAACATATCAGAGAAATCATCCACCATGACCAAGTAGGCTTCATCCTAGAGATGCAGGGATGGTTCAATATATAAAAATCCATCAATGTAATTCACAACATAACAGACTAAAAAAGAAAATCACATGATCATCTCACTAGATACTGAAAAAACTTGTGACAAAGCCCAATACACTTTCATAATAAAGGTCTTAGAGAAATCAAGGAAAACAGAAACATAACTAAACATAATAAGAGCAATATAAAACAAACCAACAGACAACATCAAAGTAAATGGAGAGAAACTCAACAGATTCCTCTAAAATGAGGAACAAGACAATGTTGTTCACTCTCTTCATATTACTTCAATATTGTACATAAAATTTTAGCTACAACAATTAGAAAACAAAAGGAGATCAATGGGATACAAATTAGAAAGGAAGAAGTCAAATTTACACTATTTGCAGATGATATGATAGTTTATATAAGTGACCCTAAAAACTAGACCAGGGAACTCCTACCACTGATAAACACCTTCAGCAAAGTGTCAGGGTACAAGATTAACTCAAAAATATCAGTATCCCTCATACATACATATGATAATGGAGCTGAGAAAAAAATCAGAAAAACATCACTCTTTACAATAGCCACAAACAGCATAAAGTATCTTGGGGCAATGCTTACCAAACAAGTAAAAGACCTATCTAATAAGAACGTTGAGTCTTTCAAAAAAGAAATTAAAGAACATACCAGAAAATGGAAAGATCTCCCATTCTATTTGGTATGTAGGATCAACATAGTAAAAATGACAATCTTGTCAAAAGCAAATTCAATTCAGTATAGTGGTTTAATAAGGATCAGGATAAACAAATAGGCAGAATAGATGTTTATTCACTTAGGCAGATGAACACCAGCAAGTTCCACCAGATGCTCTCCTTTCCATCTCTGGCCAGCAAGAGAGAGCTCCTGGGCTCCTCCTCAGACCTAGTTCGACAGGTCACTTCTGACCCTGGCTCCATCCCCAATGGGCATGGTCAGTGCCACAAAAACAAACAAAGTGAATATCTCACTACAATTCAGTCCTATCTAAATCCCAGCACAATTCTTCACAGACCATAGAAGGACAATCCTCAAATTTATATGAAGAAAGAAACAATCCAGGATAGCCAAAACAACCCTAAAATAAAGGAACTTTTGGGGACATCACCATCCCTGACTTCAAACTCTATTTTAGTGCTATAAGCCTGAAAACAGGTTGGCATTTGAGACAATAATAGACAGGCAGAGCAATGGAATAGAATTGAAGAACCTGATATTAACCCACACACCTGTGAACACATGATTTTTGACAAAGAATCTAAATTTATACAATTAAAAAAAGAAAGCATCTTCAACAAATGGTGCTGGCATAATGGGATACTGGTGTGTAGAAGACTTTGTATAGATCTATATCTATTGCCATACACAAAACTTAAGTCCAAATCCTAACATAAATTCAGCCATACTGAACCTCTTAGAAGAGAAAGTGGGAGGTACCCTTGAACTAATTGGTAGAGACTGCTTCCTGAACATAAGACCAGTAGCACAGACACTGAGATCTAACATTAATAAATGGGAATTCCTAAAAGTGAGAAGCTTCTGTAAAGCAAAGGACACTGATGGGAGATGTCATTCTGTATATGTTTCTCATACTGGTTAATGAATAAAGCACTGTTGGCCAATAGGAAAGGAAGATAGGAGGGACTATGAGACAAGGAAGAAAGAGGAAGTAGTAAGGAGGAGTCAGGATGGAGAGCCTGGAGAGAACAGAACCGCCATTCCTCCGCTCTCAGTAAGACCATGTGGGAATACATAGAAATGGGTTAATAATTAAGACAGAGCTAGCCGATAAGGATAAGAAACTAGCACCTGGCCAATAGCATTGTATCAAATACAGAGTCTCTGTGTGTTAATTGGGGCTGGCATGGCGGCAGGACAAGACCAGCAGCAGCGGGCGGAAAAACCTTACTCCTTACAAGACACAGTCAACAATACAAAACAGCAGCCCATATAATGGGAAAACATATTCACCAATCCACATCTGACAAAAATATACAAAGAATTCAAGAAGCTGGTTACCAAAACACCAAATAGTCCACTTAAAATGTAGGGTACAGACCTAATTTGAGAATTTTCATTGGAGGAGTATAAAATGGCTAAAAGACACTTAAGAAAGTGTTCAACATTCTTAGGCATCAGGGGATGAAAATCAAAGAAACTCTGAGATACCATCTTACTGCTGTCACAGTGGCAAAAATAAAAAAAAAAAAATAAAAGACAGTTTATTCTGGAGTAGATGTGGAGAAAGAGGCACACTCTTCCACTGCTAGTGGGAGTGCAAACTCGTACAGCCACTTTGGATATCAATATGGCAGTTCCACAGGAAAATTGAAATTAGTCTACCTCAAGATCCAATAATTCTACTCATAGGCTTTTGCCCAAAAATGCACATTCAAACAACAAGGTCATCTCTTTAACTATATTCATAGAAGCATTATTTATAATAGCCAGAACCTATAGCCTTCATTTAGTAGCTAATAGAAGCAGAAGCAGACACCCACAGCTAAACACTAGCCAAACTCCTGGAATCCAATTACAGAGATGGAAGAGTGATGAGCAAAGGGGTCAAGACCAGGCTGGAGAAACCCACAGCATCAGCTGATCTGAACAAGGGGGAGCTAAGCTCATATACCCAGTCTGATACCTGGGAATCCAGCAATAGGAATGCCCCAAAGCCCCTGATTGTGGGTGTTAGTTAGGAGCACTGGGCAGTCTATGGGGCCTCTAGTTTGGGATAAGTATTTATCCCTAGTATATGAATGGATTTTGGGAGCCCATCCCACCTACAGGGACACTTTCTCAGCCTAGACACATGGGGGAGGGCCTAGGCCTTAACCCAAATGAAGACTCCCCATGGAAAGCCTCACCCTCCATGGGGAGCAGAAATTGGATGGGCTCTGGTTTGGTGGGGGTGATAGGGGATGGTGAGAGAACTGAGATTGACATGTAAAACCACCATGTTTCAAATTTAAATAAAAAAGGAAAAAGAAAAGAAAGTATGCTACTGCTATTGCTAAGGACTCTTGTTCAGTTCTGTGTATTTGCAAGTGCCTACTACTCCATGTCCAGGGGAAACAATGTCCTCTAGCATTGATAGGCACCTATACACACACTGTACATAAACTCACATGCATGTAAATAAAGATAAACATTTTAAATTGCAACATGCGTAAGAGTAGATCATAAGAAATATCTTTTGAGTTCTGAAGGCACAAACAATGGCTCTTGCATGGGCTTGACAATCAAAGGAATTTAGGTATATGCAAAGACATATGTATATATGTTGCTAAGACATATACCTAAGGAGATGGCAGGTTTACTTCTTAGTAACCTACTCTATCCAGGGCGAATCCCTTCCTGATATAACTAAGAGCGAGCCTTATAAGAAAGTCATTAACACTTGTAATGACCCCAGTGCCTCTAAGGCCATTTCTCCGGACATCAAATTTTCATGAAGCTTTAAAGTTTTCCTTGCTTTGCTTGAAGTTGTCAATACAGTAGCTGGCCTGCTTTAATTCTGAGGTCATGTGATGACATGATATAATTCTTTTAGGCCGTCTTCAGTGCTTTACACAATATAGAAAATGTCAACCATATTGTACCAGTTAGGTAGTTTTTTTTTTTTTTCTTTTTATGTGTTTAAACATGGCTCAAACTAGACTCTTCAGAGAAAAGAACCACAATTGAGAAAATGTCTCAATCAGATTGGTTGCTATTAAAGTCTGTGAGGCTTTTTTATTTTTTATTTTACTTTTATGTTTGATATGGGAGGGTGCAGCTGACTTTGGACGTGCCATGTCAGTATAGTGTGAGATCATTTCACACTATACAAAAATGCAAGTTAAATGAGCCATTTGGAGCAAGCCAGGAAGCACCAAACATCTGTGCTCTTTACTTCAGTTCCTGCTTCTAGATTACTGCCTTGCTTTAGTACATGATTTGGCTTCAATCACTAATGAATGGTCAATAGAATAGAACTTTGGGGGTAAATAAAACCTTAACTCCATAAGTTGCTTTTGGTCAGGGTCATTATTATCATAAGAAAAAGCAAACTAGGACAAACACTACTCTTCTCTGAGTCCAAGTTGATATAAGCACCGTAGAAACGGGTTAATAAGGAAGAATCAAGGATACAAGAAACCTTGGATTTTATGTAGATAGGTGAGTTCCTAAAATTTTACAAAATTTTCCAACATATTTGTACATGTACCAATTCATATTTGCACTCTCAGTGACTTCAGATCATATATATATATATATATATATATATATATATATATATATAATTTAACTTTTTACAAAATCACATTTAAGTTTCTGAAAATCTAAAATCTAATCTCTCTTTTGAGCCTGCTACCCAAGACTCCCAGCTCCCAGATGTCTTTGATAGGGAATTTCAGCTGAGTACTACAAGTTCCAGAAAGAAATAATTTACATTTTAAAACGTTTTATATTCATTGCTATATTATAGTTCTAGCCATTCTATTTAATTAGAAAATATTGTTGTTAATCTCTTTTAAAGTTTTTGTATGTCTGTGTGAATGCTGTCGGAGCTGTGTGTATTTATGTACAACATTTACATGTGAGAACCCACAAAGGCCAGAAGAGAGCATCATATCCCATGAATCTAGAGATACAAGCAGTTGTGAGTCACCTAATGTGGTGCTCAAAACTCCAGTCAGGTTTTGGAAAGGATCCTTACGCAATATTTACTGCTGGAGCCATATCTCCAACCTCTATTATTAATCACATATTGCATCAAATTTATTTATTTATTTATTTATTAAATTTTAATTTTATAATGGTATTATATATGTGTGTGTATGTGTTTGTACAGGAGAATATATCTTTTTTGCCTATATAATCTGTTTATATCTTTACCTAGTTTACTTGCTAGCCACATGTTAAACCCATTGAGCACTACAGAGACTCTCCCTGCAAATACAGTGGCTGATACATATTGAGATCCTCTACTTGCCCCACATTTGAAAAGACATTGTCCTTGTTATATCTAAAAATAACAAAGAATGCATGAAGACTTAAAGAAAACACCAAACTTGGCATTGAGTTGTTTTTATATGCCTCCACACAATGACAGGTGAAATATGTTTTTAAGATTTATAAAAGATGTAAAAAAGAAATGGATTTTCTAAATTGAAAGCACAATATAAGAGTTATTCAATATATCTATCCAGCATTGATATATGTCTTCTGTACCTTTGCTCAAAATTGTTCTTTTACTACTGTTTTTAAAATGTAGAAAATGAATTGTGTCCATAATATTCTTAAAATAGGATGATTGAACCAAATCAAGTTCGTCATTGCCCTGGAACAATGTGAACTCATTCTGCCTTTCTGGTTTGTCTCAGTAAGGATTTGGTAACACTAACAAAGAAACGGGATCATACTCAAATCCCACCTAAGGTGATCAAAGATGTTTCATTCTATTTTGACTATTTCTCATCTGTTCATTTCCTCTATTTAATTGAAAGAAATTGGCAGGGGGCACTTACTATTTCAACCAGTTAGAATCAATTCCAAAATCTGTATACCAAACTCAGATGAGTACTGAGGCTAATAGTCTTGAAAAACCCAAATCAGCTGTACTTCTAATTAGCTTACTCAGAATATACTGTGCTCCTAAATCTATGCCAAAGAAGAATCTCAGTAGCACTTATGACTTTGTCTGGAAGATGATCAAAGGCTTTAATACCTCAGTGGCATGAAAAAAATGAAGGATATTTTCAAATAGCCAGTTTATCACCCGCCTAATGCTGTGTACATAGGAAACTGAAATCCCTCTTTCCTTCTACACACAGTCATATTAATTTGATCCCTATGCTATTAATATTTATTTATTTATTTATTTATTTATTTGTAGAATGACAACTTAGACATTTGTGGAATGAAATCCCAGGAAACTCTGATGTCTGCTAAACTTTGTGAATTCTGAATGGAAGGTTTAGAAAACATGGAGTTTATGGACAGTTAGTGGGATGCAGGTGGGGCTAAGGACTTTTTGTTTTGAATTTTATTTTCAAAAGTACTGAGTTTTGAGTGACACATGACTAAAGGTTAACAGGAAAAAGGCTTGCTTCATTAGAAACCAATGAGAATGAATGGAATGAGCCACCACTTACTTATCCATAATGTTTAATAAATTTTTCCAGGATTCCTCCACTATCCCCAGATAAAACTGGTTAATCTATAATCAGTGCTTAGATTCAAAGTGCAATGAGCTGACCCTGTGAAAGTTAATCAATGCCTTCCTGCTTCATGATTTCTCATTTGTAAAATGGAGGTAATAAAACATTATGTTGATGATGAGGGATGTCCTTCTCCCTGATGTGAATATATGTTTCTCTTATTACTTGATGAATAAAACTGTTTCAGCCAATGAACAGGCAGGATACAGCCAGGAGGGAAATCCATGGAAAGAGAAAGGTAGTAGGCAGAGTCAAGGAGACTCAATGTAGCTGCCAAGATAGCAAGAGAACTGAGCATCATTGGTAAACCAAACCCACAAGGACATGCACAAATTAGTAGGAATGGATTAGTAATTAAGAGAGAGCTAGCCAATAAGAAGCATGAGCAATAGGCCAAGCAGTTTATAACTAATATAAGCCTCTAAGTATTTATTTGAGAATAAATAGCTATGAGACTGGGAAGGTCAAAAACTTCTGTCTACATGTTGATGTTCAATATTTTCAGCACCTTACCAATGTGTAGCTGCCTGAATGTAGAGATTTGTGGGTGTCATCAGTATTCTGAACATATCCCTTTTACTTTTACTTTTTCTGTTCAGATGCTAACATCACCTGCTAAGGCAAGCATCACTTCTAGGGTGTTTGTTGACCACAAGTTGCCCCCCAAAAGGGAAGTTCAGAAGTTATTTAGTGTTAATGATTTTGGAAGAAGCACAAAGACAACAACAAAGAGAATGTTGGTTGTAGAAGTTCAGCTCCTCAGTGGAAGAATGCTCCTCTGATAGGAATCTGGGTGTGTACTGTACAATGTTCTGAAGATCCCAATTAGGTTAACTTGTAGCTGCCATAGCAATGACAGGCTTGTTAACCCATCTGGCACTGGCATTATTTGTTTGTTTGCTTTCTTCCCTAGTTCACCTCACCTCTACATTAGCTGGGACCACCTTTCAGCTAAACTCCCTATACGTGAGACATTTGTTCATCATCTGCTTCTGGGAATATACAAACCCAGAAAGCTTTCACATTTTTATGGAGTGCTACAAGTGTCTGTTGAATGTTGAACTGGATGTACTACTTTAATTTTTATTTTTAAGAATTTCTTCAAGTGCTATAGAGAGGATAAGAATACTTACTCCTCTTGCAGATGACCTGGGTTTGATTCCTGGCACCCACATGGCTGTTCACAATAGCTTGTAATTGTCATGGTATTCCGTGTTGTATGAGTGGGTCAAAGAAAGAGGTCACTTCAAGGTGAATTTTTTAGACCTGTGTGGCAGCAGGAAGGTCTAGTCTTTGATGAACTGACCTTTAAATAGCTGTACAAAGACAAATTTATGAATTGTTTCAGAAAGTTGTTTCTTGAGTAAACTATTTGCTTATTAGATTAGGTCCCTAATCTAATCTCCATGTGTCTCTAAAGTAAAACACCACAGGCCTGTTACTGTAGTCCTTATTGTATACTATTTGCAGTTAAAAATAATCAAAGAGCTTCAGGTGTGCCAGAAACATTGTGATCAAAGTCATACAAAGGCTATAACGTCTCTTCAGAAAAATATATAAATCACAATGACTTCTTCAAGGTTAAGATACTTCTAGAAAACAACATTACAAATGAAATGTTTTCCTAGATTACCTAGATACAATTTACCTAGATATAATTATTCATTTGAATGTTTACCCTAGATACAGTGAATCTGCTAGATTCCTACAACATATAACTTCAAGTCCAAGAGTGGTCTTCTGCACACACACAAACACACACACACACACACACACACACACACACACACACACACAAACTAATATATAATATATATTAAAATACATTAGTGTTTTTAAATGTTATCAACAATGTATTATCAAGAGACTTACATTAGAATTTCCAGCAGGGAAGTGACTCATGGTTCTTTATTTTGACTTACTGACTTTTAATATTATGAAGAAATAATTCTAAATTTGAAGTGTGAATGACAATTCCTGGAAAGAAGGTATGTCTACAGACACTTATTTTCTGATTAGAATTACAGTGCTCTGGAGAGATTGCAATACTGCAGATCCAAAGGCTAATTACCTTATCTTAGGCTACTACTAGCCCTCTAGAGTAGCCATTCCTTGCCTATCTATGTGTATGAACAAATATATTGTGACTAATAGATAAAACCCCTTTGGAATCTATTAACCCTAGCTTCCAGGTGGTGGAGCTGTGGGCACTGGTCTATTATAGTGCCTACCAAATGGTCACATGCATGCTATAATAAAATCATGCACTTTTTAATTCATTTTTATGAATATAACTTATTTTTATATTATTTTATGAATATAACTTTTTATACCATGTTTATTTAATGATGGCATGTGTATTTCCCCATAAAATACATGCCTGGATACATGTCATGAGCTGAACAGCAGAAATTTTGTGTCATCACTCACCTTCCAGGATCTCACTGGATACCTTCCCTGGCACTGCTGGGTGGATTTTCCTTTTTGATTTCTACTTTCCTGCTTCAGTTTCCACATCTTTCCTCTTGGGATTGTAACATGAAAAAATAAAGATGCAAAGACTGATATTGGGTTTCAAGCTTTAAGATGAAGATCAGAAAATTGAAGACCTTGTCACCATCTCTTACCTGAGACTGAAAGGACTATCCTGTCCTCAGCATGGCTAGAACAGGACATGAGACCCTTTGGTTCTTCCTTTTATACCTTTCTAATGCTGAGATTAAAGGTGTGTGAGCCCAAGTGCTGAGATCACCTTTGTCTACTCTGTTTCTCTTTAAGAATGAATCAGTTTAATATAGCTGAGTGCGGCCTTGAGCTAACAGATAATCATTTGCTTGTCTCTTGAGTTCTTGGAATTAAGGCATGTGTCACTACTGCCTGGCTGTATGGCTTGTGGTTAGTTTTACTTTCTGAACCCTCAGGTAAGCTTTAATAAACCATAAATATATCACCACAAATGATACTGTCCTTAAAGCAACTTTGTGTCTGAATTTTATCACATTGGTACTGTTAAAAGCTTGGAAGAAATGAAGCTATTCTAAAGTGTTATCTGTATCCCCCCTTCTGTTATGTAACTTAAGAAATTTAATTTCCCCAATAATTTCATGTTGACCCTAGAAAACTAAGGAAGACTTAAGCCAAGCTACAAATGGACTTTTCTGTAATTAAAAAAAAAAATAATAAGTTATCAGATGACCTTGGATGAGTGACTGGAATTATGTCAATAATTGGTGGAGTTATGCCTTAACCTGAGACTACATAATTGTGCATATTCCTTGACATCTATTTCAAATTAAATATTTTTATATTTATTTTTATTTTATGCTTATGGATGTATTTGCATGCTTGTATGTTTGTTTATCATTTGTGTCCAATGTCTATAAAGGCATCAAACTCTCTGGAACTGGAGTTATAATATGAGTGCTAAAAACTGAACCTACGTCCTCTGCAAGAGGAACAAGTGCTCTTAACAGAGCCATTTCTCTAGCCCCCTCACCCTCATGTAAGAACCACAAGACTTGAGAGTTTGCTGAATCTCTGTATCCCTCTTATCAATGTGGTCACATTAAATAAATCTCCAATCTGATTTGTAATTAATTCGGCTATTTTAATGGTCTAATTAAGGAAAGGTGGTTGTGCTTGGATTGTTAGTGCAGCCAAGGCATTAGGCTGTAGTCATTTCTCTGGAAAGATTCCTAGTGAGCTTGACTGGAGAAATGCAGATTTGGGAGAGTCAGATTCTTACTGCAAGCTTTTCCTGGTTATAGAGGAAAGACTAAAAGGTTCTACCAGCTGCTGGAATAACTTGATTGTAGATGCTTATTTTTGTATTCCTACTTCAGTGAGCAACAATTATTTTACCTCAGTTTGGTGTGGTAACACAAGAGCCTATTGGGACATTGCTTTGGACTGCCCTTGTTAAAGTTTATCTCTGATTGGTAGGCCTCAAACTTTGCCTTCATATTTGTCTGTATATTCATTTAGGAAATTGGATTTCCTATTGAATCAGTGTTAAAAAGTAATACTTGGTAGTAGTCATTAGCTTTTTAGAGTTCTTCTGAGAACTATTTGGGCTATTAAACTGTTTGGAAGACAAGACTCTTCAAATCTGGAGTTATGAAAATTTATTTGGCATGTACCATGTGACAGGAAATGTTTGGGGGTCTTAGTATCTGATAAAACTATTTGAGATAGAGAAAGAAGTGTTGAGGAGATCACTCTTTGTATTGTGTTGTGGTGTATGTAACCATGACAGATACTAAGTTTCTAATGATTATTTCTGTTGTTTCTTTCCTTCCTTCCTTCCTTCCTTCACTCCTTTCTTTGTTCCTTCCTTTGATTTTTCCTTTCTTTCTCTCTCATTTCTTTTTCACAAATTTAAGATGGATTCTAAGATAGCATGATGAAGATAGTCTGTCCTAGAGCTAAAAATAGCTGAGAGGTAAAGATCAAATTGCCTTCAATTCTGGTCCAAATCATAATAGGACAGGAATAGAAAGTACAAAAATTTAGGAAACTCAGTTGCCAAATGTACGTAGACCTGGGCCAATTGTATTATTCTATTTCCAGGCTGGAAAGTCAATTTGATTACATCTCAGAAGTTTTCTTACAGAAGTAATTGAGGCTAGACATTTATATGAAATAGGGAGGATTTTGCATAGACTTAGGAGAAATTTGTTCTTTCTATGCCAACCAATCAGTGGTAATTTGGAAAAACTTTGCCATGCTGAGAAAAAAAAAAAAAAAACTCAAAGAAAAAAGACATAGATCAGATATTACTATCAGTCTTTGTTTACATGGTAACCATAGCTGACAACTTTACTATCAGAGTTAGCCAAACATTGATTCTTATTCTCACTAGATAATGGTGGGATCCTGTATCCTCACCTGCATGTCCAAGAAAGCTACTTGTCTTTAGGATCAACTATATACCCCTAGAACAGGACAAGTCAACAATTTGACCAATGCCACAGAATCAGTAGGGAATATGACAGGGACAGACAGTGCAGAAATTCCTCTATCTTGTTTTCCTGCTGAAGACATTTGAGGTTTATATAGAATTTGATCTCCTAGATGAAGAATCCCATGAAAAATTACCCTATTTTTTTCTAGGAACCCAAGGTCAAGGTGTCTCAGCTAACTTATCACAACTTCTGGTAAACTGCCTGCTTGTGCAAACCTAAACTCCCAGCTAACCACTTAGCTTCTGGTAAACTAATTGCTTGTGTAAAACTTACCCCTGCAGCTGCAGAGCAATATAAAAGAATTCGGTTTTATTCCTGCATAAGTCCCTTGCTCTAAATGCATGGGACTATACTTAGGTCCCAAATACCTGCATGTAGTTCTAGCTGATTCTAATAAAGACTTTTAATTGTCAATGAAATTGTGTTTGAGTAGTCATTTCTGGTTGACTCCCTTAACAGCCATTGTGATAATCTTTACTTTGTCAATATTTTGTTTTATGTATTTGTCAAAGATTTATTTTTTGTATCTCTCTCTCTCTCTCTCTCTCTCTCTCTCTCTGTGTGTGTGTGTGTGTGTGTAAATGTGCACTGATGCCAAAGAAAGAAGTTAGATCTCCTGGGATCTGATGTTACAGTTGGTTTTGAAATGCATGAAGTGTTTGCTGGAAATCAAACTCAGAACCTCTAGAAAAGCAATGATCCCCATAGACACTAGGAATTCAGTCTTCTGTTAGTGGAAGTTTCTGTCTTGCCTGGTCACAAAGCCATTTAGTCCCAAATAAACACACAGAGGCTTATATTAATTACACTCTGTTTGGCTGATAGCTCAGGCTTATTGACTAGCTCTCAATTATTAATGCATTCCTATTAATCTTTGTCTCTCCACTTGGTCTAGGCTTATTACAGATATCCTGGATGTCTTACCTTCCCAGGAGCTACATGGTGTCTCCATGACCTTTCTTTATCCCTGTTTTGATTTCTTAACTGTCCATTGGCCGAAACAGCTTCATTCATTAGCCAATAAGAGAAACAAATATTCACAGCATAAAGAAGGACATCCACAATCATCTTCCATTATACAGAAATGATAATTTAAAAGTTTAGAGTTGTTTATGTTAAAAGAAAACTGACAACCTTTACAATGAAGTAAAATTTCTATTTATGTTAAATTGTGTTGAGCCTGTATCTTTAAAAAATTTCATTCTCAAAATCAATGAAGTGTATTTTACATAAATATGTTCATATCAATGATCAGTTCTGAGGCAAGTTGAGTAATAGAGGCATGATCTCCTGAATTTCAAAACTGAGGGGATTCTTTAAATTGAGGAGTCATCTTTAAGACAATATAAAAATGTAACATGGTTTGGATTGGGTTTTTCTTTTACCGATTTTTCTTTCCTCCCCTACTTGGGTGTTCTGTAAGACGTATGACTCTACAGAATTGTTCAGTCATATCTTTGGAAGAGTCATGTTGTGCTTGTGAAATTAGAGACCATAGAATATTCTTTGCCATTAGTACAGCTCTAGCTAAAAACTATTACAATGACATGAAAGTTGAATACATTGCTCTTATTCCAAAAGTAGTTTGACAATTCTGCTTCCTATAGGACATAGATCATTCTTCCTCCTGAAAGCTAGTCTTCTAAGTCCTTTTTACCTAAATTAAGAAAAAAAAAAATAAAAAGGATTCCCTTAAACTTGTTATCTTGAATCCCTGTCATTTCTACTCAGAGATATAAAAGTTTTCTTTCTAGTTTTCTGGTCACAAGTCCTCTTTGTGTGATGCTTTCTACACAGAAGGGTGAAGGAACAGTAGCCTCATGTGTTAGAGTAACAGAGAAGGGTACATGCCTTTCTTCAAGTGTCAGATCTCTTCACAAAGAAGTCCAGTCTTTGGAATTTTTGGCTTACAGAGCTCCTGTCTGCATTGTAGATGGTCCTTTTCTCTTTGTGTCTGCTGGACTATGTATGTTTTCTCATCACCAATTAATGCCTTTCTACAATTGCTGATTCTATCTGCTCTTGTTTGCTGTGTTAAAGATTTCTCAGCTGGTACCATTCAAGATCAAGAGGTTTTTTTAATCCTTCGTTTTAATATTTTAGGTAAGATTTTGGGAACCTCATCTTCTGACAACCAATGGCTCATTGAGGTAAGAGAAAACCATGCATGATCCTCAAAGGACAGGAAGTGTGATCCTTCAGTTGACAACATCCTTTGCCCATGCTGGTAATTTTCTTTTATCCTCTTTTACAAGGAAGGTCCCCTCAGGAACCTTTCTCTGACACTTATGTCTGTGTCCTGGGAAGGAGTTAAACTGTCAACAGATACTGAAACTGCACTGCTAACCTGTGGAGCCTGGCTTCACAGTGGTGTTACTTTAATCTAGTCAGGATGGAACATGATCTGGGTGCTTGATTGTAGGAGGAGCCCTTTTTGAAGATTTGGAAAGTTACTCTGTAGCCAGAGACAAACTGTTGTTTGTTTGTTTATTAATTTTAAGAACGTTGTCTCCAGTCTTCCCTTGTCTTTTCTGGAAAAGAGTAAGACAGGTAAAGTACTGTTTTGAATTAAAGTTAAATGATGTTTGATTTATTCCTTCTCTATTTCTGATGCTATTTGAAATAGAAGTCATACTGACAGCTTACCTATGGACTCTGCTCCTTTGAGCTGAGACCATGGAATTCCTTTCTGTCTCTTTATTTTGCTATGTAGGTCCACCTGCTGAACCATGGGTACTATCTCCTCCTTTATCCATGCTCATATAAACTAAGGTATATTTAGAGAAAAAGATGTCCACAATTAATCTGTGAAACATATGGGTTTTACATAAGTTGGTGCCTGGGTCCATTCTGTAAGGACTATGGTTTTTCCTCCTGCCGCTGGTCTGGTCCTGCCACCGCGCCAGCTCCAATTAACACACAGAGACTCTGTATTTGATATAATTCTGTTGGCCCGTTACTAGTTTCTTATTGGCTAGCTCTGTCTTAATTATTAACCCATTTCTGTTAATCTAGTATTTCCACATGGTCTTCTTACCGGGGAAAGGGGCCAGCGTCTCGTCTCCCCAGGCTCTCCATCTTGACTCTCCTTCCTACTTCCTCTTTCCTCCTTGTCTCCTAGTCCCTCCTATCTTCCTTTCCTATTGGCCAACAGTGCTTTATTCAATAACCAGTATGAGAAACATATATACAGAATGGCATCTCTCATCACCATTCTCCTTGCCACTCACATTGAGCAGTAAGCAAATCTGTGACTCCATGAGATCTTGGGTGGCAATCTCATCAAGAATGAAACATCTACGTGATTTAGTTTCCATCTTTGCAAAAGTTACCATGAAGACAGAAAATACCAAGTGAAGTAGTGCCAAATCACCTAAGTGTTTTATTTTAATTTACATTATTTTGTGGTGCTCTGAATTAATTTTACAATGTTTTACAGGATATATTTACTAGCTTCTAAAGGAGACCTAAGCGTTTTCCCACCTACAATTTCCTAACACTGGCTTCCTGCAAAGGGAGCTAACACTTTGAGAAGTACTAGGTTTAAGACCACAGAAGGTATTGAAGGGACAAATTGACAATTGCTAGACAAACTTTTGTCAGTGGGTAGCTGTTGCAGCCAAGACAGAATCAACCTGCTTCACAGAGAGATGAATGAAGTCATAAACTTGCAGGGTTTTAATGGCTGCTGTTTCTAGGCCCATTTTCCTCTGAGGTCAATGCTCTTATCCCATTATATTCATTTGTTCCATGCATATCTGCTTTGGTGTCAATCATCCCATTATATTCATTTGTTCCATGCATATCTGCTTTGGTGTCAATCCTATGGCATTTGTAGCACCTGTGCTTTCTCCTTAAATGTATTATTTTGGTTTTTTTTTTGTTTTTTGTTTCTTTTTGTTGTTGTTGTGTTCTCTTTTTTATTTAGTTTCTTTTTGTTTGTTTTTTATTCTTGTTGTGGTTGTTGTTGGGGTTTTTTTGGGGGGTGGCTTGCTCTCTAATTCATAGGAACTCAACCTGATTTACATTTGGTAAATGGCATGGAGGCTCTCCCAGTTTATACAATCTTCTATAAACAAAAACAAAATCTCCTGCATGTGTTTATCATGTTTGCTTGCTCTCTGAACTTATTTTTTTAATTCAATGTAGATTTGCAGTTTTTAAAACATAGAAATGTGATTAGAGAGACCCTCAGGCAAAGCTACTGAGGCCCTTTTAATTTCACATGGAACAATATTTACCTTTCATCTCACACTTTGACCTGGTAGTCAAAATTTTCAGAGCTTATGTCAGGCCAAGTACTCAGTTTTTTTTTTTGTTTTTTTGTTTTTGTTATTATTTGTTCAGGCTACTATTACAGATGCATTGCAGCCACACACCTTTCTACATTAAACAGTTAGTTTTCTTCACTTTCCATCACAGAAAACAAACCATTACTTATATATAGTGGAGATCCAATATTGAACTTTTCAGTGGAAAACGTTAGAAGAAAACTAAAATGCTTCCAGGATTAAAGTCTTTGGTATAAGTGAAGACAGTTGGGGACTGGAATTGCATTGTTGTATAAACAAGAACCAGTCACATAATACGAACATATCCTGGTGTGTTTGGATTGAAATGACTACTGTTTTGAACACTTAAGAAATGCCCTATCCAGAGGCTGGGCTGAGAAACTCAAGAAGTATTAGGTGATCCTCCATCAGTCTTCAGCAATTTTGTTTTCTATTACTTTTAAGGAAAGAGTCCTCCAGGTTCCTTAATGGATTGCATTCCAAATAGCAACTTAAACTCACAATTGCATACAAAGGGATTTTTAGTCTTTTTCTTAAATTTTGCACCTGTAGAGAAGCATTTCTCAAACTGTGGGTTCGGACCCCTTTGGGGTTGAATGACCATTTCACAGGGGTTGCCTAAGACCACTGTAAAATATAGATAATTACACTATTATTCACAATAGTTGTAAAATTAATTATGAATTAGCGACAAAAAAAAATGTGGTTCAGGGTCACCACATCATGAGGAAATCTATTAAAAGGTCACAATATTAGGAAGGTTGAGAACCAGTGCTTTGAAAAATAATGGAAAGTGGCCCACAAGGTGAATTACTAAATATACCAGCATCCTTTCTATTATACTTTTCAGCAATTGAGAGGGAAAGTACACTAAAATTCCCTATGTCCAACATTTAACTATTGGATCATTCAGTTCTTGATAAAAACTTAAAAGTGGATTCACAGATTGTATCTGTTTTATTCTCTAACTTGAAGAAAGATGACGGAGTGTGGAGATTCTGGAGAAGATTCTGGCATGAGAACAGCACAGGAAAATACAGAGGTATTGTTTCAAATCAAGGTCATTTTGGTAATGTGTCACAGCTCTTGAGAAATCTACATTTTCCACAATCACAGCTAGCCCTAATTTGTTATTTAGTTTGGACTCAACTTTTAATTATTAACAAAGTTTTCACAGAACTATTTTCCAAGCTAAGTAACTTGTCATCATCACTAATTAGCTGTGTTTTGCAAATAAAAATAAACAAAAACAAAAATAAAACCAAACAAATAAAAAACACAACACAGATGACTTATTATACCTGTTCCTTCAAAGAAGAATGATGTAAGTAAGGTCATTGGACTCTTGCATGATTATCCAGTCTCTCTTCCAAGTTAACATGTAATTTTGTCCTATTTTCTAAAGGCCTGGAAGTCTTTGGAATAAGTAAAATATGTAAATATATAAGGTAAACAGGTCAAAGAAAGGAGGCTCCACCTATATGGTTATGGGAAAGCCATCATCAATATGGATAAAGATTTTCTAGTGTGGCTGCTCCCAGGACACTCCTGTCAGTAACAACTTATATATGCTGTGTAAGTAAGTCTTACTTTAGTGGTACCCCAATAAGTAACATTAGTTTGTTTTATAAACTTATTAACATAGAGGTAGATATTGTATAATCCTTACCTTCCAAATTCTCACAGCAGAGTATTTTTGAAAAGTAAGATGTTGAGATACAAAATTGAAAATATTTTTAATAAGAACAAATATGTATAAGGATTAAAATGGTTAAACTTTTCTAAAATTGAAATAACAAGCTAAAATGAATAAATTATTGTGAATGTATATAAAGAGTACCTAATCCAGTTTTATTTCAAACTCTTTACTTTCTGCTCAAGCTTTACATAATCATTACACATAAGGTAAACATATCAAACCAGGGCAACTGATACTCTGGGTGTCGAATAACTATACTTGGAGGACTATACTTATGTGGCCAGAGGAATTGAAGGGGGAAATATTTTCACTTTTGTCCTCCAAGGTAAACTCACTCCAGAGAACTGTAAGGAATCTCCCCCAAATGTCCTGTAATTCTAGTAATTCACCTCTTCTCTTGTTTAGGGATACCATGGAGACATCACTGAGAGTATTCCAACCAGTGTCTAGCTTAAAAAGAAGATGGTCAGTACAGACAAAAATTTATTCCTCACTGAAGAGAGCTGATATAAATACTTTGTTTTGGAATGGATTTCATTTATTGATATAATTTAAGGTCAATTTTGTGATATGTGTATTTCTCTTCTTGTTTATATATTGTGTTTATATAGCACATTTAGAAATGTAATGTATAATGTAGTACAGATAATAGATAATTACCTATGATAGTCAAAGCTTAGAGTTAAGTTAGGTTTTCAAGATGTATTTGAGATGGACAGTATTTTTCAAAGGTATTCTTCAAACCTTTCAAAGACCTACAAAATATGGCATTTAAAATGGTTTAGGTTTTTTTTTTTTTTTTTTTTTTTTTTTTTGACAGTGAGACATAACTGCTCCTGGCAACACCACCGACATCAGAAAGGAAGATGGACATTGAAGAAAAACGTATGAAGTTTGCTTCTAGTATGGCAAGACTAGCCATTTGGACAAGATACTGCTCTTGTCTGGACTGTTTGACTTTAGGCTGTATAAAATGAACATGCAGGGCCTACAGAAAAGTCACTGCTGATTCAAGATAGACATTGCTACAGAGTTCCTTCTTCATGGAAGACTCTGCCAGACAGTCTATAAGACACAAAAAACGTGACTGACAAACTGCCAATACAAGATGACAGTTTAAGGTTTCCTACTTTACTAAAGAGTCTACTAGACACACTATGGCCTATGGGCTGAAGATGGAAAATTACAAAAGAACTTCGGGTGACCAGGCAATGAGTTGTCTCTGCCATTTCTAGAGTTTATATATTATCCTTCTATGGTCTTTAAAGGAGTTGAAAACAGATAGTTATAGTTTTCCTTAGTTAGGATTAAAGATAAGTTACATATAGGACTTTAGACTCACAAAGATAGATGATAGAATAGTTTCTTAAATCTTGCTAAATGTTAATGGACTAAATAATGTTAACTGTGATTCTTATTTGATAACTGTTATGTGATATATGTTGCTATGTTAAGGTTAAACCCCTTCTTTTTATTTAGACAGAAAAGAGGAGATGATGGGAGATGTCATTCTTTATATGTTTCTCATATTGGTTAATGAATAAAGTACTGTTGGAAAGCAAGATAGGTGGGACTAGGAGACGAGGAGGAAAGAGGAAGTAGTAAGGAGGAGTGAACATGGAGAGACTGGGGAGACCAGATGCCTGCCCCACTTCCCGGTAAGGAAACCACATGGAAATACATAGAAATGGGTTAATAATTAAGACAGAGCGAGCCATTAAGAAACAAGTAACTTGCCAACAAAATTATATCATATTCAAAATCACTGTGTGTTAATTGGGACTGGCACGGTGGCAAGACAAGACTGGCGGAGGGCAGAAAAACCTTAGTCACCTTAGTCCCTACAGTGCTGTGCCTTAAAGATGGTGCTGGCTTCTGCCTTCCACCTTCCTGATGGTGAGCGCTCTCTGTTGTAAACAAGTCCTTATTTGGCTAAGCCTGTTCAGCCTATCTGCAGGGTCCATGTGGCTCACTGGGATTGGTCAGCACAAGGGGATTTAAGCCTGTGCGGGCATTTCCCCAGGGTCACCAGAAGAAGAAGCATGTTCAAGGACCCTGAATAAACTGCTTGAAGAAGATCTTCCCGGAGTAGTGTTTTTCCTTGCTGGTTGAGGTTGGGCATGATAACTGGTGGCCCTTATGAGGAAAGAGATCAGAACTTCTTGCAGTCAGGACAGCGCTGATAAGTTCCCAAGGTAAGGTGGGACAATAAAGACTGTGGAAATAAGTGGCAATAAGGTTCCCAAGGAAGAGTGGGACAATAAGGACCTCGGGGATAAGTGGCAATAAATTCTCAGGCATTGAGACTTTACGAAGCGATAGTAAAATCTTTTAAAATGGGGACATCTCAGTCTCATCCAGTTTTTCTGGCTCTTCAGGAACTACTTTGTCAAAGAAACTTAAAATAAAGAAAAGCACATTAGAAAGCTTCCTGGACGAATGCAATGCCATTACACCTTGGTTTGCAGTTTCGGGAGACCTTATGGTACCGTGCTGGGACAAGTTAGGCAGGGATCCTGACTTTGCTTGGGAAAAAGGGACGCTAAAGCCCAGAGTCAGACCCATTTGGAAGTTAGTGCATAGCTGCATTGAGGACCAGAAATGCTGTAGAGAGGCGGTGGAAAAGGGGCAAGCTGTGCTAGAAATGCTACAAGAAGAAAGATCAGAAGAGGTTAAGAGCACAGGGGAGTCTGATATGGACAAAACAGACTCTGAGGAAGAATTGCAGGTCCTCGTAGAAAAGGTTCAAAAGCAATCCCTTAGAGAACGGGGGGGGGGGGGGAAGGAGAAATGGCAATGTAAGGAGGAGGATCCCCCCCCATAAAGGCCATTGGTGGTGCCTCCTTATCAGAAAGGGGAAGAGTGGAGCCCAGGGACAGGGCATTCCTTTGGCCCTGGGGTCTGGAGAGCAGAACGAACTGACCTTGGTCTAGCCTTTCCAGTTTTCCAGGATGCCCAAGGCAATAGATATGAGGAGCCTTTAGACTTCAAGGTCATCAAGGCTTTGGCTGAGTCTGTGAGAACATATGGGATCTGGCTCTTGATTCTCCTGGGCAATTGACTGTTGAAGGGAGAGAAACCTTATGTAAAGTTGAGTAAAGACTACAAAATGCATTTCTATCTAGATGGAAGGAAGGTCAAGCTATCACGTTATGCATTCTCCCTAACTATAGTCAGCCTACAGGGTTGTTATGGCAGGAAGGACCATTTCTTTTTATTTATCCCAAAATCTCCCCAGCGAAAGCAATAGAACATTATCCCACAGCAGTCTCTAGTTTGGCTCATAGTGGAATTCAACAAAGCATTCAATTTTTTGGAGTGTCCCAGCGCTACTTGTGGTGCCTTACTCCAGTCACCATGTTAAGATCTTGTATGGCACTATCGATAATTGGGCCATATTGCAATGTGGGTTTGATGGAATGATAGATTATCATTATTCAAAGCATCCTTTAATATCATTTTTTAAGGAACATCCTATGATTTTTCCAAAAGTAACTTCCTTAGTACCACTTAGTGGGGCGCCAAATGTTTTTACTGATGGTTCAAAAACTGGTTGTGGGGCATATATGATTGCAAATAAGCCTCATGTGCTGTGCCAATTTCGCCAGGATCCCCTCAAATTATGGAATTAAAAATTGCAGTCGAAGTATTCAAAGTTTGCCCATTTGCATTTAATTTGATCTCAGATTCAGCATATGTTGTGAATGTAGTAAAAAATTTGGAATTAACAGGCCCTATTAAAATTTGTAGTGTTGTTTGTTCATTCTCACAAGAGTTACAAAGATTAATTTGGTTGAGAAAGGAATGCTTTTATATTCAACATATTAGAGCTCATACGGGTTTGCCTGGGCCCTAAAGTGAAGGAAATGACATTGTTGATCAATGGACAAGGGTGGAATGTATGTTTTACAGCTCATCTTTAGATCAGGCTAGGCAATTCCATCAGCAATTTCATGTGAATGCAAGGACTTTTCAACAGAAATTCCATTTTCCAGAGCAGATGCTTGACAGGTGGTTTTGAATTGTCCACAGTGTATAATATACCAACACCCACTTGGTGTGGGGGTAAACCCTAGGGGATTAATGCCCCTAAAGATATGGCAGATGGATGTCACGCGTATTTCAGAATTCGGAGCTTTGAAATATGTACATGTGTCTGTGGATACTTGTTCAAGTGTGGTACATGCTATGCCTTTAAGTGGAGAAAAATCCCACAATGGCATTGGACACTGCCTGGAAGCCTGGGTGGCTTGGGGAAAACTTCAACAGCTAAAATCTGATAATGGGCCAGCCTATATACCGCTCAGAGATTTACTTACTTTTGCAAACAAATGGAAGTTCAGCTTGTCCATGGATTACCCTAAAATCCTCAAGGACAAGGGATTGTAGGGCGAGCTCATCGCACCCTAAAAGAATGCTTAATAAAACAAAAAGGGGGAGTAGGCCAAGGTCGAACTCCCAAGGAAAGAATATCTTTAGCCCTTTTTTACCCTCAATTTTTTGATTTTGGATGTTGATGGCCTTTCCACCGCTGATCGTCATCAGCGGCAAGGAGGGAGCCTAAAAGGCTATGTGAAATGGAAAGTTGTGATCACCAGGTTATGGCATGGTCCTGATCTGGCATTGGCATGGGTGAGAGGGTCTGTTTATGTTTTCCCCCAGGATCGCCAAGAACCATTGTGGGTCCCAGAGAGGTTTGTAAGAAAGTGCAACAAACATGAAGAGCCTGCTGTTGCTATTGAGCATCAGCCTGATTTGGCCACCAGTGCAGATGGAGCCACAATAGGGGATCCTGTCAGTGTGCCCAAGACCCATGCCGATACGCTATGGTTCAAAAATATTTTACCGAGTTTTTAGTACTAATAAGAGCTTAGATTTACCTTATTAGCCTTATGATAGTGAGATTGCTAGTATATATGAAAATAGGAGTTTTGTTTTAACAGGAAGCCTATGCTTTTATGTGATATTAGTGATAAGAGTCAGTGCATTATGTTATTTAATCAATCTGCAGCTTTGTTTGTTGTGCCCACCACGGGAGGCCCCATAAGGGAGGTCAACACCTCCTGAGTAAGTGGATGGTGGCCTGCTAAGAGTGAGTTTGACAAACCAGCACCCCATTAGCCTAAGTGAGTCCTTCATTGTTCGTGTAAAGGAGGAGGTGGATTCCTTCCCTGGACGGGATGTCAATCAAAAGAGGTTGTTTGGGCAAGCAAGGGATATTTTACCTTCTTGCCAGGAATTAGTACCAGCTTCAATAAAACCTTTGCTGGTAGAAACTTTACTGATCAGGATCCGCAGCAGGTGGATATTTCCAACCCTTTTGATCTCTGGCTCTTGTGCGGCATTAATGGCAGCTGCACAGATTTGTCCCCTTTCCTTATGATAAGGGGCAGAGTTCATGGGATGGCTGAATTTGTTTGGTCTACATCTGAGCGTTTTGGTGAGTGGTTCAATCCTAATCCTCCTCAACCTAGCAGATGGATTCCCATGCCTGTTGATGCCCCGAGTGCTATGACGGTGTTCAGACGACAGAGAGATTTTGGCATTACAGCAGCCATAGTTGCAGCTATCTTTTTTGCAGCTGTGGGTTCAATCACAGCTGCTGTGGCCATGAGCACATTGGTACAAACAGCCTCTAAGTTAAATGAATTTTCCAAGAATGTGGCTCCTGCCTTGGATGCTCAGTCCACTATTGGTGCTCATTTAAAAGGAGGCTTTATGATCGTGAACCAAAGAATTGATCTGGTGCAGGAGCAAACAGACACTTTGTGGCAGTTGGCACAAATAGGATGTGAATGGAAGATGACGGGGCTATGTGTTACCTCTGTGCCATATCAAAAGTATTCAGTGGCTGCCAATATGTCTAACCAGCTTTCTCAGTATCTGTTAGGCAATTGGTCCAGCGAATTCTATAAGTTAATGCAGGACCCTAGATTTTTCTGTTGTGCATGTGAATTCCACCCAGGTCGATCTCAGTTGCAGAGGGACTATCTACATGGATCACTCGAGCCATGAACCACCTGAAATAGTGGGCAGGAATGGGAGCCATGGCTATCCTCTTGCTGCTTATTTCCTTTGTGGGCCTGTGGTGCCTTTGAAGGCTGAGGCTTGCTCAGAGGTGGTATGCAGCTATGGTTGTCCAGGCATTTACAGCCATTGAGGCTGGGCAGTCACCCCCCCCATGCATGGCTGGCAGTCATGGATAAGAATTGATCCTTCACTATCAGGTTGTATGGCTTAGCACTGCACTCCGAGTTGGCTCTGGAAGCCAGCAACTCCGAGAAGGGCAAGTCTGGTTGCATGTGGGTTGGTGTCCAAGGCCCCACCTTGGAAAAAGTTACGGGACAGGTGTGGCACTGACTTGGCTGACTACCAGGATTCAGGGTCATTACTGGAGATCAGACCACTACCCTTGCCTGTAGCATTAATAAAACAAAAAGGGGGAACTGTAGAGAGCTGCAAAGTGCCGCACCTTAAAGATGGAGCTGGCTTCCGTCTTCCACCTTCCTGATGGTGAGTACTCTGTTGTAAACAAGTCCTTATTTGGCTAAGCCTGTTCACAGTATCTGCAGGGTCCACGTGGCTCACTGGGGTTGGTCAGTGAAAGGGGATTTAAGCCTGTGTGGGTGTTTCCCCGGGGTCACCAGAAGAAGAAGCATGTTCAAGGATCCTGAATAAACTGCTTGAAGAAGATCTTCCTGGAGTCGCATTTTTCCTTGCTGGTCGAGGATGGGCGCGGCACCTCACTTCCAAGGGAAACAATGATCACGCAAGGCCTTTCACTTAACTTTATATAGATGAACTATCTGCCAAATGGAAGACTAGAGGATTCAGACATTCCTACCAATCCAAAGTGACTCCTGAGATTGATACCTTCTACTTGTCTTGATATTAAAAAGAAAATGATTAATTCTGACTACCCATGTAGTCTTAAGTATCAAGTAGGAAATCCTACTTAGCATTTAAAAGATCTGTGTGTTTGTTTAACAGTCCTCAGGTGTTACATTAGCCATATATATGAGTTGTTATTTGGGTAACTATTTTTCAATAATTATTCTCTTCATAACGTGTATATTGTCCATATATAGGACAAGACCTTGGATTACTTCATCTTATCAGTTTCTGTCTGCCACTTCAGAACAAAATGAGGGATATGGTGGTAGGTGTCTTAAATTCTCAGGCCAATTCTGAAAACTGTATTTACCAATGATGGAACATCTTTCTGGAAGAACATTTCTAATTGCTGAAATGTGTCCTTCTGCATTCTAACTACCCATAACTTCTGATTAAAAAAAAGGCTGCCAACCCTGTTGTCAAACTTATCAGGTTCAAGAAATTAGGCAAGAAATACAAGTGATGTATCTGGAACATTGCTTGACAATCACATACAAAAGACCTGATTGGATTACATTTCCTTTTTAGTTTATCAATTAGATGCTGATACCTGGTTGTTATTTCAACAAATGTAATCTGGATTTCACTCAGTTTTGACCCCTAATTTTTACCTCCCCTGAATATTATAGCTGGTTCATAGGTATAGATATCTATTATTGTAAATGAACCCTCAATAGGATAATTATCTTAACTGACTTCTCTTAATTCATTGCCTATGTTAGAGTCTGCTGTAATTAACACTGATGGAAGATCTACTGTGATCTACAAAACACAACACATGCCCACCTAGATATAGAGGGGACCTTTTATATGACTATATCTGTCTACAGTGTGGTGGTACACAGTCCAGGCTAATGTACAATTGTCCTTCATTTTATTAAATAGGACACATGTAGATAATTATGTAAAAGAATTTTCCTAATTAAACTGTGTCTCTTGGTGTTCCCTCAAGAGGTTGTAATTGAGCAGACACAGTTGTCAACATCTAAAATTACACTGGAAAACATTTGAAGTTCTTAAACCAGACAAATGTCCTCCATTGTGTAAATATTGCAGTGGATAACAGTGGCAAACAAATCATCCATCTTGCTAAAACCAATACCAAAGTCTCCCACGGGTTATTTTGATTGTTTTCTTGCCTTTCTTCTTCCTGTAATAAGGTAAAACTGCCCCCAACAATTTTCCTAACACTGTTCTTTGTAGAAATTATAGAGTACTAATCGTCTCACTTTTTATATGTTACAGATGCTACAGGAGTATATAGTGTAATTAAATAGCTGTCTTATGTTCTAGAATGTTGCCTTACCAAAGTCTTATCATGACCACTTACATCAACCCTTCTCTGAGGAACTATAACAACTATCACCACTCCATCATCCCTGCTTTAGTCAGCTTGAATCAGTAAAGAGCAGCCTGCAGCCCCAAACCCCTAACAACTATTAGGGTGACCTCTGAGAGGTAGAAATGAGGAAGTAGCTTTTAGACAGATTCCCTGGAAGGTAGATAGATAGGGACAGAGGGAAGGAAATAGGAAATAAAGATGATAAAATTCCAAGATGTCTGGCTTTATCCTCTCTCAGTTGACTGAAGACCAAAGTATGCTAGATGGAAACAAAAGATTTTTGGAACTTTTCTCTTTCTAGTAGGCCCTGTGCTGCTGCTAGATGCCAATAGACTGTTTCAACAAATTTAAGGCTGCATCAGCACATTGTTTACACTGCCAATAAAAGTCTTTTTTAAAATAATAAAAAAGTCTGTTCCTCTTGGCAGGCAAAGGAAACAAAATACAAAGAACCTTTTCACCTGAAACAAAAATGAAAGGAAAGAAAATTAGTATATCTCTAGAGCAGGAGTCAAAATTATTTTTCTGAGAAATGTCAGATAATAATGTGAGATTTATGAATTTCTCTGACTTTGAGATTTAACATTGTCATTATAGCACAAAGTTAGCTCTAGACAGAGCTTAGAAAATACAGTATATCAGGAATATGGTGAGAGGTGGGACTGCAGTGAATCCAATTTCAGGTTACAAACACACCACCCGACAAAACTTACATGGGAAGGAAGTTTTATTGGTGAAGAAAGGAAGTGAGGGAGGGGAGGACAGCAGAGAGCATAGGGAGAGAGAGAGCTGTCTGATTCCTCAAAGATATGACTGAGGAAGGGGGGGGACTTTAGCTATTACAGAGACCTCCATGCCTGTGTAGAGAGCCAGGGTGCTGCCTGCCATACACAGAGGGATGATGTGTTAGGTTACCAAGGGGTGGAGCCAAGTTTGCCTGGGTTATCATACATCATATCTGTGTCCCAACAAATATTTGTGAACACTGGAATTTAAAATTTATATAATTGCACAGCTGTGGCAATAGCTCAGCTTGGAAAGTGCCTGCCATGCCACCATGTAGACCCGAATTTGAATCCATATCACTCATGTAAAAGGCTGGGGCAACAGGGCAAGTCTTTTTATAACCCTGGTGCTAGAGGTTGGCAGTTAGACTAAGTAAATGAGCTGCAGATTCACTGGGAGAGATCATGTCTCAACAAAATAATGAGTAAAGTGACCAAAGAAGATACCTAATGTCAAACTTTGGTTCATAAACACACACACACACACACACACACACAAAAGCCTATATCATAAACCTCTGCACATAAATATAAAATGAAGGTACAGAGAAAATTATAAAACTGAAAGTGTAAAATATTGTTTTAATTTCTCTTAACTACTTAAAAATCACTTTAGTGTGTAGCTGTACAGACATAGGCTGTGGCCAGTGTTTAGAACTTCTTAAATGCTTTCCATTTTTGCCAAAGAATTGCTCTAGGTATACAGGCATTTAAAACAAATCAAGCATTTACTGATAGATATGTCATAAGGACATTTATTTGAAAAGATTTACTTATCATATCTATGATTTTACCATTTATTAAAGATTAAATCAAATTTGCATGCTTATCAGACAAATTGGTCTATTTTAGATGAATTAAGCATAGCTAAGTATCTTATATTGTAGGAAATAAAATACCTTCAACATTTTACAGAGCTGACTGATACTTTAATTTTATAATTACCAGTTACAATATTGGAGTGCTGAATGCAGTGAACACAATGGTTAGAATATGTTTAGGGTAATTTCAGAAATTGTTAGGAACTGCATTCTGATCCTACACCAAAATCCTACACAAAACCTAAAAACATGTTTGTGAAATTCAAATTTGCAATTCATATAGTGATTTTAAAATCATGTATTCTAACACAACACATTGTAAAAATGTACCACCTTTATACTCCTAAAGAATGACTTTAGAAAAAAATGTTGTCTTCATTTTTCATAATTTAATCACTGTATTTTATAAGTACTGATAAATTGTATGTAAAGTAAAAAAAAAAATTGTAATTCATAGCAAACATTAGCAGACAATGTGAGCCAGTGTTTCAGGTGGTGTTTACTGACATTTCACAGTGTGATGCATGCAGTATAAACTGCATGTCATGTGTGAAAAGTAGGGCTGTAGTGTAGCTGCACAGCAACAAGGATGAGTGCTGCCAGAATCACTGCTGATGCACTATGAGTTTGCTGTTGAGCTAATTCCTTCTGACTGTGCATTCCAGAAATTTCTATTGCTGTCAAGTTTATCATCAACTCCTACATTCAGAAGCCTCATATGGGATCACAGTAAACAATCAGTGGCTGCTTCTGAAGGATAATAGTAACAATGTAGGTTGGTATGGGAATGTGGCATCTTTTACTTTAATTTTTTTTCTATTTTATTGAGTTTCTTTTGTGACAGGATTTCTATATGTAGCTCAAGCTGGCCTGGAATTTCCCAAACACTTTGTCAACCATCCAAGTGCTAAATTACAGTGTTTGGCAGGAAGTTTATTTCAGTCTTTCATGAAGTAGTGAATAGATGACCCCTGTGCCCATGGGCACCTTCATTGCTGTTGTGCAAGCACACACACACACACACACACACACACAATCACAATTATAATCTCTGTTTGAAATTTATTAAAAAAAAATTTTAGAAGAAACTGCTCCAATTTTTTTTTTCAGTGAGAAATATTTTGGACTCTCAGCTTTATGTTTGAGGCCTAGACATTGTCACTGACATACTGAAATCTAGAAACTGAAGGGAGAAAGTCTTGTTTTAGAGTGATGGTTATTAAATCGAATGAGCATCCTCACTTGAGTTAGAACATACCCATATAACACTGTGTTAATTACATCAAAACTATCACAAGGCACTGAAACATGACATACTGGGTAGGGATGTGTGTGAAGAAAAACCGTGATGTGTGATGGTGTCTTTGACATGTGAAAAAGCCTTGTTTTCAAGTGGCTTCTAAAATGTATTTTAAACCTAATTTTGAAAGCACACCTTTTTGGTTGAGAGGACTATATTATGCCTCTAAGGGCATCAGTGGAATTTCTTTTTTCAGGTATCTGTTCCTTAATTAATGTCATTACCCTAAATGTGTTAGTACCTATGAGTACTGAGCTTTAATCGTCACTGTTAATCCCAGATAAACAATAACATAGATGCTGGAATCCTTGAGGCAGGAGCTGATGCGATGGCAATAGACAGGTGCTGCTTATTGGTTTGCTTCTGATGGTTTGCTCACCCCTACAATCTTATAGAATGGAAATCAAAAGCCTAAACATGGTACCATCCACCATTGGCTGAGTCCTCCCCATTGATCACTAAATGTGAAAATGCCTTACAGCTGGAACTCAAGGAGGCCTTTCTTCAGCTGAGGCTTCATCCTTGCTGATAACTCTAGCTTGTGTCCAGTTGACACACAAAACCACCCAGTGCAGACTGTATGTCAGGAGTCCTTATGGGGCCTGAAGAAATCTATGTCTATACCAGACAAATTAAATTATTTGTAAACAGCATTTCACCATCAGTATAACCACACAATGCCGATGTGCAACAAGTCCTGTGATTCACTGGGAAGCAGATTTAGCAAGTCATTTCTCTGAGTCAGGTAGGAAGGAAGATTCTTTGTCAAGTTAAAACAATAAGTGGTTCATGATCAGCTTGGAAGACACTAAAAGGTAGCTTTTGGGACCATTTTCTTATGTGAGAGATGGGCAGTACTGCATCTCAACTAGGAAATGAGGTTGCCAGTGTAGTTTAGTCCTTGAATTTCAAACCTTATAGTATTAACTGATTCTGTGCTCTCCACCAAGTTTCTGCTTGACCTTAACACAGCTGTTTGAAAAGGTTTGTAGAGGATACTGATTTATTTTCTGTCATTTTTTTTGTGATTGTTGAAGATGAGAATAAAATAGTGCTATAATAGTTATGAATTTTGTTATAGCAAAATTTCACTTGTTCAGTAGTATTAATCATTGAAACCTCCTATCTTTGTGTCAGAAATGGAATCTGAGAAAACAGATTATACAGTTCTATTCAAAGAGATATTTTTAAATCACAAAGAAAATATACTAATTCTTAAATACTAGGTTTTAGATCTGAAATGGATGGACTTCTTTGGTGTCATCAAGAATTAGGAATTATTTAGTATGATACGGATTCAATATCCTTCTACTAATAACTACATTTTAAACTTCAAAGGAACTTAAAGTTAAATTTAAGCTATTAGGTTGGTTGAAAACAGTCAATTTTATATATAAAGCTTAAATTCTCTGACTTCTTTTGCTTATTGTCTCTTCCTAATGAAAGCAAAACTTGTCAATAGCCATTTGAGACAGGTCTTCCTTTTTCAGGTACTACTAATAATTGTTTTCCCTTCCCATTCATCTCATTCTAGTATTACACTTTCCTGGTAAACAATTGCATCCTAATTACACAGGTTTAAGTTGTAGCTTCCAGTGATCCACAGCCCAGCTATTGCACTGCTACTTCTGTGACTATGTTGTCATAGATGTTGTCTTCATAGAACTTGGAATGTCTGGGAGAAAACAACATCCTGGTATAACTTGTCTTATGTAAAAATTCTTCCCCGTAAAATAGCAACAACTGCCTTCTGTTTGGTGTTGTCTGGAATGTCTAGATTCTCTCTCATACAGCAGAAAGACATTTCATAAACCTTGGTGGCTCTGTTTAGTCCGACTCTCAATACTCAGGCCTAGTCCTACTCATACATGCTGATCAGGCTGAGTTGTTTGAGATTCCAGCCTGTCTACCTGCCTAGTCCCAACAACTAAGCCCAATCCATGTTGTCTCACTTGACCTGTGCCAGCATGTACCATCTCCAACATCCAGGTTTGAACTTAATCATCTAGTTGCATCAACCCAGCTTTGCAAGTTCCTAAGAACAAACCAATTTGTTTAATTTACAACCCCAGGACAAGCTTAGGTCTTGTGTCCTCTGCACTGTCACAGTCCAGTAAGTCTTTGGACCTTCACTCCTTGTCATTGTTGCCAAAGTCTGGTTTAGCCACAGATGGTCATCTTATGCTTCAGCTCAGTCTGGTGTGTACCCCAATATATACCAACATGTATTAACACCACCTCCTAAAGCTACACTAGGTGGGCTTACTGTAATTTAGTACCACTTGATGAGTCTGTCGGGACCTCACTGGCAAATTTCATCCTCATTTCTCAGAAAGGAACAAGTCCCTGAGTGAAGTACACTCCCAAAATCCCCCCACAAAATCATAGCTGAATAAATACTGAAGACAATTCAGGAGTTGAAAGACACATCCAAACAGATATAGAAATAATGAAGCTGAAAATTCAATAAACGAATTACAAAAACACTCAGGGGGAAGCCAGCAGAATGCATTGAGTGGAAAATAAGATGCTAGAATTTGATGAGCAAATAGATGGATTAGACTTCCCAATGAAAGGTTACAAAAAAAAATGAAAACACGTTAAAGGAACATGAAGAAAGTGTAAAACACCATGACAAAATAAAATTTTAGAATTATAGGCATATAAGAGAAATAATCTCCGGTCAATGGCATATGTGGAATCTTCAACATGCTCACACGAGAACTGTTACCAAATTCAGGAAAGGCAAACACATACAGGAAAAAATACACAGAACATAAACAAATTCCCTCAGGATATTATAATTAAAATTATGAAAATCCAGTAAAAATAGAGGTCATTAAATCTGTAGAGAAAAACAAATTACGTAGAACAGAAAACCTATCACAGTAGCATCTAATGTCTAAAAGGAAACTTTACAATTCAAAGGTACCTTGAGCAATGTACTTCAAATTTAAAAGACCACAAATAACCTGACTTATTGTACTTAGCAAAACTATTAAAACTATTTTCCATAGTTAAAGGAATAGTATTTTTTTTGTGTGTATGTGTGTGATAGAAACACCCAGATGGAATTCAGGTCTACCAAACTCCCTTCATCCCCAAGACTACTGGAAGAATAACAAAACATTAGAGTAGGCATCAAAGAAATTCAGTATTTTATAAAGGCATACTTTAAAAACCTAATCTCCATTAAGTTAAAAAAAATCTAAAAGGAATGAACAAATTTCTAGAATTGTCCAAACCAAAATTAATCCAAGAAAAAAAATCAATAACCTAAACACACCCATAACAAATAAGGAGATTGAAATAGTGGTTTAAAAACCTAAGGCTAGATGGATTTATACCATATTCTACGAAAGTTACAAAGATCTATAGTCATGGTTACCTTCATCACAGACCCCAAAAGAGGCAGATGCTATGATCTATATGCTTTGATATAACACATTCCAAGAAATACTCTTGACTGGCATAGACTGTGACAAAGGAAATGTTTATCACAAATCGAGAAGAGTAGATCGAAAAACTTGGTAAAACTTCGTTGTCCTGATCTGAATCTGTTAAATAGAACTTTTCTTATCTTTTAATGACATTTCCAAAGGTTTTATTCTACCTATGTGGAGAAGCCAGAAAAAAAAAAACTATTTGCTAATTATTGATAAATAGTCTAAGTAAAATAATATTTAAAATTAGTTTCCTTTTCTGTTCCAGGCTTGCATTAAAACAGAGGGCCTAGGAATTGGTAAAGACAGACATGATTTCCAAAGTGTCATTAAACACACACACACACACACACAGTATTTACTGCTGAAATTGAGGTAAATGCATTTTCAGGATCTCAAACTGATTATTGCAATTGCTATAGCTGTTGTCCATTTATTTTTCAAATATAAAGAATATTCACTTAGATGTGTGTATCTAAGTGAATCTAGGGCAAGCTAGATGGCTCAGAAAGTAAAGATACCTGCTGCCAGTCCCTGTGATCCACACAGTTAAAGGGACAATGTGTCCTGCACCTTGTCATTTGACCCTCACTCATCCACCTATTTATATAAAGACATAAATAAAAGTGTAGCAAACATTAAACATGCATAGCAGGCATTATTTCTTTCTATGGCACTTGGGAGCTCTGATGTTACACTGCTTCTTTTTCATTATGAACAGCTATCTATGTGGGCTTCTCTTTTCCACGTTGGATTCATGAAATATATGCAGTGGCCAGAATCAATTTATTATAGTTATGGATCTTCTCACTTCAGTGTTTTCTATAGGTTTAGAGTTCTGTACCAAACGATGTTGTGTAACATTAATAACTTCCATTGTCTGACAATTTACATATTTATTTTTCATTTAGCTATTAAAAGCATCTGCCACTGTTAGAAATGTCTCATATTGGTACAGCAGGGGAGAGGGCAACGGTTGTCATGAGGGAGATGGAGTAAGGGCTGCTGTTTTGTTCTACTTGACTGAATTTCATAAGAAAGCGTGAGTCAGTTTCCCACCTTGCACAATAACTATGCGTTTGTGGGTACCTACATTGACAGGTAGAGACAGCTTCAGCCAGTCTTGATTTAGGTATCATCCGAAAGACTTGCCCGACAAGGCAGATTCAAATGATGAAGCAATCCTTGCTACACTGAGACCTTGTTAGCTAGATTAGTGGTGTATTGGCTCCTTGTGACAGCTTGCTTCCTAGAGCTGAGCTATCTACATTTCTAATGCAGGCAGGTTATATCATCATTTAAAAAAAAAGTAAAACAAAACAAAACAAAAAACCCAAAGATGTCATTTTTCTTGTTTGTCATAGAGTTCATGTAATATTCCCTCTCGATTTTCTCATTGTTGACTTCAGAAAGAAAAAGCAGCAGGTGTGTACCTTTGAGTGCGACAGCTAATTTTGTTATGGATGAACAGAGTATTGTGACAAAACAGTGGCACAGCTGTCATAACAGCTGTCACACATTAATCATGACAGTGACACATAGCATAATTACCTTATCTGGAATTCCTAGCATGAACAGTCAGTATGCCCCACTGCCAAGTGAGCATACCACGCATGGTTTAATTAAAAAGACATCAATACAGGTTAGTTAGACAAGGGCTACAAGACATTGATCCAAAATGAAAATAAAATTATTTATGGGTTGGTGTTTAGGGACATCCAAAGACCAATTACTTAGCTGACATGATAATTTGAAACTATTTCCCTAACTGGGCTGTTTCAATGTATTTTTTACATGTTAAATCAGCTATTATGGCCCAAATTCAGATCCCTTCCTTCATTAAACATTTGTTCATTTCATTTCCTGACTTAGCAAAGTTCCTAGGGAGCCATCTTTGCATTCTGTTAAGTGATGAAAAGAACTCTATTGATATGTATTAGAATACCAATGGGACAAGTATGGTTTACTTTTTTGATTAGCTTGTTTTTCAAGGTTTGTACTAAACAGAAAGAAAATAGTGTTAAGAATAATCTTATTTAGATAGTTTGCCTGAGAATAGAATCAAGTAATTTCAAAACAGGAGAGACTATGGTCTGATCCTAAAACTTACATTTTCTTATTTATGATGTGTTTTTTAATATATGTACCTGTACTCCTATGTGTATGCATGCCAATTCCATATGCATAAATATGCATGCATGCCAGATATATGTATATTTCTGCCCTCCTGGTATTTTAAGCTCAACAATTCATTGAACTTGCTGATTGAATTCCTGGGAGCTGGTTCTTGAATTGCTCTGAAGCTGTCTTGATGAAATATTAATGAATCAATTTCCATAGACATGGACTCATTATCTTGCTGGATGCCACAGTCCTGCCTGTGGTGTCCTTACACCTGCCTGTGACAGGCTTTGCTTTTCTTATTCTCTCTCTTTTAATCAAATAAAAATTGGTATCAAGAAAATTTTGATAATTTCCCCTGATAGACACCTAAATGGAGGTTAGATATTTAGGATACATTTGTGTACCAGTTAGACAAAATATTGAAAATTGAGATGTGGAAACAAAGGAAACAGTGGGCAGTCTAGTGTCGTTACCTCCTGTGTGTGCTTTGGAAGTAAGGAAACTCTACTTTTCCAGAACAGCTGATCTCCTTCAAGAAATATATGTCTTACATGAAGGTTGGCCAAATACACAGATTTAGCAAATTAATCAACTTCAGAAAATGTTTCTGAACACAAAACTTTGGCCATTTAAACTTTAGTATAAAAGAAACTAGATAAAATTACTCACACTGTCTTCAAATGGCAAAACATCTTTTAGAGTATAAGATAACAGTAAGTCAAACATTAATTGTGTATATATAATGATGAATTGGTTTTTGTTATTTCAAGATCTGTTTACTAATTTCCTCTGCTTTTTGTAAGGCAATTCACAGATGTAATAAAATTCATTAACCTATAAGTACACCAAACATATTTTTAGTTTGCTTCCTTCCCATCTACTATGTTACAGTAAAGACTAATGCCTGCTAGGATACTGTCAACTCCCTCTTTGTAGAATTTTAAAACTACAATGGAGAAGGCTTTCTGTATGATCATATTAATGCTGCCTTTTCACCATGTTCATTTAGAAGCAGAACCATATCTGTGTAGAACTGGATCTGAACTAACAGTTGCACAGAGATGCTTTGTTGTACATGGTCTGTGGAGAGTGACATTATTTGAACATGAACAGCTTGACCAAGGAAACTTAAAAATACCAAGCCAAGGGAGACTTTTTTTCTACCTCTGTTCAAAGAAAACTTCGTTATTTACTATTAGAATTGATCTTCCTTCTCATTTCAGGGGCCTCTACCTATGACTATGCACACCTTCCCCCAGGCTGTCTTGACACAGATAGCACTTCAAGTTTAGAAATAAAGATCTTTGTTTAAAATATTGTGGTTTCAAGCTATGAAAAATAGGATAAACACACAACAAAGTACCTTCATAATACCTTTCAAGCAACATCAAGGAACCCATTTACTGGGAACTCGTTTATAAACTTTAAAATTAAGTCCAGACTGAACGAATAAACAAATTTATAAATAATTCCAAATGCTTGGATCCTGGCCACCATTCTAGAACTTTAGTCTCTGACTAGGGTTTCTATTATAACTGAGGAGAGAAAGTCATATTTATTGAAAAATTAACCCAAGATCATCCATTACACTGAGAAATATCCAAGGAGATGTAAAAGGGTAGAAGTTAGTTTTATAACTCATAGACTCCTGGAAAATACAAGTAGCTTTATCCTTTCTTGAGTAAGCATTTAAGAAAGAATCCTACTGCTTTGGTTATCCATGGTGCTTGTGAGTTCAGAATGGTGCCTTCCATCTGAGCACAACAAGCTCTTTGAAAGTTAATTCTGGGGCTATGGAAGACACAACTCAGTGGGTAAAGCATTAGAAACTCAATTGTTAGAACAGAAGTTTGTATGCCATGTAAAAGGCAAACATGATTTCATGTCAATTATTCCAGTATTCCTACCACAAGTTGGGGAAAAAAAACCTGGACAAGGTAGCATGGCACATAATAGAGAGCATGAAAGAGACTTGATTCAATTGAGGTGGAAGCAATGACAGTTACCTGAGGATTTTTTTCTGACATGGACCCATGAAGCTATGGCTCATAAAATGTATGCACAACACACACACACACACACACACACACACACACACACACACACACACACACTTTATTATTTATCTTTCTATTTCTGTAATTAAACACCATGACCAAGGCATCTTACAGAATGAAGAGTTAATTTGGGCTTACACTTACAGAAGGATAAAAGCTTGTCTTTGGTGGGCAACAGGCATGGTGGCTGGAGAAGTTGATGGAAGGTTTACATCTTGAACTACATGTAGGAAGCAGAGAATATGCACTGGGATTTGTTCTGGCCTTAAAATCTCAAAGCTCAAACCCAGATACACATTCCCTTTACCAAATCTATACCTCCAAATCCAGTTGTCCTCAAACTTCCTAATGTTGTGACCCTGTAATACCCCTCTTCATGTTGTGGTGACTTTCAATCATAATATTATTTTATTGATACTCTACAACTTTAATTTTACCACAGTTTTGAATCTTAAGTAATTCTCCAATAGGGTTGAGAAGAAGTGTGACTTTCCCAAAACATCTCAACAAATTTGGAATCAATGCTTAAACATTTCATTAAAATCAAATACACATGAACAGAACAGGAGAGACAGAATGTGTTGATTTTGTGTTTGAGTCTGTGCTTCTGTTCCAAAGCATCTAGTATTGTTCCTACATGTTGCAATTACAAAAGCAATAAGTACACAGAAGAAAACAATATATTTTGAATTAATAATTGGCACAAAGGAATGCTTTATTCTTTATTTTTTGACTCTTGTTTTTTTTTTTTTTTTTTTTTTTTTTTGGCTTAAGTCTCAGAGTAAGAAAAAGAGCTTGATTCAGCTGCATTTTTTTTCTCCCCATCTCCTCCAAAAGACATTTTTATTCTCATATTGTGTTCTAGATGGTATACCAAATGGTCTTTTGTTTGAAGATTGGGTTATTTCTCCTTTTTCTCCTAGGGTAAGGGCAATAAACTCCTCACTGAGATACCACCCTATTTCTCTCTCATAGCTTTCATATTTTTTCCTTACTTGACTTTCAGGGATAATTGGAAAATGAACTTCAAAAAGTATTTTAATTGTTTTATAATACAAGTTTTATGGTTATACTGCCACTTGTGAGTCTGCTTCATACCTAGCTATGAGAAAATTAGAAGAAGCAAGGTATTTTGCATTCTGTTCTGTTGCCAATTCTTAGATTTAGGTACAGAAATTTTACTTTCACAGTATTTCAATAATTTCCTCCACCGGACAGGGATAATCCAGAGGTTTTCCTACGTAATTAGCAGTAAAAATTGTGTTTATCTCTTTAAGAGGTTTCCTGTTCATCTTCTTTCAGATATCCTTGTGGCTGACCTAAGATTGAGCAACACTGGGTTGATTACACCCTGGAGTCAATTCTGCAGACATATAGATTAACTACATTTTTGTTGCTTTAAGGTACAAGAAATCTACCCTCTTTCAGCAAGATTTATTGTAGTGTTCATTGGTTTTGTGCTCTTTGATCCAATTTTGTTTCTTTCCTCTTCCACTTTATTTGGCTTTAAACCTTAATAGCATGAGCTGACCTGGGTTAGTAATAGCAGCGTGGATAGTTTTTGACTCTTACAATGATTAATAAGAATTTCATTTGTAGCTTCTGTCGAGGAATCTTCTGGTAAAAACTATGAATTAAATATTTACCACAGAAAAATAATTTGTGAACATGAATCTCATTTATCTAGCTTATATTAGATATTTTCACTTCATAACATACTTTTATTGACACTGTCTCTCAACATTGCCTGTTAATTAGATAGGAAATAAATAAGATATTTGAGTATCACAGATTAGAAAATCTGAAGCAAGAAGTCAAGATACACAACTAGAATAATATATTTATATTCAACTTCTTCCAGCTAAGCTATCTCATACCATCAAATAACTTTCAAATTGAATGCTGGTGTGACCTTTTAAGCTATTCTCTTTTCACTTATACAAAATTCTGATGTTTTTTTTTTTTATTTTCAAAGTTCTATGAGCTTTAGACTGGATTCTGAGACTTGTTTTGTTGGTGTTTCTTTGTGTTCTAGCTGTTCAGCAACTTTCTTTGTAGACGAGACTGGCCTTGAACTCACTGAGATCCACCTGCCTCTGACTTACAACTTCTTTTATTAAAGGCATGTGCGACCAATACCCAGCTCTGAAGCTCTGAGACATTTTTTAAGAGTTGAAGAAAGTTATCCATTTATCAAAACTATAGGCTAGCAAAAAAGAAAAGAAAAGAGTAATTGCAGTACTAATTTTGTTAATGGTTTCCATCTGCTAGAACATGTGAATTACCTAAGGGACTTTAAAAATAAACAATAATGCCCAAATTGGACATCTAGAGACACTGACTTAATTCATTGCTGTAGTGTTGATGTCCTGGAATAAGAATTTATGTATCTACTCTGATTATTCTTATATGAATAAGAAATGAAAACATTTTTGATCCACTTCTAAATGCAACTTCTTGGATATTTCCTATCAGCTATGAAAAAATAGTGTGATACCTCAAAAACAACAAATTTTATTTCTTTACTGCATCAGTATTGTTTCTCTAAAATCTCAAGTACAAATATTGTGTGGTGTGGTGTGGTGTGGTGTGGTGTGCTGTGTGTGTGTGTGTGTGTGTGTGTGTGTGTGTGTGTGTGTGTGTGTGTGCATTTTGAACATCCTGGTAAAAGAGGGATAATTATTGTCAGAAATCAAAAATTGTAGAAAAACATTACAGGCTAGAGATACTATAAGATACATATTTATGATCACTAGTATGAATAAAAAAATACTAATTCAGTCTGCTTTCACAGAAAATTTTTCCCCCAGCAGGGTGAAAAGTACTTGGCATACAGACAGCAAGCACTCAGTAATGTTTACTAATACTTCATGCAATCCATAATTACCCACACAAATCTAGAGTAAATACAACATCATGGAATTTTCTCATGCTGGGTGAACTCCAATTAAGTTGCTTTTTCCCATAAGTCTTCTACTTATACTATTTGACTTTTTGTCCTTCCTTATATGTAAATAATATAATACTTCTAGAGATAATATTAAGAAGAACTCTTTATCCTTTATATTATGAGACATGGGTGGTTAATACACTATTGGAGAGATCAATCATGAGATTTTCTTTCACAGTCTATTTATTATTCCTTTGAAATACTAGAAGCAATTGCCTGTATTTTGGTAGCCTTTACATCTTCCTTTTTCACTATATTGGAAAATATCAGTTATTTATATAATGCATTATTTCCATATGGAAATGTGAAATTTGATCATTGCATTGCTCAAAATACTCATGTAAATATCTCAATAAATATTTTACTGAATACATTATCATTGCTTCTGGCATAAGACAATCTTATACTACACAACAATTAGACATTAAATAGTATGTAATATAATTTTTTTTGTGTGTGTTAATTTATCTAAGAAGCAATACAATTTTCTTTCTGTTTTGTTTTGTTTTGCTTTGTTTTTGAGACAGGGTTTCTCCGTATTGCTTTGGAGCCTGTCCTTAAACTAGCTCTATAGACTAGGCTGGTCTTGAACTCAGAGATCTGCCTGTTTCTGCCTCCCGAGTGCTGGGACTAAAGGCATGTGCCACCAACGCCTAGCAGCAATATAATTTTCTTCATGTGATATAAAAAAATATACAATGTTTCTTTTGTTAACATTCATATTTGTATAGATATTAGGTCTAAGACTCAAGTCAACTTTTTACATAAGAAATTGAGACTATGGAATTTTTTCATGTAACAATGCATGCTATTAGATAGTGTCCAATTTACACTGTCACTTCATTTTGTCTTTATTGGTATTTTGTTCATGAGTTTTCTTGTTTTAATATTTCACATCACAATCTTCTTAGAATAGAAATATATATATATATATATATATATATATATATATATATATATATGTTTGTGAAAGTAGTCAATTTGTGAGAACCACCATTTTCAGAGCAACCAGGAGAAAAGTAATGAGAAACCAATGGCATGCAGTCTCTCTCTCTCTCTCACTCTATCTATCTATCTATCTATCTATCTATCTATCTATCTGTGTGTGTATCACAGTTCAACTTGTCTATTACTAGGTAATTTGAGGTAATAGAGAACACAGTTCCAACCACACATTCAACAAAGGTGAGAACATATACCCACAACAAGAAATTCAACCAATGACCTAGCAGCAGATGCCTAGGTCCCACCATACAAACATAAAAAAGTTACTAATAAATACAACATGTTTCCTTCAAATGTCTCTAGCTTCATAGCAATGTTCTCTGAGTAAATCTACTCAGATGATGCACAAGACAATGACTTCAAAATACTAATAAAAATCATGCTCAAGGAATTCAAAGAGAATAAATATTTGTATGAAGTCCACAAAAACACTCACATGAAATAATAAAAACAATTTAAGGTATGAAAATAAAATTTAATAAGCAGAGTTTCTGAAGGAAAACTAAACTGAAATTAGAAATGAAATGAGAAATTCAGTAAGTAAAATGAAAAGCTCAACAGAAGGCCTCACCAACAGATATAAGGCTTTGAAGACAAAGTAAAGGAATTAAGTCAAATACACTCACTCAAAGCTGAAAGAAGGACCAAGTCACATATAAAGGTAGCCCCATGAGAATATCAGTTGGTTTTCCAATGGAAAAATTGAGTGTCAAAAGATCTTGGACTGATGCTATGCAAGTTAGGAAGAACTATAGATTACTATTAAAATAAAAACTATACTCCTATACCCCCAAAATTACTAGTGTTAATAGAAGGTAAAATGAAAACATTCCAATGATAAAAACAATTTTAAGACATTTATGGTCACTAAGTCAAATCTACAGGGAGTACTTACATCCTAAGAGAACATAAACACACCCAAAGGAGCATGATGAATAAATAAACAATTCCAGAGCAGTTATTCAAAAGCAGTCTAAGAAAACCTAACAAAAATATAGGAATAAATGCACACTTTTACATTACAATTTTAAAATATTTGTACTAATTTTTTGAAAATATCTTACAATGACTGCTGATTATATTCACCCTAAACTCCCCCATCTAATTCTTCTCAGACTCACCCCTACCTCCCAAACTTAGTTCCAGTCCAATATGAAAATAATCCATTGTTTCCAACTTGTGCTACTTATGTGCTTTGTGATGTACAACCATGTTACAGAGTGTGACTGATCTATCTAGGACCCACACTTTAAAGAAAGTTGATTCTTCCACCCCAAGAAGCCATGAACAGTCAGTAACTTTATAGATAGATGTAGATAATTCCTTCTGAGAAGCCATGCCAGAATATTAATTGCTTCTCTTTTTGTGCAAATTTCATGCAACCAAGCACAGCTAACGAAATTCATCAGTACTGTAGAAATGTCATGTATAGGAGCTACATTTTTTTCTCTAATCCTCCCTAAATTTTTACACTTTTAAGCAAACAGAGAAAAAAATAAAGCTTCTTAATAAATCTCTATTGTTGATTTCAAGGTATATTGCAAAACTAAAAAGTTATAGTAAGTTTTAAGAGATGGTACTGCCATAAAAACTGACACTTTTATCAATGAAAAGCAATTGAGGACTCAGAAACAAGTGTTTTCTTCTACAATTTCCTGATTTGGTGCCAAATACATGCATTGGGGAAGATAGCATTTTCAACAAATGACTGAAGAATTGGATAGTTAGCTACATATAGAAGAATGGCAATAAATTCTTGATTTTCACTCTGCATAATAATCATCTACAGATGGGTTAAAAACCTCAACATAAGATCTGATGCTCCAGAGCTGATGGGTAAACAAGAGGACAATATACCACAATTTATAGTCACAAGAAAAATATTCCTAAATAGGATCCTGAAAGTGTGGGAATTAAATGGAATCCCAAATTGGTTCTGTATAGCAAAGGACACCATCATGCCAGTGAAGAGGCAGTATATATACTCAGAAAAACATCTGTATTAGTTCGAAGTTAAACATGGGGTAAATAAAAAGACTATAAAAAAGAACTAAGAAAAGCTAAGCACAGAGAAAACGAATGGCCCAATTCAAATTCAGAAGATGAAACTACCCACAGAGCTCTCAAAGAAGAAATACAAAGGATTAAGAAATATTTTTCATTGTAGTTTAATGATGCAAAGATGTGTGACATTCTTTTACATTGCATTTGATTAACTCTGCAAAGCTGTGTTAGCTTGTCTGTCGAAGACACCTGATTGATTTAATAGAGCTGAACAGTCAATAGCTAGGCAGGAGAGAGAAACAGGTGGGACTTCCAGGAAGAGAGAATAAATAGGAGGAGTAATCTGGAGTCAAGAGAAGAAATTTGGAGGGTTGAGAAAAGGAGAGGAGACTGCCAGGGGCCAGCCACACAGCCACCCAAAAAGCCATAGAGTAAGAAGGAAAGAAAGGTATATAGAATGGAGTAAGGTAAAAGCCCAGAGACAAAAGGTAGATGGGATAATTTAAGAAAAACTGGCTAGAAGGTTGCCAATCTAAACCTGGCATTTGTAAGTAACAATAAGTTTCTGTGTATTTATTTGCTGGCTGGGTGGTGGACCCCCAAAGAGCAAAGAAATAAAACTTCAATACTTAGCCATCAGATAAATGCAAATAAAAATAGTTTTGTAATTAATTTTACCCCAGTCAGAAAGGCTAAGTTTATTTTTTTTTTAAAGACACATATGACTACAAATGCTGGTATGAATGTAGGAAAAGGGGATAGTTATTCATTATTGGACAAAGTTAAAATTGGTTTGACCACTATGGAAATCAGTGTGGAATTTTGTCAAAAGGCAGAAATAAATATTCTACTTGATCTGGTTATACTATTTTAAATAATTCTCTTAGTTGTTTCTATTGCTGTAATAAGATGCCTTGACTAATGCAACATATAAAAGAGTTTACAATTTCAGAAGGTTAACGTTAATGACAACAGAGCAAAGCCATAGAAGCCAGAAGAGACTACAGCTCACAATTTGATCTGCATGTAGGAGGCAGTAGGGAGTGGGTGCATATCTTTTGAAAACCTCAAACTCTATCCTCAGTGACACATGTCTTCCAATAAGATCACACCTAACCTTTCACAAATAGTTCCACCAGCTTTGGATCAATCGTTTAAATATATGAATCTATTCTCTGGAGTCTATTCTAATCCAATCCACCTGGCCCCAGTAGGCTTATGGCCATATCATAATGCAAATGCATTTAGTTCAACTTCAAAAGTCCACATAGTCTTTCACAGTTTAAATTCAAAATTTTGAAACTCAAGGACTTTCTCTCTCTCTCTCTCTCTCTCTCTATATATATATATATATATATATATATATATATATATATATATATATATATGTTCCTCTGTGTAATAGCCCTAGCTGTCTATAGAACAAGCTGGTTTCAACCCTACAGAGATCTGCCTACCTCTTCTTCCTTAGTGTTAAGATTAAAGGCATACATCACCAGTGCCATGTCTCAAGACATCTCTTAACTGAAGTACTTTGTAAAATTAAAAAATAAAATGACAAATTACATATAAAATTGCCATTCCAAAGGGGAAGAACAAGCAGGAGCAGAGTGAGAAAATACTGGAATTAAATAAGACCAAATGCTGTAGCACAAATCCTAATTGTTTTTAATAATAAAATCCCAGAGTCAGATATTGTAGTTAAAGCTGAAAGTCAGAGAACAAAGTGGCCAGCCACTGGAGAGTTCTTACCTCTACCAATGCTCAGATAGAAGGGGTGATTCACCAAACCTCAGACTGCTCCCAGTGCACTGCTCCTCACACTTAATGAGCTCCTGCCTCTTCCTGCCTTATATTCCTCTCTAATGTTTGAATTGAAGGTGTGGGGTCCCAAGTGCTGCGATCACTTTTGTATTACCTCTGAATCTCTTTTAAACTAGATCAATTTCATGTAGCTCATGGCCTTGAACTAACAGAGATCCCTCTGCCTATGTCTCCAGAGTGCTAGGATTAAAGGTGTGTACCACCACTTTCTGATCCCTAACCACCACTGCCTTGCTGCTAGTGCTAACTAGCATGCCTGCTATGATTAAAGGTTTGTGCCACCACTACTTGACTCCCTATGTCTAGCTAGTGTGGCTAGCTCTGAACTCTGATCTTCAGGCAAGCTTTATTTGTTATAAAAAAAATTCCTCACAAACAGCCATCAGAATAAGTTCAACGTCCTCTAGTTCCAGTTCTAGTGTCAATGGTCTTAGACGGTTCTGCTTTTATGGCTTTGCTAACTGAAAAGTACCTCTCTCTCGGATAGGTTCCATTTCTTGCCTGAAGCTCTTTTAGCAAATGTTCCATGGCTTTGACATCTCCAATACCTTGGGATCTCCAAAGCAAAGGCCTTTATGTAAGAAATCGCCTTCCACATGAAGAGTCCATAATCCATTTATTCCTGTAATCTTCATGACTCTAATGAAAGAACCACATGGGGAATACTTCCAGGTATGACTAAAAACTTGGATGGAGTTTGTCTAGTCCTTTTTAATCACATGTACAGTAGCTTTCACTTGTTGCTTTTTAGGATCATAAAGTAATCATATCTCTCCTTTTTACAAGTTGGAAGCTTATGTGTGTAGGGTCTCCCCCAGGGGACATCTATCCTTTAATTTAAGAACAGTTTTTTCTTTAATCTCAGCAAAAGCCTTGGCTTCAAGATTAAATTTCCTGATGCTCTTTTACCTTTCAAAGAATAGCTGCTATTTCTTTTGCCTACTTTTTCCTTTTCATTGTACACATACAAAAGAGGGACTATTAACAAACATGAGATATATTTTATATTGGGCTGGGCTGTAATCTGTTCTGCCAAGCAAATTAATCCAATACTTTGCAATTAAGACAAAAGTACATTCTTAGGAGAAGGGCAAAAAGTAGTCAAATTCTGTGCAAAATTATCACAAGAATACTTTTTATCCCATGAAGGCATGGGATAAAGATTTTACTAGACCCAAATAAATGACAAAAAGGTCTTTATTGGGGAACACTTACAAAGAAAAATCCAAAAACCATGGGAGTGTTTCTCTGCCCTTGCTACTGGATCAGCTGTCCCACGAGAAAGACTATGCAAAAGAAAATCATGCCTCAAGATCCCCTCTTTCCGCTTCCAGTCTGCCTGAAGCCAGGACCAAAGGGGTTGTAGCCACTGTTACAGGTTCACCAGGCAGACATCCCTAAAATCCAAGTTTCTAATATTGTTCTCTTCTAAAACAACTTTTGGGGGGCCTCCATAGTCTATATCACTCTTGGTACTATTGTCTTCCCAGTTCCTGCTATGATGTTCCATTAATCACTGTTTACATCATTCAACTACTTTCCTAGTTTGAAGTATTCCACATTCCTACAAACAAACAAACAAATAAATAACACATGGCCATGTTTTTCAAAAAATTATTCTATTCCCTGGTTCCAATTTTGTCTTACTTGCAATAATTGATGATTAACTTAGAGCCCAGGAACTGGTCACCATTTGGAGAATAACAAAGTATAGAGTAGTCAGCCATAAATGAGATACCTATATTATATACTCTCTCTACAAAGGTCAGGATAATTGTACTGAAATGGGTAGGAAAAATTATCAGAGTCAGCATGAAGGATAACAACAATTAAACAGTATTTCTAGCAAAGTAAATGAGAGTTTCATAAATGAAAGAACAATGGATATGACAGCATACATAAGACTTGTCCAAGTTGAAATCAGAAAAAAAATTGAATCATGGAGTGAGGAGGCTGGCATGGAGTCATGCTTCTAAATTAATATTTGGTGAAGGCTGCTTGGGAGAAGGAAAGTCAGTTTTCTTTAGGCATGTGGATCTTGAGAAGATACCCATGTTCCAATAGATAGTCCTGTGTTCCTATCCAAACAGGTGGTGATGCATGGATTCAGCATGAAGAAGAAGGAGGAAGAGAAGAAGGAGAACAATAACAGCAGCAACACATGAAGTCAGAAGGAGAAAATGGTGGAAAGGAAAGGGTGCAGTAAATTGGACAGGGGAAATGGGGGTGACCTTGATCAAAACACTTTGCATACCTATATAAAGTTTTCAAATAATAACAAAAGATATAATTTCACAAAGGCTCTAAAAGATGAATTAGCCTTAGAATGTATCTTTTCTTCAAATAAAACAATTCTTGACATATTATTAATAAAGTTGCTGTGGAAAAGGTTACTACTGTATTTTGAGAAGCTCATCAATCATTATGAATTAATATTAATATCATATTCTAGATGAAAGCGCTAATCATAATGAATTTACTTTGTATTTATGAAGGTGTTAAATGCACACCAAAATGAGTTTCTCTCTGTGGGAAGCATGGTCAGGGCATGCCTTCACATTCTCTGCCATGGTTTCTGCTGAGACACACATGTTGATGCTAGTGGATTTGTTCTGTATGTGAAGACAGCTGGGACCTTCACAGAGACTGCTGGAGGAAAGACAGAAGTAAAAGTTATACCAGATATTTCCATGTCCATGCTGACATATAAAGTAAATCCTCAGGCTAAGGTTGGCATTGGAAATTAATGGGCATCTATTTAACTCAGCACTTACCAAACTTTACAATATCATCTACTTGGTATGCCACAAGTATGACTTTTCATTAGAAACTTGATCTAAGAACTTTCCTGGGTTCTTATAAGACACCCATAATTCACCAGGAGTTTGGTTGTTAATGGTTTTGTTTTCTTTCACTTAATTTTTCTACTGGAGAGAAAATTCTCTTTTTTCTTCTTAAGTAATTCCCTTCCATGGAAAAACATGGAAAGATCTGTCAGACAGGTGATATGGGAAGTGATTCACATGGCTTTGGAAACATGACACTATCCATTAAACAGGTGCTTCAATGATTTATTGTTTTCATTATTATTATCATGATTTGTGACACTGTCTTGATTATTAAAATGAGCAAAGTAGTCAGAGATGTTTAATAAGTTATCCCATGAATATAGGGTAAGATTTAGCATTTGTAGCAGTATTCAAAATATTTTCAAGGTCTATATTAAAAGATCCTTATAAAGATTGAATGAGATTAAGAACATAAATTTTTTTAAAAAACAATTTTTAATTACATGTGCTTAGTGGGGCTTTTTTTTGGGTATGCATGAGAAATCAGAAGATAATCTACAGAAGTGAAAACTTTTCCTTTAGAGGTGGCCCTTGAAAATCAAGTCATTTGGTTCAGCAGCAAGCAACTTTACTACTGAATCATCTTACCATCCCATAATGTAAAATTTAGAGGAGCTGATTCCTGACATGATTAATTATGTGGGTTGATGTAAATCTACCCAAATACCAAACTCACTGGAACTGAGTTTTTTATCAGAGTATAGTGGAATGGCCATGTGACTCCCTTTCAGTCAGGCTCCATGGCTCCTCAAGAAGGCCTTGTTTTTTTGTGAATTCTGAGTCTCAAGACCAAACCTAAATAATTTTCTGTATTTACTAAACTAAACTCTATAAACTAAAACTCATGTGTGGTTTGAAAATAGGTACTCCTCTGTGGTTCTGAGATTCTGAGTAATCTACATTCCTTGATATCTTCTTCATTTGGGCCCCAGTGAAACCACCTTTGGCACATTATTTTCAACTTGGGGTCTCAGAGGGAGTTTCATAACAATGGAGCTCATGTCTTTTCTCATGTCTTTTATCTCTTCACATTCATCTTTTCACCAACAACTCTTTTTGATAAAATTTAAGTATACTTTTATCAGACAAACAAGACTCACGAATAATAAAATTTAGAACTCCATTTTTCTTATCCTAGATATACCTTCATTCTTGCTCTCCAAAGATATTAAAGCATAGAACAAACATGCAGCCGCCTACATGTTCAATTCTGTAGTAAAAATACCCTGTGATTTGTTTAATGAAATGAGAAGAGGTGAGACATAGAGGAATTGTAAAATGCTGTTAAATTAGGGATCTGTCACCAAAACTTCTAACTGGCTTCTGGTCAAGATATGTTTTGGGCTATGTCTTAACTAGTAGAAACTTCTTCCACTCACATTTATAGCTATTCAAATCCAGTTTTATATTTAGATGAGCTAACCCAGTTCATTTCTTGGTGTGGTCCACATCTAATAATATAACTATTAACTGTATGCTGATTGTGTTGCTATTGTTTGGATTTCTAGATTGCAAATTATTTTAAAGTAGGTCATATGCATTAATTTATAAAGCAATCTGGCATGATGGAAAGAACACTGAAATTTATCTAAAGGGCAATACAAATGTTTTCAATATCGGAAGTAAGTCCAAAGGTATGCAGGGATTTTGACTGACACTATCGCTGTTTAGAGAAATTGAAACATGACATTTATATAATATTTTCAATGATTTTTGAAATATGTCAGAACTATATATAATGAAAGAATTTACTCACTACATTGTTTATCTCTCCTATGTAAGTGTCTAGTAAATTTTGAAGATGCAGAAAGGGGAGTTTCATTAAGCTACCATTCTCAAAAGATGCAAGTTAGTGAGAAATGAGACATCTTATTTAAAATAATGCTTAGAACCCACAGTCAATATGACAAAACATAATTCATGTAAAGTTTTCATCTTATTTATGTCATACAAATGCCCAATTTATTCATATGAATTAGATTCATCCACTTATAGCATAATTTTATCGAAAGTTCTTCTTCAAAAATGCAAATACAGCATTGTATAGATTTAGAGTTTACTGTCAGGACAATAGAATACAGAGTTTGACTAAATATATGATAATGAATTTAGTATCATGAGGTAGAGACACAATTAAAGCAGCTAATGACTGTGATGCCAGGAAGGGAAGATATTGACCTCTGGCCTAACGAAAATAATGATCTTTCCAAAATTTGGGAGGAATAGTTTTCATTCCAATAGAACCTATTACATATAGTAATACTTCCAGCCAATGTCATCCAAAACTTACAGAGCTGAGATTTTGAAGGGAATGGTAGCATAGAGAAATGAGGTAGACTGATTTTGATATAAAAATCTGTTGCCTTCTGATCAAGATGCAGCCAGCATCATGTCTGAATGTTCCCTAATATTGTTCCCATCATGATGATTAATGAGTGAACCTCTGAAACTGTAAGCCAGCCACCATAGTTAAATGTTTCCTTAAAAGAGGTACCTTAGTTCTGATGACTTTTCACAACAATAGAATGATTATCTAAGACACAGTTATAATGGGAGACTGTGAATAGAAACAAGGATGTAACAGAAGCAATATACAAAGGAGATAAACATCTGGGTGTTTTTTTAATTGATATAAAACATCTAAACTGCATAATGAAGATGTAGCCTAACTTTAGATCAGAATAAATACAGATAAATTTTTTCTAGCTTATCTTAATTAAAGTGGCAGTAATCAAAGGCAGAGCCAACTTATTAAGCCATAACTGTGAGGAAAAATATGGTAATTTATTTCAAAGTGGAATCAGTAGGACTAGTTGACAACTGGATTCTCAACAACCATAGGATTAGGGGTACAATAGGAAGCTTTCTTTAAAATACTGAAAACACTGCTATGGGCTGGTCAGGCTCCTGAGCAAATATTTCATACTAAAAGGGGAAAAAATAGCAATGAGGACTCATGCTGGAGAGGATGTGGAGAAAGGGGAAAACTCCTCCACTGCTGGTGGGAGTGCAAACTCGTACAGCCATTTTGGAGATCAGTATGGCGGTTCCTCAGGAAAATGGGAATTAGTTTACCACAGGACCCGGCAATCCCCCTCTTAGGCATATACCCAAAGGATTCACATCCATGCAACAAAGACATCTGTTCAACTATGTTCATAGTAGCACTATTTCTAATAGCAAGAACCTGGAAGCAACCTAGATGCCCTTCAATTGAAGAATGGTTAATTAAGATGTGGCACATCTACACAATGGAAATCTTCTCTGCAGAAAAAAATAATGGTATCTTGAAATTCGCAGGCAAGTGGATGGCACTTAAAGAAACCATCCTGAATGAGGTAACCCAGTCACAAAAAGAGGAACATAGTATGTACTCACTCATATATGGATTTTAGACCTAGAACAAAGGATCACCAGCCCATAATTCACACCAACAGAGGAACTAGGATACAAAGTGTATGCTAAGAGATTTATATAAAGTTTCTCACAGAAGCGGGAAGGGATAAGTACCCCAGAACACAGGGGAAGTGGGGGGGGCAGTGAATGGAGCGAGAAGTAGGAGAAATCGAGGAGGGGGAAAGGAAAACACATGCCAGTAGTAAGATTGAGCCCGGATAGGAATAGAAGACAGGAGAGAGAGAGAGAGAGAGAGAGAGAGAGAGAGAGAGAGAGAGAGCTAGAGAGAGACAGAGAGAGAGAGAGAGAGCACATAAGAGAGGGAGCCAAAATTGGTTTGAAGATAAACTTGAACACAAAGAAAGTTCTAGAGAACTACAAGACTGCCACCAACTAACAATTTGAGCATCAGTGGAAAGGCTACGATAAATGCCATTCCCGGATAGTGAGATCAACAACTAACTTATCCATGGAGCCCTCATCTAATACCTGTTGGAAACAGGAGCAAACACCCATACATAAACACTGAGTTGACCTAGAACCCAGATACAGATGGAGAGGAAAAGACCAGGCTGCAGAAACACATAGAGACAGCTTACCTGAACAAGGAGGAACTAACAGGCTACCAAACTGATAGCTTGGAAGCCAGCATGGGACTGACTCAGGCCCCCTGAATATAGGTCTCAGCCAGAAGGACTGAGCAGTCTAGGGGAACTCAGACAGTGGAGCCAGGATGTATCCCTGGTGCACAAAAGGACCTTGTGAACACATCCCCCATGGAGGGATAACTGTCTTAATCTAGAGACAGGAGAGAAGCCCTAGTCCCTACTTCACAAGATCTGTCAGATCTATATGACCCAAACTGGATGGCATTCCCCTACATATGGAATTGGAGTGGGGGGATGGGAGGGGAGAGTGGATAGGGTGCATGTTAGAGGGTAAAAGGGAGGGAGGGAGGGAGAGGGAACTGAGATCAACATGTAAAATAATAATTTAAAAAATGCTTTGACTCCAAAATTTAAGTTGAAAGACAAGTTACTAGGGAAAAGGATTTCTATATTCCACAGAAAATGAAAAGCTGTGGATTCCTTCCAGACTAATGTGGTTTGATCAAGCCAGACAACATGAAACAGAGTACCAGGTGATCCTACATTCAAAACAGCTGGACAAAGCAGACTTGCAGACTACAGCCAGGATTTCTGCATCTTTTTCCAATCCCCCATGACAGTGCCCCTTAGCAGCAGGAAGTAGTTTGGAAAGAATGAAGCCCAAATTCCCAAATATTGTCTATAAATGTTTGTTTTCATTTAAATGGACTTGGTTATATAAAATAAATAAATAAATTTAAAAAAAGAAATAAAAAAATAGCAATCCATAAAAGGTTACACTTGTAATCTTATATTTAGGAGACTGTGGCAGGAAGATGACTAGCTCAAGACTATCCTACTGAATTGTTGAGACTCTGTCTCAGAAAATAAAAATTTAAAATGGACAGCAATTTAAAAACATTGGTGGGGCAACAACAATTTAGATTTCACCTAAATCAGATGTGAAATAATTAAAAGGCAAAGCAAAATCTTCAAATTATAGAAGTTATGCAAAGTAGAAATCCTATTTCAGGAGGGAATAAAAACTATCAGAAAGTGAAAATATGTCAAAAATATATATTAAAATCATCCTAAAAAATTGAAATTATTGTCTTAAGCACTTTAGTGCTTAAATAACTCTAAAGTGACAGATATAAAGGATTCTGTCAAGTGGAAATTAATGAAATTGAAGCAAACATAAAATAACCAATTCAAATAATTCACAAATAAAGTGTGTGCTTTGACAGCTAAATGTGATCAACAAACTCTTAGCTGTACCAAGAAAAAAATGAGAGAAATACAAATTAGTGGATTGATTTTGTTTGTTTGTTTTTTTTTCTTTTGTTTCTTCCAAACAGGGTTTCTCTTTGTAGCTTTGTAGACCAGGCCAGCATTTACCTCACAGAGATCTGCTTATGTCTGCTTACCCATTGCTGGGATTGAAGGCACACACCACAACCACTCAGCTTAAATTAGTAAAACTGAAGATGAAATTAAATACATTACAACAGATATCAATGAAATTAAGAAAACATACGAATAGATCTTCAAAACATATTATGTTAAATTCAAGAAAATCTGAGAGAAAAATGAATGAATATATGTATGTATAGAGCCTATTAAAAATTCTAAGCAAAATAAAATAATTAAACAGATCTATGACAATTAATGAAAATGAAGCTGTAATGACAAAATTCTAAGAATTTAGCAAAATTTCCAAGCCTAGAAGAATTTACTCTTTAAATTTAACATATATTGAAAAAAAAAATAAAACACACCAATCCTTCTGAAATTATGTCATAACATAGTAAAGGAAGGACTTCTTTAGAAGTACTTTTTATGAAGTCAGCATTACCCTGACACTACAAGCAGGTAGACTCTTAACAACAGAATAAAAATATAGAACTTAAACATAAAAGTCTCAATAATGTACTTTCAAACAAAATTTAAAGCATATCAAAAGGATCATTTTTTAATGATCAGGATGTCATCATCTCAAAGATACAGAAGAAATACTTCATTATATGCTAATGAGTAAATGTAGTCCATCATATAAATTGACTTAAGATGAGAAATCATATGGCTATTTTAGTAGATACAGAAAAATTACTTTGACTAAAACCCAACATTTCATCTTAAAATAATCTTAAGAGATTAGAAATGGCTTGACAGATTGAGATGACCCCTCCAGGAAGGCATTACCCTGCATGTAGAGTGGGGGCAAGTTGTGATGGGAGGGTGGTTGGGGAGCATGGGAGGATGGGAGAGAGGAGGGTGGGAGGGACAGAGAGGGAACTGGGATCGATATGTAAAATAAGAAAAGTAAATCAGCAAAGAAAGAAATTTTAAAAAGAGACTAGGAATGGCAAAAGGTACCTCAGTACAACAAAGTATGTATATAACAAGCCTACTGGCAACATCATAGTAACTGTAGAAGACTAAAAGATTTTCTATACATACTAAGATTGTGATCATGGCAGGCTATCCACACTTTCTACCCCCTATTTAATAGAGTGTCTGAAATATCAGCTAAAGCAGTAATACCTGTGAAGGAAGTAAAAGGGGAATACCTGGCATAGGAAGAAGCCAAAGGAAAATTTACAGATGATATGGTTATATTTATTAGAGACTTTACCCAAAACTCTTACAGCTGATAAACAGCTTTAGCTCAGTGACGAGATTCAAAATTCATATAAAAAATTAACTGACTCTTCTATATATCAATGTCAAGAATACTTAAAAATAATTATAAAATAACAAAGAGTAGAGATGAGGCTTTTTAGCTATGCTGCCAAACTTTCAGCTGTGATATTAGAAGAAGAAAACATACTTTACAGAATGACCAAAAAAATCTGTCCACTAAAAAACTGATATAATAATAATATGAATAATATACAAACAACTCAAAATTTAAACAAACATGCCAGTATAAAAAGGAGTTCCAGAACTGAGTGAAGAGTTACCAAATTAGAACAAAATAGAAATACAAATGACTAAGTAATTTTTTCTGAATGTACACCATCCTAACCATCAAAGAAAAATGCAATTTAACATCTTATTATCTCTAGTAGAATGTCTACCATCAAGTATACAAATGACAACACATGTTTTCACATGTGGAAAAGGAGAAACACTTAACAACTATTCATGGGAGTATAAATTTTAGAATTCAATGAGGCAGCTTTGAAAAAAAACCATAGAAATAGCATATGATTCAGCTATGTTACTCCTTAAGATATACCCCACAAGCTTTCCATACTACCACAGCCATTAGTATCCATAAACACATATTTATTGCTACTCAATCCTCAATAGAAAAAGAAAAGAAAAGAAACAGCCTATATTGCCTTAAAAGAAAAAGTGGTTAATAAAAATATTTTATACTTCCATAATATCATTTGACTATTTTCAACAAACTTAAATCATTAAATTTAAAGGAATATATGTAAAACCAGAAAATATTATGCCCATGGCAACCAATGATCATGAGACCAAACACCAACACCACATATTTCTTCTTTCTTTTCTTTTCTTTATTTTTTCTTTTAAATGTCGATCCCAGTTCCCTCTCCCTCTCTCCTTCCCTTGCTTCCTCTTACCCTCTCTCCCCCTCATATGCATCCTAACCACCCTCCCCTCCCATCCCCCCCACGTCCATTCCACATGTAGGGCAATGCCATCCAGGTGAGATCATGCAAATTTGTCAAGTCATTTGAAGTAGGGACTAGGACTTCTCTCCTCTCTTTAGATTAAGAGAGTATCCCTTCATGGCGGATGTGTCCTCAAGGTCCTTTTGTGCACCAGGAATACATCCTGGTTCCAATATCTGAGGTCCCTTAGACTGCTCAGTCCTTCTAACTGAGACCCATATTCAGGGAGTCTGAGTCAGTCCCATGCTGGATTCCCAGCTATCAGTCTGGGGGCTCCTCCTTGTTCAGGTCAGCTGTCTCTATGTGTTTCTGCAACCTTATCTTGTCCTTTCTTTCTGCATCTGGATTCTAGTTCAACTCAGTGTTTAGTTATAGGTGTTTGCTTCTGTTTTCAACAGGTACTAGATGAGGGCTCCATGACGGTGGATAAGTTAGTTGTTGATCTCACTATCTGGGAGGGGCATTTATGGTAGCCTTTCCATGGTTGCTCAAATTGTTAGTTGGAATCAGTCTTGTAGATCTCTAGACCTTTCTTTAGGTTCAGTTTTCTCTTCAAACCAATATTGGCTCAATATTGAGTCAGGGTAGGAATAGAAGACAGGAGAGAGAGAGAGAGACAGAGAGAGAGAGACAGAGAGAGAGACAGAGAGAGAGAGACAGAGAGAGAGAGAGAGAGAGAGGGAGAGAGAGAGGGGGGAGGGAGGGAGAGAGAGAACGAACATAAAAGAGGGTGCCATTATTGGTTTGAAGAGAAAACTGAACCTAAAGAAAGGTCTAGAGAACTACAAGACTGCTGCCAACTAACACATATTTCTTCTTAAATGTGGATTTTAACTTCTCATTTTTATTTTCAAGCATTATATGGGAGCAATTTTTTTTTTAGAACTCAGGAAATTAGGAAGGGATTCATGAGAACAAAACAAGAAGCTTTAATGGTTTGGGTGCAGTAAAAGGACATATCGCATGCAAGTAGATGGGTGAACATTTGAGTGGAAAACAACAATTGGAGAAGGGGAAAAGGATAAGAAACTAGGTCAAACACAGCTAGGAGTTAGGAAAAGAGCATGAAGAAACATAATATGTGGTCAATTAATTAAAAATTAAATTAACTGTTTGAATGCTTTAGTGATGGTAACTAAAGTGTTTGCGTGATGGTCAGTAAGTATAAGGACCCAAGACTGGATGGATGCCCATAAGCCATATAAAAAATAAGGCATTTCAGTGCCCCACCTGTAACTCCATTGCATGGGAGTATAGAGAAAGGTGAAGCTCATTGGGCAACTAGTCTATCCAAGCCAAAAAGCTTCAATTTAAAAAAAAAAAAATAATGTCTCAAAAAATAAAGTTAAAAATCATACAGAAAAAGGTATGTATGTGGTGCTGATTTCTGGCCTCTATGTGCAGACATATGCTCACACCAACACTAACCTTACACTATACATTACACATGTATATCATGTAATTCATGAACACAACACAACACACACATTTAAAAAGTAAAACTGAATGAAAAGAAGTAACCCACACATGAGACCCTATTGCTGATGACAATCACAATGCTCTTGTTATAGACATAGATAAATCAAATTGAAACTTAGTTGGAAGCTTCTTCCTTACAGGCTTGCCCTCAATGCCAGTAGAAGTTATGCCATCTGCTTTTAAGAACTGTCATTTCCAATTATGAACCCTGTTCTACTAAATGAACAAATCTACTTAGCATGATGTAACCACTGATGCAAAAGTGGTAAGTCCAATAGTGGTGTAGAGTAATCATTTGCATTCTGATTGGGTTGGAGGTCTACTCCACAGGAGGGAATTCACTTCTGACATTGAGAAAAATGGTCAAATGCATGTGACTCGGGGAAGCTACTATTGTTTTACTGAATGAACATGGTTATCAAATTGATTTTGAAATATCCATGCTTATGCTCTTCAATTAGTGTTTCTCTTAGCTTTGATCGGTGAAGCTTATTCACATCAAAGGGATGAGAATAAGTGACTATTAAGTGCTTAGCCTAAATCAGATGTATCTATCATGCTCTCCAGGATTCAATGAACATTGCAGAAATGGTGGTAAGAAAGCAAGAGTTAGAAAAAAGACTTATAGAAAAAAACGTTTAGAATGGTGTTTTTTAGAACTGTCAAATTCCTATCCTCCTTGAACTTACAACAGCTGTGATTACCTGAACAAGATCTGCACACTATTAGACCTGGTAACATACCAAAATGAGTTGGAGGGATTCATTCATCTACAACCCTCCCTGAGTATTTATAGGCAATTAATAGTGGCTAGGGAGGGGAACTACTGCGGCCCCACCCCCTGAGGCTCTATAGGTACTTGATGGCATTTTCTTTGCTGGTGTTAAGATGTACATGCTTCCATAAATATCACTTCTGCCACTGGATCACAAAAACATGAAAGCAGAAGGGTGTTAGTTGCAAAGAATATCAGGATCGGTGAGAATGGAGTAGGACAACAGGGGGTCATGGGGTTTGAGTCAAAATACATTTCATGATTGTGTAAAAATGATACAGTAAAACCCATTGTTCTGTATAATATGCTAATAAACATTTTAAAAATATGTTCAGGAGTACTGGAAGGAATGCTCATTCAGTTAAAGTATTGACTGAATAGGTGTGGAGACCTGAATTTGGTAACCAACACCAAGAATAACTCTCTAGGCACAGTGGGCCATGTTTGTAATCCTAGAACTTGGGAGCTCTGTGTCAGGGGATATCTTAGCCTTGCTAGGTCAGCTAACCTTGCAGAATTAGGGAACTCCAGGTGATTTGAGACTCCGTCTTCAAAATTAAGGTGAAGAATGATTTAGGAAGACAATCATCTCCTGGACCTGGCCCCAATTCACATGCATATATATTTTGCCTATGCACACATATCTACATGTGTATGCACTCAGGCACATACACAAATGTACTCAAGTTAGAATACAGGGCTTCCATTTAAGTTTATTTTTAGAGTACTTGACTGGAAATTATACATATTTTCTTACTTTAGCTTTATCATAAAGACTTATTTGTTTAAAGGTATTTCTTAATTGTTTTGAGCCTCATTTAACAATTTGAAGAAAAACACAGTTTTTTTCTTCTTCAGTTTTTTGTGAAGAATGCCATTCACTCCAGGATTACAAGGAAGATTCATGAATTCTGAGAATATTTTAAACTTGCATTCAAATGAAAGTAATATGAAGAAAGCACAGATCAACATGAATTATTTTTGGTTTCCTCATAAGTAGAATATAAGAGGCAAGAGATTGTAAATGTATAGTTGAAATCAATAACTGCTAATATTTTCTTAGTAATAAAAACCCAATATGTGGAAAAGAAAGCCCATAGGAAGCCATGAAATTAATGAGCCTTATAACATGGCTTGTATGTCTTTGCTTCTGGGTTCCAAGAATTCAGTATCTCTGACCTCCTCTTTCTCTCTGTGTGTGTCTGTCTCTTTCACTTGAATTGTAGATCTCTCTCTCTCTGTGTGTGTGTTATGTAACTCTTTCTCATCACACACAGCTACATAGTAAATTTTAAATCTATTCTTCATATTTAATTCCATTAGCGTTATTCAAAAATTTCATACATATACATGAAAGCTAAATATTTGATGTGTAACTAATGTCAACATTTCCTTCCCCTGTATTTGACTCTGAAGTCAGTTGAATCATCTGCTCTATTATGTTCACAATTATAAATATCAAAGACAGCATACACTGTATAGTATGTACATTCATAGATTATAACACAATACACACAAGACAATAGAAGTATCAAATAAACATGTTCAATAATGCTTTTGGATAACACGATGTCCTAGAAGTTACCTCTGATGTGTAAACATCATTAAAAAGTGAGAAAAATTATTCAAAAAGGAAAGGAGATTAAGAGATGGGAAACTCACAAAGAAGAGAAATGAATGATATGGCATACTATGTAGGAAAAAAATAATGTCAACACAGATAAGAAATGAGCCAAACAGAATTCAGGCTCATATTCTCTTATGGAGGAAAAGGAAGCAGTGTCAACTTTTAAAATATACATTGAAGAAAAAAATAAAAAGAAACACAATCCTACCCCCAGGACAAACCCACAGATTTTAAAAATCCACTTTTTGGTTTGTTGGAAAGTGATTCTTCTGGCAGACAGATCAGTAATGAAGAGAAATCTACTGTGTCTCTCTGTATGATGTAGCTTGTGGCCATGTGACATCTTAATAGAGAAACAACTGGTAAAATGTTCTACTTGGGGATTTTGAGATCAGAGAGCACCAGTTTGTTCTGTCATAGCCTCTGACTGTCCAGGGAGTAATTGTGGAAAACAGAAGATCTGATGCTAAGAAGCCAAAGGGTTTGTGGCAGTTGTAGCAGGCACAACTAAAGCAGGTAAACCAATGAAAGATACCTCTGATGGCCACAGCAGATCATAGCAACCTAGAATAATTGTGAAGTTTAAGTGTTCTGAGCCTGAAACCAATAGGTAGATCAGCCTCATAAGCCACTTGTCTGTTGATAGTTGCCAAAGAACCTCTCCTCGCAGGTTTTAGGGTTATAGTTAACATATACAATGAAAGTCCCACAATAGGACAATTAACTCTCAAGACCTCTTGAAACTGAGAACCTATCTCCTCTGAATGTTTGGTGCATGTCTTAATGTTTGATTGCTTTTTATATTCTAAATGCTTTGGGAAGGATTCCCCAGTCAAAATATTAGTCTCCAAGTGTCATGGCCCAGGAAACTCAGGAGGATCAAAGAATAAGACCAATTCATATACTGCAAAGCAAAATATGGCAGTAGAGCCCAGCTGGTTCAAAAAATAAACAAAAAGTACCAACAGGCAAGACATATTAGAAGAACATCAATATTTCTCAGAGACTCACCAATAGCATAGGCTATGAGAACATTAGCAGTGTTCATGTTCAAGTTAATTCTCCCCCTGCTATACAAAACAGTATTCTTCTAAGTTGGAGGACCTAGAAAAAGTTACCACAGAGCCTGCAAATATGTCTGATTTGGGAAAGTTATTCCTATGTAAGTTTGAGGAGCTTACTTATATCCTTAGCCCACTTGTAAACCCGAGATGGGTCACTTAGCCCTATAAGTCTACTACTGGGGACATTGAAGTAGGAGGATTCATGAGGCTTGCTGATCAGTGAGTCTAGCTTAATCACCAGAACGATGTGTTCAATGAAAGAGACCATCTGGAAAAAAAAATGAGATTGAGTCTAAGAAAAATAAACAACAAAAGAAAAGAAAACAAAGATCAGTGAGAGAGTTTAATGGACAATGGTGCTTACCACAAAGCTTGAGATCCTGAGTTCTTACAAGCCAAATGGCAGAAGATTCAACTCCTGTAAGTTGTTCTTATATCTACACACGTGAACTTGATACCAAAAGTACACACAAACACACATATACACAGAATTAATACATGTCTATAAATTATAAGGTCTAGAGCAATTGAGTGAGATTCCTAATGTTTGCCTCTGGCTTCCATATGTAGAATCATATATTGTGCATGTATCCACACACGTACACAAAAACAAAATTCACACACAGATGCACAAAGAATAAACCCACTGTATTTATCTACTTCTGATGTATATTATTTCAGATATATTTTCTTTGAAATATTTTCTAATAGCCTTAGGAGTCTGTTATTTTTCATAATTTAACTATTTTGTTTCAGCATATTCATTGGTATGTATTTTTCTTTGTTTAGTTGCTTATATTTCTTTTTGTAATCTGTACTTCCTGTTTTTTCATCCTTCTCAATTTTTAGTAACATTTTTACATTGCCATACTGTTTGAATAAATTATCTTATGTTTCAGTTTGCTATCCTACTTCATCTAACTCTGTTTTAAATATTTTTATTAATAAGTAATAAATAGTTCATATTCATTTTTTTCTATTTCCTTTATGTTTTTCTTTTTGATTTCTAACATTCTTTCCATTTGTCTTTTTGTCTCCTCTTTTATATGAGGATATCTGAAAAAGCTACAAGGAGTCAACTATAACCCAATAATACAAAGTAAAAACAAAAGATAATACAAAACATTATTGCTTATTTTCTATTACTCCTTTCTCTTTCTGTTTTCCCAATTTATTGTTATCATGTTTTTCATCTACTTTGCTTATTTATGTACTTATTATTTATGAATTTTTAAGACAGGCTTTCTCTGTAGCTGTCTTAGAACTTACTCTGATGACAAGGTTGGCCTTGAGCTCACATAGATCAACCTTTTTCTCACCTATTTTATGTTCAACCTTACAGTTCTCTCTTTTGCTAAATACTTTTTTAAAAATTTATTTATTAACATATTTTACAACTTGACCCCAGTTTCTCTGATCTATTTTCCAATTCCCTCTCCCTACCTCCCACTCCAGTTCACTCCTTCTCTGTTTCTTCTCAGAATAGAGTAGGCCTCCCATGGATATCAACAAAACATACTACTTGAAGTTGTGGTAAGTCTATACCTCTTCTTAAGTAGACCAAGCTTCAAAACTGTCACATATATGTAGAGGACCTAGGCCAGTCCCTTACAGGCTCCCCGTTTGTCATTTCAGATTCTTTAAGCTCCAATATGTAAGTTCAATTCTTTTGGTGTGTTTTCTTATGATGTCTTTGACTCCTCTGAATTCCATAATTCTTCCCCCTTTTCAGAGGGATTTCATGAGTTCAGCCTAATGTGTGTCTGTAGATCTCTACATCTGTTTCCATCAGTGACTTGATGAAAGGCTTGCTGATAATACCTTGAACAGTCACCAGTCTGATCACAGGAGATGGCCAGTTCAGACTATTCCTACGAGTTTTTGCTGGGGTCATCCTTGTAGACTGCCTTCACAGTAATGTTATACTACACTTTTACCTTTTGTTTCATAGTCATTGTTGTCATACTACTGAGATTTAATTGGTCTTTGTGTATTTTTATATCTTCTTTGGGGAAGTGAGTTAATATAGTGCCACTTGGTTTTCTTTATAAGTGGGACATGAGTCAAAGACTTCAATAGCAGCTAATTAACTTAGAAGATATGAATGTAAACCAGGAGAGATAACCTAACTAATAGAAACAAACAAAAACAGCATGCCTCCTCAAAATAATTCTTAAATATATAAAATACGTAAATTGTTAGATGAAAATATCAAAAGTTTGCCATTAAAGAGATCAATAATTTGAAACAGAATACAAAAATACTCACTTTAGGTCTTTGTTTCGGGATTAGTGTTACTATGATGAAACACAATAATCCATATGAGTTGGGGAGGAAAGGGTTTATGTGAATTTCACATCTACATCTTAGTCCATCTCTGAAAGAACTCAGGGCAAGAATTCAAATGGTGGGAACATGGAAGCAAGGATGTCATGCAGAAGGTACTGAGGAGCACTGCCTAGTGGCTTGTTCCTCATGGCACTCTCACTCTGCTTTCTTACATAACCAAGGACTGTGGCCCCACCTACAGTGCCATACCCCTGTCAATCTTTATGGAAGAAAACTCCCTAAAAGCTTGCCTATAGCCTGACACTTTCCAGTGTCTCTAGTCTCTAGCTTGTTTAATCTAATCAGAACAGCCTTGTAAAGAAAAGTCAGCAATATAGAAAATAAAGTCAGCACAATATTACAGAAATTTTGAGAGGTTGGAAGAAAGTCTGCAACATAGAAAAATTGAACAGGCAAATCTAGATACTTACAAATAAAATTTACAAATGCTGGTAAAGAAAAATGTAATGGATCAAGTAACAAAAAAAAAAAAAATGGAAAGTACTATCAGTAGCCTTGACCAAGCCAAAGAAAAAATACCAGTGTAGCGACAAGGCCACACAATACTATATTTGATCATTAAGAGAAAATTATAAGCATGTTCTTAGCATATAAGAGTACAAATATATGAATCGACCAATGTTAAAAATGGCTTAAATTAATTCTGAAAGGCCTATGAAATTTACACAATGAAATTACAGAGTGCTTCATTTTGAATAGAAATTGACCCCCCAAAGATTTATGTAGTTGGATGCTTAGCAAATAGAAGTAGCATTACTAGGAGGTATGACCTAGTTGGAATGGCCTTCTTGGAGGAAATATATAACTGTGGGGCAGCCTTTGAGTCTGAGATGCCTAGGCTAGACCTAGAGTAGCAGTAACTTTCTGCTACTGGCAGATACAGATGTAGATCTCTCAGTTACCTTTCCAGCACTAAGTCTACCTGCATATTGTCATGCTTCCTGCCATGATAATAATTGACTAAACCTCTGAAATGGTAAGACAACCTCAACTAAATGTTTCTGTTTATAAGAGTTGCCATGGTCATGGTTTCTATTCATAGCAATAGAAACCCTAACTAAAATTAAAAGCATCAATGGCAGTTTATGCTGGAGAGGGAGTGGAGAAAGGCAAACACTCCACCCCTGCTGATGGGAAGGCAAACTTGTACAGCCACTTGGGAAATCAGTATGGTAGTACCTCAGGAAAATAGGAATCAGTCTACCACAAGATCCAGTAATTCCGCTCTTAGGCATAAACCCAAAAGATGTACATTCATACAACAAGAACATCTGTTCAACTATGTTCATAACAGCAGTATTTATAACAGCCAGATCCTGGAATCAACCTAGATTCTCCTCACCTGTAGAATGAATAAAGTAAATGTGGTACATTTACACATTGGAGTACTACTTAGCAGAAAATACACTATAGGATCTTGAAATTCACAGGGAATGGATGGAATTGGAAGAAACCATCCAGAGTGAGGTAACCCAGACACGAAAAGATAAATATGGTATGTACCCACTCACATATGGATTTTAGACATAAACAAAGGATCACTAGCCTACAATCGACACCATCAGAGAAGCTAGGAAACAAGGAGGACCCCAAAGGAGACATACAGTTTACCCCAGAGAAGTGGAAAGAGACAAGATATCATGATAAAATGGAAGCTGGGTTGTAGAGGGAGTTAGGAGAAAGAGAAGGGGAGAAGAAAAGGAGGTTGAGAAGGACATGAGAGAGCAAGAAGATTGAATCAGGGGAAGAATAGTGGAGAGTAAGAAAAGAGATATCATAATAGAGGGAGCCATTATAGGTTTAAAGAGAAACCTGGCACTAGGGAAATGTCTAGAGACCTACAGGAATGACTCCAACTAACAATCTAAGCCGTACTTGAGAGGCTACCTTAAATGCCCTTCCCTAATAATGAGGTTTATGACTACCTTATTTACAATCCTATAGCCTTCATCTAGTACCTAAAGGTAACAGAGACAGACACCCACAGCTGAACAATGATCTCAACTCCTGGAATCCATTTGCAGAAAGGAAGTAGTGATAAACAAAGGGGTCAAGACATGTTTCTCAGTTAGATGGTCTGGACAGTCTGGACAGAGCCTCTGATAGATACCAGGATGTATCTCTTGTGCATTGATGGATTTCAAGAGCACATTCCCCATGGAGTGGTACTCCTTTTGGCTAGAGACACAGGGAAGGGCCTAGGCCCTACTGCAAATAACATGACAGATTTCGTGATCCCTCATGGGTGGCCTCACTCTCCTTCTGCAGTGGATGTGAGACAGGATGGGGGCTTGGTCGGGGTGTGGGAGTATAGGAGTTAGGAGGAACTGGGAATGGTATGTAAAATAAGAAAATATTAAATAATAATAAACATTAAATGATAAATAATAAATTAAATAATGATAAAAGGTAGAATGCCTACATGAATAAATTTACATTTCTATGTGAAATGTATAATGCATAATTATATGATGAAATTATTTAAGTGTATTTTAAATTTGAACCTTTACTTTCTAAAGTTCTCAGAGGGCATTACTATACTTATAAGTAAATGCATAAAATGTTCCCTTCACAAAAAAAATAGATAGAGCAAAAAATACAAAATGTTCCTATATCTACAGAAATAGAATCTATCATAAGAGGCATTTTTGAATGGGAAATGATTATGGCCTAAAAAGAGTTATTACAACCAAGATGTCAACATTACAAAAAACTGTAAGAGGGGGCTAGCTAGATGAATCACAAAGCCATAAGCATCAAAATCATGAGGTCTTTCACCGTACTAAAATGCATGAGATTTAAAGCTTATAATGATATGCTTCAAGATATGGAAGCAAATAACTGCCAGGCAAAAATCCAGCAACACTTTCTATAAATATTAGTGGAGCATAAAAACATATCAAGATAAATACTAAGTACTGCAGCTAATTACCACCACAGTTTTAAAATCCATAGTTATAAAAGATAATTGAATAATATTATGAACATTGAAGTCAAATGATTTTCTTATATATCTATAGAACATATAATTCAACAGAGACAGTGGGCTTCTCAGCAGCCCAGTTAACCATCTGCAAAATTTAATACAGCCATATATCACTTCTTACCACATGGAACTAAGTGACGTTACCTCTTGTGTTATCAGATCTTAGGGATATAAATAAAAGCTTTATAAGAAAAACACAAAGTGAAAGTATTTTAGAAATTACATAAATATATGGAGACTAAAGACTAAATATATGACTTATTATAGGTATGAGTAAAGTAAGAGTAGATTCTTTGTAGAACAAAATGAAAATGAAAAGAGAGCTTACCAGAAAACTTGAAAGCGTGTTAAGGCAACAGCTGGGGAAAGTTCACAGGTATGAGTTTTGTAGGAAGATCAGAAATACTTCAAATACATACTTTCATCATATTCCTCCAGGACTTATAAAAAGCACAACAGTCCAAACCCAGAATATGTAGATATCAATATATGGTAAAGATTGGGTCAGAAATAAATGAAATTGAGAGGCAAAAAAACCAAACAAAAACAAAAACAAAACAAACAAACAAACAAAAACCAGAATCAATGATTGATTTATTGGAAAAATAAACAAGTTTCAGAACCCTTTGACTAAACTAATGAAATAATCAGAAGATAAAAACTTATATAATGAGAGGTGGAATAAGGTAAACTACAAGATATTCTAGCAGGATTCTAAGAATTTGTTGGTAATACTTTGATAAATTATATTCTAACAGATTCCCACAACACTTGTATCTCTACCATCTTGTGTTCTAAGAGATAATCCAGGTTTCAAACTTCATAGCTTCATACAATGGCCTCATTACTATGACTAGATTCAGGCAAATCCCTGACATATGACTGGCCTCAGTGGATTTAATACATAATTCCCAACTTCTATCTTTAAAGCCATAACCAAATGGTTGAAGCTTCCAAGTTCTGCTGCTTACTGGGTTTGAAAGATGATTCTTTAATTCCATTATGTATTTACTAGTTTCTGTCTTTAAGTGCCTAAGCTTGGTAGTCCTGAAACTTTCTTTGTAGACCAGCCTAGCCTGAAACTAAGAGATTCATCAACCTTTGCCTTTCCAGTACTAGGATTAAAGGTGTGCTCCACCAAAACTGGTTCTAAGCTTCTCTTTGGTTTCTTTCTACAAGATAAAAATGTAGCTGTGTGATATCTTGCCCTAGGTCACCACTTCCTTTATATTATCCATGTTTTAAATTGTTCATCTAGTCAAACATAGGATTTAGCTACATTTGACTTAGTGGTACTCTTTTTACCTTGAAAAGTTTAGTTTGTAATTTGCCCTGCTCACCCTGCTCCTTTTTCTAAAAATAAGACTTCATTTGAGTTAACACTAATAACCACATGAGAGTCTATTATAGGCTGTTTTGAGATTTCTCCTGCCAATGAAATTCATCTAACTCTTCCATTTAACTCAGGCAGACTCTTCAGACAAGTGCAAAATGAAGTCACTTTCTTCATCAAATTATCACAAGAACAATCTCTAGGCACCATAATAAATTTCTTCTCTAAATATCTTGAGTGAGCACCCAACAGTCCAAGTAACTCTTGTCACCTCAATGTTCCATGTTCTTACTAGTATGACTTATGGAGTGGTGCTTAAAGCATTCCATTTCTCTCATAACCCAATATACCAAAGTCCACGTTTCTCCAAACAAACAAACTCTCAGGACTATTATAGCAATACCAAACTTGTGGTATGAACTGCTATCTTAATCTTTTTTATTGCTGTGTAGAGACACAATAACCAAGGCAACACTTATAAGGAAATATTTAATTTGGCTAGCTTGCTTATAGTTTGTGAACTTTAGTCCACTACCATCATGACAGAGAGCATGGTGACATAAAACAGATGTGATGGTACACCTGAGAATGTTACATCTTTCAGGCAACAGGAAGTTGTCTAATGATACTAAGGGAAGCTTGAGCAAAAGAAACCTCAAAGATCACCCCAAGTGGCACATATCTTCCAAAGTGATCATATGCACTTCAAAATTGCCACAAGACCAAACAATGCCACTTTCTATGAGATTACTGGAGCCAATTATATTCAAAGCAACATAAACACACACACACACATACACACACACAAACACACACACACACACATGCTTATAAACAGACACACACATACATGCACACAGGAAGTTTTGGAGGATAATTCATGTTTATTACCATGCATGTATAGTACAAGTATCAGAGCATATGTGTATGTTAATAGTCCATAAATTGTATATATAGTATATATAGAATGACATTTTTGCATTATATATTTATCTTTTCAATATGAATATATAAATTAAAAAATTATGTTTCGAAAAACCTTGAGAACATAGAAGTAGATAATTGACTAGAACCATATATGGTAATGACCTTACAACATTATATCAAGAAGAAATTACCTACATAGATCCATACCATTCTATGATATTAAGGAGCAATTAATCCTTTCAACAATAACATAAAGCCGAGGATTAGATTTATTTTCTGACAAAAAGGTTTATCAAGGATTTGAGGAATTAACACCAGAATAACTCAGTACCATAAAGTAGGAAGTAAAAGAATACAAACAAATTTATTAAAAGGAATCATTACTACATCAAGAGCAACTATAAACATAGTTGAACAGATGTCCTTGTTGCGTGGATGTGGATCATTGGAACATGGTATGTACTCACTCATATATGGATTTTAGACATACAGCAAAGGATCACCAGCCTATAATTCACACTGCCAGAGAAACTAGGATACAATGAAGAACCCAAGAGATTCATACATGGTCCCTCACAGAAGGGAAAAGGAACAAGATCTCCTGAGGAAATTGGGAATGGTGGGTCAGTGAGTGGAGAGGGGAGTTAGGAGAAAGAGAAGGGGAGGAGAGGAAAGCATGTGGGACTAGGAAGATAGAAGAAGCAGGGTAGGAATAGATAAGAGAAGGAGAGAGAGAGAGAGAGAGAGAGAGAGAGAGAGAGAGAGAGAGAGCATAAAAAGTGAGCCATTATAGGTTTCAATAGAAAACTGATTCTAGAGAAATGTCCAGAGACCTGCAAGGATGACCCCAGCTAAAAATCTGGGCAACAGTGGAAAGACTACCTTAAATGCCCTTCCCTGATAATGAGATTGATAACTAACTTATATGCCATCATAGAGCCCTCTTCTAGTAGCTGATGAAAAGAGAAGCAGGCACCCACGGGTAAACACTGAGCTGAATTCCTGGAATCCATTTGCAGAGTGGGAGGAGTGATAAGAAAACGGAGTCAAGACTAGGATACAGAAACCCCCAGGGACAACTGACCTGAACAAGTGGGAGCTTATAGACACCCAGACTGATAGCTAGGAATCCAGCATTGGACAGAGTCAGACCTCCTGACTCAGAACATAGGTCTCAGTTAGAAGGCCTGGGCAGTCAAAGGGACCTCTGACAGTGGAACCAGGATGTATCCCTGGTGCACAAATGGACTTGGGAGCACATTCCCCATGGAGGGATATTCCCTTAGCCTAGAGGCAGTAGGGAGGGCCTAGTTTGTACTCCAAATGACTTAATACATTTTGTTGATCTCTCCTGGAAGGCACCACACTCCTTATGGAGTGGGGGGATGTAATGGGAGGGGGTTCAGGGGTATTAGGAAGGAGGGAGAAAAGGAGGGAGGAGAAAGAAAGGGAGGGAGGGAACAAGAGAGGGAGGAGAGGGAACTGGGATTGACATGTAAAAAAGAAAAATTAATAAATATATATAAAATAAATAAAAACAACTGTTTTAGTTTCATATGCTGAGTGTTTAACCTACATGTAAATGAATGTTGTGCATTTAGAGGCCAGAAGAAGGGATAGGATCTCCTGAAATTAGTGTTACAAAGACATATAAACTGCTTTATGTTACTATGAATCACATCTAAGTCCTCTGTAACTGCCAAGTCATCTCTCCAGTCACAGACAGTTCTTTTCATCAAAGAACATAGAGGTAGTAAAGCTCATGTTCCTTATTATTCACACAAATGCAATGTTTTACATATCTCTTATTCAAAAAACATGATATGATATTTACAGTAATGTGGGCCAATCATTAAGATACCCAGTGGTTACTGCATTCCTGAAAGAGACTGGTTATATTGCTTATCCTTCCTTTCACATTGTCATGACATAATATGTGAAGTTTTACTGGTATAGCTTCTATAACATAGATTGGACTTTAAGAACAAAAGCATTAAAGAAGAGAGGAATACTCTTAAAAATAAATTCTCAGGGGCTATAAATTCATGCTAATTTCAAAGGTTGGGTGCAGAATCCTAATTAATAGTGAGATAATTATGAAAAAGTAAATAGTTATAGGCATGTTTTATAATTAAGGTTTGCAGAGAACTGTTTCTCATCTGTACAGTTTTCCTATGAAATGATGGTGGTATGTGGCAATAAATATGGTTACATTAATACCAGTTGCTAACTGTCTTAATTCATTCTGAACTCCTATAATTATTTCAGAGAGAAAAAATACATGCAACAGATGGAAATAATACCTTTTCTGTTATGCTGCAAGATGAAAACAATGTGAGATCACTTTTTGAAAGAGTAAATATGTAAAATAAATCCTTACTTATTTAAATAAACTTCAAGTACTTTAAATTTTAAATGGCCATGACTTCCAGAGAATGAAATTAGCCTGAATAAGTTTGAGTTGACCTGGCTAGTCTATGACAATCATTTTAAAATGAAATGCATGGATAATGTTCGGTAATTTAAGCATGATGTGCCATCATTAGACCTGACCTTATCATTCCCTGGTTCCACCTCACAGTGTTGGGATTATAGGTGTAAATCTCCTAAACTAAATCTCTGTCTGATATTGAAAACATACATAACATGACTACAAGTTTGATTATAACAGGTGTATTTCTTTATTTACCTAAATAGCTTGTAAAAATAACTTTGAAGGACTAGACTAGAAATTTTCATTACATTTTTTAAAAATGAGTATAGCAATAATACCTTAAACAAGATTAGAAATGTAAGTACAGTGTGTTCTAACAAATCTAACCTCAATTTTTGTATCAATGTCCAAAAACCCATATCAATGAAAAATATTTAAGACTAGTAGTGGATTTTTTGGTTTAAAAGTAGAATCAATAATCTATCCTTTTATATATACATGCATACATACATACATATACACACAACATACACACACACACATTTTTTTTCTTTTCAGAAAAAGAATCCTTCATCAAATCTTTGTTCAGCTTTTTTCCTGACTACTACCAATACAACTTTTTGTCAACTACCCTAAATATTGAAAAATATCCATAACATATTGGCAAAAACTGCTTGCTCCATTTCATAGTACTGTGAGTGTTATGCTCTCATAATTGCTTCCTATTGACTGGGAACAATAGCATATTCAGGGGACCCTCAAAAAATTGGGATGATTATCAAGTCCTTGGAGAGCTAGCTATATCATTTATTGTTAAGTGGTTGTATAATGGTAAAGTGCAGGGCTTGACTTAAATCTTGGCTAGAGCAGTCTGAATCATTTCAGCTAAGCACCTTGAAATTTTACTGAGTAATTTGTTCTTCAAAGTTGTACTTTGGGTGGTATTTGTAAGCTTAATGGCATTATTATAATCCTGATCCTGGTGGAATTGCCCTTGTGGGGCCCCATCCTCCTTTAGAAGACTTCACAGGCCACTGTTAGGCATGGCCATAGTTCACTGCAGAAATCTTTTATATGTCATATGCAACAGATCTCAAAGAGGTTAAAGGACCATATTAGATCTATTTTTTTCACCCATTGCATGAACTGCTTCTTGAATTTGCATGTCATCCTCATGCATCTTAATAACCATATCATTCAAAGTAGTACTGGATGATTTGCATCATATTTTATGAAGCTTTCTTTCTCGAATGAAATTCCATAGTCTTTGCATTCAAAAATCTTGTACATATGGATCCAATTTAAAATTAGAGTATTTACAAAGACTTTACTCATAAAAACACATATTTATGTCAGACATAAGCAAGAGAGAAATAAAAATGGATATTGTAACAGAGACAAGAAGACAGAAACACAAATTTCTTTCCCAACCCCCCCCCCATGAAATACAAACCATTATTTCAAATTATTCTTATTCAAGGAATAACATTGCCCCCTTTCACTGTGGAAATCCTGATTTTATATTAGTTTCTTTTAATGACATTGATTTTTTTTATGCATATAGAGTATTTTTTATTTAATTTTATATAACAAAGTCCAATTAAATGAAAACAAACATTTATACACAATATTTGGGAATTTGGGCGTCGTTCTTTCCAAACTACTTCCTGCTGGTAAGGGGCGCTGTCTTGGGGGATTCGAAGAAGATTCAGATATCCTAGCTGTAGTCTGTAGGGCTGTTTTGTCCAGCTGTTTGGAATGTAGGATCAGCTTGTACTCTGTTTCAGGCGGTCTGGTGTGATCAAACCACATTAGTAATGACATTGATTTAAGACAATCTTGAATCTCCTTTTTTATTCATTAAAGAATGATCTTCCTACTGAAATAAAAATTTAACTATGAAAATATATGCACATCCATAATTTAACCATTGATGTCAAGATAGAGGTAAATCATGTTTTTGTTTTTTGTCTTCAGTTTTATATTTTGGGAAAATCTTTACTAATATTAGGAGAAAATAGCAAGGTCTGTCTATTCTATAAACAGGGAGAATGGCATGAAAGAGTGATAGAAAAAATATTTGTAAACTATTCTCTAAACTAAAGAATTGTTTATCAATATGTATTAATGTATTCTACTCATAATATTAAAATATTTAGGATACGTTAGGCTTTTTTATATGGCACATTTTCAGCCTTTTAATTATCTGGGTTTTCTCTTTCAAGTGATGCCATTCATTCCAGAAAGAAATTTCTTATACCTTACTTTAAAATTTTTTCTTCATCTGGTATTTTCTCTACTTTGATCCCTTATGGTTTGTTTCTATTTAAAATTTTTATCTCATTTTTATGAACAACTATAATCTTTTTAATAATAATCATAATAAATAACAATCAAAATTTCAGTGTTACTAAGTGATTTTCTTACTAAGGGAGAGGAATTAGCATATAAAGAACAATAATTTCTATTTGATGTAAAAACATTTTAATGTTTTCTTTTGAAAGAAATTGTTTTCTACATGGGTCTTAAAATAGCCACATATAATCCCCATTGACTGGGCCAAAACAAAAAGATTTTACTCATGTGATTTTGATATATGCCATCAATCCCAACATTCAGGAGTCAGAGTAAGTCAGATACTGTGAGTTCAAGGACATTTGGATCTACAGGTGATTTGCAAGGCAGCTAAGGCTACATAAAGAAACATTTTCTTTAAAAACAAAGGAATCAAATGAAAACATATTTTTTAAAATTTATTATTATGATATATATATGTATATATAATTTGTTCTTATTTTACATATCAATCCCAGTTCCCTCTCTTTCTTTTCTTGCCATGTATCCTGAATCCCCTCTTGTCCCATTCCCCTCCCACTCCACAGAAACTTACAGTGAAAAAAAGATTTTTGAAATGAGAGTGATAAGTTATTATATACCTAGCTTCTAAAATTTTACAGACTAACATTTCATGTTCAATGTATAATAAATATATACCAGACAAGTAGGTTCACATCCTTTTCCAACTCTTATTAGTTCCTTGACATTAGGCAAATTAGCATCACTGATGCAAAATGTTTTCTTATTTTTAAGCAGCAGTATAGCAATAGATATTAGAAAATAGTTAACATGCTTAATATAAATTGTGCATTAAACAAGCAATATCTCACTATTCTACATGTAAAAGAACTTACAACATACTAATCAGACATACCTATAATTGAACTGGCATTTCCCACATTGCAAGAAGTTGATACATGTGTTGGGTACATGAATCAAACTGTGAAAAATATCAAGATGAGTCTGAATAAAGAAAACTGACTCCCAGTATCACTTTGCTTGTTAAATGCACACCAGTTTATCACAAGTATGTTTTTTTCCCCCACCGGCCTGGTCCCACCGCCATGCCAGACCCAAATAATACACAGAGGTTCTGTATTAGATATAATTCTGTTGGCCTGTTGCTAGTTTCTTTTCGGCTAGCTCTATCATAATTATTAACCCATTTCTATTAATCTAAGTACTTCCACATGCTCTTATCTTATCGGAGAGAGGGGATGGCATTCTGATCTTTCCATCTTCCATCTTGGAATGCTTCCCTATCACTTCTGGAATCCTCCTGATTCCTAGTCCTGCCTATCTTTCTTTCCTATTGGCCAACACTGCTTTATTCATTAACCAGTATGAGAAACATAATTACAGAATGACATCTCCCATCACTTAATATTTAGAAAATGTTCTCACAGTTTTAAAACAAGTTAAAAATTACTTGTGATTTAAATGATAGGGGTATCTAACTCACTATAACCACTGCTATAAAAGGCGATGCAAATGAGGACAAACTTGGTAATCTGATGGGAAATGTCATTCTGTATATATGTTTCTCATACTGGTTAATGAAGCACTGTTGGACAATAGGAAAGGAAGATAGGAGGGACTAGGAGACAAGGAGGAAAGAGGAAGGAGTAAGGTGGAGTCAAGATGGAGAGTCTCGAGAGAGCAGGACATCAGCCGGCTCTCTGGTAAGACCACATGGAAAAATGTAGATTAACAAAAATGGGTTAATAATTAAGACAGAACTAGCTGATAAGAAACTAGTACCTGCCCAACAGCATTATATCAAATACAGAGTCTCGGTGTGTTAAGGTGTGTTAATTGGGGCTGGCGCGGCGGTGGAACAAGACTGGCGGCAGGCAGAAAACTAACTCCTTACAGTAATCAATGTTGTCTAAACAAATTTATATTATCTTATATGAAGATTATATTATTGTAGCAAACTTGTATTTAGGTAGGACCATAATAGTTTAATTATAGAATATTGTAATTAAATATTATATTTACTGAAAATTAGTGGCCAAGACTAAGTAGAAAGATAGTCGTGGGCAAAATTGACTGGTAAGTAGACTGTTACCACCAGAAGAAACACTATTTTTGAATTTCCATTTTTAGAATATATATGTGATGGATAAGAATACCTAATGATTTATGTATTCATGTATACTAATGAAAAACATAGTATCTCAATATCTCTATCTTAGTAATTTGTAAAAATTTATGTGGCTTCTTATTCTCTTTTCTTGTGTGACACTTTTTTAAACATGAATTTCATTTTAATATCCTATTAAACTTCCATATTCTGAAACTGTAAATGATATTATTTGGTATGAAAATATTCATTTGTTTTTAAGTTACTACAGAAGCTCATGAACAGCCTTGTTGTAGACTATTATTTTAACTAAGCAAAGATGTATTTCATTTGTTTTAGTTGCAGAATAATATTTAATGATGTAAATGGGTGTTACATTTGTTTCTTCTGCCTTTGTTAATGTCAAAAATATTTTACATTTATTTATGCTTCATTTGTTTAATTGGCTTTGCTTCACATTCCTTGCTAAGACATCTATTTTGTCTAATAAAAAGCTGAATGATCTTGCACATGGGACACTGGAAATTCCCATGCTTGAATGCAGGAAGTCAAATTAGGTAGACGATATCCACCATTTTTGGGGAGTTTTGATTCTTAATCACTCTTATCTGGTCCTTTAGGCAGCAGCCTGGGAATGGGAATCTGCTGTCATAGAATTAGGCAGGAAGGTCCTTTAGAAGGATGTTTGCAAGGTGTAAGGGACAGTGTGGGCTCAGAACAGTCCCTGAAATTGGAACCTTGAATTTAGTGAAAAACCCAACTTTACATTGACATGGGAAGTCTAAACAACTGTTCTAGATCCTAAAGGAGTCTATGCTTGAAGTGAGCTTGGAAGATCTGCACATAGAGCAAGACTGAGAGCAATGAAGGGTTGTGAAATTGAAAGTTACTTATGGGTTCACTGCTAATATTTTTTTTCTTACTTTACATATCGATCCCAGTTCTCTCTCCCCACCTCCTTCCCCCCCTTTTTCCCTCCCTCCCATGCCCTCCAAACTCCCCCCTCTCCTCCCATTCCCCCCAACTCCAAAGGGATGGTGGTGCCTTCCAGGAGGGGTCAACATAATCTTTCAAGTCATTTGGAGTAGGGACTATTCCCTCCCTCCTGCCTTTAGGTTGAGGAATGTGCTCCATGAGGAATGTGCTCCACTGTCAGAGATCCCTTAGACTGCCCAAGCCTTCTAACTGAGACCCATGTTCAGGGGGTCTGAGTTGTTTCAAGGCTGGTTTCCCAGCTATCAGTCCCGGGGCCCATTTACTCCTCCTCCTCAAAGTCAGCTGTCTCCGTGGGTTTCTGTAGCCTGGTCTTGCCCTGGATTCCAGTTCAGCTCAATGTTTAGCTGTGAGTGTCTTCTTCTATTTCCATCAGCTACTAGAAGAGGGCTCTATGATGGTGGATAAGTTAGTCATCAATCTCATTATCAAGGAAGGTCATTTATGGTAGCCTTTCCACTGTTGCCCAAATTGTTAGTTAGGGTCATCCTTGTAGGTCTCTGGACATTTCAGTAGAGTCAGTTTTCTCTTCAAACCTATAAAGACTCCCTCTTTTATGGTATCTCTCCTCCCCCACCTGCCCATCTCTCTTATCTCTAGTTTATTCCTCCTGTGACTCAGTCTTCCTGTCCCACATGCTTTCTTCTCCTCCCATTGTCTTTCTCATAATTCCCTCTCCACTCACTGCACACACACACACCCCACACACACACCATGGGCAAGGTAACTTGTTCTATTTATAAGGATTTCTGGCAATGAAGACCCAGTAATATTTCTCAATTTTGATACATGTGTAGATTTGGCCATATTTCACATAACTTCCAAGTGCTGAGTTACATAACTTCTGCAGTAATTTGCCTGGAGTAGCCTTTCCAATCAAAATTAGAGACCTAAGTCATTTCAGTCATGGGGTCGAATATCCCCACCCTGACAATCCAAATTCTGAAATTAGAAAATTTTGGAGCACCAGCATATCACTTAGAGAATTTTGAATTTTTAACTATATCTGATTTAAGACTAAGGATTGTCAGTAAATAATATCTATGCAAATATCCTAAAATTCCAAAACTTCTGGCTTCTGAAATACTTCTTGCCCCAAGCATATCAACTTCAACTTCAACCTATCCTATTCTAAAAAAAAATAGCTTGGGCACTAGACAAAACTAGTGCAATGTCAAAATATACGAAAAAAAATCTTATTTGTTTCTGTTATCACACACCTATTAGTGCTAATGGCTACATAGATCCTGAGATAGCTGAAGGGGAATAAAGCTCCTATGATAAGAAGAAACAAAATGCTGGTTAGGACCCTTTGAAAATCATTGCCAATCAAACATAGCTCCAGGCAAGGGCTTAGGGCTTAGGCTGTCTGTTATGGAATGGACCCGAGGAGGGGGAGGAGGCTGGCATCAAGTGATGTGGAAACATCTTAGTGGTTTAGGTTTAGCTCAGTAATCAGGAATGGTTAGAGACATGCCAAAGAGACAGGTTCAGATTGGGAAAAAATGAAGAAAGAAAGAAAGGAAGAAAGGAAGGAAGGAAGGAAGGAAGGAAGGAAGGAAGGAAGGAAGAAAGGAAGAAAGAAAGGAAGGAAGGAAGCAAGGAAGGAAGGAAGGAAGAATGCGTTACAGTGTGTTAAAAACTTGGCATAGAAATACATAGTTCAAAAATAATGAGGTAAATTCTTTGAAGAAAGAGTATTGTAATATACAGGAGAAAAAGCCACGCAGAAATGAAAAATATAGAGGGAATCTGGATACTGTATGGTGTTATGTTGACTTTGAATTTTTTTTTTAAATGTTGATGAGTAAACTGCTAAGAGACACTGGGTTGAAAAGGGTACTGCTGAATTAAATAAGCCTAGATACTTTAGGGATGCGGTAACTTTAAAATGGATGTGAAAATATGCATTGCATTGGGGACGAGGTTATATTTTTATTTCCACAGGAAGCAAAAAGCTTTGGATACATTCAAGGTTGATAGAGATCAGGTTTGGTCAGTGGAGATCTCCTGAAAAATTTTGCTAGGTTATAAAGAAATGAATATAGGAAAACTACAAGACAGGTTATGCATATTATAATTGGTCAAACATTAAAATTCAGCTTTGGCTGACTTGTATACAACGTAGCATACATATCTATTAACAGAGATATGTATATTGCCTTTCAAAGTTTTGTGTTTTCAGAGCAAGGGTGCCAAACACCAATGAAAATAGGTGGCCTAGGTGATCCAGTTTCTCAAGTGCCTCTGTTGCAATTTACTCAGAGTCTTGCATTCATAATAGCTTCAAAGCTGTTGGCCAAGATGTTCCAGCCTCACAGACTATTCTTTCCCTGCATATCCTCTGTACCTTCCATTCTTTTTGTTAGCTAATTCTGATTTCTGTTCTTTTTTAGATATTTCCTCTGAGTGTTTGGTGACCCCTTATAATCTGTTTCTATTAATAACAAGAGCACCAAAAATCTGACTGGATGTTCTTTATTCATGGTTAAGTGTGCTGACTACTGATTTTAAAGATCTTGTTCTTGTAATTTTCTTAAATTCTTCTGTTGTCAGTGACATTTACTTGTCTGTTTAGTATGAAAGCTGGCCTGTCCCTGATTTTGCCTGCTATTTCTTAGCCCAGCGAAGCTGTTTTACTGCTAAGACTAAGCTTCTAGTCTACTGTTCACTTGGCAGAGGTAAACAGCAAGATCTGCATCCTGAATGCTTTATTTTTCAGTTAATTCTCTCATGCTTTTAAGCTGACTCATATGATCTACTTTAGAGTTACTTAGAAATACAAGTGGGTAAATATATGATGAATGCTAAAGTAAATTAGATATTTTCCTTTTCCCAAAGACAGTTTAAGATTTTCTCATATGTTATATTTTGTGAAAATTTCATATTAATTTTTCTGCCTTAGACCATTTCTCTATCTGCTTTTAGTCTTTAAACTTTGTTGTTGTTTTTCTTTCTTTGCCCTTTTATGTAGCATGAATTCTAATTGTTCTTATTAATAATAAATCTCAGAGTCAGCTATCAGAAAATCCACCAGCTACTAGAGAGTTCTTACCTCTACCAATGCTCTGACCAAAGGGGTAATCCTGTCCTCAGACTCCCTCCTTAGACTTTATCCTCAGACTGAATTCTCAGACTGCTAGCTCAGATTGCTTCAGACTGGCAAGCTAGATTTCATTGCTCCTCAGACTGCATCCATCTCTATGAATCCTCAGACTGCATTTCTCTTATCTCCTCCTGCCTTATATTTTCTCTCTCTACTCAGCCATATCACTCCCATTTCCACCTTTCTTGTACTAGGTTTAAAGCAGGTGATCTTAAGTTCTGGGATTACTTTTGAATGAGTTCTGTTTCTCTTTTAGGCAGATTTAATCTTGTATAGCCCAGGGTGGCTTTCAATGCCTGGAGATAGATCCATCTGCCTCTGTCTCCTGAGTGTTGTAATTAAAGGTATGTGCCTAACCTCTAAGGCTAACTAGTGTCATTAATGTCTGCTCTCTGATCCTCAGGCAAGCTTTATTTGTTAGATTATAAACGAAAATCACCACACTTGTATGTATTTCAAAATGTAGAAAATTGTTGCTATTGCAGTAGTAGGTGAAGAAAAACTGAAAATAAATGATAAAGTTATACTATTCCTCCTTTAAACGAAGCTACTGTAACTAATCTCTGTATTCATGAAAAGCTAAATATCTATAACCCAAAGGGTCAGGCTTTGGGTTGCTTTGCTGTTATTACTGTTCTTATTCTCAATGCAGTAGGACATCTCCTAGAGTTGCTCAATGTGGGACGAGTACCTCATTCCATACCAGTCTGTGTCAGATTGTCTGACAAAATTTCTATATCTTTAAACTTATTGAACTGATGGTCAATACAAAGTTAATAACATCCCTTGAATATGTTTATGTTTTCACAAGTGGACTTTCTATTATAAAATCAATCGTCCAAAAATTTAACTAGTTCTTTGTAGCTGCATTAACAGAACTTAGCTGGCTTATAATTACCCAAAGCTTGTTACTGGCTGATATTTGCTTTATAAGAACACAACAGTTGTAGACAATCAGCAGTGTTACAGCTTATTAGCTGAGGCAAGTAATATATTATTTCAGTAGAGAAACAGTTTGAGAAATGGTTTATGGCTCCAGGAAATCCTTGAACTTTGTGAATGGTCTCCCCTTTCCTTTCTTGAATGAATATGGATAGACTACACTTTGCAAAGATATTATTATATCATATATTTCATTGAGAGATACACATTTAAGCATGAAGAAAAAACAAAGAAGGAAGGGAGGGTTGTCGGGGAAAGGATAGGATGCAAGGAGGGTAGGAAGTAAGAAGGTTGTAATGATGAAGGAAAGGGAGCAGAGGAGAAAGGAAGAAGAGAGAGAGGATTGATGTTGGCTGGATTTCAGGCTCAAGCTATGTGGGTTTTATTGTTTTATGGCTTATTTCCTCTTGATACTTGTTCTGCACATCTATCTTATTTGCCAGCATCCTAAGTATGGTTTCACAAATCTATCACAGTTTACAGTAAGTTAGAAAGGTAATGTTTCCAAGAAGATTTAAAATTACTGCTAGTAAAACAATGACCACAACCCAGAACTGCCCCTCTGGAGAAGGCTGAGGTTTGCTTTTCCTGAAATATCAATTTTAGATGGTACTGAGGCAACATCTTGAGTGCCAGTGAATTAAGAATCAAGATCTTACTACCTCTTGTCTCAGGGTCTGTGATATTAACTTTATGTATAGGTGCATAGGTCTCTTGCAGAGGTATGTTTCTGGTTGTTCTTTTTGCCCCTAAACACATAATATATAATATACACATAACATTTAAAACATGGTTTTAGTAATTTTCTTGTTATTACCATTTATAACGATACAATTGTTAAAACGGATCTAGTATCTTATAATTTGAAATGCTGTCAACAACTTTAAGTATCAGGGCCTCTTTAAGTTGTCTCTATTTTCATAACAATTAACTTATTTCATTGCCTGTGTAATACTGGTGGGGCCATACTCTAGCCTAAGGTAAAAGGGTAACAAATTTTAAACAAATGGCCTTTATCAATTTTTAGTGATGGATGAGAAACAAAACAATGTTGAGATAAGAGCTTAGTTTATGTTCCATCTACACAGTAAACACTTTCATTTGAACTAAAATGTGTGTTCATTAGCTCCAGAGACTGAAAACTTTTTTCCCCAACAGTTCTGTACAGTAAATGAAGAACAAAGTTGAGATGCTGGCACGCATTTAATGCCTGAAGCACACTATAAAATTTTAAAAAATATAGAGCATCCTTGCTACACATACTCTCAGATGCATAAAACATGAAATGGTCAATTAAGAACTAATTACAGACACCTTCCAATGGCTTGACTTTGTTTTGAACTCTAGCTCACCTACCTCTGGGGTTTGTGAGGTGTGTCTCGCTGACAAGGTAGGTGACTCAGAAAACAAATTCATGAAAAGTCTTGTAAGACAGCCTGAATGATTCATCCAGTTATGAAGCTGAACTGATAACCAGGTGACCTAACCCTTTTTTCCCTTGTAAAACTCCCTTATACTGATGGAAACTGTTGCTTGAAATAAAGTGTCCAACATGAGTTATTTTCAGTAGCCTCTCCTGAACACTACCTTTCTGTTTTAATTTCATGTGCAAAGTCACACAGGAGTATATTTTTGTCTAAACATGGAAGGCAAACTCACATTGAATAAATGCTGCTCATGCTTATTCCAGACAAATCTGGTATGTATCCAGGTTTGTTATTCTTCCTACATATATTTTATCATGAGATTCTGAAATTATTAAATTATTAGCATTAAATACAAACTGAACTGCTTGACTATTGTGTGTGAAGGGGTAGTTCAACTGAATAGATGCAGGGATTTTTCTCTAAATGTTATCGGGGCACCTGCTTCTTTACCTGGATGGGAGGCAGGAATGAGTATCTGAAAGCAGGACTCCTAGCCTGGGCACCCACTGCTTCAAGGATCACACACACACACACACACACACACACACACACACACATTCTGAGGCAAGCTTCAGAATAAAACCTGAATCCAGGCCTTGAAATAAGTCAAAATAGAACAGATTCAGAAAGATTCTCTGAGCAATGTGCTGCCAGGGAAACTATGAACTTAAATTAACTTCCAAGAACTCTGAGAGAAAATGGATAAGAAACGATCAAATACTCCACTGTAAACACCACAAAATATTCAGAGTATATTCTCAGGTTTGGCATTTCCCAATTATTCATACTTATAAAACACTTCACAGCATTGCTGAGGGACCAGATATTTCTCTTGGGTTTTAGTTAAATGGGCTTGCTTGTTGTATTTTCTACACAGTGCATCCATTTTCTTCTGCAGTTTCAGACTACCCAAACAAGGGTCTTATTTGATGGAGTGTTATAAAGGCACATAACTTTCCATGAGGGTATTTGGAATGGAAATCAAAACTGAAACTTTGGAGGCCCTTCAATGTTCCCCTAGACATTCATTTTTCTATTAGAGTAGATATATTTCAATGAACAGGTAATATTTCTCACTAGAAGACATAATTTTCTCATTCATTTTGGTCTCAGTTTAAGTTATCTTTGCCTTTCTCCTGTGCTCTTTGAAAGCTGTGTGTGTGTGTGTGTGTGTGGGTGTGTGTGTGTTTATATGAAGCACTAAGAATTCATGTCCACATTTATATTATTAGACCATATATGTCACATGCCTTAGCATACACAAGAGATAAACCTAGTTTACCTGTTGAATCCTTGTAGACAATGATGCATTTTAAGAAAAGTTTAGAAGATATTCCCTAGGGGATCTTACTTCTGACATGTCAGACAGCTTTTAATTTTACACTGATACAAAATACAACAAGTTGGAATATATTTTTTTCTCTCACAGAGTGAAAAACAAAATTTCACATGAATTGAAATCTAAACATTTCTGTACATATGACCTCTAAACATCCTCTATTGCTGAAATTAGCCCTTTACTGGATTCATGGCTGTTTTCATTCTGTATGTGTAAGCATGAACAAACATCCGTATTTCTTTATTTGAAGACAAATGATGTATATAAAACAGTAGCATCCTTACATAGTAGAAAATGAATATGATTGCCATGTGAACATATTCAAACACTTCTATATTTACCTGTTTACTGTCTTTCTAATAATTTGAATTTAATATTTACAATCCTCAGTCATGTAAGCAAACCTTAACTATGATATAATTTCATGTTTAATAATGTAGAAAGGGAGACTGTAGTATGGTAGGCAAATTCCTACCCATGTGGGATAGTCCTATCCCATGTGGGAAAGTCAAAGATTCTCCAAAAAGTGCCAAAAATTCAGCTAAACAGAATTTAGAAATTTAAATGCCTGTACCAAAATATTAAAATGATCCTCCAACCTGAGAATGAGTTTTTTGGATAATATTCCACAATAGCAGCAAATTATATCAGGCTCATACAAAGTTTTCCATTTCTGAGATATCTGTGCTGCTTGCTGCAAAGGTAAGAATGTAGAATTATAGCCCTTTCTCCTTATAAAATACAAGAGCAATTCTCATCTGTCTGGTAATATAATAAGAAAAATTTAATATTTGTAATGTTTACAGAGAGATTCATCTTCAAGATGCGCCTCTCACATACATTATCTCCTGCTACAATCTAATATTTGTAGGAATACTCCTCATGTTCAATATTTTGAGAACTGTAATAAATTATCCAGTTCATTTTTAAAAATAATGATATTTACCTGCAAAAATTCTAAGAGCCCTTTGATCTTATCCCAGGTGAGGTAACATGGAATAATTACTTTTATATTTTATTTCTTTTGTTAAATTATAATATACACGTGTGTGTGTGTGTGTGTGTGTGTGTGTGTGTTTGTGTGTGCGCGCGCGCGTGCATTCCTTGTTTCAAAGCAGTTATAAGATGCTGTTCAGATTCTTTGGAGCTCATAGTTTCCTGGTATCTTTTCAGTTTATTTATTTATTAATCTTCAGAAATGTTACACTAACTCGATGAAGTTAGTTTCAATGTACAGCTGAAACATTAAATACAGTCATGGGTGATCATCATATCTCAATTCTTGATGTATCTTACAAAAATTCTAGAATTCTTTACACAGAAGACACTTAAAAATGAAGCCATTGATACTTAAGCTTTAGGACCTTCATTTGTGTGATTTCAAGTTCTCTAATAGACACTGTGACACCATATTTAAATGATAATAGATATTACATACTTACAAAATAAGATATTTTAATCACAGCTGGATGAATCACTGTCCATTCCTATTTAGTGTTTTTCCCTTTTTACTTTGTAGGTGTAGACCAAACTACATATGCCTTTGGTTGATACTTTATTTGGGTTCAATTTAATTTATCATTGTGGTTTGCACTCATGCTCACTACACTATCACTAGACATTGCAGTACCTCATAGTTCCCAGAAAAATATTTTATTAGTTGTTGTGGTAATTCACTTGGCATTATGACAGGAAAGCAGAGGATTCAACTAAATTACCCATTATTCTTCTGTACAGAGGAAACCAATGACCTAATCATGATGAGGATCACTAATTCAAAGAAACTTTAAATCATTAGACCATTATGTACAAGTATCCAAATTTTATCACTCATATCCTTCCCATAATTATTTGTGTATTGTAACTGAATTAGCTGTATTGTAAATAATTACCATTTATTCTATATATGATCATTTCAGAACTGTAAGTTCTCAGACGATGTTTTGGCAGAAAACTGTGCAATAAAGCTTTTAGTTTGTATTAATGATATTTGATTAAATATGTTTGTTGTTGGAATTGATGGCTTCTAGTGTCGTAATTTTTTCAAGAATTATGTTTTCTTTCATTGTAATGCTGTCAACCAGGGAATTCACAAATTCTCTCCATGGACTCTACCATTAGAGTAGCTGATCAGCATTCGTGTGAAACACTAAATGGACTCATTAATTATATTTACGTATGTACACATATATCAATAATAATTAAAGAAGGTACCATTCCTGAGGACTGGGGACTGTGCACACACTGGAGAATTGTCCCAGCAGACCAGCCTGTCCAGAGTCTGCCAGCATCCTGGTCTCACCTTCATCCACAAGAAGACCCTGCCTTCTGATGCCCTGCTTGGAGCCTCCTGGAGACTGGGGTCTGAATGCCAGGGAGCCCATCGCACCTGCCTTTTGGTCCTGCCTCCACACAGGAGGAGGTAAGCATGTGCCTATTTCCAGCCTGCATTCAGGGCCCCTGCTCACAGTCTTCTGAGGACTAGAGACTGCTTGCAGGGGAACCTCCCACCACCCCTTCCCCGGAAGCCCAGCCGATCTGAAGTCTGCCAGGATACTGGTCCCAACACCACCTGAGGAAACAGACCTGCCACTACCCACTGGAAGATGAAAGCCATTGAAGTATTAGACCTGCTTCCACCCACCAGAAGAGAACCTTGGTTCTATACCCACTAGGAGAGGGAGAGACCCTACAGATATGCATTGGAAAAAGGGATGGCTAGAGGACTGTATAACAAGACAGTCAACAACAGAAAGATCAATATGATGCAACCAGAATCTAGGAACTCCGTACCGGCAAGACCAGAACATCCAACACAGATGGAGCAGAAGAGAAATACCCTACAAACAACTTTTTGATGATGATAGAGACCTTCAAAGATGAAATGAGAAAATCCCTTATGGAAATGGAAGAAAACAAAACCAAAAATATTCAATAAAAGGAGGAAAAGACAAACCAAATATTGTAAGAAACAATTCAAACAGTGCAAGGATTGAGAGCTAAAATAGAGATAATAAAAAAACAGTCTGAGGTAATTCTGGATAGAAAATGTAGGCAAACTATCAGGAACTGCAGATGCAAGCATTGCAAGCATAAACAATTGAATACAAGAGACAGAAGAGAGAGTCTCTACATTCATTGACCAAAGAAAATCTTAAGTCCAACAAATTCCTGACACAAAATATCCAGTAAATATGGGATACTATGAAAAGTCGAACTGGGAAAAAATATGTATAGAAGAAGGTGAAGAGGTGAAGAAACCCACCTCAAAGGAGCACATATTCAACAAAACAGAGGAAAACTTTCCTAACCTAAAGAAAGACATGCAAATAAGAGTGCAAAAAGCTTACAGAACACCAAATAGAAAGGACCACAAAAAAGTCCCCTCACCACATAATAATCAAAACACACACACACACACACACACACACACACACACAAACGCACACACACACACACACACACACACACACACACACACAAAATAAAAAAGAATATTAAGAACAGCAAAGAAAAAACCAAATAACATATAAAGGTAAACCTATCAGAATTACATCTGACTTCTACATGGAAACTCTGAAAGACAAAAGATCCCAGATAAATATTCTACAAACACAAAGAGACCAGGATGCCAGCCCAGACTACTATAACTAACAAAGCTACAAATTACTATAGACAGAGAAAACAAAATATTCTATGGCAAAGCCAGATTTAAACAATAACTATCAACTAACCCAGCCCTACAGAAAGTTCTGGAACGAAAACTCCAACCCAAGGAAGTTAACTATACCCACAAAACCATAGGCAATAGATAATCCCATTTAACCAACAGCCAAAAGAAAAATGGGGGAAATCCACATAAAATATCATCCCCAGAAACAAATCCAAAACAAACAAGAATTAATAATCAATAATCATTGATATCCTTCAATATTAATGGTCTTAACTAACCTATAAAAAACACAGGTTAACAGAATGGATGCAAGGCAGAACCTATCCTTCTGCTGCATACAAGAAACACCTCAACTTCAAAGACAGACATCACCTCATAGTTAAGGGTTGGGAAAAGATTTCCCAATCAAACTGATCCATGAACCAAGTGCCTGTAACAATCATAATATCTAACAAATTAGACTTTAAACTAAAATCAATCAAAAGAAATGAGGGAGGTCATTTCTTACTCATCACAGCAGAAATCCATCAAGATGAAGTCTCAATTCTCAACATCTATCCCCCAAATACAAAGGCAACCACATTAGTAAAAGAAACATTACTAAAACTCAAATCGCACATAAAACCTCACACACTTATAGTGGGAATTTTCAACACCCTCAACACTAGTCAGAAACTTAATACAGAAACAAAGTAACTAACAGAATTTATAACCCAACTGGGTTTAACAGATGTTTGCAGAACATTCCATCTAAACACAAAAGAATATACCATCTTCTCTGTGCCACATGGAACCTTCTCTAAAATCAACCACATACTTGGCAGTGCAGTAAACCTCAATAGATACAAGAAAATGTGTGTGTGTGTGTGTGTGTGTGTGTGTGTGTGTGTGTGTGTGTGTGTGTGTGTGTATTGAAGGCACTATGAGTTTGAAAGGAGATTAAGCAGAACATAGGACTTTTTTGTCCTTTATTAAATAAATTTTATTTAAATTAGAAACAATGTTATTTTATATATCAATCCCAGTTCCCTCTCCCTCTTATCCTCTCCTGCCCCCAACTGACAAAACTGAAAAACCATCTCATCCCCCATCCACTCCTTATGGAGGGTGAGGCCTTTCATGAGGGATCATCAAAGTCTGTCAACTCATTTGGGGAAGGGCCTAGTTCCCTCCCTGACTACCCCCTAGTCCCCGTATATCTAGACTAAGAGAGTATACCAACATGGGGAATGGGCTCTCATAGTGCTTCCACTGAAAGAGTCCCTATAGGCTGCCCAGGCCTCCTAGCTGATACCTACATTTGGTGGGGGGGCTAGTTCGGTCCTATCTTGGTTCCGCAGTTGTCAGACTGGGATCTAAGCTTCCACTTTCTCAGGTCAGCTGTTTCTGTGGGTTTCTTCAGCATGGTCTTGACCCCTTTACTTATCACTCTTCTCTCTCTCTTTAACTGGATTCTAGGAGTTTGGCTCAGTGCTTAGCTGTGGTTCTATGAGTCTGTTTTCATCAGCTACTGAATGATGGCACTTAAGTTAGTCATCAATCTCATTATAGGGAAAGGCATTTAAGGTAGCCTCTCCACTATTGATTACATTCATAGTTGGGGTTATTCTTGTGGATTCTGGACCTTTCCCTAATGCCAAATTTCTCTTTAAAACAATAATTGTTCCCTCCTTTCTTGAACTCCTCTGTTCATCCCAGACTCAATCTTCCTTCATGCTCCCCCCCTCCTCTTCTCCCCTCCTCTTTCTCCTACTTCCCTACCCCATACTCTCACACTCCCAATTTTTTCAGAAGCTTTTTATTTCCTGGGGACCAAGAAATTCTCTATTTGTCTCCCTTGTTTCCTAGTGTCGATGGAGGTGTAGATTGTAGGCTGCTAGGCTGTTAACACATTGCTCTACATCTATTATCCATGTATGAGTGAGTATATACCATATCTGTCTTTCGGAGCCTGGGCTTGAAGCTTGAACCCCAATATCTGTCACCGAGTCTTTTATTTTTCATGCTACAATTGGAATATTTTGTGATATGGTACTGAGTTTTTCATGACCACTTAAGGACAAATGAGAAAGGTTAAGTTGTAGTTGAACATTAATTAATGTGTTGTGTGTCCAAGTGACAAGTCCTGGATTGTTTTGGCTACTTCAGCAACTTCACAAAGACTAGTAGTTATCTTGAGAGGAGGGAATCACAATCATGAAAATGTTCCTATGAAAGCCACCCACAGGCAGGCATGAGGGGAATTTTTATGACTGATGATTGATGTGGGAAGGGCATGGCTCACTGTGGGTGGTTTTGCCCCTAAGCAAACAGTCCTGCATGGTATAAGAATGAAAGCTGAGCAAAGCAATGTGGTGATAGCTTATTTGTACAAATAAAGCCTGTCTGAAGGCTGAGAGGTTAGAACTTGCCACTAGTTAACACACAGATAGGAAGTGAGATGGCTGGCTGGAGAAAGGATTATAGGGGAGGAAACAGTAACTCCATCTCTGTTCAGCTGGGAAGTTTGCAAGGTAAGTTGTGATTGTGGCTTCCTCCTTCACCTCTTTGATCTTTCAGCTTCTACATCTATAACTTACTCCAGACTTTTATTATTAAGACTTATTAGAACTCTAGTTACAATCCAAAGAAAGCAAGCCAGTAAGCCATATTCTTCTCTGGCTTTTACTTTATTTTCTGTTTCCACATTCCTGCCTTGAGTTCCTGTCCTGACTGCTCTTCATGCTGAACTATATTATAAGTTGAGTTAAGCCCTTTCTTTCCCAATTTCGTCATGGTCATAGTGTTTATCACAATGTAGAAAATGAACTAAGACATACATCAAGTGAAGAGCTCTAGAACAAGAAGTTGGCAATCCACCACACAGAAGGTTTGTTGTAACAAAGATAGCACACAAACACACATAGCACACAAATCCAGAGACAACTGCATAACTCAGAAGGTACAGGGGTATCTAGAAATGCATTAAATCCTGCTCATGGATAGTTTGATTTTCATATATTTTTCAATAGGGTACAGAGGAAAGCTTGACTATTTCGTATTCTGGTATATATCAGAATATTCATCTGGATTCATAAAACCAATTGGATCTTTACATAATATCTTTTTTATTAAAATAGAATCACATCAATTTTATATACCATTTCCTCTCTCCAGCCCATTTCAGATTCCTTCCTTTAACCTCCTCCCATGTACTTTCAACTCTCAATATCATAGGTTATTTTCTTAGATTATTATTGTCAAACACACGTAGACATGTAGTATTTATATGAGCAAAAATATATAAATTATGCCATTTTTAATGACTGCAAGGACCTAAGTGGACATGGGTAGGTTAGAACCTTTGAAATTTCTGCAGAAAAGAATGTCTGTGGAGACTATTAGGTCATGGTACTAGGGACCCATGGTGCTATAAGAAGGTTGAGTAGCCTGCTCCTGCCAAAGAGCCAGCCCAGCCAAGCCCAGCAGGTGTGTATCTGTGGCCTGCCTGAGTTTAAGGAAGTTGGCTTGTTGCCTTGGAATTAGCCCAGAAGCTGTTTGGGATCTAAAGTGGAAGCATTCCTCAGTCAGTCTGATCTAATTCAGGACCTCTCTCCATAATTGGATACCTGTTAAATAATCAAGTATTCACTGTCTTGCCTCACCTGGTCCTCTGGAAGGACATATGCTCTCTTAACCATTGTGTCATTTCTATATTTTCTTCAAAATTTTATAAACAGTCATGGGTGTAGATTCTAGGGAAAACCAAGAGAAGAAGAATCTTTTCCTTCATTGCTCACCAACAAGTATTCAGATAATGGACAAGTTTGGTACAAAGGAAGTTTAATTGTTTCCAGAAGGAAGGAAGGAAAGATGGAAGGAAGGGAGGGAGGGAGGGAGGGAGGGAGGAAAGGAAGAAACTTTTTTTCAGATCATAAGATCAAATTTGTAAAAGGCCAAAACATTTCTGTACTGTCACATAAATTGAAGATGCCTGTCTCCTAATTTTCATTTGGTGCTTGTCAACATATATCTTAAGCTCAAACCATAGAAGAACTAACCCTTAAGGCCCAAAAGTGGTTTCTAGAACTTATTTAAAATATAAATAAATAAGTGAAGAATGAATGCCTAGTTCTGCCCAATGAATGGACCACATACCCAAAAAACATACTTATTTACTCACATATAGCAAAACCACTGTATAATCTTTTTGTTGTTGTCATCCGGTAAATGTATTTTTTTTCTGTTCCAGTAAACTGTGCATTGATTAGAAATTATTGATGGAAAATGATTACCATTCAAACAGAGACTTTCAAATAGACAAGATATATGAGACCAGGATTACCTCCAGTGGGCTTTAAAAATGTATATCATTGGTTAATTTGTTTTATTCTAAGATTTGATCCACACAGAATAGGAAGCTCTTGCCTGAAGTCATACTGGTTAAATGCAGCTGATAACTTAGTGAAGGAAAAAAGAGAAAATAAGTTATCATAACTACAATGTTCCAGTGGTACATGAAAAGAAGTATACATTTTTAAACACTACTGATTATCTGGGTTATTTCTCTTTATTGTGTTTCATTCCACAAACTTAATCCATGCTTTCCAAACTAGGTTAAAGACATTTTTATTTGCGTTGGTATTAGAAATGTGTTTCTTGATAACTGAGTACAGCATCAATGAACATGAGTAAACGGTACTAAATATGTCTTATGTGTTCTTTGTAGAGTGTCTTAGTTAGGGTTTCTATTGCTGTGGTGGAACACCATGACCAAAAAGAAAGTTAGGGAGGAGGGGTTTGTTTGGTTTATACTTCATAATTGCTATTTATCACAAAAGAAAGTCTGGACAGGAACTCAAACTGGCCAGGATCCTGGAGTGCCTGAAGTGATGCAGAGGCCATGGGGGTATACTGCTGTCTGGCTTGCTCCCTACTGCTTGCTTAGCCCCATTTTCTTATAGAACCTAGGAAAAACAGCCCAAGGATGGCACCAGCCACTATGGGCTGGAGCCTCCTGCACTGATTACTAAATGAGAAAATGCCTTAAAACTGGATCTCAAGGAGACATTTTGTTAACTGAGGTTCCTTCTTCTGATAAGTCTAGCTTGCATTAAGTTTACACACAAGACCAGGTAGTGAATTGAGTCAAGACTTTCTGGGTGCTTTTGGTCATTTGAGGTTTGTAATTGTGGTTGCTCATGAAGAAATGCTCCAAACATGGGAATAGTTTCAGTTGCACTGTGTGTTAAGGGTCCTCTTCTGCAATATTCTGTGCATTATGTTTATACATAAAGAACATTGGAGGAAAACCTAAAAGACAAGCAGAGGGATGCCTTCCCAAGATTTCTGCACTGATAAATTTGATGTGACACTATTAGTATGAACTTGGAAGCACACTAACTTGACCACAGCATTTAGAGTTTATTTTCATTAAGCCCTTCATAATCAGAACTTTGAAATGGGCATGTTTCCCCAAAAATAGTCACAAAATTCCAACAACATACTACATGACCACAGAAATTAATATAGTCCATGTTCTTTTGAGTCAGTCATAAGGATATTTTCTCACCCTAATTAAAAATCAATAATAACTTTAGCATGACTAATCCACATTTCATTCCTGCTACTGCTATTTTTAGTTTTTTTTCATATAAAGCCTTTCTTTTATGCTCCACTAAGCAAAACTCATGAAGTATTACTTGATTCAACAATGACAAATAGTTATTTTTGAAGCTATCATTTCTGTAATAAGAAAATTTTGCTCATAGTGGAAGAAAGGAGAGTGATTTTAGCCTATTTCTTTCTGAGAAAAGTAACATCAGTATTTTAAATCCAAGTCCACTTTCAGTGCTACTACTTACTGTCTTTTTAAAAACTCCCTACTTCCCCATGAGTTACTTTCCTTCTCTTACTTATGCTATATTTCTGGGGAGACCACAGCAAACTAGGGTTACAACAGTAAACTACATGTCACTTAGGGAAAAATGGTTCTTATCACATCTCATAACTTGGGTACCCAAAAATGGCTGTCAGTAGCTTAGCCAGAACCAAGCTTACAGTACCCTGACCACTTATGGAGCTTCACAGAACTTTCATATCCTAGAGTCCTCAACTAATACAAGCAAAAGTTGAATTAGAGTGAAGTAGTGAGAGAGAAAGAAAAGAGTGTACATTAGGAAATCGAAGACTTTGTCTAGTGCTGATGAGCTAGAATGGCCCTTAAAACTTAAACAGTTTGAAATATGACTACAAAAATCTAGATAGGCAGAGAATAAAAAATATATTTATACCTCCAAGAATATAATCCAGAGGATCCACGAAACCAGAGTTTGTAAAAATTAACTTAGGTTAAATTCAGAAAGAAGAGCCTATCATGAGAGAATGTTATTAATAAAGTTGATTGCGAATGTTTCCTTAGCTGTATTTCATAAAAGAATTGGTGCTCTTCCCATATTGATTTACCTCTTGCTATAAGTTATCTCACAAATATCCACGTGTTGGAAGTGTGGTTCCCACTGGGGATCTATTTAGAGTTAGGAGGAAATGATAGGATTTAGTGGGAAAAAAATTGATCATTAGGAGTGTACCCTTAAAAACACTACTACATGACCCTGACTCTTCTGCTCCTTTTCTTCCAGACCACAATAAGATGGGATGATGGGAGATGTCATTCTGTATATATGTTTCTCATACTGGTTAATAATAAAGCACTGTTGGCCAATAGGAAAGGAAGATAGGAGGGACTAGGAGACAAGGAGGAAAGAGGAAGTAGGAAGGAGGAGTCAGGATGGAGAGTCTGGAGAGAGCTGGACGCCAGCCGCCTCCCCGCTGCCACTAGATGCCAATAGCTCCTCGATGAAGGACAGGGCCTCATGAGCCCCTCCCTCCACTGACTGTTAACTGCCTACAAGTCCTCAAAAATAAAAAGCTGTGGATTCCTTTCAGACTAATGTGGTTTGAGCAAGCCAGACCCCCTAAAACAACATTCCTGGTGATCCAACATTCAAAACAGCTTGAACAAAGCAGCCTTGCAGACTACAGCCAGGAGTTTTGCATCTTCTTAGGATCCCCCATGACCATGCCCCCTATCAGCAAAAAGTAGTTTGGAAAGAATGATGCCCAAATTCCCAAATATTGTTTATAAATGTTTGTTTTCATTTAAATGGACTTGGTTATAAATGGTTAAGGATCATAGCCAATTCTTTTTAAAGGTAAAAAGGGAATTATGGTATAGATATGAATACTTTGTTTTGGAATGGATTTTCATTTATTGATACAATTTAAGGTCAATGTTGTTATATGTATATTTCTCTTCTTGTTTATGTATTGTGTTTATATAGCTTATTTAGAAATGTAATGTATAATGTAGTACAAATTATAGATAATTACCTATGATAGTCAAAGCTTAGAGTTTAGTTAGGGTTTTCAAGATACACAGAGATGTATTTAAGAATGATAGGAATTCTTCAAACCTTTCAAAGACCTACAGAATATGGCATTTAAAATGGTTTAGGGTTTTCGTGACAGTGAGACATAATTGCTCTTGACAATACCACCTACACCAAAAAGAAAGATGGACATTGAAGAAACTCGTTATGGAGTTTGCTTTCAATGTGGCAAGACTAGCCATTTGGACAAGTTACTGCTCTTGTCTGGACTGTTTGACTTTGTGCTATATAAACTGGACATACAGGACCCATAAAAAAGTGATTGCTGATTCAAGATGGACATTGCTATAGAGTTCCTGCTTCATGAAAGAGTCTGCCAGACAGTCTGCAGGACACAGAGGAAAGTGACTAACAAACTGCCAATACAAAAAGACAGTTTAAAGTTTCCTGCTTTGCTGAAGAGTCTGCCAGACACACTATGGCCTATGGACTGAAGATGAAAGATTACAAAAGAACTTCAGATGACTGGCAAAGGCAAGATGTCTCTGTCATTTGTAGAGTTTATATATTATCCTTCTATGGTCTTTGAAGGAGTTGAAGACAGATAGTTATGGTTATAGTTTTCCTTAGTTAGGCTTAAAGATAAGTTACTTATACTTTAGACACACAAAGATAAAATAGATGATGGAATGTTTTCTTAAATCTTGCTAAATGTTAATGGACTAAATAATGTTAACTGTGAGTCTTATTTGATAACTGTTATGTGATATATTTTGCTATGTTAAGGTTAAAACACTTCTTTTTATTTAAACAGAAAAGCGGAGATGATGGGAGATGCCATTATGTATATATTTTCTCATACTGGTTAATAATAAAGCACTGTTGGCCAATAGGAAAGGAAGATAGGAGGGACTGGGAGACAAGGAGGAAATAGGAAGTAGTAAGGAGGAGTCAAGATGGAGAGTCTGAAGAAAGCAGTATGCCGCCGGCTCCCGGTAAGAGAAATACATAGATCAGCAGAAATGGGTTAATAATTAAGGCAGAGCTAGCCGATAAGAAACAAGTAACCGGGCCAACAGCATAGTATCAAATACAGAGTCTCTGTGTATTATTTGGGGCTGGCGCAGCAGCAGGACTAGACCTGGCGGCGGGAGGAAAAACCGTACTCATTACAATGGGAAAACATTCTCTGTGTACTTGTGGTCATGAAATTTTGCCATGCCTGCCACACAGAATTGATATGGCCAAATAAACATGATCAAAATAAGTTTCCACCATTGAATTTGATTTATCACAATTGTTATATTACCAGCACCTAGAAGGTGACTCTAGAACCATCTGTAAACCAAGTTTCAGGGTACTTAGTACCCACTTCTGTTCCCTGCAGACACCAGGTACACACCTGTGACACAGACATACATACAAGCACACCCATACACAAAAAAACTAAATAGATACAAGTTTAAAGGATGAAATTAAGGAAGCATGAAGTAGATAAATACAGAAGGAAGAAAGGGTAAATGGTAATATCAGGGTAGAAGAGGTCTGATTATGGAAATCAGAAAATGTGTAGGGAGTGAGGTAAATGTAGCAGTAGGAAGAAAGCATATAAAATAATAATAAAGATGTCTAGAAAATACTGTTAACTACTAATAGGTAAAAGCCCTATGTTATATGCAATTTCATGTATTACTTCTATATTTTACACACACAAACACATATCTATAACTATATCTATATCTATCTCTATCTCTATATTTGAATGAACCTTCTTAATTTCTTAATTAGGCTGATAATGCTCCTTCCAAGAGCCAAAGACAACCTAACTAAAAAAGAAGAAAAAAAATTAATATCTGACACCAGATGTCCTATTTTGAGGAATTAGCCACATCTGTGCAAGAGAACCCCAAATATATAGAATATTGATATTGAATTTGGTTGCCCCCAAGAAACAGAAGATGAGTCCTGATTGCTGAAGATACTATGTAATTCAAAAATGGGTCTCACTCTGAGGATTAGACTTTATTGTAGAAAAAGTTCTATGCAAGCTTACAAAGGATGGAAATAACCAAAAGTCCCATCTAGTTACTATGCCTATGCACCATAACAACAAGTGGCATAGCAAGAGAACCCTAAGGAATCAATAGTAACACTAGTACCTTTGCATTATCCAAAATGGATTTGGGCTTGTATTGGGTTTAAGACCATGTAGCTAACTAAACAAGAGGTAAACCATGCCTAATACTGGAAACCTAGCTTACTACTCTGTGCAAGTAGACTCATGGATATTGGAGGAACACTTCTAATACTATTAAATCAGCCGAATGCCTAAATACATTCTAAATATTTGTTCTTATACCCATTAGTAAGTATAGTCTTCATCCCTCATTAAGGAAAATTCTGTACCAGATGATAACCCACTATAGAAAACCACACCCAATCAAAATTCTGAGTTGTAGGGCCCCCTCTTAATTGATAAATCTACAGAACACTTCTAAACTTAAGGCTCATGAATACTGTAGAAGAGGAAGAGTTAAGATTGTGAGAGCCAGAGGTAAGATGTGTTTTCTATGAAATTGTGTCTCCTAGTAATATCAGAAGCTATACCTATGAAATATCACCAACATGACTGCCCAAATATGTAATGAACAATGATGAAATATTGCATAAGAGAGGACTCTGGATGAAGAGGCAATGAAATCCAGAGGATCAGGGAGGCACTACACAACTTAAAAAGTATAGGCAAGAGGTGCTAGCCTGAGTTGTACAGTAGTATTATGGCTATTGAGATGTCAGTTATAGGAAATTATGCGGAAATACTCTACACAGAATCTCCACTGATATTGATTGTTGACACACTACACAATTAGTACCACCTTATTACTTGCTCTGTGTTGGGCACCTTACCAAATCTGTTTTAGGGAATATATTTATTGTTTCCATTTGCATTTATGAGGAAGTCAAGGCTGAACTACATTGGTTGATATCCAGCAAATATTTGCATTGAGGACTTCCACTTAGAAGGGAAAGAACAAAATTTTATATGAATGAGGAAGTCCCATGGGATGATGCTTCAGGGCTAGATTTAATGGCATGTTCTCAGATTGGCTCCTTCACTTATAACAATTTACAGCTTGCATTTAGGTGCTCACCCATTATTGTGTCACTTCTTATTAATATTATCTTTGATATTTTTGTTGTGAAAAGAAATTCAGTGGGGAGGGGCAATAAATATTTACCATGTCTTGGAGCCTTGACCCATACATACTGAAAAAGGCTATCTGTTGCCCCACCCCCATCTCCTAGTTACTCTACCAATTCCCTGTGTCCTTTCCTTCCCATTTTACTTATTTTTGTTGCTGTTATTGTCAAGACAAGATTTCTCTGTGTAGCACTGGCTGTTCTGGAACTTGTTCTATAGATGAATCTGGTTGGTCTTGAACTCACAGAGATCCTGTGCAGCAATCTATGTATTATGACTTATTGGGTGCTCTGGAGGTTGGTTTGATATCAACTGTTGAAAAGGCCCTTGGAAGGATATATAGATTAGAGCACCACTGACTGAATCTCCACATTGTTACTTTGTTCTGTGAACACTCCACATATTATGACATGGGTTGCAGCCCAGATAAAATTGCCATGGCAGAATGAAGATGACCTGTTTTTCACTCAGATGATTTTCCCTTCCCAATAGTAAGTTGATTTATGCTGCTTCAGTTGATGATGATTTCTTTGAAAAATATGAACTGACAGAATGTCCTGGAGTAATTGGCAGCATTCTTCAGGAAACTTCCAGACTTTGGGCACTCATATTGGGACTGCTCCATACAGAGGAAACAGTCTCCCTGAAAGAGATTTCACACAGTTCAAACCTCTTTTCAGATCACTGTATAGGATGACACTAAAACCCTAATAATGGTGAGTGTTATCACACTTTTACTGGAGCTGCTTAAATGTACAAATCCTTGACCCTCCTGATGGGAGATGTTATTCTGTAAATATGTTTCTCATATTGGTTAATGAATAAAGCCCTGTTGGACAATAGGAAAACAAGATAGGTGGGACTAGGAGACGAGGAGGATTCTAGAAGTAGGAGGGAGGAGATTCAAGATGGAGGACAGAGAGAGCAGAACACTGGGCCCTCCATCTGGTAAGATAAGACCACATGGAAATACTTAGATTAATAGAAATGGGTTAATATTAAAGACCGAGCTAGCCAATAAGAAACACTAGTTACTAGCCAAGAGCATTATATCATATATAGTGTCTCTGTGGCTGGCATGGCAGTAGGACCAGACTGGCAGAGAAAACTACTCATAACACTCTCCATTCAAACTTTCATCTTAGTTCAAATTGGAAACACAGACTATTTATTTATTTAGGCTAATTTATTTATTTATTTATTTATTTATTTATTTATTTATGTTCTTAAGGCAGTCTTTTGAAGCCTCTGTGGGATCTTTTCGTCTTACTTCCCAGTGTGGGCACATTGAATAATTTTTTTTCTGCTTCTTACATTAAATTTGGATCTTTATCTTTTGAGGAATGGTGATAGACCTCATTTGAGGTACAGGGTAGGACCCTCAAGTTCATTAAGAATTCTCTTTGCAAAACATTTGAATATTTCAGAAGAAACAGGGGAGGTAGTGATACTGTTTCTTTTTTTAACAGCTTTGAACAATGTTGCAAAACAAAACAAAAATGAGTCAAATACTAGACTTGACCAATTGCAGACACATTAAACAGCTTACACTTAAAAAGAAAAAAAAACTGTCATCTATCTATCACCATCATCTATCTTTTTATCATCTATCTATTTATTTATTTTGCACTCTGGAAGAAACTATCTCTTTAATACTGAAACATCTTAAGTTGACAAACCCAAGACCTTATTATAAAATTAACTACCTTATAATATAAATGTAATTTCCAGTCTCCAATAGTGTCAGCACTTAAAGAGAATGGGATTCTATGACTTGGACAACTGTATGTTGGAAGACAATAAGGAGTTTGCAGTGTTGAATCCTCACATAACAATGTGCACAGTGTTCTTGAAGAAATAGTCTTCTCACCATTAGCAGAGGGTGTACCCTTAACACCCACAATAATACCTGCAATATTGCCCTCTGCCATTGTTTGAGAGAATTAATTCTGACTTAACCTTAGAAGAGGCAATGACTGGTCCTAATGAAGACATCAGAAAATACAATTTTGATGTGCCTCAGAAACCCCTATTGTATGAACCTGTAACTAGTCTCAAGGCTAGGCAGGCTCTTAGACATGAGGTAGAAAGTGTGGTCTAACATGAGGTGGTGCATGTTATTGTTTTCAAAACTACAGTAAAGCAGAAGCCTGTGGATTATGTTGGGGAATGAATTTTTATGGTATGTGAAAAGTAGAAATAAACATAAACCTGGATCAGCCTGAGTTTATCTATATAGACCATTGGTCAGAAATTCTATGCCTACTATTACAGCTTGCACAGTATTCTATAAACAAAAAGGTAACTAGAGTTTGATTGTTATGCTGAAGTATTTGTGAAATGATGGTCCACTGAGAAAGTTTTAGCAATTACTATTTATCCTTGGCATAGTGCTAATAAAGAGATTTTTAAGTTTCAGGGGATTTGGAGGACTGGAATATACTCACTGTTTAACACTTAATCTTCCATAATTGAATGGCACAGAAAACATGCTCTTCACTAACAGTTTAAGACACAAACTAGTGAGAGGGTCACCAGCATATCTGAATATCTATTTTGAGGCCTTTTACCTTGTACCAGACATTAGTGTAGTAAAAAGAGCTGCACAATTTGAAGGATAAAATGTAATGGGCTGAATTGAGTCCATTGTAGCTAGGAACAATGGGAAGCATTGAATATTCAAAGTTAAAGCAAGCATAGTCACTGTAATGACAGCAGAAGCAAAGCAATGTCTATATTGTCCTAATTCCTATATAATTGTTGGACAGGCTAAGCAATCATGGTATTTCCTGAAACAAAATAGATAAGATGGCTGTTTTTTATTTTATCTATATTTGCTGAAAAACTCCATAGCAAACAAAAGAAAGGGTTCATTATATTATACTAAAAAGGAATTACAGCCACAAACCAATTCCCACACTTGAACAAATTTACAGATGCAGAATGGAAACCTAAGATCACATGAAGAAGAACCATATAAAAATATGAAAGAGTTCAGCTGATCACCTTTCTCAAATCCTTACTCAAAGACACCTACACACAGCATTTTACTAACAGTACATTGGGGAAAAGAAGCATTCAGATTTGGAGTTTCTATTGGATACTAGCTCTAAATTGACAGTAGTTATGGAAAAGCTCCAAAACATTGTGGCCACCCAATTCAAGTAAGGGTTTATGGAGTTCAGATAATAGATAGGTATTTGACTAAAGTTCAGTGAACAGTGTTTATTTTTCCCCAGTTCCAGAATATATATCTGGGATACATGTACATAGAAGTTGGAAGATGCTCACACTGGTCTCCTGATCTGTAGAATGAGGTCTATAGAGAGGAAAAGGCCAAATGAAGCCATTGTGTGTCTATCAGGAAAAATAACACACCAAAATAACACCACATTCTTGGAGGACTTGAAGAAACTAAAGCCATTGTCTAGGACTTGAATATAGTAGCTTTTGGTTCCTATCCCACCTGCCTTTATTTCTCATAGTTGTGGAACATAACAGTTGAAGATCACAAAATTAAACAAATAGTGACTTCAGTTACAACAGTTTCCTCAGATATGGGGTCCTTACCTAAGTAGATTAACAACAGCTCATTGTACCTGGTATTGATCTTTAAAATTCTATTTCTTTAGAACTTGCATATAAGGACCACCAGAAGCACTTTGATTTTAGCTGTCAAAGCCAGCAGAACAGTTTTAGAGTTCTAGCTTCAGTTTCTATTAATTTCCAGCAGTGTGCTATGTTTATATTCCAAAGGGATCTTGGTTGATTTTCTCATCTACAAGGGATCACACTGTGTCACTATATTGACAATATTAAGCTGATTGGACAAAGTGAACAGGTAGTACTAATCACTCTGAACTTGTTAAAGGAATGCTATTACCTCATGTCCCTTCTACCAATGGGGAAGATGAGAAATATGTATTGGGCCTATTCGAATTTTAGAAAAAAAAACATACATACCTCAACTTGGTGTGTTACATTGGCCCATATACCCAGTGACTTTCATCACTGATAGTTTTGAGTGAGATCCAGAAGAAGATGAAGCTTTCCAATGTGTTCAGGAGGCTTTAAAATCTTCTCTACCACTTTTCCATGGGTTCAACTAGACTTGGGGGTGTCTATGACAGATATGGATTCTATTTGAAGTCTTCACATGACCTCCAGCAATGAATTACAATGGAGATAATTGGGAGTTTACAGAAAAGCTTTACAGACATCAATATTAATCTGTCCTCCTTTTGAGAACGTACTCTTGGCCTGCTATAGAGCCTAGAGGAATTGGATATTTAAATACAAAGAATAGCACTGAACCATCAATGTGGCACTGTTGCTTGAGATGATCATTCATTTGCATGGTCACAGGATAACTACATTAGATGACATTTATCATGGAGGAGAAATTATCTTGTCTTCATCAAATATATATTTATTTCAGTTATGAACTTTTTCCATGAACATGCTTCTGCAAACCATGTACAAACTCACAGAATGTCTCATCTACAACAGTAATATACCACATAGCATTGCATATCATCAGGTAATGCAGTACACAACTAAGGAAGAAAAATGGTCCATATCTTATAGGAATGATGTCATGAGTCACTTCTCTAGGTAAAGAACCTAGGTGTACTGAAGCTCTTCATAAGGGTGAACCAAAAAAAAAAAGAAAGAAAAAGAAAGAAAAAAAGGTAGAAGAGAAAGAGAAAGATTGGTATTAATATCAGTTAGGGTCAGATGACTAGTTACAAAAATGAGTCTTGAAGCAAACATTAAGTTTTTATCTTTTTATTAAGAATAAATAGATATTTATAGTTTTCTGTTTACTACTTTTTCCCAGTGATATAACACTAGTTGAGATAATGAGTGGTTTTGACTATGTTATCATATTTTACTTATAGGAATTCAAAACATAATTATTATTCGAAGAGTTTGCATCTCAGGTCCCTTAGACCCCAAAAGATTACATTCTGATTTCCAGGTGCTGGTCCTGCTTTTGGTGATGGGTTTGATTTGTATCACACTTATTGATTCTTTACTGTATATTTGTGAGTCTAGTTAGTACCACAGTTGTTGGAAGCTTGTATATTAATTTTTATATTCATAAGCATCTGCAGTTAAGATATTTGAGACTTCTCTTTTTACTGTTTTTATTATTATTTTTCCTTATTTTATATATTGATTCCAGTTCCCTCACCCTCCCATTCCCCCATGTCCCCTGAATACTCTCACATCCAATTTCCCACCCACTCCAGAGCAAGGGTGAGGCCTTCAAGGAGGAATCATCCAAATCTGTCAAGTTATTTGGAGTAGGGCTGAGGCCCTCCCTTATGTCTTAGGTTAAGGAAGTATAACTCCCGGGGAATGAGTTCCCAAAGTCCTTTCATACACCAGGTATGCATAGTGGTTTCATTGTTAGAGGTCCTATAGACAGCACAGTCCTTCGAATCACCATTCCTCTTCTCCCATTCTCTTTCTACTAACCCCCTCTTCACTCACTGCACCCTTTCCCCACTCCCAGTGTACTCAGGAGTTTGTGTCCCTTTTCTTTTCTGTGGTAGACAATGTATAACACTCTTAGGGTCCTCATTGTATCTTTGCTTCTCTGGAGGTATGAATGGTAGGCTGGAGATCCATTGCTCTAAGTCTAAAATCCATACATGGGTAAATACATACCATGTTCATCTTTTTGTGACTGGGTTTCCTTGCTCGGTATGGTTTCTTCAAGTTCTAGCTATTTGCTTGCAAATTTCAATATTCCATTGTTTTTCCTCTGAGTAGTATTCCATTGTGTAAATGTACCACAACTTCTTTATCCATTCTTCAATTAAGGGACATCTAGGTTGCTTCCAGGATTTCTCTATTACAAATAATGCTGCTATGAGCATAATTGAACAGATGTCTTTGTTGCATAGATGTGGATCATTTGGGTAAATGCCTAAGAGGGGGATTGCTGGTTCCTGTGGTAGACTGATTCCCATTTTTCTGAGGAACCACCATACTGATCTCCAAGATGGCTGTACAAGTTTGCACTCCCACCAGCAGTGGAGGAGGGTTTCTCTTTCTCCACATCCTGTTCAGCATAAGTTGTCATTGCCCTTTCTAATTTTAGCCATTCTGGCAGGAGTAAGATGGTATCTCAATGTTGTTTTGATATTCATTTCCCTGATAGCTAAGCATGAGAAGCACTTTCTTAAGTATCTTTCAGCATTTTTGATTTTCTCTATTGAGAGTTCTATATTCAGTTCTGTACCCCACTTTTTAATTGGATCATTTGGTGTTTTGGTGACTAGTTTTGTGAGTTCTTAGTATAGTTTGGAGATCAGCCCTCAGTCAGATGTGGGGTTTGTGAAGATCCTTTCCACTTTGTGGGCTGCCATTATGTCTTGTCGACTGGGTCTTTTGCTGTACAGAAGCTTCTCAGTTTCAGGAGATCCCGTTTATTAATTGTTGATCTCAATGTCTGTGCTACTAGTGTTATGTTCACGAAGCAATCTTCTGTACCATTTCGTTCAAGGGTATCTCCACTTTCTTTTCTAAGAGATTCAATGTGGCTGGGTTTATTTTGATTAAAGATTTTGATCCTTTTGGACAAACTTTTTTTGTGTATGAAATAGACATGGATCTATCTGCAGTATTCTACACAACATCATCCAGTTGTGCCAGCACAATTTGTTGAAGATGCTTTCCTCCTTCCATATAATTTTAGCTGTTTTGTCAAAAACCAGGTGTTCATAGGTGTGTGGGTTAATATCAGGATTTTTTATTCAATTCCATTGGTCTACCTGTCTATTTTTGTTATAATATCAAGCTGTTTTCAGGACTAAAGCTCTATAGTAGAGCTTGAAGTCACAGACAATGATGCCTCCTGAAGTTGCTTTATTGTAAAGGGTTGTTTTGGCTATCCTGAGTCTTTTGTGTTTCTATGTAAGGTTGAGTATTGTCTTTTAAAGGTCTGTGAAGAACTATGCTGGAATGTTGATGGGGATTGTGCTAATTCTGTAGATTGCTTTTGCCAAGATTGTGATTTTTTACTATGTTTATCCTACCTATCCAAGAGCATGGGAGATCTTTCTATTTTTGGTATCTTCTTTAATTTTTAATTTCTTTTTTTAAAGATACATAGTTCTTGGCATATAGGTCTTTCACTTGTTTGGTTAGCATTACCCCAAGCTATTTTATGTTGTTTGTGGCTATTATAAAGGATGATATTTCTTTGATTTCTTTTTCAGCCCCTTTATCATCTGTGTATAGTAGCGCTCCTGATTTTTTTTTTTTTTTTTTTTTTTTTTTTTGTTATTATTGTATCCTGACATTTGCTGAATGTGTTTTTCAGCTTCAGGTGTTCCCTGGTAGAGTTTTTTGGGTCACTTATGTAAACTATCATATAATCTATAAATTGTGAAAGTTTGACTTCTTCCTTTCCAATTTGTGTCCTCTCGATGTCCTTTTGTTGTCTTATTGCTCTAGCTAGAACTTTAAGTACAATTATTATTATTATTATTTTTAAAGACAGAGTTTCTCTGTCTGGTTTAATAGCCTTCACTGTCCTAAAATTCTCTCTCTCCCACCACCTCATGCCTCCCAACCACCCTCCCTTCCAAAACCTTCAACTCCACATGTAGTGTGATGCCCTCCAGGAGGGGTCATCTAAATTCCCAGCTATCAATCTGGCTCATTAGCTCCTCCTTGTTCAGGTCAGGTGTTTCTATGTGTTTCTGCAGTCTGGTCTTGTCCTCCCTCTATGAATCTGGATTCCAGGTCATATCAGTGTTTAGATGTGGGTGTTTGTTTCTGTTTCCACCAGCTACTAGATGAAGGCTCCACGATGGTGGTAAAGTTTGTCATTGATCTCATTACCAGGGAAGGCCATTTATGGTAGCTTTTCTATTATTGCTCAAATTGTTAGTTGGAGTCTTGTAGGTCTATGAACATTTCTATATGTTCAGTTTTCTCTTCAAACATAAAATGGCTCCCTTTTTTATGGTCTCTCTCTCTCTGTCTCTCTCTTCTCTCTTCTGTTCCTCACCTGACTCAATCTTTCTATTCCCATATGCTTCATGCTTAGCCCTTCTCTTTCTACTAGTTCCTTCTCCACTCATAGCCCCCCAAACTCCCCATATGCTATGCAGATATTGCCCCTTTCCCCTTCTGTGAGGGACTTTATCTGAATCTCTTAGAATCATACTTGTATCCCAGTATCTCTGGTGGTGTGAATTATAGACTGGTGATCCTTTGTTCTATGTCTAAAATTGTATATGAGCAAGGACATACCATGTTCCTCTATTTGGGACTGGGTTATGTCATTCAGGATGGTTCGGTTTATTCAAGTTCTGTCCATTTTCGTGAAAACTACAAATTCCATTGGTTTTTTTATTTTTTAATTTTTTAATTTTTTTTTTTTTTGGCCCACAGAGTAGTATTGTAAATGTACCACATCTTCTTTATCTATTCTTCACTTAAGGAGCATCTAGGTTACTTTCAGGTTCTTGCTATTACAAATAATGCTGCAATGAACATACCTGAGCACATGTCTGTAAGAAGTACGGTTTTTCCGCCCGCCGCCTGGTCTTGTCCCGCAGCAGTGCCAGCCCCAAGTAATGCACAGAGACTCTGTATTAGATATTATACTGTTGGCCAGTTACTACTTTCTTATCGGCTAGCTCTGCCTTAATTATTAACCCATTTCTGCTGACCTATGTATTTCTCTTACCGGGGAGCCGGCGGCATACTGCTTTCTTCAGACTCTCCATCTTGACTCCTCCTTACTCTTTCTATTTCCTCCCTGTCTCCTAGTCCCTCCTATCTTCCTTTCCTATTGGCCAACAGTGCTTTATTATTAACCAGTATGAGAAACATATACAGAATGACATCTCCCATAACATGTCTTTGTTGCATGGATGTGGATCGTTTAGGTATATGCCTAAGAGTGGGATTACTAGTTCCTGTAGTAGACTGATTGCTATTTTACTGAGGAACTGCCATACTGATCTCCAAAATGGCTGTACAAGTCTGCACTCACACCAGCAGTGGAGGAGTGTTTCCCTTTCTCAACATCCTATCCAGCAAAAGCTGTCATTGGTGTTTTTAATATTAGCCATTCTGGCAGGAGTAAGATGGTATCTCAAAGTTGTTTTTATTTGTGTTTCCTTGATAGCTAAGGATGTTGAACACTTTCTAAAGTGTCTTTCAGCCTTTTTGATTTCCTCTATTGAAAGTTCTCTATTCAGGTCTGTACCCATTTTTTAGTAAGTTTATTTGGTGTTATGTTGACTATTTTCTTGAGTTCTTTGTATAGTTTGGAGATCAGCCCTCTGTCAGATATAAGATTGGTGAAGATCTTTTTCCAGTCTGTGGGCTGACATTGGGTCTTGTCAACTGTGTCTTTTCTTTGCCTTACAGAAGCTTCTAAGTTTGAGGAGGTCCCATTTATTAATTGTCAATCTCAGTGTCTGTGCTACTGGAGTTAAGTTCAAGCATTCTCCTATAACAATTTGTTCAAGGGTACCTCCAACATTCTCTTCTAAGAGGTTCAGTGTTGCTGGATTTATGTTGAGGTCTTTGATCCATTTGGACTTGAGTTTTGTGCATGGCGACAGAAATGGGTCTATCTGCAGTCTTCTACATGCCCTCATCCAATTGTGCCAGCACCATTTATTGAAGATGCTTTCTTTCTCCCATTGTATACTCTTAGCGGTTTTTGTCAAAAATCAGATGTCCATAGGTGTGTGGGTTAATATCATGATTTTCAGTTCGATTCAATTGGTCTACTTGTCTGTTTTTGTGCCAATACCAGGCTGTTGTCAGGACTATAGCTCTGTAGTAGAGCTTAAAGTAAGGGATGGTGATGCCTCCTGAAGTTCCTTTAGTGTATAGGGTTGTTTTGGCTATCCTGGGCCTTTTATGTTTCCATATAAAGTTAATTATTATCCATTTAAGGTCACTGAAGAATTGTGTTAGGATTTTTAATGGGGATTGCATTAAATCTGTGGATTGCTTTTGATCAGATTACCATTTTTACTACGTTTTTCCTATCTATCCAAGAGCATGGGAGATCTTTCCATTTTCTAGTATCTTCTTAAATTTCTTTCTTTAAAGACACAAAATCCATATTATATAAGTCTTTCCCTTGTTTGATTAGTATAACCCCAAGATACTTTATGTTGTTTGTGGCTATTGTTAATGGTGATGTTTCTCTGATTTATTTCTGTCCTTTTGTTGTCTGAATAAAGTAGGGCTGCTGATTTTTTTTTTTTTTTTTTTTTTTTTTTTTAGTTTATCTTGTATCCTGCTAGTTTGCTGAAGATGTTTATCAGCTAGCTCTAGGAGTTCTCTGATAGTTTGGGGTGATTGCTTATGGAAACCTGCAAATAGAGAATGCTTGACTTCTTCATTTCCAATTTGTATCCATGATCTTCTTTTGTTGTCTTATCACTAGAACTTTAAATACAATATTTTAGAGATATGGAGAGAGAGGGCAGCCTTTTATTCTTCCTTATCTTAGAGGAATTACCTTAAACTTTTCTCCTTTCATTTGGTGTTGGCTGTTGGTTTACGTATATTGCTTTTGTTATGTTTAAGCAGGTTCCTGTTATCCCTTACTCTCCAACACCTTATCATGAAAGGGTGTTGAATTTTGTCAAAGCCTTTTTCAGTATCTAGGGAGATGATCATGTGGTTTTTCTTTTTCAGTTTGTTTATATGGTAAATCTTGTGGGTAGGTTTTCATATGTTAAACCATCCTTGCAATCCAGGGATGATGCTAACTTGGTCATGGTGGATGATTTCTCTGATGTATTCTTCAATTTGGTTTGCCAGTATTTTATTAAGTATTTTTGCATCAATGTTCATGAGGGATATTTGTCTATAGTTTTCTTTCTTAGTTCTGTCTTTGTGTGGCTTGGGTACCAAGTTGATTGTAGCCTCATAAAAACAGTTTGGTAATGAACCTTCTGTTTCTATTATGTTTCACAATTTGAGTAGTACTAGTATAAACTCTTCCTTGAATTTATTGTAGAATTTTGCACTGAAGCCATCTGGACCTGGGCTCTTTCTTAACTTGGAAGGCTTTTGATGACTGCTTCTATTTCAATAGGAGTTATAGGTCTATTTAAGTTGTTTGTCTGCTTTTGATTTAATTTTGGTAAATCTATGCATTTTCTTTGAATTTTCAAATTTTGTGGAGTTCAGGTTTGCAAAGCATGACTTGAAATTTTTCTGGATTTCCTCAGTGTCCGTATTATGTCCTCCTTTTAGTTTCTGATTTTGTTAATTTGCATGTGCTCTCTCTGCTTTTTTGTTAGTTTGGAAAAAGGTTTTTCTATCTTGTTGATTTTCTTGAAAAACCAACTCTATGTTGCATTGATTTTTTTTTTTTTTTTTTTTTTTTTTTTTTTGTATTGTTTTCCTGGTTTCTACTTCATTGATTTCAGCCCTCAAATTGATTATTTCCTGGCATCTACTCCTGCAGGGAGATTTTCTTCTTTTTGTTCTAAGGCTTTCATTTGTGCTGTTAATTCTCTGATGTGATTATCCTCCGTTTTCTTCATATGGGCACTTAGTGCAATGAACTTCCCTCGTAGCACTGCTTTCAAGATGTCCCATAAGTTTGGGTATGTTGTGTCCTCATTCTTGTTGAATTTATGTAGGACATCCTTAATTTCTTTCTTTATTTCTTCTTTGATGCAGTTATGGTGCAATTGCTCGTTGTTCAGTTTCCACGAGTTTGTAGGGTTTCTGTGATTTGTGTTGTTGTTGAATTCTAACTTTAAAGAATTTTTCTGAAAAGATACAGGGGACTAATACAATTTTTTTTTTTTTGTATCTCTTGAGGTTTGTTATGTTGCCTTTTTTGTAGTCAATTTTAGAGAAGGTTTCATGTGGAGCAGAGAAGAATGTGTATTCTTAGTTTTGGATGGAATGTTGTATAGATGTCTGTTAAAACCATTTGAGATATAACTTCTGTTAGTTCTTTTGTTTCTTTGTTAAATTTCTTACTGGTGTTCCTGTCTAGCAGTGAGAGTGGGGAGTTGAATCTCCCACTATAAGTGGGTGAACTTTTTATGTGAGATTTGAGTTTTATTGGCTTTTCTTTTATGAATGTGGGTACATTTTTATATGGGGCATAGATGTTCAGAACTGAGAATTTGTGCTGATGGATTTCTCCTGTGATGAATACAAAATTCCCATGCTCATCTCTTATGATTGATTTTGGTTTAAAGTCTAACTTGTTAGATATTAGGATGGCCACGCCTGCTTGCTTTTGGGTCCATTTGATTGGAAAATCTTTTCCCAACCCTTTACCCTGGGGTAATATCTGTCTTTGAAGCTTAGATGTGTTTCTTTTATGCAGCAAAAGAATGAACTCTGTCTTCATATCCTTTCTGTTAACCTGTGTCTTTTTGTAGGTGAGTTAAGACCATTAATGTTGAGGGAAAGTAAGGATCTTGATTTTAATACTTGTTTGTTAGCAGTGGTGTTGTAAACATATTTGTCCTGCTTTACCTTTGTGTTCTGGTGTAGTGGGATTATCTATTGCCTATGTCTTTGTGAGTATAGTTAACTTCCTTGGATTGGAGTTTTCTTTCCAGAACATTCTGTAGGGCTGGATTTGTAGATACGTATTGTGAAAATCTGGCTTTGTCATTAAATATCTTGTTTTCTCATCTATAGTGATTATTGAAGGTTTTGCTTGGTATAGTAGCCTGGGCTGGCATCCATGGACTCTCATTACTTGTAGAATATCTATCCAGGACCTTCTGTCCTTCAGAGTTTCAATGGAACAGCCAGGTGTAATTTTGATAGGTCTGCCCTTACATGTTACCTGGCATTTTTCTTTCACTGCTCTTAATATTCATTTATTTCATATGTTAGGTGTTTAGATTATTATGTGCCAAGTGGTTTTTTTCCTTTGGTTCACTCTATTATGTGTTTGGCATGCTTCTTGTACTTTCATGGGCATGTCCTTCAGATTGGGAAACTTTTCCTCTATGATTTTTTTGAATATATTTTTGGCACCTTTGAGCTGAGCTTCCTCACCTTCTTCTATGCCTATTATGCTTAGGTTTGGACTTTTCTTAGTGTCCCACAGTTCCTGGATATTTTGTATTAAGGATTTGTTGGGTTTATGATTTTCTTTGGTCGATGAATCTATTTCCTCTAGTTTATCTACAGTGTCTGATATTCTCTCTTCCATCTCCTTGTTCTCTTGGCTATTCTTGTGTCTGTATTTCCCATTCATTTTCCCAGTTTTTCTGTTTCCAGAATTCCATCAGTTTGTTTTTCTTTTTTGTCTCTATCAGTTTTAAAGTCAAACTCTTTCTTGCACCTGTTTAATTTGTTTTTCTTGTTTTTCTGTATTTTCTTTAAGAGATTTTATTTTCATTTCTTCCAAGTTTTTGTTTGTTTTTTTTTCTTCCATTTCTTTAAGGGATATTGTCATATCATCTTCTGCTTCACCTCCTTTGGGGAGTTCTCATCTAGTTTCTGTAGATTCCCTAGATTGTGGTGGTGTCATGCTTGTCTTTTTATTGTTACTTGTTTTCTTGTATTGCCATCTTCCCATCATTTCTTCCAGTAGGTACAGGTGGGTTCTCTCTCTCTCTCTCTCTCTCTCTCTCTCTCTCTCTCTCTCTCTCTCTCTCTCTCTCACTCTCTCTCACTCTGGAACTCCCCAGGTGGGCTTAGGTGGGTCAGAATTTCAATGTCTGTTGCTCTGGGTGATCCATCTTGGAGGTCTCTCCCCTGGCAGGGGCCCAGGTTTGGGGTTCAAAGAACCAGCAGGCAGGGACTCAGGATGTTCCTGAGGGGATCTGAGGGTCTTGCCAGGGCCAGACACTCTCCAGCTGAGGCCAGGCAATGGGGTCAAGGATCCAGCAGGCCTTCCTGTAACTATTTAAAGGATTCTGTGATATATTTCTTTAATCAATTCATGTCATTTAATTTATTGACTCCTATTGTTGAACTATTGCTGCATCTATAAAATAAACCCAACTTGTTCATGAGTAATTTGATTTAATATATAATATTGTACACTGTGTAGTTATTTTATTGAGCAGTTTTGAATCTTCTATTTGTTGTTGTATAGGGTTGTTTTGGCTATCCTGGGTCTTTTGTTTTTCCATACAAAGTTGATTATTATCCTTTTAAGGTCAGTGAAGAATTGTGGTTGGATTTTAATGGGGATTGCATTGAATCTGTAGATTGCTTTTGGCAAGATTGCCATTTTTACTATGTTTATCCTACCTATTCAAGAGCATGGGAGATCTTTCCATTTTTTGGTATCTTCTTTAATTTCTTACTATAAAGCCACAAAGTTCTTATTATATAGGTCTTTTACTTGTTTGGTAAGCATTACATCAAGATACTTTATGTTGCTTGTGGCTATTGTAAAGGGAGATGTTTCTCTGATTTCTTTCTCTGTCTCTTTGTCGTCTGAAAAAAGTAGGGCTACTGATTTTTTTTGAGTTTATCTTGTACCCTGCTAGTTTGCTGAAGGTGTTTATCAGCTGTAGGAGTTCCCTGGTAGAGTTTATTGGGTCACTTATGTAAACTATCATATCATCTGCAAATAGAGACAGTTTGACTTCTTCCTTTCCAATGTGGATCCCCTTGATCTCCTTTTGTTGTCTTATAACATTAGCTAGAACTTCCAGTACGATATTGAAGAGATATTGAGAGAGAGGACAGCCTTGTCTTGTTCCTGATTTTAGAGGAATTGGCTTAAGTTTCTCTCCATTCAGTTTGATGTTGGCAGTTGGTTTGCTGTATATTGCTCTTATTATGTTTAGGTATGTTCCTGCTATCCTTGATCTCTACAAGACCTTTATCATGAAAGGGTGTTGAATTTTGTCCAAGGCTTTTTCAGCATCTAGGGAGATAATCATATGGTTTTTCATTTTCAGTTTGTTTATATTTATTGTATCTTTACCTGTTTTTGGAATTAGTGCAATACTGGCTTCTAGAAGGAGTTTTGGATTTTCCCCTCTATTTCTTGCTCTTTTTCTTTTTGGAATAGTTTAGGAAGCGATATCATAGATCCTCCTTGAATGTCTTACAGAATTATGAGTACATCTGGGCCTTACCAATTTTTTTTAATTTACATTAAAAAAAATCTCATTTTTTTCATACTGATCCCAATTCTGTTTCCCTCCTTTCCTTCCAAACCTTTCACCATTCCCCCCATTCCAACCCCAATCCACTCTGTATGGAAGGTGATATGAGGTCTCATATGTGGGATTATCAAAGGCAATTACATAATTTGGGAAAAGGCCTAGGTGCTCCCCCATGTACTTAAGCTGAGAAAGTATCCCTCCATTCGGAATGAGCTCCCACAGTTCATGCACAAGGGATAAATAGTGGTTCACTGCCAGAGGTCACATAGACTGTCCTGGTCTCCCAACTGACACCCATATTTAGGGCACCCTGGCTCAGACCTGTGGTGATCCTCCAGCTGTCAGACATATGTCCTTGTGCTCCAACTTGCTCAGCTTTCTGTGGGTTTCACCCGCATGGTATTGACCTTTTTGCTCATCACTCTTCCCTCTTTAAAACTGGATTCCTAGAGTTTAGCTCAGAGCTTAGGTGTAGATCTCTGCTTCTGTTTCTGCTTCCATCAGCTACTGGGTGAAGGCTCTAGGATGGCATTTAAGATAGTGATTGATATCATTTTAGAGGAAGGGTTTTTAAGGTAGGATTTCCACTATTGCTTAGATTCTTAATTGGGGCCTGAAAAGTTTCTGAACCTGTATAAGCCTCATTGCCAGTACAGCAATCCAAATCAGACTAAATCAACCCAAATTAGAAAAGCCAACATTTAATGCATGCAGTGTTCTTGGATGGCATTGCAGGCTCCCCCCCCCCACCCCAGAGAGGAGACAGGAAAGGGAGGCAGTTTAAATAGCATGTGGGGGTGGTGGTAAGCATCTCTGGGGGAGGGGCCATCCTTTGGAGATATTCTTGAGATGCAGCAGGGTTTGGAGGGAAATGGGGGAAAGGGACTTAGGTAGAACCTCCACCATAATATTCCAGACTCTTTGGATATATGGATGCCAGCCTCTGAGAGAAAACTTTTACCCTAAAAGTGTCATCCTTGTGGATTCCTGGACATTTCCCTAGTGTAAGATTTCCTTTTAACCGATAATGACTCTGTGGATTCAGGAATCTCTTTTTTTACTACTTTTAATCTCAGAATTTGTTATGTGTCTGTTTGGGTTGGTTTTCATTTTTGTTTTTATTTTGGTGGTTTGGGTCGATCTAGAAATTCAGCCATTTCTTTTGGATTTTCCTACTTAATAATGTACAAATTTTGAAAGTGTTACTATATAATATTCTAAATTTTATATAGATATCAATTATATTTCACTATTCATTTCTGTTTCTGTTTATTTGTAACCCCATTAACTTTTAGTTAGTAAGACTAAGGGTGTATGAGCTCATTTATCGTCTAAAGAACCAGCTCAGACCCCATTGATGTTTTTCACCATTACCTTTATTTCTATTTTACTAATTCTAGCTCTGAGTTTTATTATTTCTTGCTATCATTTGGGTTTATGTTTGGTTTATTCTTACTCTTCCACATTTCTTATTGCATGTTCAATAATTTATTTGTTCTTTTTATGACATTTTAATGGAAGCAGTTAGAGCTATAAATTCCCTTGGAAGATTGCCTTTGATGTCTTCAAGATGTTTTGTTGTGTATTTATTTTCAATTAATACCAGAAATTTCTTTTATTTCTTTCTTGATATTTTTTACTTGATCCATTCATCATTCAGAAATGAATGGTTTATATTCCATATGTTTGTATAATTTCTAGATATTTGATTGCTGTCAATTATAAGTCTCATTGCATTATGGACAGAGAGAATACAGGGCATTATTTCAATATTTCTGGATTTGGGAAGATGTCTGTGTGTGTGTGTGTGTCCTAGTTTGTGGTCTATTTCAGAGAAGTTCCCATGTGCTACTATGTAGAATATGTATACTTGTTTTGGTAGAGTATCTTGTGCATTTCTACTCTTTTGGTTACTTTCTATTTATGTGTTAACACTATTACAAAGACAACTCAGTTTCAGAGGGTAATAATCTGTGATGGCCAACCCCCCCCCCCCCCCAAAAAAAAAAAAAAAAAACGCTTAGTGGCAGGAATTTACAGTTTTGTTTGCAAGTAGCAAAGTAGGAAACACAAAGATTGACACACAGAACACACACACACACACACACACAGAGAGAGAGAGAGAGAGAGAGAGAGAGAGAGAGAGAGAGAGAGAAAACATGTAAAATGACTAAAGTCTTTGGAAAGCCTACAATCTACCCCGAGGTAACACACCTCTGTTATGATGGAAGGTTTACCCCAGCCCCTGGCATCCATATATATGAAGAGTCTAGAATGCTCTGGTGGAAGTTCCATCGCAAGTGCTGAACCCTGCTGCATCTTGTAATTTCTGCCAATTGGTGACTCCTCCCCATGAGATCCTCAAGGCTACTCCTATGGGATATTTATGCCATGTCCCAAAAAATAGATGAGTTGTTTTCAAGCTCTTTTCCCATCTCCTCTCAGTGGGGTGAGAAGGCCATCCAGGAGCATTGTAACCACTAAATATGGTCATTTTTCAATCCGGTTTGTTTTTGTCTGATTTGGATTGTCACATAGGTGGAGAGGCTTATCAGGGTGCAAAAGCTTTTCAGCTTCCCACAAGACCAAACTTTCTAATCTTTCCCAAATAGTTTAAATACCAGGGTACCAAGTATTTAAATAGATATATCTTTGGGGGCCATCCACATTCAAACTATATCATCTGTTAAATGAATTCGAATTAGCATGCCACTAAATTCTGATATTTCTCTGCTTAGTTTTTGTCAGCAATTGGGGAAATGGACTACTGAAATTATCTACTATTTGGAGGTTAACATTAAACCATATCTTTAGTTTTATTAGTATGAGATTATATATATATGAAATTGGATGCACCAGAGGAGTTTGGTGCCTGTATTTTAAGATACTAATGTCTAACTACTCTCTTGATTTGAATGAACTGACTTTTACCTCTTCTGGTTATTTTTTAATTTAATATTTACTTTGTCAGATATTAAGATAGTGAGACCTGCTTGCTTCCTTTTCTATTTGATGGGAGTATTTTTGTCCACCCTTTCACTCTAAGGTAATGTCAATCTTTTGTTGTGCCCAGATTCTGAATCCCCAGAATCACCAGGAGACCCATTCTGATGCAAAAGCAAAGAGTCTTTTATTGTGTAAGGAGTTAATTGTCTTTAACTCAGGCCCTATATCCTTTCATCACTGCTTATGCTTGGAGAAGGACCTAGGGAAACCTCAAGTAAGCAATAGTCTCAGGATTGGTGTATTTTTGGGCTTGAACAACCTGTCCTGTGTTGATTGGCCAACTGGTTGTTATGGCCTATAGGCCCTCTCAGGACAGTTGCTATGCTCTGCATGGCACTGTTATGCCATTTTTACCATAAAGCATGTCAGTTAATGTCTTATTGGTTTCTTGCCACATGGGTATCTGATCTCCTAGTGACTGCGAGGAGGGGCAAGGTCAGGCAAGTATATGTTGAGTCTTTTCTGCAGCCTGTCATGAATGCTGGGGGGGCCGCGGAGGCTGGTCCCTTCACTTTAAGTCTAAAATGTGCTTCATGTAGACAGTAGATAGATTTTGTTTCTTGATCACTCTTGCCAGCCAGGTTGTATCTTTTAAAATTACTTATGAAAGTTACGTGTTTGTTAAAGTCATTGTGTTGTTCATCTTAGTGGTGCCATTTGTGTTCTCAGTGGTATTTTGTGTCTCACTCATTACAGCTTCATTTGTTTTATCTCAATAGTTTCTCTACTATGCTCATTCCTCTCTTTAGCATGAAATACTGCTTTCTGTGTGTGGTTTACTTAGGTTTGATCTGTTGAATAGAGTGTATAGGCCATTTGTATCATGGAAACTATCATGTATCCAGGTAGCTAGCTATTATCTATCTATAATCTATCATCTATCTAGGCTACCTATCTATCTCCTATTTCAACTGTGGCAGATAATTTTGCTAGGTATATTATTCCAGGTGTCACTCGTGCTGTTTGAGGACTTGGAATGAATTGATGTAGGCTGTTATGTCTTTCAAAGTTTCCATTGAGAACTTTTTTCTGATATATGTGGCTTCAATATTCTGTTTTGCACATAGTGTTTTAACTATGGTAAACTTAATTTTCTTTTCTGATATTGTTTATTTTGTGTTCCTTATGCTTCTTGAATCTGTATAGATATATCTTGTTTTCTTGTTTTAGATTGGGGGGATTTTCTTCATCTTATTGACAATCTCTATACTATTGATTAGGAATTTTTTTCACAATATCTTTTCCTATAATTAGTGGTTTGGTCTTTATAGTTTGTTCTTTAATTTCTACATCTTTCCTTTGTTTCTTTATATATACACATATAAATGTATGTATGTGTGTGTATACATATATGTATTCTATGCTTATTTTTCAAGCTCCTCTACTTTATCTTCAAGTCTTGATAATCTGTCTTCTACTTAATTTATTCTACTTATAAGGCCTTTCACTTGTGTCTTTTTAGTTGGATTATTGGTTTATTCAACTGTTTATTTTTGCTTCAATTTTCTTCAACATTTCTATCTCATTTAAATTTAATTTTCAAATTCTGGAAAGTCTCTGCCATTTCCCACAGTCTTATATTTATTTCTTAATGGATATCAGTCAGGTCCATTTTCATCCCCTAAAAGTTTACTCTCTGTAATTTCACTGAGCTCTTTCTTTGAATGTTTTGTGAAGCTCCTTGATTCTCTTTTTAAAGTTCATGATTATTCTTTTAAGTTCTGTGTCCTCAGGTTTTTGTAGGCAGTTTGCATTGTTGGACATTGTAACAGAACTAGTAATTATGGTATATCACCTTGATCTGTCATACTGCTTGTATTTTGATAATGAAACCTGGGCATGTGTCCTTCTTTTGTTATGAAGCTTTTAGGACAAAATGCAAGATGTATGGAATATATTTAATATAGCTTAGATTGAATGATATATGGGGGAGGTCTGACATGTAGGATTACATCCTGGTTTAAGCCAGAAATTTGATGTTATTTCTGTATGGTGAGGAATATGGATATTGGGTATGATTAGGTCTATGTACCCTCTGAGACACTTGTGAAAAATGTATAGAATCTATCTTGGCAGAGAAATTGTAATATTGGGAGGTATGCTTTAGTAGCCAACAGTCAAGTTAGGGAGATTTAATGTGGCAGTTGGATCAGTTGGAGCTCTTTGGACAGCATTATTAACACATAACTTTTACAAGGGACATTGACAAAGAGTAACAATAAAAACATCATATTTTTGTTTGTTTTTTGAGACAAGTTTTTTTCTGTATTGCTTTGAAATGTATCCTGGAATTCCTTATGTAGACCAGACTGGCCTTGAACTCACAGAGATTAGCCTGTTTCTTCTTTCTAAGTGCTGGGATTAAAGACCTGTGACACCAATGCCTGGCTAAAAAATCATACTTTTTAATTGGAGTATCTTCACACCCTGGAAATCGTCTCATGAATAAATTGATAAGCCTATTGTTTCTGCAAAGAAAGAGATATCCATGACACTAAATAAAACATGATTCTGTGGTCTTGGAGGAACTTTCCATTTTCTATGTATTATATTAGTGCAGTTTTATTGTTCTTTAAGTTTTAATGGATGCCTGAGAAATTATCTCAATTCCAGATGTTTGGTGGGAGGGGTAAATATGAAATACCAAAGAAATATTAAACCTATTAAAAGGTTTTAGACATATTTACATAACTTCTCTCATTATCATCCTGGAAAAATAAGGATAGGGGAAACCAGATAAGATGAATAGATGTTTATTCAGGGTGAATTAACTTACAACAGAGACAGATGATCACCAGCAGGATCCAGTCCCAAAGATGCCCCCAGATGCTCTTTGTGTCCATCCAGGAAGCAAGAAAGAGCTCCAGGGTCTGCTACCTCAGACCTAGTTCTACCAGGTCACCTCTGCACTTGTCCCTACCACCAATGGGCATGGTCAGTGGTGCAACAGGTGAAGACAGAGTGAAGATATCACTACACTTCCTCTTTTAGTCTAAAGAAAAGATTTAGGCTTGATACAAAACTATATACAAAGACAGTGAATATCAAGTATGCTCTAAGAAAAGGAAAATCAAGAATATAACAAACTAAAGACTGACATATTTAGTCCTATGGTGAAAGCATAACAGAGATTACAATAGAGTTGTCCTAAGCTTGGAAAGCTTAAGTCTAGTACCTAATATTTCTATCTAGGAAAAGAGAATATTAATTATAATAGTCTAATGGATTTTCATTTATTGATACAAAATTAAGGTCATTTTTGTGATATGTATATTTATCCTCTTGTTTAGGTATTGTGTTTATATAGCGCCTTTAAAAATGTAATGGATAATTTAGTACAGATTGTAGATAGTTACCTATAATAGCCAAAACTTAGAGTTATGTTAGTTAGGATTTCTAGATATACAGAGATATATTTAAGATGGATAAATACTCTCCAAACCTTTCAAAGAGCTACAGAATATGGCACTTAAAATGGTTTAGGATTTTTCTAAGCAGTAAGGCACTTCTGCTCCTGGCAACACCACCTGCAACAAAAATGGAGATGGATATCTAAGAAACTCATTATAGAGTTTGCTTTCAATATGGAAGACTAGCAATTTGGCCAAGACACTGCTCTTGTCTGGACTGTTTGACTTTATGCTGTGTAAACTGGACATGCAAGACCCACAGAAAAGTAGCTACTGATACAAGATGGACAGTGCTACAGGGTTCCTGCTTCATAGAAGATTCTACAGGACACAGAGAAAAATGACAGACAAATTGCCAATACACGTGGACAGTTTAATGTTTACTACTTTTCTGAGGATTCTACCAGACACATTATGGCCTATAAGCTAAAGATGAAACATTACAAGAAACTTCAGGTGACTGACCAGATAGTGAGATGTCTCTTTCATTTCTAGAGTGTATATATTATCCTTCTGTGATCTTTAATGGTGTTGAAGACAGATAGTTATGGTTATCATTTTCCTTAGTTAGAATTAAAGAAAATTCTATGTAAGACTTTAGACTCAAAAAGATAGGATAGATGATGGAATATTTTCTTTACTTCCTGATAATGTTAATGGACTCAATATTGTTAACAGTAGTTCTAATTTGATAACTGTTTTGTTACATATTTTACTATGTTAAAGTAAAATCCCTTCTTTTTTACTTTAGACAGGAAAGAGGAGATGATGGAAGATGTCATTCCATAAACATGTTTCTCTTATTGGTTAATGAATAACACACTTTTGGCAAATAGGAAGGCAAGATAGGTGGAAGTAGGGGACAAGGAGGATTCTGGGCAATGTGGTGGAGGTTAGTCAAGATATAGGGGTTTAAGAGAAGTGGTCTGGACCCTCTCTCTGGTAAGATAAGACCATGTGAAAAACTTAGATTAATGGAAATTGGTTAATTTTTAAGACAGAACTAGCCAATAAGAAATGCTAGTAATAGGGTAACAACTTTATATCTGATGTCGCATCTCTGTGTGTTATTTGGGACTGACAAGGCAGTGGGACCAAGATGGCAGATAATGTGCAGATAATGAAAGAAACATTTTTTAGATTTTAATTACAACAGTTGTTCATTCCTTTCTTGTGGCAACTGAAAGTGCCTGAGTAAGGGAATGGACATGGAGTACAAAGATACATGCTGGTACTATATATATTGAGTGGAGCTACAAAGGACATGTGAGGGATGAACAAAAATCCCAAATAACAGGACCCAAAAGTTATAACATGGATAAGAAAATATACTTTAAAGGGATTGATGACTACTTGATATGCCATCCCAGAGCCTTCATCCAGTAGCTAATGGAAGAAGCAGCAGCTAAACACTGAGCTGAACTCCTAGAATCTGGTTGAAGAGAAGAAGTGATGAGCAAAGGGGTCAAGAACAGGCTGGAGAAACCTGAAGAAACAGCTAACCTGAACAAGAAGGAGCTCAGGGACCCCAGACTGATAGGTGAGAAGCCATCATAGGATGAACCCAGACCCCCCCCCCGCCCCCAAGCTTGGGTCTCAGTTAGTGTTTCTGGGCAATCTATGGTACCTCTGGCAGTGAAAGCAGGATCTATCTCTAGTACAGAAAAGACTTTGGGAGCCCATTCCTTATAGAGAGATACTCAGTTTGTCTAGAAACATAGGAGAAGGCCTAGGCCTTACTCCAAAAGACTTGACAGATTTTGATGTTCCCTTAATGAAAGCCCCACCCTCCCTGGAGAGTAGATGGGGTATGAGGTGAGGGGGTTTTGGGGGGGCAAGGGAGGATAGGAGGGTGCAGTAAATGGGGTTGATATGTAAAATAAGAAAAATATTAAATAGTAAAAATTATTCCAAAAGAAAAAGGAAAAATTATCATGTCAGAGCATGGGGAATACAGCATGGGAAAGTGTTGTGGGATAAGAAGTGTATGATATGAACAGCCATAGAAAATGTTCTTGTCTTAAAAGTATGGTTCAGAATAGTGATACCTATTTTGCAATTATTGATGTGCATTACATTTATCCAAAAGTTTAAAAGAGAAACTTTTAAAACTAGATCTACCATGTCTTTCTACTTCTCTATCTTTGAGATGCTTTTCAAAATTCCTACAACTGAAAAGTATAATTGATGTTGAGAGGATGGAGGCAGCTGGATAGCACAGCTCCGAGAGGAGGATGGAAAATAGGAAACCCCATAGCACCCCATTAATAAGCACATTCAGAGATGGCATGTGATAGAAGCACATTAAATGTATATTACTTCTTGTGACAACCTAGTGTTCGGGTTGACTTGTATAAAATGTTATAAAGTGTCACTTTTCTAAAAATTCCAATCTCATTTCCTTGCCATTGGGTGAAAATTACTTGTTTGATTATAGTATATACCATGTTTACTAGCTGTATACAGTAACTTTTAAATTAGCACATGACTAAATAGAAACTTCAAGAATTTTTAAAAGTTTTTCTTTTCTCTTCCTCATCTGCAGGATTCATACATTAGTTCTGTAAGTGATAAATAACAACTCCATTATTTGGGGAAGTGAATTTGTATAAGATTTTAGTATCTGTAATAATATCAAATAAGAAACATTTCCATTAGTCCACATCCTCAGATAATTAACACAGAGCAGAGCCTACACAAAATAAATACCTTGTCCAACCACCAGACTTTCCCAATACAGGTCAGTTTCTCGTTTCTCTTCCTTGCATTATGGGCAACTAACTCCTTATAGGACCATTCTCACCATGTTCTCACCATATCCAAGCCATTTATTAATATTAAGTTGTGAAATAGTGACTGTTTTGTCTTCCATGCATCTTTGGATTTCCATAGATAAAGTTGAAGACACATGACCCTGATGGGAGATGTCATTCTGTAAATATGTTTCTCTTATTGGTAAATGAATAAAGCACTGTTGGCCAATAGAAAAACCAGATAAGAGGGACTAGGAGACTAGGAGGAAAGAGGAAGTAGTAGGTGGGAGATCCAAGATGGAGGATGGAGAGGCGAACGCCAGCCCCTCTCTCTGGTAAGATAAGACTATGTGGAAATACTTAGATTAATAGAAATGTGTCAATATTTAAGATAGAGCTAGCCCGTAAGAAACATTAGAAACAGGCCACTAGCTTTATATCTAATACAGTGTCTCTGTGTGTGTTATTTGGGGCTGGCATGGTGGTGGTACCAGACTGGCTATAGGGAAAAACCTTACTCATAACATGACCCAGCTTAGAATACAGAAACACTTATAATCACAAGATATTGTTTCATTGACATCTTCTTCCATTTCTATACACTATCTGACTAGATTAAAGGAGATTTCCTGACATTGAATACATATTTTCAATGTAGACAGTAGTAAAATACTGAATTCCTAATATATACCTGGCATTTTTCCTGTTGTAAATGGTAGCTTGGGCTTGGTAACTCCTTATGAGATACTAACAGTGTATCAGGGAAGAGGATGAATACAAATAGCCATTCCAATTCAAGACATATTATCATTAATTCAGTATTATAAGAGGCAAATGTTAGATAGAGGCTAGCATAGAAAAAATCATAACATATAAATCAACATATTATAGAAGACTCTAAAGGAGCAGTCTTTAAAACAGACTACGGAAGATGAGATAGTAAGAGCAACTTTAAGAAAGTATGCTCAGAGAGAAGGAATATGAAGAGAAAGGACATGGAGACAGGATCTACACAGGTAATGACACACAGGTAATGACAAGTAATTCCTATGGAGCAAGGCATACAATGAGGAAATAGTATGAAAAAAAAAGAAGGATCTGTCACATTGTCCTGAAATGTATCTTGTCAGAAAGTTCATTGCCAAAGGTAGCTATCTGAATGCTTAAGAGTTGCTGGTAAAAACATAAAACCTACTCTTTGCCAGAGACATCTTTGCCCTGCTGGTGACTTTGGCAAGACCTTGAGACAGTAGAGATCTCATATGGAATACAGACATGGAAGAGTTCTAAATATTGTTGTATTTCTTATTTTCTATCTTCAGTAATAGTAAGATTGCAGAACCTGATATGAAATAAGAATGGATGGAAAGGGAGACAAAGATTAAAATACTTTGGAAGGGAGTTCATTCTAGAAGAAAAATCTTGGCAGGATGCTGGCAGTAAATATAGTCAAGAGAAGGCATTTATAATTGATTATTTAAAGGTAGATTTGGAAAAAAATCATTTTGCAACAAATTACTGTGAGAAGGGAAGAATTAAAAGAATCTGAGGGTTTGAAGACTATTTTTATTTATTTATTCATGGTTATTTTGTTTTGCTTTTTGTTGCTGGTTTTTTATTTTCTTTGTGTTTTTCCAAAAGGAGAGAAATCATAGTAATTAAAAAAAAAAAAAAAAAAAAAACAGGAAAAAATAGCTGGTGAGAAAAAGTGTGTGCCATTTTGTTCAACAGCACAGGCTGGTGATATACAAATGGTTGTTCAAATTCCAACTCTCACTTACTAACAGTAATATAAACAGGATTCTACAGTTTTACAAGGCAATTACCTCATTAATGAAAGAGGAATTTAGGAGAAAAGAACAGTCTCCAACTTGTACATTTCTTTTTTTTATTATTTTTATTATTTTTTTTAATTTTATTTAATTTTATATAACAGTCCAATTAAATGAAAACAAACATTTATACACAATATTTGGGAATTTGGGCATCGTTCTTTCCAAACTACTTCCTGCTGGTAAGGGGCGCTGTCTTGGGGGATTCGAAGAAGATTCAGATATCCTGGCTGTAGTCTGTAGGGCTGTTTTGTCCAGCTGTTTTGAATGTAGGATCAGCTTGTACTCTGTTTCAGTTAGTTGTTGATCTCACTCTCCGGGAAGGGCATTTATGATAGCCTTTCCACGTAAGCTCAACTTGTTAGTTGGGAGCAGTCTTATAGTTCTCTCGACCTTTCTTTGTGTTCAATTTTATCTTCAAACCAATATTGGCTCCCTCTTTTATGTTCTCTCTCTCTGTCTCTGTCTCTCTCTCTCCTATCTCCTATTCCTAACCAGGCTCAATATTCCTGGTCGCACATGTTTTCCTTTCCTCCCCCTAATTTTCTCCTACTTCTCTCTCCATTTGCTGTCCTCCCCCACTTCACCTGAGCTCTGTGGGACTTGCCCCTTCCCAGTTCTGTGAGGGACTTTATATGAATCTCTTAGAATACACCTTGTATCCTAGTTCATCTGGTGATGTGAATTATAGGTACATTTCTATTGTAAGCCATTCTGAAAATGGCACATTCTTAAAAACATAGTTGTGCTATGTAAATATAGCTAATTATTGATGCTAATTTTTTGTTGTTGTTTTTTATTTACATTTGAAACAAGCTTGTTTTACATATCAATCCCAGTTCCCATACCCTCTCATCCTCCCTTGTTTCCCCCACCAACCCCCATCCTATTCTCTTTCTGCTCCCCAGGGAGGGTGAGACCTTCCATGGGGAGTCTTCAACTTCTGTCATATCATTTGGAGCCAGGGCCCAGGCCTTCCCCCATGTGTCTAGACTGAGGGAGTATCCCTCTATGTGGAATGGTCTCCCAAAGTCCTTTTGTATACTAAGAATAAATACTGATCCATTACCAGAGGCCCCATAAACTGGCCAGTCGTCCTAAATAACAACCACATTTAAGAAGTCAGGGTCAGTATTTCCTGGATTTCAGCTGTCAGACTGGAGTCGATGATCTCCCCCCTTGTTCAGGTCAGTAGTTTCTGTAGGTTTTACAGCCTGGTCTTGACCCCTTTGCTCATCACTCCTCCCTCTCTGCAACTGGATTCCTGGAGGGCTCAGTGTTTAGCTGTGGGTGTCTATTTCTGCTTCTATAAGTTACTAGATGAAGGTGCTAGGATGGCATACAAAGTAGACATCAATCTCATTATCAGGGAAAGGCATTTAAGGTAGCCTCTCAACTATTGCTTAGATTGCAAGTAGTTGGGTCAAACTTGTAGATCTCTGGGCATTTTTCTAGTGCCAAATTTCTCTTCAAACCTATAATGTCTCCTTCTATTGTGTTATCTCTTTTCTTGCTTTCCTCTATTCTTTCTCTATACAAACTTCCTGCTCCTTCATGCCAACCTCTTCCCTCTTCTTCTTCCTCTCTTTCCCCACCCCATAGGATCCCAATTCTCTCAGGAGATCTTGTCCCTTTCCCTTTCTTCAGGGCAGCATGTATGTCTCTCTTAGGTCCTCTTTGTTCCCTAGCTTTTCTGGTGGTGTGGATCTGTACATAACACCAGTAGCATAGAAGCTAAGATCAAAATTAATAAATGGGACCACCTAAAACTTAAAAGCTTCTAGAAGGCAAATGACACAGTCAACAAGACAAAACTGCAGCCCACAGAATGAGAAAAGATCTTCACTAACCCCACATCTGAGAAAGGGCTGAACTCCAAAATATGCAAAGAAATCAAGAAGCTTGGAATCCAAACACCAAATAATCCAATTAAAATGTGTGGTGTAGAACTGAATAGAGAAGTCGAAATAGAAGAATCTAAAATGGCTGAAAGACTCTTAAGAAAGTGCTCAACATCCTTAACCATCAGGGAAATGCAAATCTAAACATCTCTGAGATACAGTCTTACTCCTGTAAGAATGGCTAAAATAAAAACACCAAAGAGAGTTTATGCTGGAGAGGAGAAAGGGGTACACTCCTTCACTGCTAGTGGTAGTGCAAATTCATACAGGCATTTTGGAAATAAGCATGGCTATGGAGGTTTCTCAGGAAAAATGGGAACCAGTCTACCTCAAGATTCAGTAATTCCACTCTTAGGCATATGCCCAAAAGATGCACAATCATATAACAAGTTCAACTATGTTCATAACAGCATTATTTGTAGGATCCAGAACCTGGAAGTAACCTAAATGCCCCTCAAATGAAAACAGGATGAAGAAAAGGTGGTACATTTACACTCAGGGGGAAAAAACAAAACAAAACAAAACAAACAAACAAAAATAGCCAATGGAATCTTGAATTTTGCATGCAAATGGATGGTTCTAGAAGAAACCATCCTGAATGAAGTAACCCACTAACAAATGACAAACATGGTCTGTACTTACTGTATATATCAGTTCTAGGCATAGAGCAAAGGATTATTGATGCAACTTAAAAAAATATACTTAGTTAATTGGGTAACAGTAATGTCCACAAAAAAATCAAGCTACTAGTAGAACTCATTTAGAAAAATTGTTGGGAGATGTTTGTGTGGTGCTTTGAAAACAATGGATATCCATATGTTCATACATTTTAATGCTAAATCTCCACATGTTGGAACTGTTTGGTAAGGAGTAGGAAAATAACTGTGTTGGTAGTGATGTGTCATTATAGTGGGGAGGAGGGATGAGAATTCAAAAGTCCACTTGATCCAAAATACCTTTCTCTCTGCCTTACATTTGTGATCATACATAAGTGCTCAGCTACTGGTCTACTGCCATACCTGCCTGCTTATTGCCACACTTCCAGCCATGATGCTCATAGACATACCCTTTGAAATTATAAAGAAGTACCCAATTAAATACTTCCTTTTGTAAGTTTCCTTAGTCATAGTATCTCATCACATCAGTAGTACAAATATTATGACAGAATCCAATTGTAGCAGCACCATTTGTTGAAGATGCTTTCCTCCACCATTATCACCATTATATTCTTATCATTTTAGCTGTTTTGTTGAAAATCAGGTGTTCATAGGTGTGTGGGTTAATATCAGGATTTTCAATTCGATGCCATTGGTCTACCTATCTATTTTTGTGCCAATACCAGGCTGTTTTCAGAACTATAACTCTGTAGTAGAGCTTAAAATCAGGAATGTTGATGCCTCCTGAAGTTCCTTTATTGTACAGGGTTGTTTTGGCTATCCTGCGTCTTTTGTTTTTTTATATAAAGTTGATTATTATCGTTTCAAGGTGGCTGAAGAATTGTGGGGGGATTTTAATGGGGATTGCATTGAATCTGTAGATTGCTTTTGTCAAGATTGGATTTTTACTATGTTTATCCTACCTATTCAAGAGCATGGGAGATCTTTCCATTTTCTGATTGGTACCTTCTTTAATTTCTTTCTTTAAATCCAATAAGTTTTTATTATGAAGACTTCAGATAGACCCCGTGTCTATCTCCATGTGCAAAACTCAAGTCCAAATGGAACAATGACCTCAACATAAATCCAGCCACACTGAACCTCTTGGAAGACAAAGTAGGAGGTTACATTTGAACAAATTGGTATAGGAGACTGTTTCCTGAACATAACTACATTAGCACAGAACTGAGATCAACAATTAATAAATGGGACCTCTTCAAACATAGAAGCTTCTGTAAGGCAAAGGACACTGTGGACAAGACCAAACCGCAGCCCACAGACTGGGAAAAGATCCTACATATGACAAAGGGCTGATCTGCAAAATACACAAAGAACTCATGAAACTAGTCAACACAACACCAAATAACCCTATTAAAAATGGGGTACAGAACTGAAGAAAGAATTCTCAATAGAGGAAATCAAAAAGGTTGAAAGACACTTAAGAAAATGCTCCACATCCTTAGCTATCAGGGAAATGCAAACCAAAACAACTTTGAGATACCATCTTATTCCTGCCAGAATGGCTAAAATTAGAAAGGCCAATGACAACTTTATGCTGGACAGGATGTGGAGAAAGGAGAACACTTCTCCACTGTTTGTGGGAATGCAAACCCATACAGCCATTTTGGAGATCAGTATGGCAGTTCTTCAGGAAAATGGGAATTAGTTTACCACAGAACACAGCAATCCCCCTCTTAGGCATATACACAAATGATCCATATCCATGCAACAAAGACATGTGCTCAACTATGTTTATAGCAGGACTATTTGTAATAGCAAAATCCTGGAAGCAGCCTAGATGCCCCTCAACTGAAGAATGGATAAGGAATATGTGACACATCTACACAATGGAATACTACTCTGCAGAAAAAAAAAAATGGAATCTTGAATTTCGCAGGTAAGTGGATGGAACTTGAAGAAACCATCCTGAATGAGGTAATCCAGTCACAAAAGCTGAACATGGTATACTCGCTCATGTATGGATTTTAGACCTAGAGCAAAGGATCACCAGCCTATAATTCACACCACACCACCAGAGGAACTAGGATTTATTCATATAATGTCCCTCACAAAAGTGGGAAGGGACAATTCCCCCAGAGCACATGGGAAGTGGGACGGCCATGAATGGAGAGAGAACTAGATGAAAGAGAAGGGGAGAAAAGCATGTGTGACTAGGAAGATTAAGTCAGGTGAGGAAAAGAAGAGAGATGAGAGAAGAGAGAGACAGAGAGAGAGAGAGAGAGAGAGAGAGAGAGAGAGAGAGAGAGAGAATATAAAAGAGGGAGCCAATATTGGTTTGAAGAGAAAAATGAACCTAAAGAAAGTCTAGAGATCGACAAGACTGATTCCAACTAACAATTTGAGCAACCATGGAAAGGCTACCATAAATGCCCCTCCCACATAGTGAGATCAACAACTAACTTATCCACCATCATGGAGCCCTCATTTAGTACCTGTTGGAAACAGAAGCAAACACCCATAACTAAACACTGTGTTGAACTAGAATCCAGATTCAGAAAGAAAGGACAAGATCAGGTTGCAGAAACACATAGAGACAGCTGACCTGAACAAGGAGGAGCTAATGGGCCCCCAGACTGATAGCTGGGAATCCAGCATGGGACTGACTCCCTGAATATGTGTCTCAGCTAGAAGAACTGAGAAGTCTAAGGAACCTCAGACAGTGTAACCAGGATGTATTCTTGGTGCACAAAAGAACCTTGTAGACACATCCCCCATGGAGGGATACTCCCTTAACCTAGAGACAGGAGAGAAGTCCTAGTCCCTACTTCAAATGACTTGACAGATTTACATGACACCACCTGGATAGCATAGCCTTACATGTGGAATGAGGGTGAGGGAATGGGATGGGAGGGTCGTCAGGGTGCTTGTGATGGGGGAGAGAGTGTTAAGTGAGAGGGAAGAAGGGAGAGGGAACTTGGATCTTTTATTAAACTTCTGGCTATTTAACTGCCTTTCACTTTGCCCACACACCTGCAGATTGGCATATCAGGATGGAGGGTTTTTATTTTTCCTTTAAATTCCATTTCTCTTAAATATAATGGCTATACTTAGGTCCTAGACACTTGAATATAATCCCAGGAGGCTGAAATACATACTTTGGCTATAAACTGTGTTTGAATGGTCATCTATTTGAGCTCCTTGAAACAGTTAAATGCTATGTGAGGAAGAACTTGAAAGGCAGTAGTGCTGAGAGCAATATGGACTATGGAGACCCAGGTCAAGAAGTTTCAGTGGGGAGAACAATATTAGTCACCCAAGAGGACTTGAGATATTTTGGCAAAGTGTTGTTTATCCCTTTTTTGAGGCTGGGAAACATAGTCCAGTATGAGGGAATAGTTCCCAAGATCTAGTCAAAGTGTTAGGGACAACACCTCATTCCATTATTAGGAGTCCCACAAGTAGACCAAGTTACAAAACAGATTCAGAAAAGCACATGTGGAAAGTTCATTTGGTCTCAGAATTTCTAATTCTCTCACATGATGAAGCAAACTCTCTGAATCTGGAGGGGGCATTGAGGCTGGTCATCAAAGCCACGCAACAGTATGGCATTGTCTGTAACCATTTTTCAAGTCTGGGACATCTAGTTTGTTTTCAACTTGTGGCTATTATAAATAAAGCTGCCAAGAACAAAGTTAAGTAAGTGTCTGTATGGTTTGGTTGAGCATCCTTTAGATGAATGCACAAGGGTAGTATATCTAGGTCTTGGGATAGATTGATTTCTAATTTTCTGAGAAATCACCATTATGATTTCTATATTGGCTGTAAAATTGTGTACTCCCATCATTTCAGTGGAGGAGTTTCCCTCTTGCTACTCATCGGTTCCAGCAGAGATGTTGTCAGTTTCAAGAGCAATGCTAATGTTTCCACATCATTAGACATTAATATTTACCTAAGTGTGTACACATGTACATAAAACACAGAGGCAGAGACAGTGAGATAATGACAGAGAGACTGTTTATTTGAAGTTTAGTTGTGTATAAAGCATTTGCTGATTTATGACTATAGTTGTTAGTACGTTAGTAGGAATTTTGTAATCCTATTTTGAAACCACATAAAAGGCAGTCTATTTTCCATTAATAGTCCTTAATGTTACCACTAACTTTTGCAAAAACAAATTCTACAAAGAACTAGGAAAACGTGTTGAGTCATCTCTTCCTAAAACACCTGCAGAATGCACTGTACTTTCTTTATCACAATGCTCTGTTTTGTAGTTCCTGTGATATTATTTAATGCAGTACTCACTGTGATACACAACAGATTTCTAGCAATCATATATTTGTAACCTAATAAATTTAAAATTAAGGGTGCTGAATTGGCAATGTAGGCATTTTCCATTAATGTCAGACTATGTGAACCCAATTCTTGGCAATATACTCTTATATTAGTAACTATCTGTATAAATATGTTCATACTTGTCCACATATGTTTCCTTAAGTAGAAACATGAACATGTATTCTCAGCTTCCTTTGACTGGTTTACAGTGTGATGGTAAACTGTATAAAGATAATATTATATTACTATTCATTCAAACTTCCTGTATATATGCTATAACATGGCAGAATTTCAGGTGCCATTTCTGAGATTCGTTCTTAGAACCACTGAATAGCTGCCTCTGAGGATTAAGACCACATAAAATGGGTCAATATTGTTAAAAACAGTATTTTTCTTGATGGCAAATAATATTTCAATAAAAAACTGAAGTTTTACTAGATTGGCTGAATTACACTGCAAATCTAATTTCCAGCACCAAAGTTATGGATATTGACTGGAAAAGATTTGGATCTCACAATTTCAGATGGAGATTAGAAGACCTAAAGAGGCTAAGAGAACTGAACACTTAGATTTTGGTGGACTTACTCCACCTGATGAAATAGTCTCTCTACTATTAATGGATGATGCACTGCACGCCACCATCATCTCCTGTAACACTGCCCTCTCTATTATTACCTCAGGAAATTAATGCAGTCTTGTAAGTGGAGAAGGAAAGTATATCTCAAATTGCAGTGTCAGACAATACAATGGTGATGTCTCTAGGGAACCATCTGTCATTGCCTCTAAATTTATATCTAGACCCAAAGCTGAGGCAGGACAATGGAAGTAAGATAGAAACTGATCAGTGTTAGTGCTGCATCACTAACTACCAATTTTTTTTAACTCTTCCAAGAAGAAGTCTAGGGAATATGTATGTGCATGAATTTTAAATGTTTTTGACAATGTTTTAAGGGACATAAACCTGTATCAACAGGACTTTTGTATATAGGCTTACTGAGCAGAGATTCTCAGTTTAATATGAAAGTTTACACAGTTTACAAAGTTGCCAAGAATGTATGTAATTGGTTGCTTGAAATCTTTGTGACAAGATAGCCTACTAATAAAGAGATGGACTTGCATAATGCTCCTTGACTTAGTGCTGATGAATGGATATTGAGGATAAGACAAATGAGAATACTAGAATGAGTCACTGTTTAACACTGAATCCTCAATAATGGAAAGACCCAGAAGACACACCCTTCACTAATAACATAAAACACAAAATAGTGAGAGAGATATCAAAACTCTTATCCATTAGCTGTATCTTAGACAGGAAGATGTACCAAGCCAGTTAGATAAATGTAACATAGTTGGTTTAACTGGACTCCAGGAATTACTTGGAAGCACTGACTCACCAAAGCCAAGGTGAGTATAGTTAACATAATAAGCAGCACAGGAAAATAATGTTGTTTATAATTAACAGACACCTATGGACAATGGATATTAGCTAATTAATAATGATTTTTACTAGAACAAAATAGATTAAAAGCTTACTCAGTTATTTAAACTCTACCAAAAACAAATAAAACAAGAAAAAACTCCCCTGAAACAAAATAAAACCAATACACCTCTAGAACAAATAAAAGAAAGGCTACTTTTGATCATAAGAACAGAAATTTTCCAATTTCCAGACTTAAGACAGTTTATAGATTCATAATAGAAAGTAATGTCTACTTGAAAGTGAATCTTGCTATATACTCAAGAGTTTTACTGTTGGAAACCTTTCTTTCATCCTTTCTTAGTGGGACATACAGTCTTTCACTAGAGTTTTTATACACGGGGGACCATGAAATAATCAGAACTTTACGACATGGTTAGTAATGGTTATGTATTGATACTAATTCCTGGAGTCTCGATAAGTATTGTTCCCTCAAAATAAATGACGGACTTATGGGATATTGGTTATGAATGGAATTTTGCTGTAAGACTGACTCACTTTGGATATAATGTGTTGCTGAATTCATTGGGTTATTTTTTCCAGTACCAGCATCCATAATTGAGATATATTTAGAAGTGTGCAGTTTCCTGCATTGGGTCTGTGACCTGTGGAGTGAGGGAAATCAAATCCTTAGTATGGATGAAAAAAATTAATATCACCGTCAAGAATGTAAAAGCAACAGGGATGGTGATTCCCACCACATCTACCTTTACTTCTATTTGGCCATAGAAGAAGACAATTGAATCATGGAGTATAAAAGTTGAAGGTAAAAAACTTAAGTATCAACTACAATTGCAAATGCTCTTCTGGATGTGGGTTTTATTCAAAGAGATTGGTAAATATCCTGGTACCTAATATACATCTGTTGATCTTCAAAATGCAATTTTAAGAACTTTTCATAAGGACCACCAAAACCAGTTCTATTTTAGCTGGCAAGGCCAGCAATAGAGCCTTATAGTTCTACTTTGTAGATCTATTAATTCTCTAGCACTGTTCCAAAGTTGTATGTCAAAAAGAAATTGATTGATTTCCTCAGCCAAAAGGAATCATGTTGTCTCACTGTGTTGATGGCATTTAGCTTATTTGAACAAATACATGAGCAGAAAGTAGCAAGCAGTCTAGACTTTTTATAGAGCAGATGCACATCAGAGGATGGGAAATCAATCCAAACAAATTCAATAGTCTCCCACTACAGTGAAATCTCAATTAACCAGGGCTGTGGGACATGTAGAGATATTCATATTAAGGTAAACAATAAGCTATTAAACTATATCCCTTACAGGAGTGAAGCAAGTTATTTAATGGTTTTGGCAGGGTTTTTGCAGCAGCATATTCCTCACCTGGGCAGCAGAAAGTGAGACCTCAAAGCCAACACCCACTGGCATACTTGCTCCTACATGACGGCACCTACTCCAGAAAGAACATACCCTTAATAGAGTCACTCTCTATGAGTCTATCAGGAATTTTTAAATCTGTTTATCTGCTTGAACACAGAAGTTAAATCCATTCCACTTCCTGCTTTCAGTGTATTTTTCCTATTTCACCTTGCTCTTTTTTCAATCTTTATGAATCTACACAAGTGTGGCCATGAATAAGCAAGCAATATAGTCAATAATAGGCTGTCTGTAAGTTTTGTCTGCCAAAAGTGTTAATATATAACTTTCTAATTTAGCTATGGGCAGATTTTTTTCAGACAAGGGCAGAAAGCAACCACATTCTCAATGAAATTTTATAAAATATATCTCAACCACACTCTAATCTTCTTCTGAAAATATTTAAGTCAAGACTCTGTAGGTCAAATTACTGTTAGCGCTACTATCTTCTATTCTTTTATTAGTATTGTCCCTTAAGGACTACTTAAAGCATTCAGTTGATTTCTATCCCAAATTCCCAAAGCCCAAATTCCTCCTAACAAATCATTGTCAGGCCTATCATAGCAATACCTCAATCACTGATACCAACTTCTGTCTTAGTTAGGGTTTCTATTTCTGTGAATAGATGCCATGGTTATGGCAACTGTTAGGAGAAAACATAAAATCAGGCCGGCATACAGTTCAAAGTAAAATTATCATCCGTTGTTATCATAAAAAGAAACTTGAAGGAAAGTATGTTGGCATGAAGGCAAGCAGGTACTGGCAATTTAGCTGAGAGTTGTACATACAGATTGTCTGGTAGCCAGGAGAAAGTGAGACTGTGGGCCTGGATTGAGCTTCTGAAACCTCTAATCAAATCCTAGTGACATACTCCTTTTAACAATATCAAATACATTCCATCAAAGGGCATACCTCCTGATGGTACCACCACCTATGAGCCTATGGGGGCCATTTTCATACACACACACACACACACACACCTTGAGACAGTGTACTATACTATTACTCCTATAGAAGAATTCATGGATTCAGTAGTCAAAAGATAGAATTAGAATGTTCCTACTTACCATTTCGCTAGTTACTAAGAAAACTTGGATCCTCTTTCTGAGACTTTGTGCTCTATAGGACTAAATATTTTGTTTCAAGGAGATACAGGTCTGCCAGGGCACAAAACAAATATTCCTTTTTGCTACTGATAGTCCCTCTAGTCAACACAGTAAGACAGAAATAATGGCACTAGAAGCTGTAGTTTTCCAGGTAGAACTATACTGTTTCTACACAATAAAAGTAAGGAAGACTATGCCAGGAGTATAGGCAATGCTATACGTATCTCCCTGTGTTAACAGATTCTATAATTTAAACTTTTAGAAAACTACAAATAATCAAGCAGTTCATATCATTCAGCAATGAGGCTATGCACCAACCCTTTAGCAGGTCACACTCAGCTACTTGCTGACAATGGGGAAAATCCAGAACAAATACTAGAGGAAAGTAATTATAAGTAATAAGGCCATGTGAACTGTTATAAAAATGAGATTTGTAATTGACACACATGTGTTTGTCATTTGTTGAGAATATGCTTACACACTGATGAGGGGCTATACTTGCAGAAAACTGATTTTCCTTCTTTCAGTAGCTATCAATTACCAGTAGCTCCTTGGCTAGTGGTAAGACTTCGTGCTCAACTCCATTCTCCATGCTGGGATTTGGCCTGGCATGAGCTTGTACAGATCTTGTGCATGCTGTCACAGCAGCTGTGAGTTCATATGCTAGTTTTACTTAAGTGTGTAGCTTGGGAAACACACATTGACCTGGATGAGTTTAAATCTTTAGAAATTTTTAGGAAGTGGGAGACCTTTTAAAGTTTGATTATATTTTACATTGTGACATACATACACCAATTTGGAGACAGGGAAGAACCTATGGTTTTGAAGTTATCTGTTTGAATGTACAGTTGCCATAGTATAATAGGTCAAGATAATTGGTTTTAAATATCAACTTGTCATGACTTAGAATAAAAGAGGAGAGAGCCACAATGTAAAGAACTAACATTAATCCATTAATTGATGTGTGAAGATCCATCACAAATATGAGCAGCACTTTCTTGTAGCAGAAAAATATTAATGGACAGGGAATAAAGATAGACTTATTCTCAATTTGGTTTAGTTAGGTTAATTAAACTATTGCTATATATTCCTTTGCTGACATTACAGGTGGCTTTCAGGACTTCTGAAGTAAACTGAGGACAAGTTATTCTCCAATAAACCTCCAGGCTATCATACCAGATTGATATTTGTAAGGTGTCCAGCCTTGTGTGTATACAAACTGATGGTTTTCCAACTCCCTACAATGAAACAGATGGTACTGAAAAATTTCAACAATTCAACAATATTGGATAAGCTTACTTGATGAATAATTTGTATAGGTATATTTATATAATTTATAAATATTTATATTATATATACAGGTTTGTTCTTCAAGAAGCCCAAGTCTGCAAAAACTCAAAATTACCATGCTCTCACAAACTAAGTCCTGAAACTTATTATCATCAGGTATGGTTAAATTGCTAAGGTGATACAAGTCTTTTGGTTTATGCTATTTTGCCTACTACCTTCCCCTATAGATAGTAACATTCAATTTTATATGTGACTAAACTAAAGTTGAGGAGCATTAGTTATCTCCCTAAGCATACTCAGTAAAATAAATGAGCATATTTGGTAATACTCATGAATGAACCAAATGTACAAAATAGTGAAATTGCTTGAGGGTATCTTCTACTTATTTGAATTTTAAGCTTAAAAATCAGTACCATACAGTGTGCCACTTCCAAATAATCAATTTGCCTATCATAAACTTAAAAGTAGAAACAACATAAGTAATATTTGAATAAGAAATGTGTATCTCACTAATATGGACCAGGTTAAGTTTCAATCAATATAAAACAAAGTTATAGAAGAATGACATTAACTAGGTTGTAGATTTAACTTAATCATGATATCTATGTTAAAAGGAAAATGGAAGGGTGTTACTTGTAGAGTAGAGACAAGAAGTTGAACTTTTTCATGATAAAATATTGAAAAATAATATCAACAATCAAACAGAGAACACAATAATAATACAGTAATTTAAATATGGAAATAAATTTCAGAAATAAATACTGAAAATACCTGCCTTTATAAGACAATGGTCAGGAAACCAGGCTTTGTGATTCCTGCCTTTAGTCCCAGAAATAACTGACAGAGAAACAAGTTCAAGGTTAACCTCTACTCCTGAGTTTCAGACAAGCCTGAATTATAGAAAATTATTTATTAAAAAAATTAAATTTGAGAATGAGATTGGATATGTGATATGAAAATGTCCTGTATTATTATTATGGAAATTATGTTCATACAATAATTCACTAAAGACAAAATTTTAAAATGTGACAAATTGACTTACAGAATCATTGCAATACACTTAATCTCAGTTGTACTGACTTATCAGAACCTGGGTATGTAACTTTAAAATATGTGTTATCTAAGGTGTTCTTATATAAAACAAAAAGTGAGAAAGCTTTGCTGTGGACTTAAGGCTAGGGAAAAAAAATGACACACATAAACTGAACGATCTCCACATTGACAGCGTTGTAGTCATGTGTTCTAACATATGGCAAACTTTCTGTCTTTTATTTCTTGATATTAGTTTTAATTATTTAGAGTCACCAAGGGGACATTCTACATGTGGCAGATCAACTAAAATGGGTCAGGGAATTGATGGCTAGGAATCAATTAACATTTAACTGTTGAAATACCATATGATACTGTGCCTTGCAAACTAAAAGAGCAAATAGATTTTTATATTTAAATAACTTGTCACCTTTAATAGTTTGAGATTTCCATCTGCATTTTTCTGTTTTACTATATATTTGCTTTATAAAACCAATATTCTTGATCAGAAAATAGGATCACGCATTTTAATTTTCTTTTTAAGAAAACTGACTGCATTACAGGTTAAATAGATTACCGTCATCATAGATGAAAATTCCTCACTTTCCTCTGCCATTGTTATACCTTTTACAGTAAGCCAGGTAAAAATGTGATCAAGCATAAATAGTTACAGAGCACTTTGTGTGAGAAAATATACCCAAAATGACATACTAGAAAGGCATACATAAATTTAAAAACATGCTACATATAAGAACATAGATACATACATAGCTGAACACTGTATGAATGTAATTTTAAGGAAAGAGTCAAAAATAACTCCTTTTAGGGTCATATAAAAGTTTTCTTTCATTTTGTAAAAAGAAAATCGATATTTCTGCAATAATTCAATGAACAGAGAAATAGATTGCTTCTTTTTTGGAGAATGACTAATTGGGATTGGGTAACCAATTAGAGGGGTCATGCCTAGGAAAACCAATTCTTCCTCTCTCAGAAGTTAATAATTGCCTGTGTAGATTCATCTAGTGGCAGGGTCCCATGAAAATCCTCCTCCATTTTGGTGTATCAGTTGATGTTGTCATTGTTCAGGTCTTTTCAGGAAACTGTGTGGTTGCTCATTGATGTTGCTCTCTCATCATATCTAGAAGTTAAAATTTCATAACAGTCATCCATGTATTTTGTCTCTTACAATATTTTTACCCACTTCCATTTCATGATATTTCCTGAGTCTTAAATGGAACCATTGTATTATATATGAACCAGTTGTGGCTGGGCACCTCATGTTCAGTTATTATCTATATTTTGAGTATTTGTGGCTTTTGGTAATGGTGTCTATTTGCTTCATGAAGAAGCTTCTTTGATTGGGGGGGAATTTAACTTGTATGTAAATAATATTTGAAATGTATTTAGTAGTTAAATTTTTCTAAGAAAGTGGTAGAAGTAGGTTATCCTCTAAATTCCATGACTTTATTAGCCACAGGTAGTTGGCTATGTTTCAACAGTACCAGACATGATTTCTTTCCTGTTTACCAGTCATTAAATCCAATAACAAATGTTGGTTACTGCCAAGATATAAATGTATTGCTTCGAGCAGCATCCCTCCCAATGATGGTCAGTGTTTCTATTTTTGTTTTGGTTTTTTAATAGATATCACAGCTGGTAGGAATATTAATTTTTTTTTGTTTGTTTTGTTTTGTTTTGTTTTTTTCCCCTTGGAAGTGTTCATAGCATTCTGGTATTATCAAAGTCAGTCTCAGGAAGAAGGCTTTTAGGCCCCATTCAGCTGATGTCCTCTAAGTCTTTCTGGGTCTACATTATGTCATTCAATGTAATATTTCCTAATTCTATTAGTTTATTTTCAAGTTCCCGAAATCCATGTGTACTCACTCCTCCTGAATTGTATTCAGTAGTGTATATGTTCTGTTTGCATTACCTATTTATCTGCTGAAGGAAAATTAGGTCATTATTTTCTGCATCCTGATGCATTTTTTATTTAAATACATTTATTTATCTTTTCAATTTTAGGTATTATCTATTTGCAATTTATATCATGGATTTGGTTATGGGACTCAGTGTATGTCTAGGTATTGGGGAAGATGCCAGTTATAATAGGATGAGGCAGATCCATCAGTATGCGTAAGAGTAAAGGATGTGCAGATTAGGCTATGCTTGGAGGTTGAATGTGGATTGGATACATTAAGATCAGGAGTACAAAGGGTCTTATACTGGTGTGCAGGATTTATCTCCTGGCCTAAACAAGGAGATTGGTGCAAACTCAAGAAGTACTCCTAGACTCAGTGAAAGTAGGAGATGTGAGACCCAGGCAGGTCTGATGATTAAGAAGAATACAGGTATGGGAAAGTTAGGTGGAAGTACTAAGGAGGCTATTCCAGATCACAGAATGGGTGGGGTAAGACTGGACATGGAAGTGGGGTATTGTGGGATGAGATAAGGTCAGGTGAAGACGGTATAGAGGTGAGGGACAAGGGGAAACATCCTGATACTTCCTGCTGTGTTCCACACTCCTACAGATCGCAGCCAGGATTTCAAATGTGTTCTTCATTATAAACAGTTCCTCTTCCTCCTCCAATTCTTCTCTTTCTTTTCCCTTTCCTTCTCCTTTTTTCTTTTTTTAAAGTCACTATTTTTTGCAAAAGTAATACAAAGATGGAGCCACTCACCTCTGTGGTTTTTTTTTTTTTTTTTGAGAATTAACCATTCATAAATTGAAGATGTGGTTACATTTACTTTGAGCATCTTTGAGAAATGACAGTGTAAAACACACACACACACACAACACAAGAAGCACAGTCTGTCTCTACATTGAAAACATTTGCAGAGAATTATAACTTATTTCTCATTTTATATTTTAAGCCTTTGTCTTTGTACTTTTCTATACAGGGGAATAAAATGAAGCAAATAATTTATTTAGTAATTACAGATGCACAGCTTTAATGGCAAAGAACACTCAGATAAAATAGAGACTGCAAGACTCTTGAAGACTAGTTCAAACGTGGAAGGACTATACTAGCAGGACAATCTAACTTTTAGACATATTATTTATTTAAGAATCATTCATGCAATCTCAGTAGATGACCTATAAAATTACATTCATGTAACTCATTGTATGCCTTTACAAATTATATTGTAAAGTTAGGCTTTGTAAAAGCCTCTGCCACAAAAGAGATTAATCATCCTATGATGATCAAGATACTTTCCACCCAGGAAATATAGGTAAGTTTAACAAATCTCCAAAATAAACAATACAACATATTAAGCTGGAAGAAACCTGAGTTTCTACTCCAATCCTGCTTCAATGGCTAGTTCTTGGAATTTCACCATAGCTTATTTAACTGGAGTTAAGAATAAATTTTCCCATTCAAGAACTTGGTTATTTGATAAGTAACTGTCCTTATATTATAATTAATCAACTATTTGATATGGATACATGATGTGGGGTTGGGTGATTTTAATAGTCAATGAAACGGACCTCAGCCACAATTTTTAATCATTTTAGATCCTGAAGCAATTAAGCAATTACAATAGTTAATCAAAGAGTAATTGTGTCACCAAGCAAAGGTTTCCTGAGTTAACAATATACATATTTTTAAATTTTGGAAATATAGAAGACCAGCAAAACACTACATGTATCACAGTAAGTACGCTTTAGCAACAGTCATTTGACCATTTTAGACTGCATGCTCTGTAATCTCTCTGTCTCTCTGTCTCTCTCTCACCCACTCTCTCTCTCTCTTTCTGTCTCTGTGTGTGTGTGTGTGTGTTTTTTTTTTTCATACCAGGACGTAGGAGCTTTCTGATTTCAGAAAGTGACATGATTTTCAAATGTGCATCATGAGACAGTCATGGCCTCAACTCAATTCTTGAGCCTTTGTTTTCCTGCAGGGTTCTGTTTTTTGTTTGTTTGTTTGTTTGTTTGTATTTAACACTGCTCTTCTGCCACATTATAACAGTAATTAGGAAGTACATTCATCAAAGTGAATAAAGTTCTCCTTCTGGAATCAACTACTCAGAGCAAAGTGCTTTCTGCTTCATTTATAACAAAATCTGTAACTGTGGTTTTCATTAAATTGATGGTTTGGTTTTAGAGATAGAAAGGACAATGAGACATTGGCTTATGAATACAATCAAATGTTGTAAATTCTTATAGTGTAGGGTGTTTTCTTCATTAGGTTAGGTTGATAATTGTATATAGTCATTAAGTTTCAGGTAGTTGAGTAAATGATTATTTTGATGATGGTTTGCATTCATTATGGTTATTTTGTTTTTTAATAAGACATTCCCAAATGCCTATGGAGGCCAGTGGTTGCAATTTGAGGATACCTTCTTCCCTTCAGCTCTTTGCCTTTACCTACTCCAGGTTACTTAAGGCCATGCAGGGATAGAGGCTATGTGGAACCAAGGCACTGAAGTAGGCCAATAATGGAAGCATCATGGAACTAAGAATGATTTAATATGTAGTTTTAGCAGTTAGGGAACAAAAATATTTTTCAAATATGGAACAGTTTACATATGATTGCCTAAAATAAGTAAATGAATAAATAAATAAATAAAAGCTAATTACCTCAAGAACACTCCTCTGGTCTTCATTTTCCACATTCCCTTCCTCTAAGTTGGTAATGATTCCTTGGAGTTTCCAAAGCTTTTATATATGTCTTTAGGACAGCATTCACATAACAATTTATTATTTGTTTGCTTGTGTTCTTCTCATTGCTCTGCTCAATAACTGGATTAATAGCTGGCATTGTTGCTGGGTTTAAATGGCTCTCTCAAGGGAGAGGGACAGAAGGTACATAATTAAGGACACACACCTCAGGAATCAGATGGAAGGAAAAACAGCAGACTCATTTATTTGGTAATGGGAGGAACTTATATACCATCCCAGCACCCAAGTGTTCTGATACATTCACATCTTGTGGCCTCCCTTTATTGGCTAGGCTTGTCAAGACATCTGACAGAGGCTGTTTCTAGGCTTCAGGCAATATCACATGGTAACCCCTCATTGCCTAGGCATGATAAGGACCTCTGTCAGCACCAGGCAGACTCCATGTTGGCTCATCTCTCAACCTATTGACCTTAACTTCCTCCATGGCATACGATTGATAAAGTTTAATAAAAATATAGGCTTTGAGATGACATAAAATATGGCCTATAAACAGCATGAGTCTATAGGCTGCTTCCACTTTACACCGAAGTTTCTTAATGAACTCTGCAAGCATTTCTAGGGTATGGCTCTGTTCTGTTTGTACACTGCTTCTTCTAGTCTGCCTGTGTTCACTCTTTCCACATCCTAATGATCTCCTATATTATTACAAATCTATCAATTATCTTCTCCAGCCAAGGCTTTTATAATTCTGACTTTTATGCCTAGGATACTTATCACCCAGAGAGTCACAAGGTTTGCACCTTCTCGTCAGTCAATTCTCCTTGTGAGAGAGCCTCTCTTTGACCATCTTTTTAAATTACCATGCCCCTAGTGCCTCATTATCTTGCTATGAATTTGTTTTTTCCTGATTTATCTGTTTACTGTTGGTCTCCTCCTCTCACAATGCAATTCTTAGGCAACTCAGAATTATTGTCTTATTGAGCAACTGTCATATAGAAGGCATCCAATAAATATTTGTTGAATGCAAATATCAAAGCATAATAAAGGGATAGTGCTAGATCTGATGGGAAAATGTTTCACTATTATAATGTTTATTGTTCAGCATAAGAATGGGATGAAATTACCCAGAAGGCAGGTCAGCTCATTAGATGTCCAGTGTCAATAATGCTTGTCTGGGAGATTATTCTTAAACACCCAAGTAGTAGTGGTCAGATAGATTGGTGACCAGTAGTACCCTCAGTAGGTGTGAGTCACTTGACAGTTTGGATCGCTTTTCAGTCAAACCCTGTCCTGCTAAAGAGGCTGATATCGTTTCAACATCCTTAGTTAGAGGTAGGCTGGCCTTGCTTCTTCAGTGATTTCATCCATCACATAACTAGAGAATTGGTCTATTAAATGCCTACCTGTAACCATAAAACTTTATCTTGAAATAATTGTAATAGCTAGTTTATGTTTTTAACTGGTTAGTCAATCGTGAGTTTAAATAATTATGTTCAGTTGCACTAGATAAATTTGAATGTACTTTAAAAAAAATGGTCTAAATGTTTATCATCAAACTAAGATACATTCTCCTTAAGCCTTGTACCTACCTATTACCTCAGTTCCAAGGTTTCATAGGCAATGGGGAATCTGCTTTAATGTTCCCTTTCTTGGGACTTTCATGTACACAGAGATAGCTCAGTTTACAGATAGCCCTGCTTGAATTTTTGCCCAGAGCTTGATCACTGGGCTTAAACAGAGATTACTATGCTGTAATACCAGTTTTATTTTATACACTTTGTTTCCAACCTGCTTGAAAGTAGTGCTATGTAAGAGAATTATTCATTTTCTAGTTTCATCTTCTGTAGGGTGTTACATTTTTCATAAATGAAAGGGCACATGGAAAGAGAAATCCCTACCTGGCAGTATAAAAAGAACTCCAAGTGAATACTGTGGACAAGTTAAAAATGAGAGATAAACACTCTGTGTTAGAGTTACCCCAGATAATTAACTCTCCTTTCAGAGTTAACCTTTGACAGATGCTTTGCTGACAGTGGCTATGCCAAGTGTTAGATGGGACAGGACAGTATATAAAAAAACGACTGCAGATAGTGGCAATAGTGGTCTCCCTATAAGCTGCTGGGATGAGAGACTGAAATCCAAATACCTCTCTATAACAAATTTCTTATACAGCTTTGAAAAATTTAGAAACTTTATCCTGACAACAGTGTTTCTGTTATGAAGAAAATTATTGCTTTAAGTGTCTATTAATGAGTGCAGTTTAGTGAAGAATTAGCAGTAAATGTGGGATTAAGTCTTTGGGGATTCAACAAAGTACAATCATTAAAACTCATTTATATGATTGGCAGATAGTTATTTGCCACGAACTAAAACAAAATATAGCACGTGATCTAATTCTGCCTTTGGAGTAATAAAGATAAGAATCTCCTCCCAACTGTTTGGGGGAAAACATGGATTATATCAACAAAGGACAAAATGGAGTTTCAAGAAACATATATGGACACATGGGTGGCCAACCCCAATAACAAAAGTTCCTAGAGGACAATTACATATCTGAGTGTTGATGGAAAGATATGGCTATATTTAATTTGTATTTAGTTCCTTCTCAAGGCCAACCCATAGAAAAAAGATGAACAGGTTTGTTCTCTTATTTGTCTCAGGTCAAATTTTGGAGGTACAACTCTACTTATATTTCTTTTTAGTACATAGAAAAGCATTATTTCTCCAAACTCAAGCTGACATTGGTATGTTTATTGAATTTATTTCCCTAGGGTACACAGATTATTCTTAGAAGATAGTATACTTCAGCTATTTCACCAAAGCTATTAGATGGATAACTGTTTTACAGGATATGTCGGTTTTACCCTGTAGCTTTCCTTCAGCTGGGAATCAGTGAACTAGATAATATGTTTAAGCAAACAACCAGCAGATGGTCAGGGTGAGATGAGACCATATGGTTGAATATATTATTTGGTTCAATCTTCCATTGGCACAGAAGGCACATTCATCTTAATATCCCCCTTTAGCACCTGGTTAAAGAGGGTAAAAGATTTCCATCAATCCTAAGAAACAGCTAAGTCCATTATTGGAGCAATTTGACTCCCACATTTAAATAAAACTTAAATTGGACATTTCTTTTTTAAAGGCAGACAACAAAGAAAATCTGAGGCAAAGATATTCCACTTAAAATTTCCAAAACATTGAAACATTTAGCCACAATAACTTCCCCAAGTTTAGGTATTTACATTTTGGTAAAATTTTAATAAAAATATCAGAACTCATGATACTACGAAAGTCAAAGTGAGGAAAGTTGTGTTACCCCAAGGTGTTCTCTTATTTCCCCTTGCAGTCATCAACTTATGCTGTAATGACAGATATTTCTATTACTACATTTTGTATTTACTGGAACTTTACATATATGAAATCTTATCAGATTTCTTCTTTACAAAATAAAAATCAATATTATTTTATTTCAAGGAACTCAAAATAGAAACATCACATGGCTAAATTAATTCAAACCTGAGTATGAAACACTAGGTTTCAATGAAATTCTAAACAGATCTGAAACTGGTACTTCGCTTACTGTTTTCCACTTCTATGCTCAACTAAATTTTTATGTATTTTTATTCCACAGAAGGAAACATACTATGGTAGTTTAAGGCAGAAAAATAACTCCTTTTATATACTCTTTCATGACTCGAGTCCTTTTGCCTTTGTTCTCAATATTCTTTGTCAGTACCTAATATTATCCATTCTTAGTCACTTTTTAGGATAAAAGAGGAAAATGCTTATTTTGTCTTATAACCTATAGTCAAGCCTATTATCAAAGAATATCCAACCAGAAACTTGTTCTTTTTAAGATTTATTTTTTATTTATATCATGTGTATGTCAGGGTAGGGGCCTTTTCAGACCAGAATTGTTAGATCCTTGTGTTTTAATGTAATGAACAGTGCCCATATGAACAATCATTTGTAAGTATTTGTGACTATTTTAAGTATTTTCCCCATTATTTTGAATAAATAACTGAAAATACACTTTACTTTATCTTTGGTTTAGAAGTTTAAGTGACTGAAAATTCACATAACAATAATTCATTCTAATTTTTCACTTTGTTTATAGCATTTATCAGATTTATGATAGATGTAGCCACAAGCTTCATCCAGTTCCCAAATAGCCTATTACTTGAAGAAGATACTCTACATATTAATCAGTGACTCCTAGAATACTTTACATCCCCTAGTAGCCACCAGACAGCTTTCTTTCTTAACTTCCCTGGCTTGTTTGTGCTGACAGATCAAATCTTTTATTTTTTCTGGCTTCTTTCACTCATGAGAATGTTGTTAAAGTCCAAGTGCATCATGGATGTCATTGGTATTCCCTTCTCCTATGGCTGAATAGTATTTCATTATGTGAGTACACCATAATGTGTTCATCTCTTCATTCATGAGTGAACATTTGGATTCATGGGTGTATTGTGAATTTTGATAATTTTACCATTTATATTTGAGTAATCATTTTTAATGTATATCCTGAAAGGATAAAAGTTGGTTCAAATAGCAACTGTATTCAATTTTTAAGGAATCTGAAGTTGTTTTTCACATTAGTTGAACTAATTACACCTCTAATTACAGCAGTACAAGAAGGTTTCAGTTTTGCTCTGTCTTCCCCAGTATGTTTACTTAAAAAAATAACCTTCATAGAAGTTAAAGGTAGCAACACAAACAATTTTATATTCTGTCAATGTTTGCTTCACATGTACCAGTACTCTATTATTTGGTACGTACATGTATATAATATTTATAACTTCTTCATGCATTGGTACTTTCTAAAATTGCCAATAATCATTTAATAATTAAAGCCTCATTTGCATAAGTTTAACATAGGCATCCTTTTGCCTATTTTTGGTTTTAGACTGAAAGCAGATACTTAGTAAGCAACACAAATTTAGAACAGTTTTTAAAATCCATTTTGCCAGCCTCTGTCTTTCAACTGATGAGTTCAATGAAATCATTTATACTTAAATTAATTCCAAACCATGACTTTTCTCCTGTCATTTCAATCAGAGTTGGCTTCTTGGAACTATGGAAAGATGGTAAGTGAGAACTAGATCTAAAAAGTTGTCCTTTGGCTTTTTTACTTGCACCATGGCACATTTGTACACAATGTACACAATGTACACAAATATTATATACTGAGACACTTACACACATACATGAACACTAACAATAACTTATAAAGTAAAACTATAACTTTGAAGAGAAAACTGAATCTAGAGAAATCAACAGAGACCTACAAGGATGACCCCAACTAACAACCTGAGCAACAATGGAAAGGCTACCTTAAATGTCCTTCCCTGATAATGAGATTGATGACTAACTTATCCACCATCATAGAGCCCTCATCTAGTATCTGATGGAAACATAAGCACACCCATAGCTAAACACTGAGCCAAACTGGAATCCAGATGCAGTGAGGGAGGAGTGATTAAAAAAAAATAGAGACAAGACCAAACTACAGAAAACCACAGAGACACCTGACCTGTACAAGGGGGAACAAATGGACCCCAAGACTGATAGCTGAGAAACCAGCATTGGACCAACTCAAACCCCCTGAACATGGGTCTCAGGTAAAAGGGCTGGTCAGTCTAAGGGACCCCTGACAGTGGAACCAGGATGTATCCCTGGTGCACCAAAGGACTTTGGGAGCACATTCCCCATGGAGAGATTCTCCCCTAACATAGAGGCAGGAGGGAAGGCCTAGTCCCTACTCCAAATGACTTGACAGATTTTGTTGATTCCTCCTAGAAGGCATCATCCTCCCTGTGGAGTGTGTGGGGAGGGATGGGATGGGAGAGTGGTCAGGGGGCATGGGAGGGAGGGAGGAAGGGATAAAGGAGAGGGAACTGGGATCGATATGTAATATAAGAAAAAAAATAAAAAAACTAGAATAAAAACCTCATAATAATCTACTTCTAGTTGACATCAAGTTTATTTCTACTGCTCATTTCAACTTCTCTGATGCAGCTCCATTTTTTCACCTTTTAAATTGTCACTGTCACATGATGCATATGTATAAAAACACCCATCCACATGTTTATAATTACTGTGATGTATATTTGCACTACCACGTAAGAGACAAAAATAAAAGTAATACATCCATAATACAGTATTGCCGGCTTTTATGAGACCTTACAAATTTACTTTTCTGGAGATTTTATTTCATAAAGCTGATAGTTCATATGTAGATTCCTGACATTTCAATCAAAACAATAGCTTTAGACTATTTTGTAAAAAAAAAAAAAAAAACCAAACAAATTCTTTGGTGCCAGATATTCAACAAAAAATAATTTGTTGTTATTATAAACTGCAAAGTTCTAAAGGTGTTTGTTAATGGCATCTTGACAGAAATATCTTGCAGAACATATTTTGGTCACAAGGATGAAAAGGAGCCACACTAACACCTAGTTCATGACATTAGTTCAGGATGTGATAGTGAGTACTGAAAAAGCAAAAAGAAAAAACAAAACAGTAGCTTGTTGAAGATAAATTTCTACAAACTTGTTAAAACTGAAACATGTGACCTTGTTGCATTAGGTATACATTTTTTTTTTCAGAAAGTTATAGGTAGGATTAACTGGTTTATCAATAGTATAGTTGGAATTTGTCTCTTAAGATAGGAACACAGTAAAAGTAATTAGAACTAAAAGCAAATGCAGATGCTCAGAAATTTTAAAATTCTCAAGAACAAAATTAAATATCTGATTTCTACTTGCAGAAGATAAAACTAAGAATTTGATTAAAATGTAGAGGGCTAGTAGAATACAGGTGATATGAAAGGGAATGGAGTAATAATGGGTGGAGGAGATGTTTAAATGAAGAAGAAGAGAATAGAAGGTTGCAGAGATGGGGGGAGTATAGCTAACACTAAAGATTTTTGAAGAATTCATATGTAAATCTACTATTTTACAAATTTCATAATGCAAACACATACGCACACTTTAAATGGGAATAAACACACACACACACACACACACACACACACACTTTAAATGGCGACAATTTCTATGAAGAATGATTCTCAAAGATGCCATCTATGAGTTGCTAAATAAAAAGCAGAATCACAGGGTTGAAATACCTCATTTCAAATAACTTGTTAGGGGGACCCTAAAAACACTAACATCTATTTTCTATTGCTCTTGTATGACCACTAGAGCTTGATGACAAGACATTGGTTCTGAGGAAACCAAACACTTTGGTCACCAGACCTGTAGAAATCAAACAGACACTGACATGCCAACTTCCTTCCTATGAAGAAATTACTGTGCAGACTACTGGGAGAAAAAAGGCATCAACTGTTTTACCCAGCTGTGAACACTGTGAGCTAAAAGATAAACCTGACAATATGTTCACATGGGTACAGTAGAAACATTAAGTTATGGGGTAATATCACTCAGGATATGTATGAGATATAGTAGAATTATTTAAAACATGTGGTCCAATAATCATTGTCTCCCAGTGGAAAGGCCAAGAATCTGGTAGTTGTTTAGTCCAACACTGGTTGTTTCAGCAATTACAATCTGGATTACTGGGATAGTCCTAGATTGATGCTAGTCTTCAGTTTATATTGTAATTCTGAAGAAGTAAATTCTGATATGAGCATAGGAATCCCTTAAAAATGGGATTTCACTTGACATTGAAAGTGAAAGCAAGGAGGAAAAAACAAAAGCTTCCTTTTTCCACATCCTGTTTTGAAGGCTGTCACCAGAGTGTGTGGCCCAATTTTAGGAATAGTCTTCTCATCTCAAAAGATCCAATCAAAAAAGCCCTCACAGACATGTCCAATTGACTCCCAGAGGACAGGAACCAGTTTCACAATTTCCTAAGAGTTGCTGGCTTTATCTAATGACCATTAATCTTTCTGTAGTTAATCTTTAGCTCATTTCTAGATATACAGAATATCTGAGACCTAACAAGGATATCTACACAAGATTTCTATTTTGAAAACGAAAGGTTGTCTCACAAGAGAAAGTAATCTTTCTACCTTTAGCAGAGAATGCATACCCATCTCAATTCTTTCAGTTTTGCCTTTTCTACCTTTGCTTGAGGGAATTAATCCTCAGTTGTCTGATGAATGGGCTGCAACTTTCACCGAAGGAGATGCCTAGCAAGGCAACACTGAAGACCCTCAGTGCTCATCAAAATTTGCCTGGATTTATAGCCAGACTTAAGGCTACTAGAGGGGAGGTAGAAAATATAGTCCATGAGGAGGTATGCTATACCACAAAAGAACATACTGTGCTTACTAAATCATTCAAACAAAATTCTGGCAATACTCAGGAGAATGGATTTTAAGAGCAGGAGATTATAGGTGGAAGGAATTTCAACTAGACCAGGCCGAATTAATTGTGGCAATTCTAGGTTTAATGTGGATGGCTGAACTAGTCCCCCCTACTCTCTGATTTCTTTGCTCTGGACTCCTACCAATGCTTCTGAATATTTTTTCCTAACTTATCCACAAAAAAATCTTCCTCTAATGGAGTGATGTTTCAGTGTTTCTTTCACTGTATCCCATCAAATACAGTTCTAATTACTGAGTGCCTTACATTGCATAGTCCATACTCTCCACATTAGTCAAAAGCTAAATGGATGAATTTGTGAGCAATGTGGTCATTTATCAGAAAGCTGAACTCCTTTAATAAGGTCTCCATGTTTTTATTTGTTTTTGACTTTCAAGTGGTTTTCTTAATCTCTGTTATGCTCTTTAATATGGTTCTCTTAATATCATGCATATTTCCACAGGCCTTAAACAATTCCATTGCACTTACTTCTGGGAACCAATGTCAGTCCCCAGGGCATAGCTTGTTTTGTCAAGTTTAGGCCTTTGCGAAAACATGAAATCCTTTAAATTATTGCTTGGTAGATTCAGTTGGGAGCAGTTCTGAAATGGCCTCTCTGCTGAGGTTCAGAAACTCAACATTCCATCCTACAGAAGTTCATGAGAACAGAAACCCTAACTGAAATCTGGCAGGATAGTTTCTTTTGTAGCAAACAAAAACCTTTTGCATACCCATGGAACACACAGCTTCTCTCCATAGGTCTTTTAGTCCAAAACAGTCTTCAGTCACATCACATTCATCCCAGCCTACTCCTGTGAAAATGATCAGGTATTACCAGAAAAAAAGTTATTTATCTGGGAGCCTAAGAGTAAAGAACAAGGGACTGATTTTCCCTTCTGTATCTCAAGTGCTCTGCTCATCCTACTATTAACACATCCCCAGATTTCTGTTGTGTCTCCCAGTAATTTCTCTTATTGGTTTTGAGATACAGCTGGCCCATTTGGGTAAGACAAATTCTAACTAATCCTTAATATTTTTTAAGCAGACCAGAATTGAGTTTTCAACCTTAAAGTTTGTTTTTCTTATTTTCTCAAATTTTGTAGTTAAAACTGGCATACAGTCTCCTTAGCTGGAGGCCACTTTATTCTTATGACACAGATGACTTAGAGACTTTGGGACATAAATATATACAATAAGCCAATAATTCCACCTGTCTTGCTGCTGCTCCTATGGGGTTCCTCAGAGCTGGCAAACAGAGGGGGTAATGGGAATTAGAGGGAGGAGAAAAACAGCATTAAAAATATAAATCAAAGAAAGAAGTAATGCATTCACTTCTTGGCAGGAGCACCAGTGCTCAGCTGCTCCATGCTGAGTGCATTCTCTATATAATCCTATGCTGCTGAGAATTCAGCGTTAATGCATTAATGGCTGACAAATCATTTTAGTTGTCCAGAAGCAGATTAAAAACTAGTTAAAAATCATACAAATTTAATTTTTCTGTTGTTCCTTCCTTCTTTAACAGTGTAATGCTTTAATTTCTAACATCAGTTTCTGATTACTAAAGATATTATCTGCATAACAGAGATTGTGGGAAGAAGAATAGAAATAAGAGAAAGGAATGATTTGTGTTCAAACAGTACATGTTAAAGCACTTTCAAAATCCATAAATTTCTCATAGGTTCACAGCAGCCCTTGCCTTTAATCATTCTGTGCCAGGGAATTTTAAAGTAAGCAGGAAGGTAATAGAATGCCATCAATCACAACTGACACTGTGAAGAACCATCAGCCCATCAGCTGTGTGTGTGTGTGTGTGTGTGTGTGTGTGTGTGTGTGTGTGTGTACCTTCTCTTCTCTCACTGCAGGATTTACCACATCTATGCAGAGGGTAACTTGTCTCAAAGGTCAACCGACTACACAATCAAGTCTAGCTTAATTTTGATGTCATAGGTTCACTTTCTAAGCAGTTGTCTCTATTGGCAGCCTACAGAGCACCTTCCCACAATGAAGTGAGTAGAATATAAGTGTGAGGCTCCAAGCCCACTTCAGCTCCACCTCTCCATGTTCAATAAGCTGAGTGGAAGTTATCCTCAGCAATGGAGCCCTGCTGTTAGTTTTTGGGGAGATTCCCTGCCTCCTAGCATCATGCTAGATCAAGTGAGGCTGTCTATTGACTCCCATTGGCAAACTGATCAGCCAAATGAAACTGTATGCAACCAGAAGCATTGCCTCACTAGGAAACATTGCCAGTTCATATTTCCTATTGTGCCTCATTAAGATCACTCTCACAAATTCCAGGAAGTTCTCACTGTACTAGGTTTCCACATTGCCTGCTAAATGCCACAAATTTTATCCATCTGGACCCATACTCGTTCCACTTGCCCCCAGTTGATTTACAAAACCTATTATTTTCCCATTCCCATGGAGATCCATGCAAGTTACTCATTTTTCAGAATAGGGATTTCTAAGTTGTTTCCAGTTTCTGGATATTATGAGTAAAGCTATTATGAACATACTTGAGCAAACGTCCTTGTAATAGTATGGAGGGCCCTTTGAGTATATGTCAAAAAGTGATATAGCAGGGTCTTGAGGTAATCAATTTCTAATTTTCTGAGGAACTGTCACATTGATTTCCATAAAGGCTGTAAAAGTTTGCAGTCACACTAGCAATGGAGGAGTATTTCCCTTCTTACACATCCCCTCCAGTATGAGCTTGTGTTAATGATTTTACTTGTTCTGACAGGTATAATATGGGATCTCAAAGAAGCTTTGAGTTGCATTTCCCTGATTATAAGTATGTTGAACATTTTTCAAGTGTTTCAGGGTCATTTGAGAACACTCTATTGAAAATTCTCTGTTCTGATTTGTACCCCATTTTAATTGGAGTGCTTTTATGATGTCTAGTTTCTTGAGTACTTCATGTAATTTGGATATTTACCCTCTATCAGACATAGAGTTGGTAAAAAAAAAAAAATAAAACAGGAAACTATTCCCATTCTGTGGGCTTTTGTCCCTTCGACACTGTTCTTTGCCTTAGAGAAGCTTTTCAGTTTCATGAGGTCCCCTTTATTAATCATTGATCTTAAGGCCTACAGTATTGCTTTCCATTGAGATAGTTGCCTTCTGTGCCAATGCATTCACAATTATTCCCCACTAGCTCTTTTTATCAGTTTCAGTTTGTCTGTTTTTATGTTGAGGCATTTGATCTACTTCAACATGAACTTTGTGAGAATGATAAATATGGATCTACATAGCCAGAAGCCTTTCTGTGTCCTTCCTAATCCTGCAGGACTAGTTTCAATCCCACCCACCTGTACCCACAGCTGCTTATAAAATAATCATATTTATACCTAATAATAATTGTTTTGAAGATAGCTCAGGCTATCATTGCCCAATTTCTACATATAAATTAATCAATTTTAACAATCTGTGTAATGCCACATAGCTTTGTGGTGTTACTTGCTAAATAGTACATCTTGCTGCGCTGACTGCTTTCTCATGTCTCCTCTTGACCCCATCCTTCTTTACCTGTATCTCTGCTTGGATTTTCTGTCTCTCTGTAGTCTGCCCTGCCATAGGCCAAAACAGTCTTATTCATAAGCCAATAAAAACTATATTTGTAACATACAAAAGGAATCCCACATCATCTTCCACTTTCTGTCCAAATAAAAAGGAAGGATTTTGTTTTAGCATTGTAAAATAGCATATAGCAAAACAGGTATCAAGTGAGAATTACACTTAAAATATTTAATCTATTTGTATTTGGCAAAGTTAAAGAGAATACTCTATCTTTTACCCCATCGTTGTTAAAGTTTCATATCTAATTTTTTATCATAACTAAGGAAAACTATAATTATAACTATTTAGTCTTCAGTTCCAGTAAACACCCCACAGTAAGCATTGCAAGTAACTTCCAAACTCTAAAAATGACAGAGATACCTGGGTGACTGGACAATTAACCCATGTTCTTTTGTGATGTTTGGAGCATCTATCTTCATCTTACAGGCCAAGCATATCTGTAATACTTTTCAGTGAAAGAAGAAATTTGAAACTGCCCCACCTATATTGGCAGTTCCACTGTACCCATGAGTGTGTGTTCCCTATTTCTCAAACATCTGTGGATTTCTCGATATACATCTATTTGCATGCTTCTAAATCTAAAATGCAGACATCCACTTTACTAGAACCATTTGTTTAAAATGCTTTTTTCTTTCATTGTGTATTTCTGGCTAAAATATCCAAAATAGAGTTCATATATGTGTGGATTATGGTACTTATGGATTTTACAGTACCCCTCAATATAGTTACTGACTCTCAATACGCAGAGAGAGTTGTCTTACACATTGAGACTGCAGAATTTATTCCTAACAATACAGAATTAACTTCATTGCTTATGCAGTTACAAGATACTATCAGAAAGAGGACTCTCTCTCTCTCTCTCTCTCTCTCTCTCTCTCTCTCTCGATATATATATATATATATATATATATATCGATATATATATATATATATATATATATATATCACACATCAGATCCCAAACGGGTCTGCCAGGTCCTCTAGCACAAGACAACGATGAAATTGATCGTTTATTGGTAGGAATTATGCTAGAAGCTTCAGAGTTTAATAAGAAACATCATGTGAACAGCAAAGGTTTAAAAAAAGATTTTTCTATCACTTGGCAACAAGCCAAGGAAATAGTAAAGAAATGTCCTACTTGCTCATTCTATAACCAAACTCCTTTACCACCAGGGCCAGCTAGGCAGCTGTCAGTCAGCAGATATGAGAAGCCAGAAGATGGAAGTGGATCCACAAATGTAGCAGCAAGTTTTGTGAAGTAACACATATCCCAGGTTCACCGTAGATACATAGCCAAGGTATCTTTCCTGCCTGAGTTCCTTGCCCAGACTGGGTTCTCTGAAGCTCTGCTCACTCACATCCTGTCCTCACTTTTGCTCCATTCCTGGAGCAAGGTGGAGGAACAGCCCTCTCTGACACAGGATCAAAGAGGCAGCCAGACACCTTGTACTTGATTCTATTGATCATTGTGTATTTTTATTCTCATAGCATGTGGGTTCTTTTTTATTACTATAGTTACATAATAAAACTTGAAATCAGGGATGGTGTTACTTCTAGTAGCTCTTTTATTATTCAGAATTGTTTTAGTTATCCTGGGTTTTCTGTTCTTTTGTATAAAGTTGCAAATTGTCCTTTCAATGTCTGTAAAGAATAATTTTGTAATTTTTATGAGGATTTCATTTGATTTGTAAATTACTTTGGGTAAGATAGCCATCTTTACTACGTTAATCCTATCAATCCATGAGCTTTGGAGATCTTTCCATTTCTGATATCTTCTTCAATTTCTTACTTCAGAGACTTGAAGATTTTATCATAGATAAAATCTTTCTATTGCTTGGTTAGAGTTACTCCAAGATATTTTATATAATTTGATTCCATTGTGGAGGGTAATGCTCCTCTGTTTTCTTTCTTAGTTCCTCATTTGGATATAGGACAGCTACTCTTTTTATTTTTTTACTTACTCTTGTATCCAATTCTAAAATTGTTTATCAGATATAGGATTCCTATAGTGGAATTAGTGGGGTTAGTTAAGCATACCATCATATAAAGTGCAAATAACAATTGTTTGACATCTTCCTTTCCTGTTTGTATGTCCTTGATCTCTTTCTGTTGTCATATTGTTCTAGCTAAAACTTCAAGTATTGTATTGAATAAATATGCAGAGAGAAGACAGTCTTAACTTATTCTTGACTTCAGTGAAAAACTTGTAGTTTCTGTACATTTAGTTGTTCTTGGCTCTAGACTCACCTTAATTATATTTGTACATGTCCCATTTATTTCTATGTGTTTCTATATATTTTAGCATATAATGTGATGACCATGTGGTTGTTTATTTTATATTTCTTTTTTAAAGTTTGATTACACTGACTGAGTTTTGTACACTGAACTATCCCTGCATCTCTGGGATAAGGCCAATTTGATCATGGTATATGATCATTTTCATATGTTCATGGATTCAGTTTGTTAGTATTTTATTATTTTTGTATCTATGTTCAATATATATATTTGCATATAATTTTTTTCTTTACTGAATTTGTGTTAATTGGTTGTCAAAGTGACTAGACATCAAAAAGAATTTGGTAATATTTCTTCTGTTCTATTTTTGGGGGGATACTTTGAGGAGTAGTGGCATTAATTCTTCTTTGAAAATCTAGTAGCGTTCTACACTAGGTATTTCTTACCCTTAGCCCTTATTGCTTGGAAGAACTTAAATGACTACTTCTATCTCCTTACATGTTAGAGATTCAATTAAATTATTTATCTAATTTTGATTTAAATTTGGTAAGTGGTATCTCTTTGTAATATTATCAATTTTATTTGATTTTCCAGTTCAGTGGAGTACAATTTTTTTAAGCATGACCCTATGATTCTCTAAAGCTTTTTGTGTCCTATTTTATGTCTCCATTTTATTTCTGATTTTATTATTTTGATATTCATTCTCTACCATTTAGTTACTTTGGATAGGGTTTTGTCTGTCTTGATTTTCTCAACAATTAACCCATTGTTTCTTTGATACTTTGTATTGTTCTTTGTTTCTATTTTATTGAGTTATTCCTATTTATCGAGCTTGATTATTTTTTGCTCTCTACTCCTCTTGAGTGAGATTATTTCTTTTGTTCTAGAACTTTCAGGTATGGTGATAAGTTGCCAGTAGGTGAAGTCACCATTATTTTTATGTATGCACGTAGTTCTATGAGCTCTTCTCTCAATCACTGTCTTTATTATGTCCCATAAGTTTGGATATGCTCTTAATTCATATTCATTGAATTTTAGAAAGTAAATTTCTTTACTTATGTCTTTACCCATTTTTATTCTATAGTCATTTATTCAGTTTTCATGCATTTATAAGCTTTAAGTAGTTTCTGTTTTTGTTGAAATCTGGCTTTAATCCACCACAGTCTGACAAAATACAGGATGTTATTTCAATATTCTTATATCTGTTTATACTTGTTGAGTGAACAAATATGTGGTCAGTTTTGGAGAGGGTTTATTGAGATACTGAAAAGAAGATACATTATTTGTGATTTGTGGAATAGAGTGTAAATATCTGTGTTATCTTTTGGTTTATAGCATCTGTTAGTTTCTATATTTTGCTGTTAAGTTATTGTCTTGATAACTTTTCCATTAGTGAAAGTGGGGCATTGAAGTCTCCCACTAGCACTTTCTGAGAGTAAATATGTAATTCAACTGCAGTAGTGTTTCCTTTACATACATGGGTGTTTGTAGAATAGATTTTAATAAATTATATGTCATCTTGATGGATTTTTCCTTCTAACTGTATATAGTGCTATCCCTTACCTGTTTTGAATTATGTTGGTTTGAAGGATATTTTGTTAGAAATAAAAATGCCTATACAGCTGATTCATAGATCCATTTGCTTAAAATGCCTTTCCAACTTTTTACTTTGAGGGAATGTCTATCTTTGATGTGGTGTGTTTCTTTTGAGCAGCAGAAAGATGGATCTTTTTTTCACATTTATTCTTTCTGTTAGTCTGTGTTTTGGGGGGCAATTGAGTCCACTGATATTGAATGGTATCAATGACCACTGAGTGTTGCTCCCTGTTATTTTTTTGTTGTTGCTGGTGGTAGTGGGTTATTTTTGTTTGTTTGTTTGTTTGTTTGTTTTTTGGTGTGTGTGTGTGTTTACATCTATTGTTTTTATGGATATGGGATTTCCTGTGTTTTCAATTGTGAAGTTATGATTCTTTGGTTGAAACTATCTTTCTATCATCTTCTGTAAGGTTAAGTTTATAGATAAACATTATCTAAATTTGACTTTATCTTGCGATATCTTATTTTCTTTATCTATGGTAATTGAACGTTTTGCTGATTACAATAACCTTGGCTGGCCTCTGTGGTCTGTAAGAGTCTATAGTACATTTGTCTAAGTCTTTTCTTGTTTTTATTCTCTGTTAAGAAGTCTTTTCTTTTTTTATTCTCTGTTAAGACGTTAGCTGATAACACATTCAGCAAACTAGCAGGATACAAGATAAACTCAAAAAAATCTGTAGCCCTACTTTTTTCAGACGACAAAGAGACAGAGAAAGAAATCAGAGAAACATCACCCTTTATAATAGCCACAAGCAACATAAAGTATCTTGGTGTAATGCTTACCAAACAAGTAAAAGACCTATATGATAAGAACGTTGCCAAAAGCAATCTACAGATTCAATGCAATCCCCATTAAAAAACTACCACAATTTTTCACCGACCTTGAAAGGATAATAATCAACTATATATGGAAAAATAAAAGACCCAGGATAGCCAAAACAACCCTATACAACAAAAGAACTTCAGGAGCTATCACCATTCCTGACTTTAAGCTCTACTGCAGAGCTATAGTCCTGAAAACAGCCTGGTATTGGCATAAAAATAGACAGGTAGACCAATGGAATCAAATTGAAAATCCTGATATTAAACCACACACCTATGAATACCTGATTTTCGACAAAACAGCTAAAATTATACAATGGGGCAAGGACAGCATCTTCAACATATGTTGCTGGCACAATTGGATGAGTGTGTGTAGAAGACTGAAGATAGACTCATGTCTGTCGCCATGCACAAAACTCAAGTCCAAATGGATCAAAGACCTCAACATCAATATAGTCACACTGAACCTCTTAGAAGAGAAAGTAGGAGGTACCCTTGAACAAATTGGTATAGGAGACTGCTTCCTGAACATAATTCCAGGGGCACAGACACTGAGAGAAACAATTAATAAATGGGACCTCTTCAAAGTTAGAAGCTTCTGTAAGGCAAAGGACACAGTAGACAAGACCAAACGGCAGCCCACAGACTGGGAAAAGATTTTCACCAATCCTATATCCGACAAAGGGCTGGTCTCCAAAATATACAAAGAACTCAAGAAACTAGTCAACAAAACACCAAATAACCCTATTAAAAATGGGGTACAGAACTGAAGAAAGAATTCTCAATAGAGGAAATCAAAAAGGCTGAAAGACACTTAAGAAAATGCTCCACATCCTTAGCTATCAGGGAAATGCAAATCAAAAAACTTTGAGATACCATCTTACCCCTGCCAGAATGGCTAAAATTAGAAATACCAATGATGATTCTTGTTGGAGAGGATGTGGTGAAAGGGGAACACTCCTCCACTCTTGGTGGGAGTGCAAACTCATACAGCCATTTTGGAGATCAGTATGGTGCTTCCTCAGGAAAATGGGAATTAGTTTACCACAGGACCGGGCAATCCCCCTCTTAGGCATATACCCAAAGGATTCACATCCCTGCAACAAAGACATCTGTTCAACTATGTTCATAGCAGCACTATTTGTAATAGCAAGAACCTGGAAGCAACCTAGATGCCCCTCAATTGAAGAATGGTTAATGAAGATGTGGCACATCTACATAAAGGAATACTACTCTGCAGAAAACAATAATGGTATCTTGAAATTCGCAGGCAAGTGGATGGCACTTGAAGAAACCATCCTGAATGAGGTAACCCAGTCACAAAAAGAAGAACACTGTATGTACTCACTCATATATGGATTTTATATTTAGATCAAAGGATCACCAGCCTATAATTCACACTACCAGAGGAACTAGGATACAAGGTGTATTCTAAGAGATTCATATAAAGTCCCTCACAGAACTGTTAAGGGACTAGTCCCGCAGAGTTCAGGGGAAGTGGGGGAGGCAGCAAATGGAGAGAGTAGGAGAAAACAAGGGGGAGGAAAGGAAAATGTGTGTGACCAGGAAGATTGAGCCTGGTTAGGAATAGAAGATAGGAAAGAGAGAGAGAGAGAACATAAAAGAGGGAGCCAATATTGGTTTGAAGATAAAATTGAACCTAAAGAAAGGTCTAGAGATCTACAAGACAGATTCCAACTAACAATTTGAGCTTCAGTGGAAAGGCTACCATAAATGCCCTTCCCGGAGAATGAGATCAACAAGTAACTTATCCATGGAGCACTCAACTAATGCTTGTTGAAAACAGGAGCAAACACCCACACATAAACACTGAGTCAAAGTAGAACTCAGATGCAGAGGGAGAGGACAAGACCAGGTGACAGAAACACATAGAGACAGCTTACCTGAACAAGGAGGAGCTAAGGGGCCACCAGACTGATAGGTGGGAAGCCAGCATGGGACTGACTCAGGCCCCCTGAATATGGGTTTCAGCCAGAAGGACTGAGCAGTCTAAGGGACCTCAGACAGTGGAGCCAGGATGTATCCCTGGTGCACAAAAGGACTTTGCGAACACATCCCCTATGGAGGGATAACTGCCTTAATCTAGAGACAGGAGAGAAGCCCTAGTCCCTACTTCACATGACCTGTCAGATCTACATGACCCCAACTGGATGGCATTCCCCTATATATGGAATTGGGGTGTGGGAATGTGAGGGGAGTGTAGTTAGAGTGCATGTGAGAGGGTAGAGAGGGTAAAATGTAGGGAAAGAGAAAGGGAGGAAGGGAGGGTGGGAGGGAGGGATGGAGGGGGAGGGACCTGGGATCGACATGTAAAATAATAAATTGAATTAAAAAAAATGCTTTGACTCCAAAATTTAAGTTCAAGGACAAGTTACTGGGGAAAAGGATTTCTATTTTTGTTTCCACAGAAAATGATAAATTAAAAAAAAAAAAAAGAAGTTAGGTGTAGTTCTAATAGGGTTTCATATATAGTTATTTCATCTTTTTTTCCCTATAAATTTTAATACTTGTTCTTTGTTCTGTATATATAGTATTCTGATTATTTTGTGTCTGTTCCAATATATTTGGTGACCTGTATACTTCTAGTAGATTTATAGGTACCTATTCACTTAGGTTGTAAAAAATTTTCTTCTATGATTTTGTTGAAAATATTTTCTGGGTTTTTGAGTAGGGATTCTTTTTCCTCTATTTGTATTATTCTTAGGTTTGGTATTGCCATACTCTCCCAGATATCCTGGATATTTTTTTTATCAGGATTTTTTAGATATAACATTTTCTTTGGCAAATGTATCCTTTTTTTCTAACAATGCTCGAGATTCTCACTTCCATCTCTTGTATTCCCTTGAAGAACCTTGCCTCTGTAGTTTATATTCACATTTCTATATATTTAATTTACAGAATTTATGTTTCCTTTATTGCTTCTATTTCCCCTTTTAGGTCTTGAACAGTATCATTAATTTCCTACAGTTGTTTGCTTCTCTTTTTTCTTGGCTTTTTAAAGGGGGATGTATTCATTTCCTCCAACTGTTTGTGTTTTCCTGGATTTGTTTGATGGATTATTTACTTCCTGTTCAAGGACCTCTATCATTTTCATATAGTTTATTTTAGGCAGTTTTCTTGTGAATCAGATATGTTGGTATACATAGGGACTACTTTGGTAGGATACCTTGACACTATTGGAGACATATTGCCCTGGCTGGCATTGAAACTGTTCTTATGCTGGTACCTAGCTATTACATGTGGTTTTGGGGTGATTATATTTGTAGGTGCTGATTTGTGTGTTTGTCTTTGTTAGGTTAGTTCTTTTTTCCACATTCTCTGCTTCCTGTCTAGAGTTTTAGAGAGTATGTTGACCATGTATTGATTGTTTTACAGGTCTTCTGCCTGGTGTGTCATGGAGAATACTTGATGGTTTTAGAGGCTGGGTGAAGGCGAAGCCAATAGTGATAGTCTGTGAGATCCACAGGAGGAATGATACTGGGGGTGGAGGTGAGAGCCTCCCTGGTCTTCTGAAAGGTGTAGTCTGTGGTTCAGCAAGGGATGTCTGTCCAATTTGTGAGTTTGGTAGAGTGATAGGAAGGAACAGGTAGACAGGGAAAATTTTCTGCAGGATCCAGAGGAGACATGAAAAGGGAGGAGAAGTTACACCTGATGTTCTCTTGAAGCACTAGGGAAACCTCTGAGGATTGTATCTGGAATAAATAGAGAAGTGGATAAGCTTTATGGGCAACCTACCTAGTCTTCACTTTGGGTATTAAGCATATATTTCCAAATGTAAATTTTCTTCCATAGTATTACATTCTAATGACATATAGTTAAAAGTTTTAATTGTATTATATTGCCAGTCACAGTTCAACTTGTTTCATAAATTTCCATTTTTAAAATGTGTTTGTTCAAATAAACATATATATATGTGTATATATATATATATATATTCACCTATGTGTATATGTTCAATTTTAAATAATTGCATATACTTTAATTTTTAGATATGTGTGTGATGTCATATATGTTTAAATGTATATGTATGTGGGTATATATGTACATACCAGGTGTGTGTGTGTGTGTGTGTGTGTGTGTGTGTGTGTGTGTGTGTATGTGTGTATTTGGAACCTAGAAATTGTTATCTTTGTCAGTAATTTTCCATTTTATTTATGGAGGATGGCGGATTTTCTGAACCCAGTTTTTACTAATTTGACTATTCTATTCATCTTGCCTTAGTATCCTCTGTTTAACTTTCATAAAACCTGGGTTTGTGGGTACACTCCCATGTATACATGGCTTCAACTTGGATCTTGTGCTTAAACTCTGGTTTTCAGTCTTGCATGTGTGTGTATTTAGTCATTGAGTCATCTCTAGCTTCATCTCTGAAATGTCTTAACTGAAACAATTCTACTTTCTTATATCTCCAAATATCTGTGTGTCTCATTTTTAATTTATATAGATGCTCTGATATCTTTTCTCTTCATCAGTTTTGATGAATGCTTCCCTTGAAGTCATTTAACATGAACTTGTGTTATATATTTTATATTACATGGAGAATAGATGTAAGAGGCTTTCTCTGTTCTAGAGCACATCCTCCATGCTCAGCACTCTTATTGGATCAAATACTGACCAGTCTTAGTGAGTGGTAATTTACAACAATCCAGGGAAAGTCCATTCATGGTTAGCCAGCAGTCATGTGAAAATCACCATAATTTGTGTAGCTATCTATGGTACATGGATCCTAAATTTTAAATGCTTGTATGTTTGTATGCTTATGTAGTAGTCAGAGGTCTTTAAAGGAACACAAAAACAGAACCAATGGGATGATTATATACATGTGTGCCTCAGTAGTCAGAATAGTCCTACAGTGGGTGTCTCTCACAGGAGTCAGCCAGACAGCCAATAGTTTCTCAGTCCAGAAGGCTGTTTAACTGAGCAGTCTCAATTAGGTGCTAGGAGTCCAGAAAGTTCCTAGAAAGTTACTGGTTCCTGATACATTGCAAAAACTTAGAAAAGTTATTTGTGAAATCAACATAATAATAAGCAGTAGGGAAAAATGGATAATTTACTCAGAGGTAACAGGTAAGGTCAAGTGAGAGAAAGTGAGAAATATTATCTGACACACAGTGTGTGTGCTATTGGAAGTTGCCCCTCACAATCAGGGTAGCCCTTCCCTCATCAATCAGGGCAATCAGGACACTCCAGCTAAGGCTGTTTACTCAGGTGATTCTGGTTTATGGCAAGTCAAGATTAAAACCAACCCTAATGGCATGTAATTAAGAAGTAGTTTCAGTGAGTTCAGAATGTGAAACTTAGAACAAAAGATTAGAATGAAAGGTATCAACTATGATGTGGTACTAAAGTAACATGGAATATTAAAGTGAAAAGGAAATTACTGGGAATGGAAGGGCACAAAGGATGCAAAGAGATAAGGAAGATGAGAAGAAGAAAAAAAAATGCTTGAGAAATACCACACTGAAACCTGTTTTCTAAGCCAATAAAAATTTTAAAACAACAAAAATAACAACAATGAAAATGATTACATGCATTAGAATATGAAAGTTATTGTTCCACAGGACCCCATGGCTTCCTGAATCTTAGGAATAACTATTTTAACATTTCTCATCTCTTAATTCACATATTTTAAGTAAATTTTTAGTGAGAATATTATCTTTACTATTTTGAAACTGACAGAAATTCAAATTTATATTACTAGATACTTATTTTTAAAAGACACTGCAGGTCTAGAGAGATGGCTCACCACATATGAGTTCACATATGAGTTACTCTCTTTTTGTTTTACTTTGGGAAAATTGATAAAATATCAGAAATAAAGCAACTTACAAACAATTTTATTTTATCTTACAGTTCTAGGGGGTGGGTTCATAGTTGTGAGAAATGATTAGAATCGAGTGGTGAGAACAAGAAACTGGCTGCACACATCTCTCTCTCTCTCTCTCTCTCTCTCTCTCTCTCTCTCTCTCTCTCTCTCACACACACACACACACACACACACACACACCACATACACACACTAAATAGATAGACTGAACTGAAAATAGGAGAGGCTATAAACTCTCAAAGCCTTCCTCCAGTGTTGTACTTACTCCAACATGTTTTCACACATATTACCATATATGAGAATATTTCTCAATCATACTTCCTCATTAAACCTCTTTGCCTTCATAGCCTCCTGGACTCATCAGCCATGAGTCAGACTTTAAGTACACATAATATTTTACAGCCTTAACTTTGTTCAAATTTCAATCTCTCTTCTGAGACTCTGGACACTCAACTGTGACACACTAAAAAATGAAAAATTTAATTACACATTTCTACCATTCATTGGCATAGAATACTACCATTCCAAAATGGAGGAATTGGGAGCATAATAAAAAACACTGGAGAAAAAAAACATGAATTTTAGCAGGAAAAACAACAAATCCTGTAGGTCCAAGTCTGGAGTTTCTATTTAAGGAAAGGCTGGGATGGTTCTGTATCTTAATCCTTGCTCCCTATAACCCCCCTCTCTGTGTGTGCATGTGTGTATGAGTGTGTCTGTCTCTGTCTTTGAAGGCTATTTCCACTTTGATGGGGGATGTGCTTCTGTGTGCTGTGAATATATGTTTCTCTTATTGGTTGATGAATAAATGCTGATTGACAGGTGGCCAGATAGGAAGTATAGACTTGGAACCAGACTAAAAGAATTATGGTAAGAGGAAAGACAGGGAGCTGTTTCCAGAGGGTGAATACATGTAGATATCAGGAAGGTAGGATGCTTGGGAATTCTCCAGTAACAAAAGACCACATGGAGATACATAGATTAATAGAAATGTGTTAACAATTAAAAACTTGCTAACCAATAAGATGCCTGAGCCATTGGCCAAAAAAGTTTATATATAGTATAAGCCTCTGTGTGTTTATTTGAGACTAAGTAAGTGTGGGACCAAGGGGAACAAAATCTTCCATCAATACCACTCCTTGTATATCTCTTTGCATAAGTCTCATCATACTGATACCTCCAATGTTTTCAATATTCCATTGCAACTCAACCCAGCCTTCACTTTTCCAAATTTATGCATTGGCCTTTCCATGATTTTTTAGAATCTGGGGATATTCTCCTAGTTATAATAGCACTCCCACACTTTGCCTACTATCAGTAGCTCTCTGAAAGCCTACATGTGAAATCCATAATTCGATCACTCTAGTATCTTTCATGCCTTCAAAAGCATCCATAAGAACAACACTGCCACGTTTGGGTGCCTGCTTGAAATATTTCCTCACCCCCTCACTAGTAGTTGTTTTCATATGTTGAAGCAATTTATTGTTAGCAGGAACCACATAATTAAGTTTTATCCTTTCAAATTATGAATGCTTAACTGGGTGGGATTTTGTCTTAAGGACACTTTTTTTCCATTGCCAAGCAGGTGGTCACTTTTTAATGGGGACAATCTTTTTAATAAGTACAACTTTTCACTTAGTGCTTGGCTTGGGTGCATCATTAAGCTTCCCAGTGTGTCCTTTCTCCTGAAACACTGTTGCATTTATTTTTCTGTTTACTATGGAATACAGTCAAAGGAGTTATTAGTAGTAACTATTCCACCGAGTCAAAACTATATTGTCTTGAAATTTCTGATTTCAAGGAAAATTCTAAGGGTACTTGCAGAGAGTGGCTACATTGTTTCACAAAATACTGCATAAATGATCTCTAACCCAGTTGCTAATGAAATCTCTGATCACCTATAAAATATCATGAACCAGTACTTCAGTATATGCATTATTCTTAACACTACTTATTGTCTTCTTGGATCCTACCTAAACTATTCCCTAAGCTTTTTTTTTTTTTTTAAACAGGATTGAACAGCTTTACTATGCCAAACTATGGAAGTGCTACACATTCCTCTAAAAAATAAAAAATAAAATGGCCACATCTGACAGAGAGATGAACTTCAAAATATATAACCAAAGTGAGACACATGACTGATGGGCAAAACCATCCTCCTCTGATAAATTATTTAATTTAGCTTTTAATTATCCAAACAAAATAATATAAAGATCTACAATTTAACTATGTCTCCACCTTTCTTCTGGGGTATTTAATTGTCATCCCTATAATTTAAATTTTTTGGTTTGGGTATTAAACTTACATTTGAGAAGGGTAAGTGAATGCTACACCCTTTTCATCTCCATTGTTTCTTGCTAACTAAGCTGTGGAACATATGAATAATTTTAAAACTATTTTGCTAATGATACCTAATAATTGTGTTTACTCATGCTAAACATATAAATCTTCAAACTTCAAGTCAGTTCCATTAGAATTTCCAATAGTGAAATTCATAGGTTTGCATTTTAACAAGTACCACATCAACAAATAATTCTGATAGTGTCAAATACCTATGTCACTTTAACTTGGATAGAGCAATTGATGGTACATTACACTGATAAGGTTTCGGCCACCAGATAATAAAAACCCAGGGCAGTTTTAATGGATATTAATCAATTAAATATTAATTCATAATTAATTTAAATATTGATTTTGAGAAACGGGAACTCTCAACAAGAACTCTTCTAGATTTTGTTCACCTTCATTAATTCTACTTTGATACTACTGTAGAGGGAGCATATTTAGTTAATTAATAAATAATCTTGTGGATAACATACTTTTGAGTCTAGTGGTATCTATCGATATAACCAGATAGACCTTGTTTAAAATTTGCAGCATTGTTAGAAGTATGGATTCAGCAGCACACTCCATTCAGCAAGATTATGAGTTGTTTTTAAAGTAACAAGCCAGGATTTTCCAAGTTCAAATTCTATGTTGAAGACAGTGGTTATTAGATTGACATACATATTGATGAATTAAGTCTACATTCATAGATATGATAATTAACTGAGTTCAAAATAATTATAGAACAGATGGTTTAAAATCAGTGAGCAGCTCATTTTCAAACGTGATTAATATGATCAGTATCTGCAAAGACATACACAGCACTATGGTGTGGGTGATATCTGAGCACTAAATCTTATACACATTGAAAGTACCGTAAAATCCTTTCAAGGTCTTTATTAACACAATGGCTGGATGTACTTTACAGAGAAAACAACAAATAAAGGCAAGTGAAAACATTTTTATATTATATGATCTTAAAATATGGATGTGCCATGCTTAGAGGTGTAAGGAGGGATTCATCTTACATTTTCAGGATACATTGGGTTACTGATTAGTGGAGGTTCTTTTCATTGTAGAATTTTATTATGCCAGTCTGCCTTTGTATATGGAATTTGTAGTGGAAAATGACATGTTGTTATTATGTAGACTCTTATTAAACATCCATATATTATATTTAATGAAAATTATTTGAGCATTGGGATTTATTATGGAAAACTTTGGCTGAATATATAATGAAAAAATTATAAATTTAAATATATGCTCATTTAAAAAACAGTCACAAGGAACAGTGAAATTGGAGTAAAGAATGAGCTGCCATGTTCCCCATGTTCCTAGGTCCTTGTGGAACAAATTCTTTACTCTCTTAGCCCATACAAAGGTGAATATATTTTATGAAACTTTCCTTAATTACTATTACATTTCTTTTGTTTTGTTATGTTTTTGCATTTCATTTTTCAAGACAGGGTTTCTCTGTATAGTTTTGGAGCTCTATAGACAAGGCTGGCCTCAAACTCACAGAGATCTTCCCAAGTGCTAGGATTAAAGGCATGCACCACCAATGCCTGGCTTCCTATTACATTTCAATCAGTAGGAGAAACTTAAACATAGGATCTTTAGACTCATAAATTTACCAATGTTTAAACTCCTACTGACTTCTAAATTGTCTCAGTAAGGTTAACAGCCACATGTCCATATGTTAATCAGATTACTTTTCTATAAATCTTGCACATTCTTATGTGTTTACAATAGTTTTTTTTAAAAAAAAAAACAGGTATTTCCTATCATTCTAAAATAAAAATCCTATGACAAAATAGAGAGAGTTGGGGCACTAAAAATGGACTTCTTTCGATTCCATCTCTGTAGGTTTTTCATTACAGTTATTATGTGTGCTAATTGGGGCTGGCGTGGAGTTGGGACAAGACCAGGTGGCGGGCAGAAAAACTGTACACCTTACATATGGTACCTACATGGCTAATAAGAATTTTCACTTAAAATTTAACAAAAGCTTAAAAATGGGTTTACAAACAAACAAAAAAAAAAAAAAAAAAAAAAAAAAAAAAAAAAAAAAACAGAGACAATCAAGGTTTCTTGGTAACAGCATTTTTTCTCGGTTGCACTCTACTTTGTAAGATGTATATGATTCTCATACTGGTTAATGAATAAAGCACTGTTGGCCAATAGGAAAGGAAGCTAGGAGGGACTAGGAGACAAGGAGGGAAAAGAGAAAGTAGTAAGGAGGGGTCAAGATGGAGAGACTGGGGAGACCAGAATGCCGGCCGGCTCCCCGGTAAGACATAGATCAGCAGAAATGGGTTAATAATTAAGACACAGCTAGCCAATAAGAAACAAGTACCTGGCCAACAGAATTATATCTAATACAGAATCTCTGTGAGCTAATTGGGACTGGTGCGGAGGCGGGACAAGACCAGGCAGCAGGCGGAAAAACCGTACACCTTACAATTATGTATCTGCTTCCTGGAACCCTATCGATGAACTGAAGTACCTAAGGACCATTTCAGCCTTTACATGATAGAGTTGGAAAAGAGAGCTACCATATTTATAAACTAAAATTAATTTCAGGATCCCCAATAAATTGAAGGTGAAGATGTTTTGTAATTGAAGAAGAAATTAACGATTATTGGGAAGTCAGTTTTTCCCATTATATGAAAGAGAATTTCTCTAATTATGCTGCCATCTCACTCAACATGGTCAGATAATTTACAAGAATTTGTTTCTGTGGAAAACATCTGCTGTTGCTGTATGTATAATTGCTGAGTGTTTTAGTCACAGTAGAATATATATTTTGAATATTGGAAAGTCAGCATCTTATAAATCACAACTTACTTTTCATTTTTTATTGGTGATTACAAGAAATTCTATATTAATCATGAATATTTACCTACCAATATGAGGATAATTTCCTGTGATGATACTAAATTTGCCATGATTGAAAAAAATTACCTGACCAAACACAGCTCAATATCATTCCTCTACTACCCACTATAATGTGGGGTCCACTACTCAGAAATAGACAGAAGCAAATTAATCATAAACGGAGCCTGTAGGTCCCCCATCACCAGGCTTTGGCTAGCGGTGAGACTGGGACCAATTCGGGTGGACTCTCCCCTAAACCGGGAACTCCCTGGGTTGGCCCTGGATCTTGCTGCCCCTGTGTCCTGCCCTCATCGAGAGCTCTCTTGAAGCTCTGATACACCCCCACCGACCCCCACCGAGAGCCTGCCATCCCCTTACGCTGTGCCCTAACCTGCCCACTATCCCACCACTCTGGTTGAGCACTGGGACAGAGGGTGGAGCCAACAATCCAGCTACCTTCAGGGAACTTCCTGCTCTAAGCCAACTAGACTTGCCTATCCGTGCTGGACCACCCATAATTTGCCACCTGCCTGGTTTCTGACCCCCACCGCTGGTCCTCTACTGAAGTTCTAGGCCATTCCCAGAGATCTGCGATCTCCCCTGGGCCACTCTGGTTCCTGCAGGTTGGATCCTTGACCTCCATCACAGGACCTCTGCCAAAAAGGCCTAAGGCAGAGAGAGTCAGGCCCAGGCTAGCTCTGCCTATCAGCTTAAGAAACATTTGAGCCAGAGCCTTCAAGATCTTAGACTCCCATCACCAGTCTTCTGCTGGAGCCTATTCTTTGACACCATCGCCCAACCCTTTCCTGTGGTGAGACCTCCTAGAGAGCTTGGACCAGCCAGAGCTGCAAACATCAAACCTCTGACCCACCTAAGCCCACCGGGTAAGTACCATAGAGAGAGGGAGAGACCCCACCAACACCTACTGGAAGAAGCTAGGAGGAGACTGCAATACAAAAGAACACACCTAACAACTGAAAGACAAGCATAACACCACCAGAATCTAGGGAATCTACACCACCTAGACCAGAATACAACAAAGCAGATGAAGCAGAAGAGAAGTCCTTAAAATTTATCGTCATGAAAATGATAGAGGCCCTCAAAGCAGATGTGAGCAAAATCCCTTAAAGAAATGGAAGAAAAACAAACAAAAAATTAGTAGAAATGAACAATATTCTTAAAGAAAGTACAGAAAGCCAAGAAAAAAAAAAAAAAAAACAGACAAGGGACACAATTCAAGACATGAACACTAATATAGAGACAATAAAAAAAAAAAACCCTAATTGAAGGATTGCTGAAAACAGAAAACCAGGAAAACAATCAGGAACCACAGACACAGTATAACCAACAGAATTAGAGATGGAAGAGAGAATCTTAGGCACAGAAGATAAACTAGAGGAAATAGATTCATCGACCAAAGAAAATCATAAATCCAACAAACACTTAACACCAAACATCCAGGAAAAGTGGGACACTGTGAAAAGGCCAAACCTAAGAAAAATAGGCATAGAGGAAGGCGAGGAAGCCCAGCTCAAAGGTGCCAAAAACATATTCAACAAAACTGTCAGGGAAAATTTTCCCAATCTGAAGAAGGACATGCCCATGAAAGTACAAGAAGCATACCAAACACCAAATAGACTGGACCAAAGGAAAAAACAAAAAAACAAAAACAAAAACCCTCGACATATAATAATCAAAACACCTAACATACAGAATAAAGAAAGAATATTAAGAGCAGCAAAGGGAAAAAGACAGGAAACTTATAAAAGCAGACCCATCAAAATTACACCTGACTTATCCATGGAAACCCTCAAGGCAAGAAGGTCTTAGATAGATGTTCTACAAGTATTAAGAGACCAGGAATGCCAGCCCAGGCTACTATACCCAGCAAAACTCTCAATCACTTTAGATGGAGAAAACAAGTTATATAATGGCAAAGCCAGATTTTTCACAATGCGATATTGCGGTAAATAAGGATCAGGATAAACAAATAGGCCGAATAGATGTTTATTCAGGGAGAAATAACTTACAACCTAGACAGATGAACACCAGGAAATTCAACCCGATCCTCTCCTGTCCGAGTCACGCCAGAGAGAGCGCCTTCCTGGCCCCCTCCGACCTCCTTCCTCAGGTCACCTCTGCCCATCGCTCCACCCCCCAATGGGCATGGTCAGTGCTATAGAAGGACTACCTCACTACAATTCCCCTTTTAATCTAAAGAAAAGATTTAGGCTTAATACAAAACTATATGTCTACAAATCTAGCCCTACAGAAAAATTTTTAGAAGGAAAATTCAAACCCAAGGAAGTTAACTACACTCACAAAGACATCGACAACACATAATCCCACTTCACCAGAAACCAAGAGTAAAGGAAGAAAAATATATTCACAATATCACTGCTAACAACAAATCTAAAATAAACAAACATTAACAATCAATGGTCCTTACTCTCCCTCAACATTAATGATCCTAACTCATCTATAAAAAGACACAGGTTAACAGAATGGATACAAGACAGAATCCATCCTTCTGCTGCATACAAAAACACATCTAAGCTTCAAAGATAGACATCACCTCAGGGGTAAGGGCTGGTAAAAGATCTTCCAATTAAATGGACCCAAGAAGCAACCAGGTTGTGGCTATACTAATATCTAACAAGTTAGATTTCAAACCATAATTAAGCAAAAGACATGAAGACGGTCATTTCATATTCATTGCAGGAGACACCCATCAACACAAAGTCTCAGTTCTGAACATCTAGCCCCAAATACAAAGGTACCCACATTTGTAAAAGAAACACTACTAAAACTCATACCTCATATAAAAATCTCACACACTTATAGTGAGCTACTTCAGCATACCACTCTTACCACTAGGAAGGACCACCAAACAGAAACTCAACAAAGAAACAAAAGAACCAACTGAAGGTATGTCTCAACTGAGTTTAACAGACATCTATAAAACATTCCATCCAAACACAAAAGAATACACCTTCTTCTCTGCTCCACATGGAACCTTCTCTAAAATCGACCACATACTAGGTGGCATAACAAACCTCAACAGATACAAAAGAATTTGAATAGTCCCCTGTATCTTATCAGACCACCATGCTTTAAAATTGGAATACAACAACAACACCAATCACAGAAACCCTACAAAATCATGGAAACTGAACAATGTGCAATTGCACCAAACCTGGGTCAAAGACAAAATAAAGAAAGAAATTAGAAACTTCCTAAAATTCAACGAGAATGGAGACACAACATACACGAACATATGGGGCACCAATTAAGCAGTGCTATGAGGAAATTCACTGGACTAAGTGCCCATATGAAGAAAACAGAGAATAGTCACATTAGAGATTTAACAGCACAACTGAAAGCCTTAGTACCAAAAGAAGCAAAATCACCCCAGAGGAGTAGACCCCAGGAAAGTATCAATTTGAGGGCTGAAATCAATAAAATTGAAACCAGGAAAACGATACAAAAACTCAATGAAACAGAGTTGGTTTTTCAAGAAAATCAACAAGATAGCCTGGGCTGGCATTATCCAAAGTAACCAAAAAGCGGAGAGAGAACATGCTAATAACAAAATCAGCAATGAAAATGGGGATAATGGACACAGAGGAAATCCAGACAACATTCAGGTCATACTTTGCAAAATTTGAAAATTCAAAGGAAATGGACAAATTTCAGATAAATATCACTTTACAAAATTAAATCCAGAACAAAGAAACAAATTAAATAGACCTATATCCCCCCAATGGAATAGAAGCAGTCATCAGAAGCCAAAAAAAGCCCACGGCCAAATGCCTTTAGTGGAGAATACTACCAGAAATTCAAGGAGAAGCTAAAACCAATACTCCTCAAATTGTTCCACACAATAGGAACAGAAGGCTCATTACCAAGCTCTTTCTGTAAGGCCACAATCACCTTGGTACCCAAGCCTCACAAAGACACAACTAAGAAAGAAAACTACAGACAAATATCCCTGGTGAACATCGATGCAAAAATATTCAATAAAATATTGGCAAACTGAATCCAAAAATACATCAGAGAAATCATCCACCATGACCAAATAGGCTTCACCCCTGTCTTGCAGGGTTGGTTTAACATACGAAAATCTATCAATGTGATCCACCATATAAACAAACTGAAAAAGAAAAACCATAAGATCATCTCCCTAGATGCTGAAAAAGCCTTCGGCAAAATTCAATACCCTTTCATAATAAAGGTATTGGAGAGATCAGGGATAACAGGAACACACCTAAACATAATAAGAGTAATATAGTGTAAACCAACAGCCAACATCAAACTGAATAGAGAGAAGCTTAAGGCGATTCTTCTAAAATCAGGAACAAGACAAGGCTGCCCTTTCTCTCCATATCTCTTCAAGATCATACTTAAAGTTCTAGCTAAAGCTATAAGGGAACAAAAGGAGATCAAGGGGATCCAAATTGGAGAGGAAGAAGTCAAACTGTCTCTATTTGCAGATGGTATGATAGTTTACAAGAGCGAACAATAAACTCTACCAGGCTGAGACCCATATTCAGGGGGCCTGAGTCAGTCCCATGCTGGATTCCCAGCTATCAGTCTGGGGGCCTGTTAGCTCCTCCTTGTTCAGGTCAGCTGTCTCTATTGGACTCAGCCGTCTAAGGGTCTTCAGCCAGTGGAACCAGGATGTATTCCTGGTGCCCAAAAGGACCTTGCGGACACCTCCTCCATGGAGGGATACTCCCTTAACTTAGAGACAGGAGAGAAGTCCTAGTCCTTACTTCAAATTACTTGATAGATCTACACAACCCCAACTGGATAGCATAGCCCTACATGTGTAATGGGGGTGGGGGGATGGGAGGGGAGGGTGGTCAAGATGCATGTGAGTGCGGTGAGAGGGCAAGAGAGAGAGTGGGAGGGAAGTGGGAGGGAGGGGGAACTGGGATCAACATGGAAAATAAAAAAATAATTAAATTAAAACTAAAGAATTTATTGATGCATTAAAAAGAATCCAGCCTGTATACAGCGTATTTTTAAGATAGATAGATCTGGAGTTCTGTCATGGAAAATAATTAAAAGTAGAATCATAGATCTTAATTTCTCAAGAATAAAATTATTAATTATCACTCACTTTTGCCCACCCACTCCCATATTACAGATTTCCCACCATCAATATTTCTAGTATATATCCCTTTTTATCCTTTCTTCCCCCAATCAGTTCTTCTTTTTGGTATTTTTTTAACCACTTAGATCCTATATACTCAGTAACATTATGTAACAGTAGTAAAGCATCACATTCTGGATAATTTAAGAAAACAGAACTTGATTTTTTTTCTGCCTGACAAAATTTAGTATTATCAGACCTCTAAGGTTCCACTGTCTACTGATGATCTTCCTGCTGTCTACCCATGAATCTAAAGAACAAGAGAATAAATTAGATAAAAGCTCTGTGACACTTTCTTTATAAAGTTTTTAACATGTTCCATAAGGTAAAGCATTGATGGCTACTCACCTTTTAAAAGTCAGAACTTTTAAACAATATCATACCAATGTTTCAACACTTGAATCCTGAAAAGGAAATACACAGATTACAAATAATCCTGCTGTCTGTTAAAATGAAGAATTGTAGTCACCTTCAAGAGAACTACATCTGAATGGCAGACACTTCTTCCAAACACTAAGAGAGATAGCATGGAGAAGCCTTGGAGCATTAGTTCTTGGGCCCATCTGAAAATAGAATTACTTTCTGAGCTTTAAAATTCATTCATGTAGGTGACGAAGCTGCGTCACTGAAACAAGATTTTGAATGATTGATATCTCTTTTTTCTGATGAAGATCCACTGTTTGAAATGAAGAATGCATAAAGAGGGAACTTTATCAAGAGTGTCTTGGGTTCTAAGGTTTCTGCCTGCTAGTTCTGGGTACCTGCCATAGTTTGTATCTTGTAATGCCCTAAAAATGTTTATGTGACAGAAGTTTGTTTGCTTGAATGTTATAAAAACAGTTGGGAGATGCATCATAGGGGAATAATAAGTCATTGAGGTGTGCCCTTAACAAGGTTATTAGTACCCTAGTCTCTTTTTTTTTCCTGTTCACTCTGGATGAGTTGAATGGTGTCCCTCAAGTACATTTCACCTACCATATTGTTCTATGCAACTAGATGCCTAACATACTAGGACTAAGAGGTTATGCACTGAAATCCTAAAAGAGAAGCAAAATGAATCTTCTGTAAGGTAATTTTCAGGTATTGTGGCTTAAATTTTGGCTAACACTATCTCCTAATAATTTCCTGTAGCCATACTAATTGAAACTGACAATCCAAATGTCTTTCAGATTTTCTTAAATAACAGAAGAAGAAGGAGAAGGAGAAGGAGAGGGAGGAGAAGGAGAAGGAGAAGGAGAAGGAGAAGGAGAAGGAGGAGAAGAAGAAGAAGAAGAAGAAGAAGAAGAAGAAGAAGAAGAAGAAGAAGAAGAAGAAGAAGAAGAAGAAGAAGAAGAAGAAGCCAGGGAAGAGAAAAAGAAAATCAGTCATGTCTACAAATGTAAATTTTAGTGATTATGAAGAAATATTTTATCCTTGAAACAATATTTCATAGAATTCTAAACTAACTTATTTTGTGGCAACTGCCAGAGAAGAAAACATATCACACCTGGTGTCTTCCAGTGGCTTGGGGGATTCACTTTCCTTGCAGAGCAAAATTTCACTTCAATAATTTCAACATTTAAGAGATAAACCTCTTAGGGAACACATTTTCCCCTCAAAGAAAACATTCATAAGTAAGAAAACCTTTGCACAACAAAGACAACATGGTTTGTTTCATGGAGGAGGAAATTGACAATGTTATTCTGATTTATGAAGCACGTACTCTTCATTTTCTAATGCCTTAGAATCCTGTTTACAGATTCCATGTCTGGTGATGCTGGTTATTCCATAATACAATCATGATATACATGATAACTATGAAACATACCACACTTTCAATAGAATGATGAGTATCAATCCCAAAAGTAGAGTATGTATTGTTAATAATAGTTCTTCAGTTAAAGATAGAGCATAAATCATTATGGTAAATGTCATGATTTTGGTTCTCAAGAATCAGAATAATTGCTTAGAAGCTATCTTAGTTAAGGTTTATAATTGTTATGAAGAGATACCATGGCTATTGCAACCTTTAATTATGGCTGGTTTACAGTTTCAGAAGTTTAGTACATTATCATCCTGGCAGTAAGCAAGGCAGCATGCAGGTAGACATGATGCTGGAGTGGTAGCTTAGAGTTCTACATCTTGTTCCAAACACAGCAGGAAATGAACTGTCCCACTGGGAATGACTTCAAAATAAATGAATCGTTAAAGCCCACCACCAGAGTGATACACTACCTCCATCAAAGGCTCACCTGCTCCAATAAGGCCCTACCTCCTAATAGTGCCACTTCCAATAAGCCAACCATTCAAGCACATGAGTCTACAGAGAACATCCCCATTCAAATCACTACATTCCACTCACTGGCCTCCATAATCTTGTCATCATTACATAATGAAAAACACATTTAGTTCATCTTCAAAAGTCCCTGTTTTCTATCATAGCCTCAAAAATATTTAAAAGTCCAAAATCTAAAGTCTCTTCTGAGATTCATGCAATCAGTTAACTGTCATCCCCTATAAAGTCAAAATCAAAAGGCAGATCACATACTTATAACATGTAATAGCACAGAATACACATAACAGACTGGACCAAAGCAAGACTGAAAACCTGTTCAGCAAACTCCAAACTCTGTATTTCCATGTCTGATTTCAAAGTGTTCTTTAGATTTCCTACTCCTTTTTGCTTTGCTGATTGCTATACACACCTTCCTTTGGTCTGGTTCCATTCCCTGCTAACAGTTTTCCTTGGCAGGTAGAGCATGTATCTAGCATCTGTGACGTCTTGAGGTATCCAAGGGAATATAAATTTCTCCTTCACAGTATCACAAAGTGCTCCCTGGGCCACCATGAATAGACACTCTTATCATAAGACATCTCTCAGTAACTTTCTTTAACCTCAGAGAAATATTCCATAACTCCTTTCTCATATCCTTAACTCTAAAGCCAAAATCGCATGTCTAAAACTGCTAAAATCTGTTGTTATTTTGGCTGAAACATGCCCAGTAGGGCCCTACATGGACCTCCAAAGCACCTTGAGCAAGCCTGAGGCTGTTGTTGGCTAGAACATCTTGCCCCAGAATTATCACTGATACTCTGCCTAATTTACTAACATACATCTGCTAGGGAGACACTAAGCTTGAGAACTTGCATGATTGACCCTTGATTGTTTTTCATGGTGCTGTGAGTCACAATCTAAGCTTACTCCTACACCTCAATAAACAGCATTCAGCATTTGGCATTCTGATATTGCTATTGAAAGAATGAACCGCTGTGGTATCTTTTATTTAAATCTCTAGGCCTTTGCACCATTAGTGGAACAGATTGTAGCGCAGGCACTACAATGCCCCACCTCACCCCCCATTAAGTTATATCTTTTCCAGATTCCTTGTATTCCATGTGTTCTTTTACAACCCAAGTTTGGCTTTCTTGAAACTGGACCTGTAAATCAATTTGACCTCAAACTATAGTGCTCTGTCTAGTATTGCCTCTGATATGCTGAGAATAAAGGCATCCACCACCACACCAGATTCAAAGCTTTTCTTTAATTCACAGATGGAAATTTCACTGTATGGGATTTTCACATGGCTTTATCTATTCATTGCTCATTAATTATGCGGTTTGTCTCCTTGAACACAGAACTTATTTACTTTGTACTTCCTAGTACGCATTTTCCCCTCAAAGTTTACATTTTCTATTTTTACTTTCTCAGCCTGCTCCTTTTCATTGTAAATCTTCATTAAAGTTGATATTAATAACCACATGACTGAGTATATTAGGGTGTTTTGAGATTTTTCTCTGGTGAAGGAACTAATCCAAAACTATTTTAGTTTTAGCCTTAGTCAGACTCCCTTGACAATGGCAAAAAGCAGCAACATTCTTTACCAAAATATCAGAAGAATAATCTCTAAGCAACATACTAGGCACCAACAGTTCAAAACACCCTAGCACCAGTCTCTTCCATTCTCCTAACAGTTTGGCATATCATCAAGCAGTGTTAAATGCATTCCACTGCTTTCCTAGGCCAAAGTACTGAAGTTCAAATTCCTCCAAATAGAAACTTGTTTAGGCCTATCACAGTGATAGCCTTGTCCCTGCTACCAACTCGTGTCTTAGTTAGGGTTTCTATTGCTATAAAGAGTCACCAAGACCACAGAAACTCTTGTAAAAAGAAAACATTTAATTGGACCTGGCTTACTGTTTTAGAGTTTTAATCCATTATCATCATGTGAGGAACCAAGAAAGCCTCAAAGTAGACATGGTGATTGACAGGTTTCAGAGAGTTCTCCATTTTGATCTGCAATCTGCAGGAAACAGAAACTGAACTGTCAAACTGGACATGTGTTGAACATATATGAGACCTTAAAGTCCACCTTCAGAGTGACACAGTTTCTCCACTAAGACCACAGTTACTCTAATAAGCCCATACCTGTTAATACTGCCAATCCCTATATGCTAAGAATTCATACTATTGGAGCCATACCTATTCAAACCACCACAGAAGTCAAAACAGAAAAGAAACAAAGAAAATTCATGTCAGTGATATGTATCCTTTTAGAAAAACATCATCTCAGTGTGTTTCCTTGTTGACTATGAATGTGACCTCCAGGTACAAATTCAGCCTTTTTTTGTAACCTTGGAAAATGGGGAATGTCAGCCTAGCATAGCCAAAATCCCACCTATGCTAACTGGAGTGCTGTCCATCTTAATAGCTTCAATGAGATAGCTACATACAGCAAGGAATATAAACATTATCATGTTCCTAAGTGATATTAAAGATCAAATAATATCAGCAACCTAACTCAGTTTGGGAAAAGCCAAAACCTTTTAGCAATCTGCCTTCCAAGTACAAAACTAACACTTTAAGCATTTTCTTCCTATGTTGACCTGTTTCTCATCTCCCATAATTAATTCTTCAGCCAAGAGTTATAGCAACTGAGTGAAAACAATTATCAGCTTATAAGACACAGCAACTATTCTTGTTCACTAGCAAATCTTTGTCATATAATCATTCTTCCTTTCTCCTTTAATGATTCATACTCACTGCGAAATGTCAAGGAAATGCTAGAGCCATGACTGTAGCTCAGCCATTGTCAATAATATCTATCATTGGGTATAATAGATAGAAAAAAGTTATAATATAGAAGGAAAAGTAGTTGTCTTAGTCATGTTTTTTGTTTTTATGAAAAGACACCATGGACACTGCAACTTTTATAAGGAAAACATTTTATTAGGATGGCTCATGTACAGCTTCAGAGGTTCAGTTCAGTATTTTAATGATAGTGAGCTTGGTAGCATCCAGAAAGTTGCAGTGATGGAGCTGAGAGTATTACCTCTTGCAGGCAACAGGAAGTCAACTAGAAATCACACTACGGAAAATTTGAGCTAAGAGACCTCAAAGCTGACCCCCACAATGAATCACTTCCTGCAACAAGGCCATACCTCCTAATAATGTCCCTCCCTTTGGTGATGATTTTCTCTCAAGTCACCACAATAATTCTGAACTTTCCAGAATTATTGCCTTCTATTATCCTTGATCTATGAATAAGTCACTTAAAATTTTAAATTTATGTCCTGGAGGGATAACTCAGTGTTTAATATCATTTTTTGATCTTTCAGAGAATCAATCTTTGGGTACAAGATTCTATATTGGGTGGTTCAAGCTGGATATGTAACTTCAGTTTCAAGAAATATGATGCAGGTCTCTTCAAGAAGGAAAATATACATGTACTCAGAAACATATGTACACAAAAAAATTGAGACACAATTTAACATTTACATTCTAGGTAAGGAAATAAAGCTAAAGATTTGTTTCCTCTATAGAATAAAGAAATCACACAGATTCAATACAGCTCCTCCAGACAAAGCGATAAAAGTACAAACAGACATAGATGAAAGATGACAATGCTAAACAAAGATTTTTGTTTTATATCATGGGAACAGTGACACCATAAATGGAGGACATGAACTAAGAGCCATGAGGAAGTTGAGTCAAGAAGCTATCTATGAGTACTCTGCGAAAGAATTAATGAATATTTGGCATGTTAGGATCCAAAGTCATTCTAAACCAGTTCAGTAAGAATCTTTCCATGAAGTTTATACCAGTCTGGTAGATGTCTTCATATGATGAGCCAGAAACCAAGCAAGTATTGTAAATACAATGCCATAACTATCATCTGTCACCACAAGCATAAGCCCTGGCAATAACAACTGCTGTCGGTCATATTGTACATATTTTTGATAGGCCAAAGATAGTGTTATGATTTTCATAATGTCATGATGAGTTCACATCACAAATTGAATCTTCATGATGAGAAATATAAAGACTGCATAATGATTAAATAAATTTCTTAAGATTCAATAATTTGCCTGATGACATAACTCGAATAGAAACTGTTTACTCTAGAGCAAAAGCTCTAAACTACTACACCATGCTGTCCAGTATGAATCAAAAGTAGAGGCTTGAAATTGTTGTGATTTAAGTATGGAAATGAAAAGGAATATAGGACTAATTCACATATTCTTATAAATATGCAAATTTAGAGGATATCAGTAAAAATAAAATATATCAACTATAAGATATGTTTTACTGTTTCTCAAACCAATATAATTTCTGTTTCTACACCCTGATAAACCTCTCTACTGATGCAGCCATCCAAATAAGACCAAATCAAACTGAATTAGAAAAAGCACAAGTTTAATGGATGCAACATTCCTGGATGGCCTTCCAGGCCCCACCCTTGCCCGCTGCCCTAGAGAGGAGATGTAAAGACAGACCAGAAAGCCACACATCTATTTCCTTGGGGGCAGTTTAAATGTTCTGTGGAAGTATTCTTGAGCACCTATGGGGGAGGGGTAATCATTTGGTGGGCTTTCTGAAATGAAGCAAGGTTTGGAGGGAGATAAGAGATGGTTGCTGGGTGGAACTTCCACCATAATATTCCAGACTCTTTGGGTATATGCATGCTGGTTAATGTGGTTCCTGTTTGGCTTCTTTCTGCTGGCAAGCAAGTATGTGCAGAAAGGGGAGAGTCAGGAATTAGTTTATGGGTTCACAACCAGTTAGAGGTGTGGGTGAAGTGTCTGGTCACCTGCCATCCCAGAAGCCTCAGGTATCTCTTCTCTGAGGAGGTGGAGAAGGCAGGTTGTTAGAAGAAAAACAGATCCTTAGCAACTTTCCTAATTGTATTGACAAAGGTGAATTTGTCAGGAAGAAGATCAGATAGGCCCTTCATTGTGATATATAGAGAAAAGAGAGGATGGAGCTTATCAAAATTAGCATCTTTTTCTGAGAGTATTTCCATACACTAAAGGAGGCAGCTGACCATGATGCTCTTGCTTCTGTTGGCCATTCTGATCTGCTTGATATTCCCAGTACAATTCTGTAGCTGGCACTGTCAAGTCCCCCACAGGAACTCTATTATCCACTAAGTGCTTCTGGTCTGCTTACTGTTTAGCTGCTGACTGAACTGAACTTTGCTTTTTAGGAATGAGAATGGAGACCTGGATGACATAGAAGTCAAATAGTAGACCTGGGACTGATAGCTGTTATTTGGGGCTAGCACGGGGCGGGACAAGACCAGGTGGCGGGAGAGCTTTTCCCTGGCTCTCCCTCTGACTTCCTTCCACAGGTCACTTCCGCCCATGGCTCCACCCCCAATGGGCGTGGTCAGTGCCACAGAAGGACTATCTCACTACAGATAGCAAAACTCCTGATGTAAACAATAGGATTAGCAGAGAAGGAACCCAACTATTTTCCTATTTGTGTGAGGTTCTGTAGAGAAAAGGGAACTTGGACTCAAACAATCCCATCTGCTCCAGCTACCTCTCAGAGAGGGCATAGAAGGGTTGGGATTTGGTGAGATTGAGTATGAGAAGAGAAAGGGGAGGATTTGCAATGGTTAGGTCAATATGTAAAAGGGAACAGGAGGTAGGTTGTGGTTTGGAAGGGCAGGGAGGGGAAGTAGAAGGAAGGGGAGAAGAAGAAGCTAGGTAAAGGTGGAGGTGTTATTTGAGGAATGGAGAATGGGGAGCTGTAGATAGGGGAAGGAGTGTGAGGAATGTTGGTCACTGAATGAAATATATGGTCCCATAAGAGGGGGTTGGGTAGGCAGGGTTGGGGGGAGAAGAGTAGGGGCCAGTGTCTCCAGCAGCATAGACAGGGTAGAACTTCCAGGGTCACAGTTCCCAGATAGGCAGGAATCTGGTGGTGCAGTGACCCTAGCCAACAAGACTGGTGCTGTAAGACACTAGCTACTGAGGGAAGAGTAGGAGCACAATGCCCAGAAACTGTGGACATATTGCAGTTATGTCTACTTGCCACCACACTGGCAAAAATTTCCAATATCTTTGAGAATGGAAAACTCAAAATTTCCCTCTTGTGGTTATTGATTGTATCCCGCTGAAGCTATGGCTTAGTGCATAGAGAAATCAGGCATTCAGGACACATGGTGTCAGATAACCCCGATATAAGAAGATTTTGTAAAAGGCAGCCCAAGAGAATTTGGGGATCTGGCTTTGAATTGCATGTGCCCATTTCACAAGTCTGTGACAGAACCCACACCCTAACTCAATGCATCCACTGTGGTAGGCCTTGGGTCAAAAACAGAGAGGGTGTAGAATATTCCCTTGAACAGAACATCTTCTAAAGTGTTTCCACAAAGCAGTTCCTTGTCCTAGTAATAAGTCAGGGGCCTAGAACAGCCATGTCTTTGGTAGGACAGCCCCCAAATCGCAAGATTCCCTGGACCTCTAAGTCAATGACTTGGAAAGGACAACTTACTTAGTCAAAAGCAGATCCTATCCTGGCAGAAAGCAGGTATCATGGAGAAGGGTGTTTTCCTACCATGTGACCCTAGGAAGGTAGAGGAAAGACACCCCATCAGTGGCCCCTCCAGATGAAAAGTTTCTGTACCCTAATAAGCATCTCTGATGATGCAGCAATCCAAATCAGACCAAATAAAACCAAATTAGAAAAAGTTCATTTAGTGGATACAATGCTCCTGCATGGTCTTCCAGCACCTCAGAGAGGAGACTAAAGAAGAGCCTGGAAAAGCATTTGTTAATTTTTGACAGACAGTTTAAACACACTGTGAGAGTGGGACTTGAGCATCTATGGGAGAGGGGGTCATCATTTGGTGGGCTTTCTGAGATGCAGCAAGGTTTTGAGGGAAATAGCGGAAGGGGGTGTGGGTGGAACTTTCACGATGACATGCCAGGAGCTAGGATGAAGATTCCACCATAACAACCCAGATTCTTTGGGTATATGGATGACAGGTGTTAAGGAAAAGCTTCCATCTTAATACTAAATACCTATCCTATATTCTCCAATAAGTGTAGTTCTCATCCATCATCAATGAAGCTTCTTTCAATGAAGAGAGGATATAGAGAGATGCATAAGTGGTCAAAATACAGAAAACATTTCTGGTGTTTTTATAAGGTGCTTAACACCAAATGATATATTGGCAGCATCATGTCCTATATAAGGTTAAAGGCAAATTACAGAAAAGGTCACTGACTAGTTGTAAGATACAGAAACCTGTAATACCTGTCTACATATTGTATCATCTAGACATGACAGGGAAGCTAAAACCATGAATACTCAATGATATGGTTGCATTAAAAAGACAAGTATAATGGCAATAGTACAATGCCAACAGGGCTAGGGAATATTCCACACTGGTGAATCCCTAGATAAGAAGCTATAGGGGTTATGTGACTGCAGAGGAGAACGAGGAGACACCTGATAAAGCTCCCACGTAGGATTCCCAATCACAAGTAGTCAATGCTGGACATATACACATGCAAGCAAATCTAACTGTTCTCATTGGGTTATGTACATGTACATATGTCCATACACACACACCCACACTATATATGTACATATACAAGTCTAACAATAGTTAAGGAAGAGATCATAAATAATGAATTTTGGAGACACTGGGATGATTTAGAGGAAGACAGAGAGAGGCAGGAATGTTATAGATGCAGTACTCATAAAATTCTCAAAATAGAGCCTACAAATAATTTTAAATTATACATAGAAATAACCATATAAAATAAAGACAATTCTGCACAAAAGTGTTAACATTTTAAAATGTGGGAAATAATTTATATTAAATACTTCCAATAAGCCATGGTCTTCATATTCTACATATTCATAATGATTCCTAGATAAATACTGACAACCAAAATCCAAGTCTATACTTGCCTATTACCTAGGAGTTTGGAATGTGGAAGACCTCTATTCTAATCCATTTTTTTTTTCTCCAGAGACAAGAACCCTTATCTCCATACTGAATGAGTGTTTTTAGATGTGGTTTTCATAATTGCTGCACCTGAAATCAATGTAGGTTACAATTCTACAATCAATTTCAGATACTTCAGACACATTAGAGAAAATGATAATGGTGTCTGCAATTTCCCTCACAACCACGCTTTCAGAAATTCTCTTTAGAGCAGAATTACTGAGGTAATTTTCAGCCAGTTTACTTTGGAATCTAACACTGAGATGGTCAGCATTCATGACAGGTTGTTATTTCTTATGTAGAAAATACTGAAAATACTCCAATGTGCAATCTTTCTCAGTGCAATATTATTTCTGTTTTATGAATTTTAGAAATTACAATAAATTTATACAAGATAATTCAATTAACTTGGGTATTGATTGCTTGTGATGTTAAGTAATGAAATGTAACTCAGGTAAACCTTAAACACCAAGATATTTCATTTATTGGCCAAAAACAGTTTGGAAAACAAAAGCCATAGAAGAAAACTTAATTTAGAAGGTGATTATTGTAAAGGCACTTTATTGTCATCCAAATCAACAACTATGTGGATGTGTAAATACCCCCCTCTATACATATGCACTAGTAAAATCATTCAAACTTCCAGAGTAGTAATAGATTTTAAGACTATGTAAAGAAAAGGGTATTCACATCATCAGTAATAGAAATCTATGCATTCTTATGTATGTACTTGCACATAGGTTTCTTACTCAAAATGACTTGAATGAAGTGAATATAAATCATATGTTTTATTTAGGTGAATCTGAGTTTTCCTGAGTAAATACAGGATTGTGTAACTTCTTTAAGAAACATTTAAATTCATTTGGGCAAATTATATGATATACAGAATCCAAATGAACATTTAGTATCTCAAAACCAGGTATGCTTATGATTATTATTTACCTATTAAATTTTTTCTACCAAAGTTTTTTACCTGTTATATGCCTAACACTCTTACTTGTGTGTATATATATATATATATATATATATATATATATATATGTTCATGTGTATATATACATATACATGCATGTGAAGAAAGATAATTTATCAACAGAAAGTTATTTTTAAAATTTGTTGTCCAACAATCAGTGTTCTTGAAAAGCACTTAACTACACTTGGAATAAGCCCTGCTGGGCACTACCAGGCACACAGTCTGGACTTAATATTGGTCATTTAATCCTGACCACACATTTCCGTTTGATTATGTGCACATTCCAACCCATAGCCAGAAAGTTCAGTGTGTTCATTTAAAAATTTTCTGTGAAACTTCAAAGCCAACCACAGATTGAGAACATTCCAGGGAAGAACTATTGCTCAACATTCCACCACTACTTGCATGCTCCATGGGAAAAAAAAAAGAGAGACAAACAAACTGAGGATGCAGGAATTGAAGCCACTCTTTAGATGCATTTCTATGTTGTTTATGCCTCTAAGTAATTATTCCTCCAAGTCATGAATGGTACGTTATTTAAAAGCCTTCATCAGTTAAGTAATACCAATAAATTGGTCCATATACTAAAAAACAACTTTGACATTCACTAAAACACAGTGACAAACTGGCAGTCAATTTTGGCAACCATTTGTAAACTAGTGAGCCTCCTCACTGAACTCTAACTGGAAATATTACTTTTCCTCCACTCCAAGTCATCACTCTTTCACCAGAAGGAAGGTCACCCCATCCTTCATAAAAGGTTTGCCTGCTTGTAATTAGAGCATACAGTATACAGACAAATGAAATCTTTTAAAATGTTAACTGTGTTATGCTTATACCCAGGGGACTTTTAGGTACAAATGTAACATGGTCTCCCTAGTTTGTCTTAGCAAGACCTAACAGTGCTGATTGAAAACAGCTGAACTAAATCAACACTTACCTTGAGCCAGGGGCCTTTGGAGAGCAATTAGAGTCAAAGCTAGGTTTTGAACTCAGGGTGCTGTCAGTCACAATGGCTTGTGTTTGGTATACTGAGACTCATTTCCTGCATGAAATATGAGACTGTAAAAAGAGAAAAAATTTCCAAGATTAAAAAAATATTTGACCTCTGCATTTTTAAGCAAAGAAGTGCACATGTCTAAATGACCACTTGGGTTTCTAGTACAAAGGTCTATTGATGTTGGCAGATCCAGCTTCCTTGTCACAAAGCCACATAAATGGTTTCAAGTTCCAGCCAAAATATAACTTCCACATGCTTTAGTGGGAAACAATTTACACAGCCAATTTTGTGGATATTGTGGCCAAGTGCTTCATAAAGGGCTGCCTTCTCTGGGATCAGGAAAACCACAACAGACACATTGCTAATGCAATTTAATTATCTGCTTGAATATTTTTCCATATGGATCCAATGTCTAAAAAATGATACAGTAAAATTGTTTCATTCAACACCATTGCTTGAAACAGTGGCATAAAGAGTCTGCTTCTCTAGTGAAGAAATTACTATGCTGTACTTATACAAATGCATTGACTGAGCCAAAGAAAATAACACCCTAGGGTGTACCCTCCTTTCTGTTTGAATGAGTATTGTGAAGGAAGACCTCAAAACTGAGATCGTGTCTTTCTATAAACAAATGAACCCTACGCTTTCTCATGTCAAATTCCCCCACTGGAGGATTTCTAGGTGGATCTAGGTTGGTGTAACATATGACAACTCTATCCCATGTTTTGCCTACTTAGATCTTTGTCCTCACAAAGATAATGGGCTTTTTCCTACATTTCAGGTGGGAAAAATGTCTTTTGACTAATAACCTGAAATTGTTTCACCAGGTCTGCCTCAGAAAACTGGTTGTTCCAAAAGGCTTGTTAATTTATTTATTTTTTATAATACACCATCCCCTCCCTCTTTCCTCTCCTCCCCCTTCTTGCCCTGAACCCTCTTCATCCCTGTTCCTCCTCCTCTCCTCTCTCTCTCTTCCCCACCATCTTTTATTATGTCAATTTGCATTCAGATGACTAATAGAATCATAATTTCCACATCATTGTTCAACTCCCTGGCTACTGGGATCATTAAAAAAATATCTAGGCATGTGAGAACAGAAATACAATAGTAACAATTTATTGAGATAAATTGGTAGGTCATTTCATGTACCCTCTGCCTTTTGACATACTTGTAAGAAGGACTTCAGAATTAAATATTTAATTCCTAATAATAGCAAGACTGAGTGGCACACACACACACACACACACATACACAAAGGCTCACAAATATTCTGAAAACCTGATAAACATATCAAAACTTTATACTTTCTGACCCCCACCCTGCTCCATCATACCAGGCTCAAATCTAGTACAGAACTGATTGCAGCTCTTGCCCCTTACAGCTCTGTTCCTCCCCACCCAGGTGTAGAACTTCTGTGTTCTCAAGGTTGAGCAATCAAGGTTGCTCTCAGAACTTTCGTGTGTGCAGTGCCCATACCTTGACCCCAGGTTTGGGTGGTGCATGATTTTCTCCAATGCTTAGCCCATCCCCAGAATTGGGTATATAAGCCCTTTACTCCCTGTAATAAATGGCAGCAGTTTCTTCTTCACTTCTCTTGGTGGTCTGTTAATTGCTTCAATCCCAACACCCTCTGCCAGCTCGGTACTCTGGTTGTGCAGTTGTGGAACATCTATTGTTCCAGTTTCCTTAACACAAATCACCAATAAAATGAAATGATGACAAAGTACTATTAAGTACTTACAGACTAAAGTTTGCAGATGAAACTAAAACAGAGGAAAGTTAACAGCTTAGATCTTGACATGAGTTCAAGACAAGCAAGTCCCCAAGATGGAATTTTAATTGATCTATTCTTTTAATGAAAGATTTACTTAATAATTTGACTCTATTATTTCCTGTGAAACACTGGAACCAGATCCTTGACACATGTGTGAATATGTTTCTCTAGTACACTGGAAGGAAAATGTTGATGTTTTCAGTCATAGAATGATGCTTTCTTCCAGATATGTATGGATGAAGGCATAATTATAAAGTGATTAAAGGTTAAAAAGTCTTGGAGATGACCTAGGAAAAATGCAACATTTGTAGTCAGTAAGAGGAATGCACACTGATACATCCATTGTATTATACACTCACATCAGCTCTGTGTGAAAGTTTCCTGTTTTTTGTCTTCAACAACTGTGGATTTCTGGCCATTTAATTTGGCTCATGATCAGTGGCATATAGGTAGACACTCTTGCAATTTTAATTAGAATTTCAAGGTGAGAGTGGGGTATATAAATACACTAAATTATAAATTGGAATATTTAAAACATCAGTGAGATGTTTCTATAATTTCATCTTGTTCATTAGGAAGCATTATGTATGACCATTACATTCTCCCATACCTTCATACTACTATTTTCAGGCTAAAATGTCAGTACTTTATTGTTAGTTATAAATAGCAATATAAAGCTTACCTATGCCACATCACAGAAGGGACCTGTCTGACTAGAATCCAGACACAACAGGAAAAAGGAGGACAAGATTATAGCCTGGGACTACCACAAAATGTTAGAAGGAATACTGATTCAAAATGTTTATTAGTCAAAACCAGGTATAGTCAAAGAACATCACAGCTACACAAACATAGTAAACTTTCATCTTAATAGGAAATGTATAGCTATGAGAACCTTAAGATTACAAGATGGACACAGTCAATAAGCAGATAGATGAATGCTGGTGCTCAGATTCTTTTATTTTCATAATCTTCCTAGGACACCAACCCACGGAATGCTGGTGGTGCTCATTTCAGGTTGGAGCTTTTCAAGAATATCTTCATATAGATTCAGAGACATAAGTGTCCTAGGTTTATTCTAATGTTTTCAGGTTGACAAATAAGACCAACCATTATAAGTATAAATCTTTGTCAACTCCAAATCCAAGCTATTCATATTTGAAATACAATGTGGATCTCCTGGTTTCCATAGGCTCAGATCTATGTCATGATGCAAAATATATTCATCCCAACAACATAAATTCCTATATTTGTAAAACTCCAAATATTATTCAAAAGGAAAATGAAATGCTTCCTCTGATCACCAAGGCAATACCTTAACTGTGACAGCTCTATTAAATACATCAATATTATGTTATAAAATGATATATGATAAATATTTATATTCATGTGTAAATATCTATCTATAAAATTATAGTCACTTCCAAGTTACTGGGGAAAAGGATTTCTATTTTTGTTTCCACAGAAAATGAAAAGATGTGGATTCCTTCCAGACTAATGTTGTTTGATCAAGCCAGACCACCTGAAACAGAGTACCAGGTGATCATATATTCAAAACAGCTGGACAAAGCAGCCTTACAGACTACAGCCAGGATTTCTGAATCTTCGTAGAATCCACCTTGACAGCGCTCTTTACCAGCAGGAAGTAGTTTGGAAAGAACGATGCCCCAATTCCCAAATATTGTCTATAATTGTTTTCATTTAAATGGACTTGGTTATATAAAATAAGTAAATAAAAAAAAAAAGAAAAAATTATAGTCACCTCTCAGGAGGCAGAGGCAGAGGCAGATGGATCTCTGTGAGTTCGAAACCAGTCTGGTCTAAAAGAGCTAGTTTCAGAACAACCTCCAAAGAGAAACTCTGTCTCAAAAAACCAAAAAAAAAAATTATAATCACATATATGGTCATATGTAAATAAATATAAAATTATACATAAAAATAATGTAATTATATTATGTGTAACATGTAATATTAAATGTGTCCTAGAGTTTAGTTTTAATTTATAGTTGTATTATAAAAATATAGCTGTACAATATATTATATAATAATATAATGTGTTATATATAATTCCAACATACAATGGAACAGAGTAACTATTCCCACTTAAAATGGAGTCATAGCAAAAAAGTATAGGGTCAAAGCAAGTATAAGCCAGTTTGGCAAACCCTAAATCCTGAAACTTCATGTCTGATATTGAAGTTCATGATACAAGCCTCCAAGATCTGACATCACTGAATAGCTCTGTCTCTCACCTTGTACCACATGTAGTATACTTGATCTCCTTCTCCTCCCCCCCCCCCTCCACTGAAAGTTAAGATTAACCTTCACTTTTTTTTTTTTTTTTTTTTTTTTTTTTTTTTTTGCAGTGATATCTTGGAGGCTGATCACAGGGAAATAGACCTTAGCACCTATTGCCTGGTTTTGGTAGTTTCTATGGTAGTTTCTAGGACTTTGTTTAATGTCTTCATGAAAGCTAATTCTTGCATCTTGTATATCTATAAAACTAGCAACATGTAAATGACAATGCCAAGTTCTTTTTCCATCTCAAAAAGTACCTTTCTTCCCATGGACTATGTTACCTTTGAGGCAGAGTTTGAGGGCAAACACCCCTACATAGCTGTTTTCAAGCATTGAATAACTTTGGTGGCATTTTCAATTCAGGGTTTCTCCTTTCTAATGAAGTTTGGCTTTTATAAGTTGAAGCCTTAATGAATGAGGTCATGTTCTCAGATCAATTTCTTACTTTCTCGTTTTAGCAAGAGTTTTCTTTTAGTGGTGCTAATTATTTTACATTCATACTTGTCTTATGTGCAACTTGAAAACCACTTCCACCTTTTCCTTAATAAAACTACATTTTTTCATGTATTTCCATTGACCCAAATCATAGATCAATTAAATAAAGCAAGCCTTATTTTTGTACATGTGATGCCTCTCCCTAAAGAGGTAGATCAGCATCAGGCATGTAGAAGATAAGATTTTTAAACCTCAGGAGTAAAGGGTTTCCAACTGTAATATTTAGCAAGCAAATAGATAGAGTACTGAAACAAAAGATAACCATATCAAGTTGATCATAACAACCTCTTAAAATAAAGATACAGATGCAAAGTGGTTATAACAATTTCTTGAAACAGATGCATGGTTATTGATTCCTGAAACAAGCAATACATAGCCATTTGTTGCTAAGGTTATAGGTGTGGCATAGTACAACATTTGAGAAAAAGTTTTAATAATAAAATGAGAATAACATTAATTTGATTATTACTATAAACTTGTTTTCAAGCCTAATATAGGATGTTTTATCATTTCTCCTTTGTTTCATGTTGTCCTTGTCAAATCCTTGATAGGTTCCTAGCCTTCTTTATCTGTGCAAATACAAAATTTATAATTCATCAAAAGATGCATGGTCTGACCGTGTGTGTGTGTGTGTGTGTGTGTGTGTGTGTGTGTGTGTGCGTGTGTGTGTGTGTGTGTGTGTGTGTGTGTGTGTGTGTTGGAATGGTGCAACTCATTTTAAAGCCGTATAATAATCTTTTGGTTTTCTATATAGCACATCAAGGGTGTCAAGTGTCTTTTCTTATAATAGAACTATTTAACAGGTACCACTTTTGGTCATGAGTTTCCCTTTGACCTAACATCCCAACTTTTTATTCAGGATAAGGGGTGATATATTCTCTTCTGTACCTATTTCCCAGCAAAAATGAGGGTATCATTGTCTGGTCCCAGAAGACTGGAATGGTAGTCAAAGGCTGGAAGAGGATTTAAGCAATGGTGCATTTATCAGGAGCATCTAGTTGGCTGGCTGATACAGCTAAAGAGATAGGGAGAAATAACTGACTAGTCTGCCTCACCTCACGTTCATCAGGTACAAGGATATCTAGTTTTGTAGGGCTATGAGGGGATATAGGGGTGAAAATTAACTTTGGAGTAGTTTTTAGTACACAGTTGATTATTAATTACTGTCTAACAGTTGTTAAGGAGGATAAAGGAAATCTTAAGTTTAGAACTTTTAGGTCCATGATCCTGTTAGCTAGGTGAAGAGAAGAAACACAAGACCACATAACACACACACACACACACACACACACACACACACAGAGAGAGAGAGAGAGAGAGAGAGAGAGAGAGAGAGAGAGAGAGAGAGAGAGAGAGAGAGAGAGAGAAATTCCACCTTCAAGAATAAGCAAATGGGAAAGTGTAGGCTGTTGGTTTAAATTTAAAAATTTGAACTTCTGGCAAGATTAATAGCTTATCAAAACTCTTCTGATTAATGTTAAAACTCTGAACTTGTGAAATCTTTTATAACAATAGCATTGAGGGATACAAATGAGAAACATCATTCATTTCAATTTAAATTACTTATTCATATCTTTAAATCATTTCCTTAGGTGGTGTGAATTATAGGCTGGTGATCCTTTGATCCAGGTCTAAAATCCATATATGAGTGAGGACATACTGTGTTCCTCTTTTTGTGACTGGGTTACCTCATTCAAGATGGTTTCTTCAAGTGTCATCCACTTGCCTGCGAATTTCAAGATACCATTATTTTTTTCTGCAGAGTAGTATTCCATTATGTAGATGTGCCACATCTTCATTAACCATTCTTCAATTGGAGGCATCTAGGTTGCTTCCAGGTTCTTGCTATTACAAATAGTGCTGCTATGAACATAGTTGAACAGATGTCTTTGTTGCATGGATGTGAATCCTTTGGATATATGCCTAAGAGGTGGATTGCCGGGTCCTGTGGTAAACTAATTCCCATTTCCCTGAGGAACTGCCACTATAATTCACACCACCAGAGGGACTAGGATACAAGGTGTATTCTAAGAGGTTCATATAAAGTCCCTCACAGAACTGGTAAGGGACAAGTCCCTCAGAGATCAGGGGAAGTGGGGGGGGGCAGCGAATGGAGAGAGAAGTAGGAAAAAATGAGGGGGAGGAAAGGAAAACATGTGCGACCAGGAAGATTGAGCCTGGTTAGGAATAGAAGACAGGAAAGAGAGAGAGAGAGACAGAGACACAGAGAGAGAACATAAAAGAGTGAGCCAATATTGGTTTGAAAATAAAATTGAACACAAAGAAAGGTCTAGAGAATTACAAGACTGCTCCCAACTAACAATTGGAGCTACCATGGAAAAGCTATCATAAATGCCCTTCCTGGACAGCAAGATCAACAACTAACTTATCCATGGAGCCCCCAACTAATGCCTGTTGGAAACAGGATCAAACACCCATATATAAACACTGAGTCGAAGTAGAACTCAGATGCAGAGGGAGAGGACAAGACCAGTCAGCAGAAACACATAGAGACAGCTGACCTGAACAAGGAGGAGCTAAGGGGCCACTAGACTGATAGCTGGGAAGCCAGCATGGGACTGACTCAGGCCCCCTGAACATGGGTCTCAGCCAGAAGGACTGAGCAGTCTAAGGGACCTCAGACAGTGGAGCCACGATGTATCCCTGGTGCACAAAAGGACTTTGCAAACACATCCCCCATGGAGGGATAACTGCCTTGATCTAGAGACAGGAGAGGAGCCCTAGTCCCTACTTCACATGACCTGTCAGATCTACATGACCCCAACTGGATGGCATTCCCCTACATATGGAATTGGGGTGGGGGGAAGGGAGGGGAGGGTGGTTAGGGTGCATGTGAGAGGGCAGAGAGGGTAAAAGGGAGGAAAGGAGGGAGGGAGGGAGGGAGGGAGGGAGGAAGAGGGAACTGGGATCGACATATAAAGTAATAAATTAAATTTAAAAAACAATTCTTTGACTCCAAAATTTAAGTTCAAGGACAAGTTACTGGGGAAAAGGGTTTCTATTTTTGTTTCCATAGAAAATGAAAAGATGTGGATTCCTTCCAGACTAATGTGGTTTGATCAAGCCAGACTGCCTGAAACAGAGTAATAGGTGATCCTACATTCAAAACAGCTGGACAAAACAACCTTAGAGACTACATCCAGGACTTCTGCATCTTCTTAGAATCCCCCATGACAGCGCCCCCTTACCAGCAGGAAGTAGTTTGGGAAGAATGAAGCCCAAATTCTCAACTATTGTCTATAAATGCTTGTTTTCATTTAAATGGATTTGGTTATGTAAAATAAATAAATAATAAAAAAATAAAATAGAGAGCCAATATAGTTCTAAAATCTTACAAAGCTAAAAAAAAAAAAATAAATAAATCATTTCCTTAGACCCTCATAATTTATTTAGCCTTTTATATCCCCAGTTGTTTACAAGTTCAATTGATATACCTTAAATTATTTTTAGAACTTTAAGATTTATATTAATCTTAATTTGTATTCAATTATTTATATGCATAAGTGGTTGATTACTGAGAGCAGTCATTGCAAAGGAAGTCCTTCTAAATAAAGGAACAGTAAATAGTCATATCTGAGACCTATATATTCTTTAATTGAAGCCTGTTAGCAAGCCAAACCTGTCTGCAAGTTTGCTGTTTTCACCAGGAGACCTAATAGCTCTCAAAAATCAAGGAGAGTTGTTTCATCTAAAATGCATTGGCCAGGCAGCTGCTGATAAACTGATGGAGCTACAGTTAGCTGTCAGCACCATCAAAAATCTGAGGCTAAATTAAAGCACTGTATATAAAACACATGACCTCTTTATCAATTAAAATGACAGAGATTTATAGACTACCTGTATGTCTTCCCTAGTCTCCTGTGGTTGTTTTGTTGGTCTCAGAGATCATAGGTTTTTGGCTGTCACACAGGGCAGGATAGTATAGACTTTGTGCTGCTTAGAAATTTCGCTGTGGAGGAAGAAATTGGGAAAATTGGCCTACTGTGGTAAGGCAGAATAGAGTAGTTAGACCAACAGTTTCTGCTCTTTGAGCAGAAATCTAATGGTGGAGTAGGCTTGGGGCAGTTTTGCTCAGTGGATAGTGTTACCTCAATCCATAGAGTCATCTGTACCCCATTATTTTCTTTGGATACCTCAGGGTTGATTCTAGGATCTAGCATTTTTTGTCTATTATGGAAAGCACTTACTACTAAATAAAGACCATGTTCATCAGAGAAGTTTTGAGAGACATCTGATAAGTATACATGAGTTAAACAAAGTTTTTGTCTATTTGATTTTAGTTTGTACTTAGCATGAATAAAATTACAGTTTTGAATGAATAAGAGAATTTAATCATTTTACTATAAGATGGTTTTCAAGCCTAAGATGGAGTCAGACGTTCATGAGAAACATGTGTTCTTTTCTCACTGTAGATTTAGATAAGAGAAAGATGAGTAAGTAAGGCCCATCTTGAATGCTATCCTGCCTTGAATCGTCAGCATTGATAACATGAATTATTAGTACATAGAATGAAGACATATTTTCTTTTCAAAATATATTAAGAATGATGGTTAGTCCAATTCCTGATAATCTCTTTTGAACTATAAATATAATAACTGAAGCCTCCACTTCTTGCATTTTTCAGAGTATTCAGGTCACCAAAACTCCTACTAGAATAACTTACTTATTAAATTACTTATATAATGGCTTACAGTTAAGCTTTACTTACCATATTTCCAGAATTCTCTTTTATTCAGTAACAAACTGTCACAGATCTCAAACAAATGCCTTCCAAAGGTCAGTGAACTGTGGAGTTTTATTAAAGCTCAGTCCAATGCCTGGTCCCAGTTTTCTTCTCCTTGCTGTGACAAAATGGCTGACAAAAGGAAGGGGTGGTTTCTTTTGGCTTATAATTAGGGTATAGTCCATGATTGCGGAAATGCAGGAGTGCAGATGAATGAGGTGACTGCTGATGCTCACATTATATGCACAATTAAGAACAGGAAATCTTGAATCTGTTTTTCTGAATTTTTTTCCATTCCGTTCAGGACCCAAAACCATGGAATTGTATCCCAGAGACATTCAGAAGCTTATCTTTTAGGGTGATTATATCTACTGTTAAGTGGAGAAGACAAAGCAAAATAGTCAACAAATCACAAGATTCCTATCACTTGCAGAAATATGCAGACAAGTTTCTAAAGAGTCTGTTTCCCCTCAGCATTGTTTCCTGCTTCTTTAAATTTTTTTGGTTGCCTTGTAAGTCTTAAAAGATTTATTAGCTTCCAGAGCTTCCTAGGTAGCATTTATTTCTAATCAGTTTTTGGAATCATTATTCTTCCTTGTGGAGGGAATGTTTCAATCAAAAGGAAACAGCTACAGAGGAGATAAATCTACTGTATACATAGAAAAGTATATAAAAAGAATTTTTATATAAAAAATTCAACTGAGGAACTCCCTGGGTTGGCCCCTGATCCTGCTGTTCCTGTCTTCTGTCCCCCTCGAGAGCACCCTTGGAGCTCTGATACACCCCCACCCATCCCCACCTCCAGCCTACCCCTCTACCCTGTGCCCTACCACACCCACGGTCCTGCCAATCTGGTTGAGCACTGGGACAGAGGGTGGAGCCAACAGTCCACCCTACTTCAGAGACTTCTCTGAGCAACTCTGAACAAAGGAGACCTGAGAGACCTGACTATCCACATGGGACCAACCTTAATTTCCACTAGCTTGGTCTCTGACCCCGCCTCCAGTCCTCTGCTGGAGTCCCAGGCCCCTCCCAGAGATCTGCCTATCTCTGCAGGTCCACTCTGAGTTCCTTTGGGCAAGATACTTGACCCCCAAATCCTGGCCTCTGCCAAAGAAAGAGGTCTCAGCTGGAGAGCGCCAGTTTCCTGTGAGATCCGACTATCCTGAAAAACCTTCTCAATTTCCAGCTCAGCCCTTGCACCCTTCCACCAGCTATTGGCCAGAGCTATTGGCCAGAGGACAACTGTGAGTACCTGCTAGCATCTTCTTCTGGATCCTCACCCTTGACCACATCCCTGGATCCCTGTCTGCAGAGAAACCACCTAGAGAGTTTGGACCACACAGAGCTACAGATATTGAATCTCAGACCCACATAAGCCCATTGAGGAAGTACCATAGAGAGAGGGGGGAGACACCACCAACACCTACTGGAAGAAGCTATGGGAAGAAGGCAATACAAGAGAACACCTAACAACAGAAAGACAAGCATGACACCACCAGAATCTAGGGAATCTACACCAACTAGAATGGAACACAACAACAAAGCAGAGGAAGAAGAAGGGTACAACTTAAACATTACCATCTTAAAAATGATAGAGGCCCTCAAAGAAGATGTGAGAAAATCCCTTAAAGAAATGGAGGAAAAAACAAACAAAAAAGTGGAAGAAATGAAGAAATTCCTTAAGGAAAGTACAGAAAGCCAAGAAAAGAAAAATTAAGCAGGTGAAGGAAACAGTTCAAGACTTGAAAACTGAAATAGAAAAAATAAAGGCAACACAAACTGAAGGAATGCTGGAAATTGAAAGCTGGGCAAAAAATCATCAACTATGGACAAAAGCATAACCAATAGAATTCAAGAGATGGAACAGAGAATCTCAGGCGCAGAAGATAAATTAGAAGAAATAGATTCATCGACCAAAGAAAATTATAAATCCAACAAATCATTAACACAAAACATCCAGGAAATGTGGGACACCATGAAAATGCCAAACCTAAGAATAATAGGAATAGATGAAGGTGAGGAAGCCCAGCTCAAAGGTGCCTGAAACATATTCAACAAAATCATCGAGGAAAACATTCCAAATCTGAAGAAGGACATGCCCATGAAAGTACAAGAAGCATACCGAACCCCAAATAGGCTGGACCAAAGAAAAAAGACCCCTCGACATATAATAATCAAAAGCATAAAGAATGAAGAAAGAATATTAAGAGCAGCGAAGGAAAAAGGACAGGTAAAATATACAGGCAAACCTATCAAAATTACAGCTGACTTCTCCATGGAAATCCTCAAGGCCAGAAGGTCCTGGATAGATGTTCTGAAAGTATTAAGAGAACACGGATACGAGCCTAGGCTACTATATCCAGCAATACTCTCAATCACTATATATGGAGAAAACAAGATATTTAATAACAAAACAGATTTTCCCAATACATATCTGAAAATCCAGCCCTACAGAAAGTATTGGAAGGAAAACTCCAACCCAAGGAAGGTAACTACACACACAAAAATGTAGGCAACAGGTAATCCAACTACACCAGAAACCAAGGGTGAAGCAGAACTAATATATTCACAATTCCACTGCCAACAAGAAACCTAAATCAAACAAGCATCAACAATCAATGGTCCTTACTCACCCTCAACATTAATGGTCTTAACTCACCTATAAAAAGACACAGGCTAACAGAATGGATACAAAGACAGAATCCATCCTTCTGCTGCATACAAGAAACACATCTAAGCTTCAAAGATAGACACTACCTCAGGGTAAAGGGCTGGGAAAAGATTTTCCAATCAAATGGAAATAAGAAGCAAGCAGGCGTAGCTATCCTAATATCTAACAAGCTAGACTTCAAACCAAAACTAGTCAAAAGAGATGAAGACGGTCATTTCATATTCATCTCAGGAGAAATCCATCAACACAAAGTCTCAATTCTGAACATCTATGCCCCTAATACAAAGTCACCCACATTCATAAAAGAAACACTACTAAAATTCAAATCTCATATAAAACCTCACACACTTATAGTGGGAGATTTCAATACACCACTCTCAACACTAGACAAGACCACAAATCAGAAACTCAACAAAGAAACAAAAGAATTAAAAGAAGTTATGTCTCAACAGGGGTTAACAGACATCTATAGAACATTCTATCCAAAGACAAAAGAATATACCTTCTTCTCTGCTCCATATGGAAGCTTCTCTAAAATCGACCACATACTAGGTGGCATAACAAACCTCCACAGATACAAGAGAATATGAATAGTCCCCTGTATCTTATTGGACCACCATGCTTTAAAATTGGAATTCAACAACAACACAAATAGCAGAAAACCTGCAAACTCATGGAAACTGAACAATGTGCAATTGTACCACTCCTGGGTCAAAGAAGAAATAAAAAAAGAAATTAAGGACTTTCTAATATTCAATGAGAATGAGGATACAACATACCCGAACTTATGGGACACCTTGAAAGCAGTGCTACAAGGGAAGTCCATTGTACTAAGTGTCCATATAAAGAAAATAGAGGATACTCACATAAAGAATTAACAGCACAACTGAAAGCCTTAGAACATAGAGAAGCAAATTCACCCCGAAGAAGTAGACACCAGGAAATAATCAACTTGAGGGCTGAATTCAACAAAATAGAAACCAGGAAAACAATACAAAAAAATCAATGCAACGAAGAGTTGGTTTTTTGAGAAAATCAACAAGATAGACAAGCTTTTATCCAAATTAATGAAAAAGCACAGAGAGAACATGCAAATTAACAAAATCAGAAATGAAAAGGGGAACATAAAATCAGACACAGAGGAAATCCAGACAATTTTCAGGTTATACATTGAAAATCTGTATTCCACAAAAAATGCAAATTCAAAGGAAATGGACAAATTTCTGGATAACTATCACTTACCAAAATTAAATCAAGGACAGCAAACAACTTAAATAGACATATAACACACAATGAAATAGAAGCAGTCATCAAAAGCCTTCCAACCAAAAAAAGTCCAGGGCAAGATGGATTCAGGGCAGAATTCTACCAGGCATTCAAGGAAGAACTAATACCACTACTCCTCAAACTGTTCCAAAGATAGAAACAGAAGGTTCATTGCTAAACTCTTTATAGGAGGCCACAATAACTTTAGTACCCAAACCTCACAAAAACACAACTAAGAAAGAAAACTACAGACCAGTATCCCTGATGAACATCGATGCAAAAATACTCAATAAAATACTGGCAAACTGACTTCAAGAATACATCAGAGAAATCATCCACCATGAACAAGTAGCTTCATCCCTGGAATGCAGGGACGGTTTAACATATGAAAGTCTATCAACGTGATCCACCATATAAACAAACAGAAAGTGAAAAACCATATGATTATCTCCATAGTTGCAGAAATAGCCTTCGACAAAATTCAACACCCTTTCATGATAAAAGTCTTGGAGAGTTCAGGGATAACAAGAACATACCTAAATATAATAAAAGCAATATACAGCAATCCAACTGCCATCATCAAACTGAATGGAGAGAAAATTAAGCCAATTCCTCTAAAATCAGGAACAAAACAAGGCTGCCCTCTCTCTCAATATTTCTTCAATATCGTACTAGAAGTTCTAGCTAATGCTATAAGACAACAAAAGGGGACCCACATTGTAAAGGAAGAAGTCAAACTGTCTCTATTTGCAGATGATATGATAGTTTACATAAGCGACCCAATAAAATCTACCAGGGAACTCCTATAGCTGAGAAACACCTTCAGCAAACTAGCAGGATACAAGATAAACTCAAAAAAAAATTCAGTAGCCCTATTTTCTTCAGATGACATAGAGACAGCTAAAGAAATCAGAAAAACACTACCCTTTACAATAGCCACAAGCAACATAAAGTATCTTGGTGTAATGCTTACCAAACAAGTAAAAGACTTATATATTAACAACTTTGTGGCTCTAAAGAAAGAAATTAAAGAAGATACCAGAAAATGGAAAGATCTCCCATGCTCTTGAAGAGGTAGGATAAACATACTAAAAATGGCAATCTTGCCAAAACCAATCTACAGATTCAATGCAATCCCCATTAAAATCCCCCCACAATTCTTCAGCCACCTTGAAACGATAATAATCAACTTTATATGGAAAAACAAAAGATCCAGGATAGCCAAACAAACCCTATACATTAAAAGAACTTCAGGAGCCATCACCATTCCTGACTTTAAGCTCTACTACAGAGCTATAGTTCTGAAAATAGCCTGGTATTGGCATAAAAATAGACAGGTGGACCAATGCAATCAAATTGAAAATCCTGATATTAACCCACACACCTATGAACACCTGATTTTCGACAAAACAGCTAAAATTATACAATGGGGCAAAGACAGCATCTCCAGCTAATGGTGCTGGCACAATTTGATGAGTGTGTGTAAAAGTCTGAAGATAGACCCATGTCTGTCGCCAGGCACAAAACTCAAGTCCAAATGGATCAAAGACCTCAACATCAATCCAGCCACATTGAACCTCTTCGAAGATAAAATATGAGGTACCCTTGAACAAATTGGCATAGGAGACTGCTTCCTGAACATAACTCAAGGGGCACAGACACTGAGACAAACAATTACTAAATGGTACCTCTTCAAACTTAGAAGCTTCTTTAAGGCAAAGGTCACAGTGGACAAGACCAAACAGCAGCAAACAGACTGGGAAAAGATTTTCACCAATCCTATATCCAACAAAGGGCTGATCTCCAAAATATACAAAGAACTCAAGAAAGTAGTCAAGATACACCAAATAACCCTATTAAGAAATGGGGTACAGAACTGAAGAAAGAATTCTCAATAGAGGAAATCAAAAAAGCTGAAAGACACTTAAGAAAATGTTCCACATCCTTAGCTGTCAGGGAAATGCAAATCAAAACAACTTTGAGATACCATCTTACCCCTGCCAGAATGGCTAAAATTAGAAACACCAATGATGACTCATGTTGGAGAGGATGTGGAGAAATTGGAACACTCCTCTACTGCTGGTGGGAGTACAAACTCATACAGCCATTTTGGACATCAATATGGCCGTTCCTCAGGAAAATGGGAATTAGTTTACCACAGGACCCGGCAATTCCCCTTTTAGGCATATGCCCAAAGGATTCACATCCATGCATCAAATACATCTGTTCAACTATGTTCATAGCAGCACTATTTGTAATAGCAAGAACCTGGAAGCAACCTAGATGCCCCTCAATTAAAGAATGGTTAATGCATATGTGGCACATGTACACAATGGAATACTACTCTGCAGAAAAAAATAATGGTATCTTGAAATTCGCAGGCAAGTGGATGGCACTTGAAGAAACCATCCTGAATGAGGTAACCCAGTCACAAAAAGAAGAACACAGTATGTACTCATTCGTATATGGATTTTAACCTAGATCAAAGGATCACCAGCCTGTAATTCACATCACCAGAGGAACTAGGATACAAGGATTATTCTAAGAGATTCATATAAAGTCGCTCACAGAACTAGGAAGGCACTAGTCCCCCAGAGCTCAGGGGAAGTGGGGGGCCAGCAAATGGAGAAAGAAGTAGGAGAAAATGAGGGGATGAAAGGAAAACATGTGCGAGCAGGAAAGATTGAGCCTGGTTAGGAATAGAAGACAAGAATGAGAGAGAGAGAGCGACAGAGACAGAGACAGAGAGAGAACATAAAAGAGTGAGCCAATATTGGTTTGAAGATAAATTTGAACACAAAAAAAAAAAATCTAGAGAACTACAAGACTGCTCCCAACTAACAATTGGAGCTACCATGGAAAAGCTATCATAAATGCCCTTCCTGGACAGCAAGATCAACAACTAATTTCTCAATGGAGCCCTCAATTAATGCCTGTTGAAAAGAGGATCAAACACCCATACATAAACACTGAGTTGAAGTAGAACCCAGATGCAGATGGAGAGGACAAGACCATCCGGCAGAAACACATAGAGACAGCTTACCTGAACAGGGAGGAGCTAATGGCCACTAGACAGATAGCTGGGAAGCCAGCATGAGACTGACTCAGGTCCCCCTGAATATGGGTTCAGCCAGAAGGACTGAGCAGTCTAAGGGACCTCAGACAGTGGAGCCACGATATTTCCCTGGTGCACAAAAGGACTTTGCGAACATATCCCCCATGGAGGGATGACTGCCTTGATCTAGAGACAGGAGAGAACCCCTAGTCCCTACTTCACATGACCTGTCAGATCTACATGACCCCAACTGGATGGCATTCCCCTACATATGGAATTGGGGTGGCAGGATTTGAGGGGAGGGTGGTTAGAGTGCATGTGAGAGGGCAGAGAGGGTAAAAGTGAGGGAAGGAGGGAGGGAAAGAAGGAGGGAGGAAGGGAAAGATGATGTAGAGGGAACTGGGATTGAAATGTAAAATAATACATTAAATTAAAAAAAATGCTTTGACTCCAAAATTTAAGTTGAAGGACAAGTTACTGAGGAAAAGGATTTCTCTTTTTTTTTTCCACAGAAAATGAAAAGATGTGAATTCCTTCCAGACTAATGTGGTTTGATCAAGCCAAACAGCCTGAAAGAGAGTACAAGGTGATCCTACATTCAAAACTGCTGGACAAAACAGCCTTACAGACTACAGCCAGGATTTCTGAATCTTCTTTGAATCCCCCATGACAGCGCCCCTTACCAGCAGGAAGTTGTTTGGAAAGAACAATGCCCAAATTCCCAAATATTGTCTATAAATGTTTGTTTTCATTTAAAAGGACTTTGTTATATAAAATAAATTTAAATAAATTAAAAAAGATATGAAATATGTCATATTTATCATGTAAAATATTCATACGATTTAACTATCATAAACAGCCGTTAGATTCATGTAAAAAATATAAGAATCAATTAAAATCATGGGTGTCTTATTGGATGAGAATCAGATAACCTGAGTTGGATCCTTGACACTACTTTGTGGAAAGAGAGAATCAGTTCCGATACCTTATTCTAAGATCTGCAAACAAATGTCTTCAGAAGTTGGGAGAGAGAGCCCTGTACCTTGCCTGGGAAAATCGGGAGATTTGTACCTGGTAATATGAGTGAGATCTGAGAGCCAGTATAGCAGGACATTTCTCTCCAGTCTGCCAGTTCCTGGATAACTACTGAGAGGCTTAATATTAACTAAAAATTGTTTGACCTATTTGCTCAGACTTATTGTTAACTACTGCTTACAACTAAATTTATCGATTTCAATTAATCTGTGTATCTACATGTGGCCCATGACTTGCTTACTGGTGGTGCTTGGACATCTCTCTCTCTTGTGGCTGATGGCATCTGCCAGACTCTGCTTCTTTTCCTTTTTCATTTTCTTTTTTTTTTTCTTTAGAAACCATCTCATTTTACATATCAATCCCAGTTTCCTCTTCCTTCCATCCTCCCATGCTCCCTGGGTTCATGAAAGTTTGTCCTATCATTTGGGAGAGGGTCTAGGCCCTCCCCCATGTATCTAGGCTGAGAAAGTGGCCCTCCAGGGGGAATGTGCTCCCAAAGTACATCTGTGTGCTAGGTACAAATACTGGTTGTACTGTCAGAGGTCCCATAGAGTGCCCAGGCCTCCTAACTGTCACCCACATTCAAAAGGCTTGGGTAGGTCCAATGCTGGTTCCCCAGTTTCACCACTGAAATCTGTTTACTCACTTGGTCAGGTCAGCTGTTTCTGTGAGTTACTCCAGCATGGTCTTGACCCCTTTGCTGGTCCTTCCTCCTCTACAACTGGATTCCAGGAGATTGGTTCTGTGCTTAGCTGTGGCTGTCTGTTTCTGCTTTCATCAGCTACTGGATGAAGGCTCTAGGATGGTGTATAAGGTAGTCACCAGTCTTATTATCAGGGAAGGGCATTTGAAGTAGGCTCTCCACTATTGTTTAGATTGTTAGTTGGGTCATCCTTATGGATCTTTGGACATTTCCCTAATGCCAGATTTTTTTTCCCTGGCTCTATTCGGCTTGGCTAATGGGCAAGTCATATTCTTTATTAAAAATTCTAATAAGACATATCACAATATCAGAAGAACATCTCATGTCAACCACAAGAACAGGAGAAATGGCCCTGCTCCTTGCTGTAGGCTGCATTGTTTGAGCTAGGCAAGGCAGTGTAGTGACAATAAAGAAAAATCTGCAAGCTGACCAAGCCAGCTACCATCCAGGCTCAGAAGTAGGGCTATGATTGGGAAGAACCCAATATCCTCCAATATATCAACTGTTAGAGAACATGAAGGGGAAGAACCTACATACAAATCCAAAACGGTAGGATCTTCATGACACAGGACAAAAATTGGATATCCAAGAAAAGACCCAGTGAAAGTCCAGTATGGATGGAGTAATGGAAAACCAGAAGCCTCCGGTCATAAGAATGGCTCAGGACAATTAACAGCAACAGCTTCTATAACTTTTTCTTCATTTTCTCCTTCTCCTTTTCCTTCTCTTTCTCCTTCTCCTCCTCCTTTTCCTTCTTCATTTTTCTTCTTTTATTTTGTTGTTGTTTATGGTTTGTTTTGTTTTGTTTCTTTGTATTTTTCTGTTTTGGCTTTTTCTATTAAGCTTCGTTTTGTTTTTGGTGGAAGGTTGCAAGTGCAGATAGTTACATGAGGGGACACAGAGTTAAGTGGGATCAGAATGCATGATGTAAATCCACAAAGAATCAATAAAAATAAAAAAGAATACAATGAACAAACAAACAAAAATTATTTAGGTTGGGTTCCTAGTACCTAATCAAGTAGCAGTTATCAGTGATTGTGTGCTTTGCTCAGAGAGCATCTGAACTCACAAGCACATACAAATACACAAACACACATACATGGAACTAAAAATAAAATAAATCCTTTATATATTTCTTAGGAAAAGTATATGAAGAACATGACATAAAACCTATATAAAAATTCAGAAATATTCAAGTAAGTAATCGAAGGACTAAATAAGTATTGCCAACATCTTGTTTGTGGATTAGAGCACTCATACTTGAAGGATAATATTTAAATAGATTGATTAATCATCATTTTAAAACAATTTTTTAAAACTGTGCATTCATTACATTCTGATTCTAGTTTCCATTCCCTTCTCTCTTCCCATTCCATTCTCCGACCTCAATAAAAAGAGGGTATATGTCAAAGAATGATTAGTGTCTGTGACGTGCTGAAAATGAGTAACAGCTAGAGAAGTCAAGAGCAAGTGAAAGCATTTCACTCCTGAGAGTGTTTAAATGACCAAACCACCTATTTGGGAGGAACTAAGAACACAAACCAGTTCTCTGATTTAACACACAATAAAAGATGAATGTTCACAGCAGACTTTCCAATGTGAGAAACAACCTGAATGTTCAAAAAAACGAGTAACAAAAATCCCCTGATAACCTTGTACAAAGGAACATACACAATAAAAACCAAAAGGAATTACTACATTTGAATGCCACAACTTCCATGTTAAACCATAAAACAGAGACAAATTGTACATAATGTTTGATTCTACTTGAAATACATACTAAAACATGAAAACTAGCCTTGTAAAATCAAGAATAAGACAGTTATTGTAAAATACACGAGAGAGGCTTCTTCATGATATTAAATTGGATCTAGGTAGTGGTTAATTGATGTTTTTATTAGTCAAATTTGTTGAACTCAATAAAACCTATGTTTTTATGTTATTGTATACTAAAACACAAATAAATGTACAAATTAAACCTTTTAACCAACTGTTAGAATTTCTGGCCCAGGAAGGATGGATATTTTAGATAGGCTGGCTCCATCACGTTGAGTAAAGATCTGCTGCTATGTTCACGTTAAGCCATGCTAAAGAGATCAGCAAAATAATTAGTTTTAAGAAAGTATATTTTCCTTCCCAGAATCTCTACACCTAGTGTAAATTGTTTCTATGATATATTGAGTTTGCCCAACATTTTAGGCTTCCTTTTTTCCTTATTATTTTTCTAAAATCCCTTTGTCATGCCATGGCCATGTGGCTGCTTGTCTGCCATTTGTCTGACTTCCTTGCCAGCTAAATAGGTAAACTTTACTCTACTTTCCTCTCTTTATTACCTTTCTAGGCAGCCCCTGGAGTTATACCTTGCTTGCTCTGGGTTATTTTCTCTTTCAAATCTAATAAAACTATTTAGGTTTTCTGTTTAAGTGCATCTAAAGAAATTATATTAATGATAATTTAAAATCAGGAAATCCAGATTTTTTTCTGTTTAATTGGCCAACCACAAATCATCACCAGAGTTTCAGTGACATATTTGATGACATGTAGAGAAATATTACTTAAGCTCTACTTTTCTGTCTTGCTTTGTGGCTAATTTAAAGATGGGAAAAAATTCCCCCTTTCAATACCTCTTCTTGAATTGTTTTTCCATTTTTGTGGCTGACTGATAGCCACATAATGGCAGGTAATTAGTGCTGAGTTTAACTTATTTATTGTTTCCAGGTGCAATATTCTCCCTTTATTCCCTCCAAATTGTAGTTCCTTCAGAGAACCTCAAATATCTTAGCTTAGACTTGGGAGCAGGGTGAACACACAGATACATTGGTAAACTTAGGTCTGACACAGTGGTAGGACATATGGTTCACAACTGGAAAAAGTGTCACCCACAAGGCTGTTAAGGTTTTAAATCAGAATTAAGTATTTTGAAGTTGATTTTCTAGGTACTTAACCTGCAGACAGCACTGAAGCTCATACATCTGTCTCACACATATAAGCCCAGGACATACTCCCATGATCAGGTAATATAAAGTGGTGTCCAGTTCAATTTCACAGATTTTCCATATGCAGTCATAGGTATACCTGTGGACATTAGCTGCTCACATATATCCTTTCTTCTCACATGAATTCCTTTTCTCAGGAAGATATTATACCACAAAGCCAAGGTAGTTCTAAGAAAGATACAAAACATATAGTCCATAGTCAAATACATTTAAAAAGACATACAAATTCACTGTTTCTAGGTTGATACCATATGATTCCTTCCTCTGTTTGCTTTGTTTTGATGTTTTAGGCCTATTGCCTAGGTTACACACGCAGGTTCCTCCTGTGTTTATGCTAGCCCAGATCCATTGTTTCCTGTGTGTGTGTGTGTGTGTGTGTGTGTGTGTGTGTGTGTGTGTGTGCCTCAGCCAGGAATGGGATCATTTACTGTGGATCTGAAGTTACTGAAATCAAAAAGTAAATATGCAGCTCTGTCATGCTTTGCTGGTGATACAATCAAGGTAAAAAAAACCCTGTGACTTGGTTTTCTAGTGGACCATGTGACTTTACCCCTATCTTGGTTAATGTAAATGCATAGTTTTATAAGCCAAAATGGACACACCCTAAAACTTTTTCTATCATTGAGCATTCAGGGGTCAAAGCACCCTTGGAATTTTCTGTATCACACTTATTCAGTCACACATCCCAACTGACATCTCCCATTTTTTTTTCCTGCTTGGTTTTCACTTTCCTACAGGCTTAATGGGACCATATAAATTGGAGAAACAGGGGAACCTCCAATTTGGACTCTGGTATGAGGTGATAAGGTGGCTGGGTTTTTAATATCAGACTTAGAAGAATAGACCTCCATAGTAAATTTATCTTTTTATTTTTTTATTTTTTCACATTGTTTTGAATAATTGGTTTCCAGGCAATACTTACAGAGTTCCACTTATACTTGTCAGTTACCAGAAAACTGACAGTTAAAATGGATAGGTCTGGGAAGTTCCTATGAATTTTCAGTGCCCTAGGGCCAAATTTTGGCAAAACATAGACCCCCCATTTGGGACCCAAAAGATTGTCAAGTGCTAGGCAAGCTAAATCCAATGGGCACCTTCAGCAGCTAAAAATCTAAAGGGTTGAAGGTTCAGGCTGTTGAGGGCCTTATATCTACTCTTTCTACTCTGTGTCTCCAATTCTATTTTCTCTGAAACAGAATATTCATTCTTTCCCTCCTTGCTTTCCTACTTGTGCTCTTTACTATATTTCCTGCTTTTGTTTTTACTCTCCATTCAATGTGACAAAATAGTTAAAAGAAAAAAAAAAGAACATTCTGATTCCATTTATTTGCAGGATTTTTGATGTGTTTTGTTTTCTAGGTTTCATATTTTCTAGATCACATGTACTTAATTCAATATTATATGTAATAATTGCAAAGTGCCTTTTCTAAATTTAATATAGATAGCCTAACAAATAACATTCTTTTAAAATGTTCTTTTTTTTTTAGCTAGTTATAGAATTACATAATCCTCATCATCATTTTTGTCCTGGCAGACCATCCCAAGTACTGCTCCTTGCTCTTCTACAAATGTATGACTTTCTTTTTCATTAATTATTGTTATATACATATGTGTATGTGTATTCCTAAATACATAAATCCTCTTTAAAAGTGGAATTCACCCAGAATATTAAGTTTGTCTCCAATCTATACTACAAATGCAATGTAAAAAAATAGAACATAAATTTGAAAAAAAACTGAAGGAAATTATATGGTAAACATGTCATTTAAAGCTGGCTTCCTTCCTTGACACATGATGTTGAGCATTTTCTAAAGAGGTTTTCATAGATGACAGATCCAATTTAAATCAGTCAAGTGGAAGGTTAAAATAATTATTTAAGGTCACAGATATTAAAGATTCACATGTATATGAGAGAATAGTACCAACAGTGTCCCCAATTATTCAGTCACTAATCGTATCGAGGAAGCCCTTTGAGGTCAGTGAAGGAGTTACTAATCTTAGATGCCTCCTTTACTCATGGTTGCTCCTGAGAAAATGACCAAGGAATAGGCAATGTTTGACACCTTGAAAATCGAAACAAAAATCTGTCAAATATTTCAATATATTTTGTTTTACAAATGGAAAGTCTCAGAAAAGTTTCTCCTAAACTGTGTCCTTGTCCATTGGAATCTCTTCCACTTATGGGCCTGAAGAAAGTAATGGGTAATCACTTTATTCTGGCCTAAAATTAGACTAAAGGGAAAATGTGACCTCTAATGAGAAATATCACAGTATTTATTACATTGTACTACAACTTGGTCTCTTTATAGAAAGTATGGGTGGTAACATTTTTCTAATTTTTCCATCTGTAGGCACAAACAAAATGATCATAGGTACAGGCTTCGATCATCCAAAGTATAGCTGATGAGGGAGCAATGTCATATTGAATACTGTTAATAGTACATACTTCTCTGGTTTGATACTTCTTGGGCATTGGTGTCTACTAACATTCATCCATGACCTCAAAGTTTAAATATATTAGAGACTGCATTTTTACAATTAAATGTTCTGTTTATTGTGCAACTCCTAAGTGTGCAATAAGGATTTTTATTTCTTGTAAAGACCTGTTTAAAATGAGCCATCAAATATATGAAAAATCTCAGCTGTATAAATCTATAAATGTTAATACACAAGTACTTTGGGTACAGCCAGTTGTCAAGGGTTTTTTGGAATATAGTCAATTTTTCTATTGTTGTGAAGACACACCATGACCCAAATAACTGATAAAATTATGCACTTAATTTTAGGCTTGTTTATAGTTTAAGAGGGTTAGTCCATGATCATTATGGTGGGGTGCATGGCAGCAGTCTGCCAGCATGACGTGGGAGTAGTAGCTGAAAGTTTACATGTTATCCATAGTTAAAGACAGAGAAAGAGAAGGGGGAGAGAGCGCTAACTGAAATGACATGGGCTTTTGAAGCCTCAATGTTTACTCCCAATGAAGTACTTTTCTAATCCTCACCATTCTTCTTAAACAGTAGTAGAAGCCTGATCTAGAAGCAGATCTTGTCATTATCTCTGTTATGTCAGATTTTTTTTTTTAATCACAGGATCATAACGACTTCCACATAATTTTAAAGAAGGTCAGGGAATCCAGGAAAACTGTAACATGATCAGATTCCCTTTGATGATGCCCTGAAATAAGGATGTCTGAAGCTCTGTGGGTGAAACCTAAGCTTCATTGGGGATATCAAGATATTAGAAATGTCAAAATTATGAAAAATATGCCACCTATAACTTTATACAAAATATGGATCCTGACAAAGAAAGAAGCAATGTGAGTAGGAGATGACAAGGTTATAGGAGTAGGGTTACCCAGATCTATTGGAGCTTATGTAGAAACATAATATTTCCCAAATGCTACACATGGGGCTAAAGGAAACATTTTACATGTGAATTTTGCTGCAATGCATCCTTCTTTGCTATGTCACAGCCCTTCATCGTATAGTGAGAATGTTTATTCTGTGTCATTATATATGCTAAGTTTTTTTTATAATTTCCCTAAAGGCTCATCACTAAAGAGTCTCAGAAGACATTTTTGAACTTTGGATTTTGAACTATGTTTACATCACTAATACTATGTGGATTTTCCCAGACTAAATACATTTATAAGATAGCCACGTGCTTGTGCAGTTCAGAGACAACATGTTTGATTCAAATATTGAAAGTTTTCCACAGATGTATGACAGAAGGTTTGCATCCCAGAGAGTAGAACTACTTTTACAGATTCTGGAAATGTAGGAGGTGAATCATTCTGAATAAATTAAGATTTACTGAGGGACAGTAGTTGGAGGTTATATTATCCCTGAAATGTCCCCCCTTTCATCCTCAGGTTTCTGGCCCAATTATACGTGAAATGAGCCATCTGCTATGTTTTCTCTCTCATGTTAGGCTGAGCCCTCTGCAACTATAGACTAAAATAAATTCTTTTACCCTAGGTTTTTTTTTTTAAATCAGGCATTTTGTTTACATTGGTTGTAGTGGTTTGATTTGGGTTATGACACTCTCAAGAGGAGTTGCCTGGTTGGGATGGGTGTGACCTTGATGGACGAAGTCTGTTACTGGGAGTGGGATTTGAAGTTTCAGATGCTCAAGCCAGGCCTAGTGTCATTTTCTATTTCTACTGCTTTTGGACCTTGATGTAGAACTGTCAGCTACTTCCCCCATCAACATGTCTGCCTGCATATCACCATGATTCCTGAGATGACAATAGACTAAACCTCTGATCTATAAGCAACTGTAAGCTCCCCAATTAAATGTTTTCCTTTGTAAGAGTGTCTGTGGTCTGAGTGTCACAGCAATAGAAACTCTAAGACAACAGTGAAAATTAAGAACTACATTAGACAATGTGATATTTGATAGAGTGATAATATCCTATTCATCTTGGGTTTCCATTTTCTAACACAATTGTTAGTGTATAATGGCTGTTAAGTGTAATTGATAGTTTTTAATGGTCTACTTGAATTTCTATAAATAGAAGACTTCCATAGAATCTATCACCCCTTCAAGGTAATTTCTAATTGATTTTAGAAATTGCCTCTCATAGAAACTTGGATAAGGCAATAGCTAGAAAGAGAAATCAGGTCATATGGCTATCAATAAATGGACAGATAGTGAAAATATAATTAGATATACACAATGCAATTTTAGACATATGTAAAGAAAAAGTGAAATTAGAAAATTTTCAGATAAATGAATATATATAGAGAGTGATCATTCAGGACCTGGATGACAAACACTGTACATTTTCACCCACATGAAGATTCTAGCATCAAAACTTCATATTCATGTTCTAACTTGGCATATCTGGAAACTAGATAAGGATCATTGGTATATGGGATGCCTCAAGTGAGTTGGGGTTAGAATAATGAAAATGTTTGAAAACAGAAATAGTAAATTCATGAAGATCATTATATGAATCACAAATTATATGCTCTTTCTAAGTCTGATAAACTTCTGCTTGTAATGAAAAATAGTAAATACAGAGATTTTTGTCTATTCAAGAATTAATTCAAGAATTAATGACTTTAGGTGGAACATATATGTCCACCCTGCCTTAAAGCTCAGGTAACATTATAAACCAGGAAGGGTCAAAGAACGTAAGAACCAGAGAATATGGAAGAGTGCTATGTGTCTTCTGGATTTGATATAGCTGTTGTACTCTTGATTCAAAGAAATTTCTATTGCCTGACCAGATCAATCCAACCAGACATCCAGGTTGAATGGTATAGGAGCTCACCTGGTCCTTGCCCTAGCTAAGGAGCTACTCTGTTGAAATCAGCTACATGTAAGAAGGTAAGATGGACTTTTTAACCTTTGGAATTATGGTCACTAGTTGGGAGATTTTTGTATCAGTGGATAAACACATACCTATTGGCACAAGGACAGCACTAATTGGAATTAATATGATATCAATACCAATCAAAGAAGATAAAAAGAAAGAAGGATTTAACAAGTATCAGTGAGAGTTTGAAAAGAGAAGCTGAGGAATAGTAATGCTAATAACATACTGTATGCATGTATTCATTTCCAAAAAACAGAAAAAGTATTTTAAAAAGAAAGAATAACAAGATAAGATATTTTTTGCAAAATTCTAATTCAAGGTGTTGAACTCAATGGCATTTTCCTACCTACAAGTCAACAATTGGGCCACAACAACAAAGATTGCCCTAGTGATTTATTAATGAATTAATTTAAAATATTTTACAGTATAAAGGATAAAAATAAATGTAACACTTATGGGAGGGGATGGTGGTCAGGGTGCATGTAAGGGTAGGAGACAGGGAGGGAGGGCAGGAGGGAGGGAGAGTGAACTGGGATCGACAGGTAAACTAAAATAATAATAAGTAAATGTAACATGAATAAAGTGTCTTCTTTTCATCAGCATATTTTTTTTTTATTTTCTAATAAGACTAAATTTATTCAATACCCTAGAGTAAAAGTTTTGATTATAAGTATCTAACAGTATAAAAGTACAAAACAGATCTGTAGATTTCTAATATATTAATACAAAGTGCATGACTACATACAGTACATCCTACAGGCAGAGAGTGGAGGGGGAGAAGACTGTGGTTGAGGTCTAGTAATAAATAAATAAATACAAAAGTAGAGATAATCCATCAAAAGTATATTCTACCACCAATACTGCAGCCAAAATGTACAAAATAAATCCCATGTCAAAAGCAACGCAGGAGAATGGCAATGGCTGGACTCTGTACTACACCAAGGCTGTGGAGAACAAAACCCACTCATTGGGCAGTCTGTGCATGTGGTGCCTTGTACTAGGTAGGTTTTCTCCAAAAGGAAGAGACACATGATGTAAAACTACACAACTATAGGATGCCACAAACTATGGCCCTCCCTGTTGTGAAACACTAACAGACCTTAAAAATCCAGTTTTTAAAATAATCATGAGTGAAGAATACTATGGCAGCCACATAACCCCTCCTTCTACGAGAGGTCTGAAATGGCACTATTGTTTTTCCTGAACTTTGAGAAGAGGCCATCAGACAACTTCCACAGGGCTCTACTGAGAAGCCCTCACTGAAATATCGACGTGAGGCGCTCCATTCAGCCATCTTGATGTTCAGAAGCCCAACTCCAAGAAGCCAACCCAACCAACCAACTCAGCCTCAATACATAACTCTTTTCTTCTAATTAGCTTTAAATAGTGTGGGGGGGAAACAATAAGACAACAAAACCCCAAATCCCAATAAAGTTATGACAAGGCAAAGAAAGAGCTACTCTATAGATAATCAAACCTCCACAAAGGTCAACTGAGGTAATCCAGAGCTAGAACTGAATCGTATGGATTTCGGCGAATCCCAGACAGCTGTGTAACACCAATGTCAATTATTTACACTGCAAGCCCTCTAAGAAATGTGCCCCAAGCAGCATCAACTGTGCCCCATGCATCCCCAGAACTCATACCTTCTGTTAAGTAGTTTACAACCATGCGCATGTTCTCTGCTATACGGTGATGCTTTGGAACTATCTCTATAGGACCTTGCCCATCCTACAGGCTTGCCTTCTTCAGAAGGAACCCCAGTCCTGTTTTATAAGATTCACATAATGACGTTTATCAAATATTACCATGAAGGGAAGCTCTCTTGTGTGTTCAGAAATTGCTTCCTCCTTCAAGCTATTTGCAGAATTCTCAGTCTGTCCTGCTTAATAATCAGTAGTACAGGTCTGAATCATCAGAACCTTGGCAATGCCTTAACATTTAAAAAATTTTAACTACCTCTAGGGGCAGGTATTTCTACTGAGTTATGACATATTATCATGAGGGAAAACAAGTGTAGCCAATCATCTTAAAATACCCCAACAACTGCCTCTCCACAGAAAGACTAAGAGACAAGGAGGGAGGGCAGGAGGGAGGGAGAGGGAACTGGGATTGACAGGTAAATTAAAATAATAATAATAATAATAATAATAATAATAATAATAAGTTAATGTAACATGAATAAAGTGTCTTCTTTTTGTCAGCATATTTTCTATAATCAGTAGAGTCACATCTTCTTAATAAATTACATTCTTGATATCTGTATTCTAGAGATAAGACAGTAACACAATCCTAAAGTATCTTTTGGAAAGAAAAGAATGCTTAGGGTTGTTACCTGTACCTAATGCTCTGTCAGCAGACATGACCTCCAAAAGTGTCCTTGCAAGGAGCCAATTTCACCCACTTTGAGAATATATGCAACATAGAATTACCTTGATGAGAATTTTAGTACATCATCCTAAGAACACTTTGTTCTCTGATTTGGCAAAGCATCATCACTGGAGGTGATAATAGCTATGATACAATTTATGAGAATGGTATTTGTTTTGGCAGCTGCTTTTCTTTTTGCCTTCCATAAGCTAGTTGTCTTTGAGTCACTTTTTGATTATGATGGATTTATTTTCTGTTGTGTGTTCATTTCAATAAACTTGAGCAATTTCATTTCAAGATACATGAAGACAAAGATTCATGATTCTGACATAAAGGGTGGCCAACATGTCACAGACTATATTCTTGCAAATTTTTAAGGCTGCTTTGATATTCTCAAAGTCATGTAACATTCTGGTTGTTGACACCTAGAGATGCTGGAAATACTAAAAATCACAGTTATTGGTTATCTCATTTTTTAGACAACAAAAAATATATATAGTAGAAAATTCAGGTTTTCTTTGCTCTATTTGTGATTTATTTATTTTCTTTATATTTTTTTATGTTAAAATGTGAAGCATGAATCTAAGTTCTTACATTTTTGCTTGCAAAATCCAGTACAAATGGTCCTCTTTTTTTTTATGACTGGGGACATTCTGATTTAATCCAGCTTCAGTTGAAAATTCAATTAATATAGTTAATCAACCGTGTTGGTTAACTTAATTGTCACAGGAAGCAGTGATTCACTTCTCTTGCCCTACATTGTGAGAGAAGTATAATACTTCATACCACATGGGGGAAAACATAAAAATTCAAAGCTCTAAGAACAGTGGTACTGAAGGGACATCCCTCTAGTACTATCATAAAGTCAAAGGACAATGACTTGGATGACTAACTTGGAATATGTCTTTTAATGGAACAGCTCACAACTAAACAGAAATAGAAAGAAGATATGGTTTCTTTTGGAACAAATTGGAATGACCATGGATAATGAACACATATTTAGGTTTTCTGACATATACTCCTGGATTCAGTGTGGCAGTAGTTTTAAGGAGTTTATAGAAACAAGACATGAAAATTACAAATGAAGGCATTTTAAAACTGCATTGGTGGAAACGGTATGGTTTAAGTTTGCAGAGGGAGCTGAAAGAATAGAAACAAAAAGAAATCTCATTGTCCATTGTTGCCCTATTAGTCTGAAAAGGGAATCGCAAACCCTATGGCACAATGCATGATCAAGGGCACAGGAAAGAACATAGTTCACAGTTCCAGCAGGGAATTTCAAAGACAAGGCTCAGGAATTGGGAAGGCTGTAATATACTGTTCTTGGTAACACAATGGGGAAATAAGCTGTATTTTCTAAATAAGTTGTTTTCAAAACTGTAAGATAGGGGGTAGGTTAGTTGGATTGTTGAGGGTCTCTAGGGTTTGTGATGAGTATTAATTTTTTAATCTGTTATAATTTATGAGAATTTCAAGAGCTTAAAACTTCTTGCAATATAGATCCTCCTTAGGGACTTGGCTTTGCCAAGGGTATTTCCTCTAGAAACAACAGAAAGGCAGCTTACAGAAAGATATAGGAAACTCTTATAGAGTCAGATGTTTCTGATAACATTCCTAGCTTTTCAGCTGGTGAACATGTGGATTACCAAATTATTAGATTCAAAAAGGCCAAAAATGTTTTTGTTTTGTTGTATTTTTCAAATCTGTTAGGCAAAGAATGTTTCTTCCAATAAAAAGGTGTGCAAGTAATGGTCATTCTGGGGTCTCAAACTAGGTCGAGACAAAAGCATTATTAGGCTCTAGATGTTTAACATTCTAAACTTTCTGTATCTCTAATTCAGTCAGTCTTGGCTGCCATAGCATTAGTTACAAGCTGTTTTTCCCACCATCCTGGTCCCACAGTCATGCCAGCCCCAAATAACACACAGAGATGCTGTATTAGATATAAAGCTGTAGGCCAGTTACTAGTTCCTTATCAGCTAGCTCTGTCTTAAATATTAATCCATTTGTATTAATCTAAGTATTTCCATGTGTTATCATTTTACTGGAGAGAAGGGCCAGTATTCTGCTGTCTCTGTCCTCCATCTTGAATCTCCTTCTCCTTTCTCTCCCCTCCTAGTCTCCTAGTCCCACCTATCTTGCTTTCCTATTGGCCAACAGTGCTTTATTCATTAACCAATAAGAGAAACATATTTACAGAATGACATCTCCCATCAGGCTTCTTTCCAGGACTTCTCTGTAACAGTTCTATCTGGTTGGCTACCTGTAGGCATATTGTTATGCTATAAATATGGGCCTATTCATCTTGCAAACTGAAGCTTCAGTTACTGCATAACAACTTCATATTTCCCACTACTCTCAGCCTCTGAAGTGCACTGTTCTAATCTGTTTTATAAATTATTTTACTTTGTGTATCACATTTAAATGAAATCATGCAATATTTATCCTCTGATTAGTTTATTTGTCTTAGTATAATGAATCCATATCACTTTACAGACATGGATCTGTTGCAGAAACAGGAAAATGTAAATTGTACAATGTTAGGTCTTAAACCAGAGACAAATGGCTAATGGCTAAGGCTAACTGAGATGCATATTAACATATCAAAGCAGACACTGGCTAGCCCTTCCAGAATCACTGAGCACCTGTGGTTTGTCCCACCACTCCTAAACCCCACTATGTATCCTATAACTCCATTCCCACAAACTGAGACCTCTGTATAACTTAAGACATTTTGGTCCACATGTTCTCTTGACTTCTTGGTTCTCTCCATTCTCATGTGCTGACTTTACTCCCTCTCACCTTCTATTTCTCCCTTTCTCACATTCTCTCTCCTTTCATGGCTGGATCTGATCTAGTGGATTACTTCTGTCTGGACCGTTTCAGATGCCTCTGGCTGTACTTTTTCTTTTATCTACAGTAAAGTCCTCTCCTCAGCCATACCTAGAAGCATACATGTCTTCATTTTCAATCAAACAGATAGTTATTTAATACTATTAGCAAATGTAGAGACTAACTTTATGTGATATTCAAGACTATGGATGACCAGTTGATTCTATTGCTCTTAGACCTATTATGATGTGTAGTACCTTAAGTTAACCAGTGAGCACCACATGCCCAAGGACCAGGTAACTTCCTGGGATGTTGGAAATTGTAGTTCTTAGAAAATAACAACAAAGCCATGTGGGCAAGTAAGGTGGCAGTACGGATTTGCCTTAAATAGCTCTGTAATGTGTATTTCAGGCCATTCCATTGGGAAATTGAAGGGAGGGGATCTGACCAATGTCCATCTCTTGGTCAGTATTTAATATTTAATAAATATTGCTTCAAATTTGTCCCATATGGTAGTATTGTTTTTTCTCTGGCTAAAATAAGGAATAACAGAGATAGAACATTATAGTCATAGTAAAGAGAACAGAGACAGATACAGAAAGCACTTGATGATACAGCAGAACTGCTCACCACAAGCATATTGAACTATAAATCCACAGGCTGATGAATGTCAGATCCCTCAATATACATTCATTTCAAAAGTCTTACCTATATGTTCTTTCTGTATCTGGACTCACACTTTCCAGTGCATGAAGTGGTAGGGAATATTTCAGATCCAAATCATTAAAGACCTGATCTACTCTCTCTGTGATTAGTGTTTATGCCTTTCCATTCCCTTCTTTCATTTGAATGTGCTGACAGGATTATGCTTATCTTCATTTCAGGAGAGTAAAAACAGAATGATCTGCCCCAATTCCAGTCATCTTAATTCCCTTCCCTCTTAACCACAAATGGATTTAAATAGTTTTGCATATTCAGGTAATCCTAATTGTTCATGAACTGACAGGGTTAGTCTTTGCTAGAAAAATATGCTATAACTTTGATTAAATGAAATGTCTGACTATTTTCTTCCCCTGCAGCCATAATGTTACTAACCAAAATCATGGCAATAAGAGAAACACCAGCAGGTCTGTAGAAATAAAACCTCTAGAGGAAAACCGTCAAACCTTAATGGAATGTAAATTGAAGCTTAGATACATTATCAAAGAGAAGGAAGTAGAACAAAGGACAGAGAACAGAGAACAGAAGGTAAGAGTTCACAGGACTTGAATTGGCTCAGGTAGTCTGTTCCATGCAGGTCAACACACAAATGATACACAAAGGATGACAGTGGGAGAAGTGGGTGCCAAAAGTAAGGAAGGTAATCTCTAGGAAGCAAAGACTCTCCTAATATTAAACAGAGGAGGAAAGAAGCATTTGTCATTTTGTGTTGTGAGATTCAAGGCCAAAGTACTAATTTGGCAGTCTAGGCAAACACATTTGGTTTCCCTTGGGAAGATTTATAATTTCTAGGGTTAAGAAACACATCTGGCTGTCAACATTTCACAAAACAAGAGAGAAAGGAATACTGTCTAATTAAGTGTCTGGCTTGGTATTATTCACATTTATTTGATAAAATAGCATTCATTTTAATTGCAGACATAAATATTATTTATGTTAGCTTCCTGGGATGATTTTAAAGATTTAATCAAAATTATCAGAATATTCATTGAGTATATATCATCTAAATCATAAAATAGATGAACAAACTTGAGAGTTCTTGTAACTTTATCATTTGAAATCCTTGGAAATAAAATAGTCATCAAAGAGAACTAAGGAAAATATAATCCTATGCATTGGGAACCCACAGTAATTAGAGTTACCTTAAGAAGTCATTTAACCCCACAATATCACAGATCTTTTCCTCTGAGATAGAGTTAGTAAAATATTCTGTGTTACAGGGTTACAAAAATAACTATATACTTAAACACTTTGAAAATCATCAATTGTATAATATGTCCTGGAAATTCTGAGAAATCCCAATATTATTTTTTATTTTTTTAATATTTTATCTTATTTTACATATTGATTACAGTTCCTTCTCCCTCCCTTTCTCCTTCCTTCTCTCCCTCCATCCAACGCTTCCCCACCACCATCCCATCTCATTCCACCACACTCCATATAGAGGGTGTTGCCTTCCAGGAGGAGTCAACAAAATCTGTCAAGTAATTTGGAGTAGCGACTAGGCCCTCCCCCCTGCTTCTAGGTTAAGGGAGAATCCCTCCATGGGAAATGTGCTCCCAAAGTCCTTTTGTACATCAAGGATACATCCTGGTTATATTGTCAGAGGTCCCTTACACTGCCCAGGGCTTCTAACTGAGACCCATGTTCAGGGGATCTTAGTTGGCCCAATGCTGGTTTCCCAGCTACCAGTCTGGGGACCCATTGGCTCCTTCTTGTTCAGGTCAGCTGTCCCTCTGGATTTCTGTAGCCTGGTCTTGCCCTCCCACTCTGCATCTGGTTTCCAGTTAGGATCAATGTTTAGCTGTGGACCTCTGCTTCTGTTTCCATCAGCTACTAGATGAGGGCTCTATGATGATGGATAAGTTTGTCCTCAATCTCATTATCAGGGAAGGACATTTATGTTAACCTTTTCACTGTAGCTCAAATTGTTAGTTGGGGTCAGTCTTGTAGGTCTCTGGACATTTATCTACAGTCAGTTTTCTCTTCAAACCTATAATGGCTCCCTATTTTATGGTATCTCTCTCTTTCTCCCTCTCTCTCTCTCTCCCTATTTTTCCTTCTCGTCTATTCCTCCCCTGACTCAATCTTACTAGTTCCAAGAGCTTTCCTCTCCTCCCATTCTCTTTTTCCTGAGCAAATTCGGGGGGGGGGCAGTCAGGAGTGGAGAGGGAGCTAGCAGATTAGATTTTTTGACTATTTTTTTATTTAGTGTATGCTGTTTCAAATTCTTTTTATGTACTCTTAAATAGTAACATCCTGCCAAACATATTCCATTTTCTCTGATTCTGTACACTGTCAGTTTACTCATTAACTAACTTCAATGTTTGTAAAAAGTTTAATTATATATATATATAATATATATATATATATATACACACACACACACACACATATATATATATATATATATATATATATAATTTTTATTTAAATTTGAAACAAGCTGTTTTACATGTCAATCCCAGTTCCCTCTCCCTATCCTCCTCCCCTATCCCTCCAACCACAATCCTATTCTCTTTCTGCTCTACAGGGAGGGTGAGGCCTTTCATGGGGGATCTTCAAAGTCTGCCATATCATTTGGAGGAGGGCTTACAACCTCCCCCCATGTGTATAGGCTGATAGAGTATCCATCAATGTGGAAAGAACACCCAAAGTCTACTCATATACTAGAGATAACTCACTACCAAAACCCCATAGCCTGCCCAGTCCTCCTAAGTAACACCCATGTTCAGGTTGTCTGGGTCAATCTGATTCTGGTTTCCCAGATATTAGACTATAATCCATGAGCTCCCTCTTGTTCAGGTCAGCTGTTTCTGTGGGTTTCTCCAGCCTGTCTTGACCCCTTTGCTCATCACTCCTCCCTGTCTGCAACTGGATTCCCGGAGTTCTGCTCTGCTTCAGCTGCTGGATGAAGGCTCTAGGATGGCATATAAGTTAGTTATCAATCTCATTATCAGGGAAGGGCATTTAAGGTAGCCTCTCCACTATTGCTTCGATTGTTAGGTGAGGTCATCATTGTACATCTCTGGTGTCAGATTTCTCTTTAAACCTATAATGGCTCCCTCTATTATGGTATCTCTATTCTTGCTCTCCTCTATCCTTCCTCTGACTCAATCTTCCTTCTCCCTCATGTCTTCCTCTCCCTCCTTCTTCTCCCCTTCTCACTCCTAAACTCCCTATCACCTCCCCCAGTGCTCCCAATTTGCTCATGAGATCATGTCCCTTTCTCCATCTCCAGTGGACCATGTATGTCTTTCTGAGGTTTGTCCTTGTTTCCTAGCTTTTCTGGTAGTGTATATTGTAATCTGGCACTTCTTTGCACTAATGTATCAAAGCCATATATGAGTGTGTACATACAGTGTTTGTCTTTTAGTGACTGGGTTACCTCACGCAGGATGGTTTCTTCTAGTTCCATCCATTTGCCTGTGAATTTCAAGATTCCATTGTTTTTTGTTTTTTGTTGTTGTTTTGTTTTTCTGAGTAGTACTCCATTATGTAAATGTACCACATTTTCTCCATCCATTCTTCAGTTGAGGGACATTTAGGTTGCTTCCAGGTTCTGGCTATTACAAATAGTTGAACAGATGTCCTTGTTCATCTTTGGGTATATGCCTAAGAATGGAATTGCTGGATCTTGTATTATATTGATTCCCATTTTCCTGAGGAACTACCATACTGATTTCCAAAATGTCTGTACAAGTTTTCACTCCAAACAGCAGTGGAGGAGAGTTGCCCTTTCTCCACATCCTCTCCAGCATAAACTCTGTTTGGTGTCTTTTATTTTTAACCTTTATGACAGGAGTAAGATGATATCTCAGAGTTGTTTTGAGTTGCATTTCCCTGATAACTAAGGATATTTTTTAAACCTCCTTCACTGTATCCAAAATGTTAGTTATATATTCACATGTAATTTTTTTAAAGTTTCTTTCATGATTTCTTCAAAACATAGTGGGTCCTCAAGAGTTTATGTTTGGTTCAGTTATCAAATTTATGATATATATATATATATATATATATATATATATATATATGTTATTCACCACTAGTTCTCATTGATAAACTATAGGGAGAATATTTTTATTATTTTTACTTGCTAAGAATTGACTTATGGCCCAGAATGTGTTCTCTTTTGGAGAAATTTTCATAGGCCACTTTGTAGAATATTTATTCTGCAGCTATTAGGTGAACTATTTTGTCTATTATTTAAAATATAGTCCAGAGTTGGTCTAAAGTGTCCTTGTTGACTTTTCATCCAAATTAGCTAATAATTCATAACAATGAAATAATGAATTCACCCATTGTAGCTGTGCCATATCTATCTGCCTGTCATTTTCTAGTAGTGACTTTTTCATGAAATTACATGTACCAATGTCCAATATTTTCAAGTTTACAATCATTATTACTTTTTCATGGATTGTTTGCTTTAGTAAAATAATGGTATCCTTTATTTTGTCTAATTCCATCTTGGGATTTGCTTTGGGAATTACAAGAGTGGCTAACTTTTCTTCCTTTGTGCTTCTATTCCTTAGATTATAGTATACCATCTTTTGACTTCAAGTTTCTTGGTATGTGTATCATAAGAACTAGAAACTGAATCTTGTACTTTGATTCTATCAGATATGCCGTACTTTTAAAAAAGTACTAAAATCCATTAATATTCAGTTTTTTTATTTAGATATATCTGCTCATTCATGTAAACATGTTGAGACTTTTCTTCCTGTTTTGTATTCCCTTTTTATTTTCTTTATCCATTATTCACCTCATAAGTTCTCTGATTTATTGAATTGGACACATTCAATTTCCTCCTAGTTAATTTTATTAATTTAGGTTTGTTATGAAATATTTTATTTTCTGTGCTCTTCTCTCGTTATTTTCTTCCTTCTTTGTGTAAAAAAAAATTAAAGCAACCTCTATAATTTGGCTTAGAAATCATGATTTGATTTATTTTTGTTTATCGTGAGGGTTTTATACATAGCTTTTAATAATTATCTTGGTGATTATTGATTATAATAACTTTAGCAGTTATTTATTTTAGTCTTTAATTATATCTTTTCAATCTTTATTGAGTTTCTAGGTTTTTGTTGAAAAGTCTGTTACTATTGTGATTTTTGTTTGTTCTTTTCCAAAATCTTAATCTTCTCAATAATTTCTTTTATTCTTGTTGTTGTATTTCTAATTCATTTTGCTATCTCACTATGACATTACAGATATTTTAAAAATCTAGACTGAATTAATTTCCATTTTTTCTTCCTATGCTCACTTGACATTTCCTTAAGGTCACTGGCATTTTAACATGTGAGATATTCAATTTTTGCCTTGCATTTTAGTTATTTCTTTATATTTGCTTGCTTTAACTGATTTGATACTTTATTATGTTTCTGTGTGATAAGTTATGTATTTTCTGAAGAATATTTCTTTTAGTTTTTAGTGTGTTACATTCTTCTGTTTCTCGTTTTTTCATTTTATTATGTTCTTATTTATAGTTGGTTTTCTTTAAGTTGTATTTTCTGTTGAGATTCAATGGGAGAAATTGTAAAGTAATTGCAGTGTCAATAAGTTGTCAGCAAATCTGGTACTAAAATATAATACAAATAAAATTGGAAATTTCATTTGCATATCCACTAAAGTTAGAATACAGAGGACCTAGGACACTTTTAAGATAAATTATGTTTAGAGGCACTAAATCTTGCAGTAATTATGATTTGAAAGTAAATTTATAAGTACCATGTTGAAGACAGTAAGTGCCTGTCACATATGAATAAGAACCTGAGTTTGTATCCACAGCACCTATGGCAATACAGAGGACAAAAGCATTGCTTGTGATTATGGTAGACATGGGGAGATTCCTGGAAAATTCAGGTTAACCAGTCTAGCAAAATCCATGAGATCCAACTTCAGTGAAAGATTCTTTCTCACAATGTAATATGGGAAAGAATCAAGGAAGGAACTAGATATCACCCTCTGGCCTCTACACATGCATACATATCCATAGGTACATATATTTACACAATGTGTGCACATGTATGCATGTACACACATACACACCATCAAAATAAGGGAAAAACTGAGAGGAGTAAACAGAAGTGAAAGGGAATATTTATGAAATGCAAGTAAGATGAAAAACTATAATATATGTATTAAAATATATACATATGTGTAAAATATAATGTTTGAGAAAAATACAACAGGAAAATAATGAAACCAAAGTGTCCTGGTTTGCTCAATTGTTGTGATTACAAACACTGACCAAAGTCAAGCTGGGGAGGAAAGAGTTTATTCAGCATGAATATCCCAGGTCACAGTCCATGAGGGGAAGTCAATATGGGAACCTAGAGGAATAACTGAAGCAGAAGCCATGGAGTAATGAGTATCACTGGCTTCCTTTCTATCATTTGCTCAACTGGTTGTCTTTTATAGCTCAAGAGCACCTGCCCATGGGTGACAGCATCTAAAATCATTTGAACAGTCTATAATTAAGCAAATGTCCCTAAAGACTTGTTTACAGGCTACGGTGGTAGAATTTTTTCTGAAATGATGTTTCTTCTTCCCAACTGATAGTGACTTGTTTAAACTAACAATAAAACTAGCATTATTATGAAGAACAAATGCACAATATTTCAATATTTTGTAATAACTTACAGCATTTAGCAGATACTGGTCTTTGTTTTGTTAGGAACTGAGCCTGAGATTATGTGAAACAACGAACCAGGAAATCAGAAGGTAAAAACAAGTCTTTGTTGAAAACTTCAAGAACAACTTTCTAAACCTTAATATTGGGATTTATCTCAAGGTAAGAGATAGTAGCTGTTGTTTGAATATAAAAGATTCTCCAGAGGAGCATGCTTTGAGTGTATGATTTAAAGCAGGTAGTAATGTCTAGAGAAAAGAGCAATTGCAAATTAAGAAAATTAATGTAAATTATATCATCCAGTCATTGTAGTGTATAGGATCACATGAGAACTATCTAGGAAGATGATAAAAGTTTCAAGAGACATTCAAGGATCAATGTAATGATCAATCAAGTAAATACAAGAAACTGTAAGGAGTAAGGTTTTTCCTCCCGCCACCAGTCTTGTCCCGCAGCCGTGCCAGCCCCAAATAATTCACAGAGACTCTGTATTTGATATTATGTTGTTGGCCATTTACTTGTTTCTTATCAGCTAGCTCTGTCTTAAGTATTAACCCATTTCTATGTATTTCCATGTGGTCTTACCTAGAGCAGAGGAATGGTGGCTCTGTTCTCTCCAGACTCTCCAACTTGACTCCTCCTTACTACTTTTTCTTTCTTCCTTGTCTCCTAGTCCCTCCTCTCTTTCTTTCCTATTGGCCAACAGTGCTTTATTCATTAACCAGTATGAGAAACATATATACAGAATGACATCTCCCATCATCTCCTCTTTTCTGTCTAAAATAAAAAGAAGGTTTTAACCTTGAAGCAAAATATATCACACAACAGTTATCAAGTAAGAATCACAGTTAACAATATTTAGTTCATTAACATTTAGCAAGATTTAAAGAAACTATTCTATCATCTATCCTATATTTTGAGTCTAAAGTCCTATCTGTAATTTATCTTTAAGCCTAACTAAGGAGAATATAACCATAACTATTTGTCTTTAACTCCTTCAAAGACCATAGTAGGATAATATATAAACTCTAGAAATGACCGAGACATCTTGCCTTGTCAGTCACATGAAGTTCTTCCGTAATCTTCCATCTTTAGCCAATAGGCCATAGTGTGTCTGGCAAACTCTTCAGTAAAGCAATAAACTAAATTTAAACTGTCTTCTTGTATTGGCAGTTTGTGAGTCCCTTTTCTCTGTGTCCTGTAGACTGTCTGGCAGACCCTTCCATGAAGCAGGAAATCTGTAGAAATGCCCATCTTGAATCAGCAGTATTTTCTGTGGGTCCTGCATGTCCAGTTTATACAGCATAAAGTCAAATAGTCCAGACAAGAGCAGTATCAAGCCCAAATGACTAGTCTTGCCATATTGAAGGCAAATTCCATTATGAATTTCTTTAATGTACATCTTCCTTTTTGATGCAGGTGGTGTTGCCAGGAGCAATTGTGCCTCATTGTCAAGAAAAGCCCTAAACCATTTTAAGTGCCATATTCTGTAGGTCTTTGAAAGGTTTGAAGAATGCCTATCTATCTCAAATACATCTCTGCATATCTAGAAAATCTTACTCACCTAACTAAAGTCTTGACTATTATAGGTAACTATCTATAATCTGTAATGAATTATAAATTACATTTCTAAGTGAGCTATAAAAAAACAATACCTAAAAAAGAGGAGAAATATACATATCACAAAATTGAACTTAAACTGTATCAATAAATGAAAATCCATTCCAATACAAAGTATTCATTTCTATACCATAATCCCCTTTTAACCTTTAAAAAGATATTGTTTGTAATCATTAACCATTTATAACCAACCCCATTTAAATGAAAACAAATATTTATAAACAATATTTGGGTATTTGGGTGTCGTTCTTTCCAAACTACGTCCTGCTAGTAAAGGGTGCTGTCAAGGTGGATTCTACGAAGATGCAGAAATCCTGGCTATAGTCTTTAAGGCTGCTTTGTCCAGTTTTTCAATCACCAGGAACTCTGTTTCAGGGGGTCTGGCTTGATCAAACCATATTAGTCTGGAAGGAATCCATAGCTTTTCATTTTTTGTGGAAACAAAAATAGAAATCCTTTTCCCCAATAACTTGTCCTTAGACTTAAATTTTGGAGTCAAACCATATTTAAAATATATAAATTGAATTAACCCAGCAGTATTTTCTTTAATAGTTGTTTCCTCAGCAGTCAAACGATATAAAGACAATATAATGCCATACAGTATCCATGTTCTCTCCATCTGTGACTTTTTCATTATTTTGTTTCTTTTACTTTTACTTTTTTATTTTTTGAGACAGGGTTTCTCTGTGTAATTTTATCCATCCTGGAATTCACTCTGCATACCAAGTTAACTTTTAAATCACAGAGATCTGCTTGCCTGTCTCCAGAGTGCTGGGATTAAAGGTGTGTGCCACCATACCTAGCTCCTCTCTGTCTATTTAAAACCATTTTATTTCTTTTTTCTCCCAAGCCTACATATATATTAGAACACATTGTAAACCTGTAGTGCTTTTTTTTTTTTTTTTTTTTTTTTAATGTGAAACTGTCTTTACTGTAAATCTTTATTTTTTGCCTGGCCATCAGTCTTTATTTTTTAAACAAAAACATTGCTAAAATGAAAATCATAGCTGTGTCAGCTGCTGTGTAGCCATGATGGTGGCGGCTATTTTACTGCCAGCACTGAGAGCTGTGGTCACTGCCTTGGTCTGTGCTGCGATCCAGCAAGCATACTGCCGGCTTGGAGATGTGGTCACTGCCATTGCCATCTCTCACACACCAATAAATTGTTAGCAGAGTTATTTAAAAGCCTTGCAGTTTTTTTGCCGCTTATGCTGGCTGAGTCAGGAATCCTCCCTTAAAGGAGCCGAGCAAATATCTGCTTGTCTCTTGCAAAGCAGAGTCCAACCGAGAAAAATGCTGCTACCAAGAAACCTTGTTTTTCTCAGTTATTTTGTTTGTAAAACCCTTTTTTAAGCTTTTGTTAAATTTTAAGTGGAAGTTCTTTTTAGCCACGTGGGCACCACATGTAAGGAGTAAGGTTTTTCCTCCCACAACCAGTCTTGTCCCGCAGCCGCGCCAGCCCCAGCCCCAAATAAGGCACAGAGACACTATATTTGATATTATGTTGTTGGCCATTTACTTGTTTCGTATCAGCTAGCTCTGCCTTAAGTATTAACCCATTTCTATGTATTTCCACGTACGTGGTCTTACCGAGAGCAGAGGAATGGCGGTTCTGTTCTCTCCAGACTCTCCAACTTGACTCCTCCTTCCTACTTCCTCTTTCCTCCTTGTCTCCTAGTCCCTCCTCTCTTTCTTTCCTATTGGCCAACAGTGCTTTATTCATTAACCAGTATGAGAAACATATATATAGAATAACATCTCCCATCAAGAAACACTTTTGAAATTCTCCTTCTTCCAGCTTTCATTAGTTATCTACAGATCTTTCTCTAGGTGAGAGACCTGTCAAAAGAGAACTTTCACACTAATATCCATTGTATAATAATTTTCCAGATCTTGCTATACAGCCATTTTTAGAAGAGACTTCATGGTAGCCTGAACCACAATCTTTCCATACAATCTTCAACAAGTTTCACTAAGCCATAGTGGCAGCATATATACTCATTAACTGTAACTGTGTCTTTATTCTGGTAATTAATTCTTGTGCTCTGCAAAGCTTTTGTAATTCCATGAAATCCTGTTTAACCTGATTCCAGGTATTATTTCCTGTGTTAAAGTCCTTTCCAGACAATTTTCCTAGGAAATTTCATTATTTTGAGTCTTATATTAAGGTTTTCCATGCATTTTGAATAGATTTGTGTGTGTGTGTGCAAGTTTAAAGATATGAATTTAATTTCATTCTGAATGTGAATATTCCACATGAAAATCACTATGTATCAAAGAGGCTGTGTTTATCCTGGGATATGTTTTTGTAAAAAATAGGTTGCAATACTGTGAGGATTTACTTTCAGGTACTGTCTTCTAGTCTATCGATCTACAGGTCTGTTTTGTGCCAGGACCATGCTACCCTTGTCACTATCTCACTATGACTCTGTAGAATAATTTCAGAACAGACGATATTATGATATTTCCAACATTATTCTTTTTACTTAGGCATAAAGTATCTACTTAGTGTTTGGGATTTCCATATAAATTTGGGGATGAAGTTTTTTATTTCTTTGAAGACTGTTATTGAAATATTAAAGGCAATTGCACTAAATCTGTAGAATTTTTTAAATAATATGGCTATGTCTGCAATGCTAACTATGCTAGCCAGTAAACATGAAATCTTTCCAATCTTTCCATTTTATACTATAATTTTTAATTTCTATCTTTGGTCTATTAAAGTTTTAATTATATAGATGTTTCTCAACCTTTGCTATATTTTTTCTTGTTGATTTTAAGCTTTTTCAAATGAGATTATGTTTTTTTGAATTCTTTTTTTTTTTTGGTGAATTTGTTAGTAATATATATAGAAAAGCTACTGACATTTTATGTTTATTTCAAATTCAGAAGCTTTGCTAAAGGCATTTATCAAATCTGAGAGTTTAAGGGGCAAACACCTAGTATTTATAAAAACTACAAAATTAATTACCAATGAAACCCCAATTAATACACTCATTAATTGTGTTTATGGCAGTTCTCAAAAGAATTACAGGTAACCAATAAATACTATAACATATTTGACATCATTAAGAGTCTAGGAAATGCAAATTAGAACTGCTTTGAGATTCTTTTGCTCCGCATTCAGAAAAACTATCATCAAGAAAATAAAGATTCAAAAGGCTGGTCAAGATATAGGAAAATGCCATTTATTTACTGATGCTGGGAATGTAAAGTTGTAAGGTGCTGTGGAAATCAGTATGTCTTTTCAACAATGTAAACCTAGAGCCTGGTAGTGATGGAGCATACTTTTAATCCACAGACTTTGGAGGTAGAGGCAGGCAGACCTCTGTAGTACCAGGCAATCCTGGTCTACACAGTGAATTTCAGGACAGCCAGGGCTACACAGAGGAACCCTGTCTCAAAAATTACTCCCAAAAATGAAAAACTAGAATTACTATGTAACTCAGATATATCACCCTGTATATATACACATTGGACTCTAAATCAACATACTATAATGATCCTTACAAATTCATATTTATAGCTGAACAAGAAGAAAGTGGAGTCAAAAATTAGGAACTGTTTAGGGAACCCTGCAGTAGAGGTATCAAAGGACATTACGAGAAAACTCACAAAATCAACTAACCTGGTCTCACAGGGGTCACAAAGCCTGAGTCAATAACCAAGAAGCCTGCATGGGACTGACTTAGGCCTTGTACATATATGTTACTGTTGTGTAACTTAGTACTGTTGTGGGACTACTCACAGTGGTTTATAGTTTTTTTGGGACCCTATTCCTCATACTGGATTGCTTTGCCCAGCTATAATACATGGGAAGGTACTTGATACTACTGCAACTTGATAAGCCATGTTTTGTTGATAGTCATGGAGACCTGCCCTCCAGAAACTGAGGAGAAGTGAGCAGAAGCATTGTAAACAGAGGAGAAGTTGAAGGAGGAAGTGGCAGGAGAGAAGAAAAGGGTAACTATTTCCAAGATAGTAAATGAATAAATAAATAAATTCATTAAATGAATTCATTGTTAATATCAACAACTTGGTATGCTATATGAACACACCACAAAAACTTAAATTCCCTTTCTGCCACAGTGTATTACCCCACGAAGTTTTTTTTCTGACAGTACTCATTTTATGGGACTCAAATATCATTCTGTGAGAGGCTGTTTCCCAGGAATTTGAACTAAAAGTGTTTTGATGATTAAACAGTATACTATGTAAACATCCCCAAAGCAAGCTATTATATTTGGTTACTCTTGATTTAAAAAAAAAATAGTCATTACAATATCAAAACTTAGTACAATTTGAACATCATTTGCAGGATTCTCAACAATTCTATAAAGCAAATATCATTACACTGATGACTTAAGAAGTTTTATATTCAACTAAAAGGAAATAGAATAATATTAATGAGGCTCATGATCCACACTGAAGTGATAGTGGCTCTTGTGTGCATGTGCCTATGTGCAACACTCATTTGTGTAGCATTGCTCTGAAAGGGAAATTACTCCAAATTCAGGCCTTTAAAGGGTGTTTAAAAGGTGCATCATGTCAAAATAATTCTAGATAAATCATAATTGCCTAAATGTGAAAAAAAGAGTATACTATATGTCAGGTGCAATGAAACATATTTATAATTCTAGCATCTAGGACACTATGTTAGGAGAAGGAATAGTTTGAAGCTAGACTGGACTACATAATTAGATACTGTCTAAAAGGCACAAAAATAAGTTCAGTGAGATATCCCAGTGGTAAACGTGTCTAACATCAAACATTATAGCTTGAACCCAGTCCCTGAGATCCACATCAGAGGAGAAAGTCAAGCCCAACAAGTTGTCTGACTTATACCCAAACCTTTAAATACAAGTATTCACTTACATACAGCTACAATAAATGCCTTTAAATGTAATAAAAACACACAAAAAAATAATGATTCTAAAATAGGGGTTGGAAAGTTAATCACTTATTGTCTCTGTCAATGAGAATCCACGGTTTCTTGAGATCCCTAACATACACTAGTACTTCAAATATCAAACTTAGAATCATAGTAAATGGGAATGTCAAATAGTTAAACACAAATTATCACACTGTTCAAGTATTTTAAAGGTTCAGTGAAAGCTAAATGAGAAATAGAATATCAATATTGTTGCTGAATGCAGTTGAATCAGTAAAGAGGAAAAATGAAATGGTGAGGAAAACATGATATGAAAATATTTGGAAACCTTATAGATTTGCTGGATCCCTTTGTGTGTGTGTGTCTCTGTCTCTGTCTCTCATCTGTCTCACATTCTCCTTCCTTTCCCCTATCTTACCATTCTAAAACTATGAAATAATTGTATGTAAATCTTGGTCATGATATATAATTGTAAAGTAATAGAAAGCTGAATATGTACTCAACAAGAATTCTTCTCACAAGTCAAGACACTAGGATATAAAGAATCAGGCTGTGATAATTGGAATGGAAAATTTTTGACTATGCACTTACAAACCTTGAAATTCCATTACCATTTCTGGTGCATCAGAAGAAATCTATTCTTTACTCTGCCTAACATTTCTAAAGTAATCAGACTCAAAATTTGTGGTAAAAAAAAACAACTTCATGTGAACCTCGCAAGGTGGAATCTATGCAAACACATATTGGGACTTGGCTTAATGGTGAATTATGGAGAGGTGCAAAATTGTCAAAAATTTAGGAGAGGGAGTTAGGAGAAAGAGAAGGGGAGGAGAAGAGAACATGTGGGGCCAGGAAGGTTGAGTCAGTGGTCAAATAGAAGAAAGTTTAAAAAGAGATACCATAATAGAGGGAGCCATTATAGGTTTGAAGAAAGAAACTGACTCTAGAGAAATATCCAGAGACCTACAAGGATGACCCCAACTAACATTCTGAGCAACAGTGGAGAGGGAACTTACATGCCTTTCCTTGATAATGATATTGATAACTAACTTATATGCCATCATAGAGCCCTTATCTAGTAGCTGATGGAAACAGAAGCAGACGCCCAGAGATAAACACTGAGTTGTACGCCTGGAATCCAGTTACAGATATGGAGGAGTGATAAAAAAGGGAATAATGACCAAGTTACAGAAACTCACAGAGACAGAGACAGCTGACCTGAACTAGGGAGAGTTTACAGACCAATAGACTGATAGCTGGGAAACCAGCATTGGAGACTCGGACCCCCAGAACATGAGTCTCAGTTAGAAGGCCTGGGCAGTCTAAGGAACCTCTGACAGTGGAACCAGGACATATCCCTGGTCACAAAAGGACTTCAGGAGCACATCCCCTTACGCTAGAGGCAGGAGTGAGGTCCTAGACCCTACTCCAAATGACTTGACAGATTTTGATGATCCCTCCTGGAAGGCATCAACCTCCCTGTGGGGAGAGAGAGAGAGAGAGAGAGAGAGAGAGAGAGAGAGAGAGAGAGAGAGAGAGTGTGTATTTGTGGTGGGAGAATGGGATTGGAGGTGGGGGTTAGAGGGCATGGGAGGTAGGAACTGAGAAGAAACTGGGATTGTTATGTAAAATAATAAAAAATAATAAATATATAAAAAAGAAAAGTCTTTAAAAAATGTAGTGTCAACTTCCTTTCATTACAAAGAATAAATGATTATGTGTTCTATTCTCCCCTCCATTAAGAATGAATCATAATACCTTGTAGGCTTTCTCTGGGTCTGGAAGTAGAATATATATTTAGTAGTATGACTTTGATTCATATACAGAGTTCCATGAGAAAAACAACTTTTGAGTATTGCCCAGAAAACTAAAGGGAGCTGAGGTAGTGGGAGCGCCCAGACTTAACTCATAAGCTAAAGAATATGGAAAACATTGTGAAACTAGAAATATTTGTAGTAAAAAAAGAAGCTGTGTATAGTTTATCACAAATCTCATTGGGATATCATAACACAGAAAACTGAGGTTCTGGAACAAGGCCATGCCATATGCACTAGTGAATTATACATAGTTCAGAAAAAAAAAATAAATCTGTTCTTCATGTGAAATAAAATTCTGGTGTAAAAAAAAGATTCCAATCAAGGTTTGTCACGTAAAACTGTGGCTAAATACAATTGTCATCAATTAGAAATTTATCAGACATACAAATTTGCAGTGTGAGCATGTCCTCCAGCAAACATTTAAATAATGAATTAAAATATATGGGGTTTAACAGGAGCAATGCCAGAGGACACTAAATGACAAAGTGGATAAATGGTCCTTGATCACTTGCAACACACATGTATTAAAGCTGCCTCTGTTTCTCATTTGGCCACTGTAGGGAGAGATGCTCATCTTTGTTTGATGGAGGAGGATTTTGCTCAAGCTTAGTTTTTAGAGTGTAAACAGTCAAGATTCTGTGCCACAATCCCACTCAAACATGACTTGGGAGGTTATAATAAAAAACAATTCTCCTTCTAGGAAAAGTTTTAGATGATTTATTTGGTTATCCAGGTGATACTTTCATATTTAATCAATTCTTTTCCTTATTGCATCTTACACTTTGCTTATTTGGTGTTTAATTTCCTTAGTTGTTCTTTTTTTCTTTTTAAGTTTTTGTGGTACATGATTTTAATCCCAGAACTTGGAAGGAAGAGCCAGGTGGATCTCCAGGTTTGAGTACATCCTGGTCTAGAGTTCCAGAATAGTCTGGGTTATTTAAACAAACCAAAAACCAAAACGAAACAAACAAACAAACAAACAAAAACCTGTTCTTTGACAATTTCAAACCATTATACAATACATTCTGGTTATTTTTATTTCCTACCATCTTCTACCTCACTCTATTCTGTTTCTACTTCATTAATACACATCTTTTTCATATTCATGTCTTTTGTGCTTGACTATTTTAACCATAGCCATCTGTGTGACTATGGGATTTGAACCATCCATTGGAACCTGGTATGTTCATGGAGCATACACAAAGAAGATAAAGCTGAAAATTCTTAATGGTGGATTATACCTTGTCAGGGACAGCTTGATCCATAGCAGACCCAGCCTTGTACAAATTTGTGTAGGTGACTATAGTATGTTATTGCATTGTGTATTCATTACATTGTCCATGCATAACCAAAAGACTGTAGTTTACAACACTTCATCCTATCCAGATTTCACATTTGTATTATTTCTGTACCCTACTCTACAGTGTCTCCTGATCCTTAGAAGTGGTGTTATGGATACCCTCTCTAGGATTTGGTACTTAAACATCACTTATTTTAGCACCTATATTCACTAGCATGCATTACAAAGAGGCACTTCTCTGATTAAGGCTGAGAGCAACATTTTTTATGAATATTATCATAAATATTTAGAAGGTATTTGATGCCATATAAACTTATCTAAGCAGCTGTCTAGGACCTTTGACTTCCTCATCCGTGGGCTTTTGACTGAATTTGCAGTGTACACATGAACTTCCTCCTGTAAGACATCCCTAAAATTCAGTCAAAGAGCAGTCAATTACCACCACAGCGCATCTTACCTGACAGGGTGGTTTGGTAGTTCATAGGGTTCACAGCTGGTTATGACCACTGATGTTTCAGCAGCCTGCCTGGCACCTTCTGGCACAGTGGAAGACAGCCAACAGGGAAGAAATGAAGAAGTTTGCAGCTCATTTCCAGGTTTGTTTGCATATTGTATACAAGCTGTTTGGTTTCTTCAGCAATAGAATCTTATCAACTAGTTCCAGGGGACACCAACAAAGCTGGTAAAAGCTTCTATTGTGTTCAGAAAGAAGCGTTTGGTCATCCTAGACATTCTGGTACTAAGATTTTTATGTAATACCTGTGAATACTAGGAGCTGTATTGTCTAACCACACATAATATCTTACCCCATTTGCTGTGTTTTATCTTACAAGTAATAGGTAACTAAAAAGATTTTCCAGACTCATCTTATTTTTGTTAATCTCCTCTCACCTTTTCCTTCTCTTTCCCACTTTTCCAAACTAATACTGCTGCTTAAATATTTTTATGCCCAGTATTCTCTCTCTCTCTCTCTCATCTATATTTTACTATTTCTACTCTTTTAAAGCATTCTACTCTCTAATAGCCACTTTTCTTTCATAGCTCTATAAGCACTCCAAATAAAAAACAAACTCAAAGCTAGGATATGATATTGGACTATTTTGCCTTTGTCTTCATGTACTTAGGTTACTTTACTCATTATAACTTATTTCAGCTCCATCCATTTAACTGTAAAATTCATAATTGTGTTTTTATTTAGATTTAAAAACTATTTCTTGTGCAGATACACATTTTCATTAGCCATTCATTAGTTGATGAACATATTCTTTGACCCTGTTTCCTAGATATGTGAATTGGAAAATAATAAGCCTGCATGGGAAAGTATGTTTGTATAGGATAAAGAATCCTTTAATATTATACTCAGAAGTGACATGACTGTGCCACAGGGTAAATCTATTTATAGCTTACTAGAGAACCTCAACAGTGATTTATTTAGAGGCTACACAGTTTTGCATTCTCACAATAATGAATAAGTGTTTCTCTTTTCCTACATCTTCACCATCTTTTGTTACTTCATTTCTTGATGGGAGCTATCCTCACAGAGTTGGGATGAAATCTCAATGTACTTTTAATTTTTATTTCGTTGACAGCTAATGATGTTGAATATATTAAGAAATGTTTATGAGCCATTTTTATTTCTTCTTTAGCAAATTCTCTGATTAGTTTTATACCCCTCTTTTTTGAGCATCTTATGGTTAATATGTTATGTTTCTTTTAATTTTCAGCATATACACACACACAGACACACATATGTATGTATGTATGTATGTATGTATGTATGTATGTATGTGTCTGTGTATGTGTGTTTGTGTGTGTGTGTGTGTGTGTGTGTGTGAGTGTGTGTGTGTGTCTTCTGGAGAATTATTGTATGAATACTATATGTACATCATTACCTTCCCTCCGACCTCTACCACTACCGTATTTGTTCTGAACCCTGATCACTCTCAAGTTCATGTCCTCATATTCTTTAATTGTTATTGTTACACATACATACACACCTAACCCGTATTTAGGGTTGCACCTATGAATGGTTTTAGGGCTGACCACTAGGTATTGGATAACCATTTAGGGGGCTTATTATTCCTGCAGAACCCCAATTCTCCCTTCTTTTCACCAGTCATAATTTGCCTGTAATTCTTCATCCCAGGATGGAGACTTGTGAAATTTCCTTTATTTGTACTGACAAGTAAACTAGTATTGTCATTACTTGGGTATTATTTATACAAATAATTAACTTTTAGATTTCATAGATGTAGGCTTGTTGCCATTTATAGAAGATACAATCTTGTGGCCAAGATATCCTTTTCTTCTGAGTCTTACAATTTTTTCCCCTCTTCCATTAAATTACCCAAGCCTTAGTTGTCAAAATTATGTTGTAGATGTATGAAATGGTATTGAGCATACCACATAAGTTCTGAGCATTTTGACCCATTGTAGATTTCTGTAATGATGTATAGCTTCTGAAAAAAATGAAGCTTCTTTGGTGAGGAGTGAGAGTTACGTCTGCTTATGTTTTTTTGTCTATTGTTAATGGGCTTCATTGTCCAATTTTTACTCGTTGTTATCATTGCTATATAACAAGATTATTAAATCTGTCTTTTAATTTTGTATTCTACCATTTCAGTGAAAGTGTCCACAGTTCTAGGAGTTTTCCAGTAGTGACTTTAGAGTCTTGTGTGTATAAAATAACATCATCTCCCACACAAATGCTCTGATATCTTCTTTTTCTATTTGTATGATTTTATTTCCTTCTCTTGTATTTCTCAAGCTAGAACTTCAGGCATTTAATTGAATAGGAGTAGGGACGGTTTTCTGATTTTAATAAGATTCCGTTGGGCTATTCCCATTTTGAAAGATGATGATTGTGAGTTTATTATGTACACCTGTTATTATATTGAGCAATCTTCCTTACTGCTTTATATATTCTGTTCTTTCTGTCATGAATGGAAGTTGTATTTTTCAAAAGGTCTTTTCTGTGTGTATTGAAATGATTATGTGATTTTGTTTCTGTTTTTGAGTCAATTTACACAGTATATTACATTTGTCAATTGAATATTGGCATCTCTGAACTAAAGGCAATGAAACAATGGTGAATGATCTTCATGAGGCATTTATTTAATTCATAAGAATTTTGTGGAAAATTGTTGCAACTGTATTTATCAATAGTATAGGACTAGTGTTTTCTTCCTTTTTGTACTTGTGTATAATCTTGTTCTAGAATTATAGTAATATTGATTGGGCACAAGAAGTTTGCAAGTAGTTATCTTTTTCTTTTAAGTGGAAAGTTTGTATCGCTGATTTTAGAATTCCAATTTTTGTGATGTTAGGATTTATTATTATGAATGTCTCTTTCTTTAAGACTTCTTTATATCATGAAAAATTCATTTCCATTTTAATTCAGGTCAAAATCCATGGAAATTTCACATTTTATTCAGAAATAGTTTATTTAATTTGTAAATATTTAGTCTTCAAATATTTTTGAATTATTGATTCTTATGTAAATTTTTAAATAGGTAATATACAACTTTAATATTCTTCAAATTATTGAGATGGCTTTATGAAGCATAATGTCATATACTTTCATGACAATTCCATGTGTATTCTGATGAAAGCATATCAACATTTTAAATTTAGGGTTTTAAAATTTCAGTTTAAAGAAAATATTTGTGAAATTTAATTTTAAAAATTCAATCAAAAAGAAAGTTTATTGAAATATAATATTACAGAAATGTTCAAATAGGAATTCATAAAGGTTAATAAATGTTAGTTAGGTCATGTTTTGTGCATTGCTAATATTCCAAACTGATCTTTTATTCTATTAATGATATGAGAAGGATATTTAATTCTACTAATTAATTATGAATTTGCTTACATATTTTCTAAACTCTCAGTTTCAAATATATCATATATGTTGCTCTTAAGTTGTTCTTAAAGTACTTTGACTCCTATAACATTGGGATTACAAGGGGTTTTGTCCATGTCTAGATTTTATGTAGATCCTTGGATCCAATTTTAGGTTCAAAAGTGTATATAAAAGTTAATTTTCCATCTCTCCAGCTGTAGTACAGAAATTTCTGACACACTCTGAACCCAACTTCTTTTTATTTTAAATAACATCCTTCATTAAGATGTATTCTTCACATCTATTGAGCCAAAGTTTGCTCATTAGCTAAAGTTATACATTGAACAAAGTATAATTTTGTTCAAATTTTAGAAGATATTTCTAATATCATTTTCTGTTCCTGAATCAAATTATGATATGATGTTATGTATAATTATCATGTCTCCTTATTTTATTCTCAACTGGAAAAATTTCATAAACTTTCTATATTCTTAATTACCTTAAATTGCAGGGATCATAATCATTTATAATTTAGTATTTTTATTACTTTATGAAAATGAGATTATAATTTAGAGAAGGAAGATGATATTTTATACTGCTGTTATTATATTACAGCTGTGATTCATGCTCCATATATATTTTTTTAATTCTTTCAATAGTTTTTTGCATTTCTCTCTTTCCTTATTTTATATAACCAAGTCCATTTAAATGAAGACAAACATTTATAGACAATATTTGGGAATTTGGGCGTTGTTCTTTCCAAACTACTTCCTGCTGGTAAAGAGCGCTGTCAAGGTGGATTCTACAAAGATTCAGAAATCCTGGCTGTAGTCTGTAAGGCTGCTTTGTCCAGCTGTTTTGAATATATGATCGCCTGGTACTCTGTTTCAGGTGGTCTGGCTTGATCAAACAACATTAGTCTGGAAGGAATCCACATCTTTTCATTTTCTGTGGAAACAAAAATAGAAATCCTTTTCCCCAGGAACTTGTCCTTGAACTTAAATTTTGGAGTCAAAGCATTTTTTTTAATTTAATTTATTATTTTACATGTCGATCCCCATTCCCTCTCTCTCCCTCCCTCACTCCCTCCCATCCCTTTTACCCTCTCTGCCCTCTCATATGCACTCTAATCACCCTCACCTCCCATACCCCCACCACAAGTCCATATGTAGGGGAATGCCATCCAGTTGGGATCACCTAGGTCTGACAGGTGTTCTCCTGTCTCTAGATTAAGGCAGTTATCCCTCCATGAGGGATGTGTTCCCAAAATCTTATTGAGCACCAGGGATACATCCTGGCTCCATTGTCTGAGGTCCCTTAGACTGCTCAGTCCCTCTGGCTGAGACCCATATTAAGGGGGGCCTGGGTCAGTCCCATGCTGGCTTCCCAGCTATCAGTCTGATGCCCCTTAGCTCCTCCTTGTTCACTTAAGCTGTCTCTATGTGTTTCTGCTGACTGGTCTTGTCCTCTCCATCTGCATCTGAGTTCTACTTCGACTCAGTATTTATGTATGGATGTTTTGCTCCTGTTACCAACAGGCATTAGTTGAGGGCTCCATGAATAAGTTAGTTGTTGATCTTACTCTCCAGGAAGGGCATTTATGATAGCTTTTCCATGGAAGCTCCAATTGTTAGTTGGAAGCAGTCTTGTAGTTCTCTAGACTTTCTTTGTGTTCAGTTTTATCTTCAAACCAATATTGGTTCCCTTTTTTTTGGTCTCTTTATCGCTCTGTCTCTGTCTCTCTCTTTCCTGTCTTCTATTCCTAACCAGGCTCAATCTTCCTGGTCGCACATGTTTTCCTTTCCTCCCCCTCATTTCTCCTACTTCTTTCTCCAGTTGCTGGCCCCCCACTTCCCCTGAGCTCTGGGGGACTTGTCCCTTAACAATTCGGTGAGGGACTTTATGTGAATCACTTAGAATACACCTTGTATCCTAGTTCCTCTGGTGGTGTGAATTATAGGTTGGTGATCCTTTGATCTAGGTTTAAATTCCATATATGAGTGAGTACATACTGTGTTCTTATTTTTGTGACTGGGTTACCTCATTCAGGATGGTTTCTTCAAGTGCCATCCACTTGCCTGCGAATTTCAAGATATCATTATTTTTTTTCTGCAGAGTAGTATTCCATTGTGTAGATGTGCCACATCTTAATTAACCATTCTTAAATTGAGGGGCATCTAGGTTGCTTCCAGGTTCTTGCTATTACAAATAGTGCTGCTATGTACATAGTTGAACAGATATCTTTGTTGCATGGATGTGAATCCTTTGGATATATGCCTAAGGGGGGGATTGCCAGGTCCTGTGGTAAACTAATTCCCATTTTACTGAGGAACCGCCATACTGATCTCCAAAATGTCTGTATGAGTTTGCATTCCCACGAGCAGTGGAAGAGTGTTCCCCTTTCTCCACATCCTCTCCAACATGAGTCATCATTGGTGTTTCTAATTTTAGCCATTCTGGCAGGAGTAAGATGGTATCTCAAAGTTGTTTTGATTTGCATTTCCCTGATAGCTATGGATGTGGAGCATTTTCTTAAGTGTCTTTCAGCCTTTTTGATTTCCTCTATTGAGAATTCTTTCTTCAGTTCTTTACCCCATTTTTAATAGGGTTATTTGGTGTTTTGTTGACTAGTTTCTTGAGTTCTTTGTATATTTTGGAGATCAGCTCTTTGTCAGATATAGGATTGGTGAAAATCTTTTCCCATTCTGTGTGCTGCTGTTTGGTCTTGTCGACTGTGTCCTTTGCCTTAAAGAAGCTTCTAAGTTTGAAGAGGTCACATTTATTAATTATTACTCTTTGTTTCTGTGCCTCTGGAGTTATGTTTAGGAAGCAGTCTCCTGTACCAATTTGTTCAAGAGTACCTCCTACTTGCTCTTCTAAGAGGTTCAATGTGGCTGGATTGATGTGGAGGTCTTTGATCCATTTGGAATTGAGTTTGTGCATGGCAACAGACATGGGTCTATCTGCAGTCTTCTACATACCCTCATCCAATTGTGCCAACACCATTTGTTGAAGATGCTATCCTTGCCCCATTGTATAATTTTAGATGTTTTGTTGACAATCAGGTGTTCATAGGTATGTGGGTTGATATCTGGATTTTCAGTTCGATTCCTTTGGTCTTCCTGTCTATATTTATGCCAACACCAGGCTGTTTTCAGGACTATAGCTCTGTAGTAGAGCTTAAAGTCAGGAATGGTGATGCCTCCTGAAGTTCTTTTATTGTATAGGGTTGTTTTGGCTATCCTGGGTCTTTTGTTTTTCCATATAAAGTTGATTATTATCCTTTCAAGATCGGTGAAGAATCGTGGTGGGATTTTAATGGGGATTGCATTGAATCTGTAGATTACTTTGGGAAAGATTTCCATTTTTACTGTGTTTATCCTACCTATCCAAGAGCATGGGAGACCTTTCCATTTTATCGTATCTTCTTTAATTTCTTTCTTTAGAGCCACAAAGTTCTTATTATATAGGTCTTTTACGTGTTTGGTAAGCTTTACACCAAGATACTTCATGTTGCTTGTGGCTATTGTAAGGGGTGATGCTTCTCTGATTTCTTTCTATGTCTCTTTGACATCTGAAGAAAATAGGGCTACTGATTTTTTTGAGTTTATCTTGTATCCTGCTAGTTTGCTGAAGGTGTTTTTCAACTCTAGGAGTCCCCTGGTAGTGTTTATTGGGTCACTTGTGTAAACTATCATATCATCTGCAAATAGAGACAGTTTGACTTCTTCCTTTCCAATTTGGATCCACTTGATCTCCTTTTGTTGTCTTAGAGTATTAGCTAGAACTTCTAGTACGATATTGAAGAGATATGAAGAGAGAGGGCAGCCTTGTCTTGTTCCTGATTTTAGAGGACTTGGCTTAAGTTTCTCTCGATACAGATTGATGTTGGCAGTTGGTTTGCTGGTTTGCTGTATATTGCTCTTATTATGTTTAGGTATGTTCCTGTTATCCCTGACCTCTCCAAGACCTTTGTCATAAAGGAGTGTTGAATTTTGTGGAAATCTTTTTCTGCATCTAGGGAGATAATCATATGGCTTTTCTTTTTCTGTTTGTTTATATGGTGGATCACGTTGATAGACTTTCATATGTTAAACCGTCCCTGCATTCCAGGGATGAAGCCTACTTGTTCATGGTGGATGATTTCTCTGATGTATTCTTGAATTCGGTTTGCCAGTATTTTATTGAGTATTTTGGCATCGATGTTCATCAGGGATATTGGGCTGTAGTTTTCTTTCTTAGCTGTGTCTTTGTGAGGCTTGGCTACCAAGGATATTGTGGCCTCATAAAAAGAGTTTGGCAATGAACCTTCTGTTTCTATCTTTGGAACAGTTTGAGGAGTAGTGGTATTAGTTCTTCCTTAAATGCCTGGTAGAATTCTGCCCTGAATCCATCTTGCCCTGGACTTTTTTTGGTTGGAAGGATTTCGATGACTGCTTCTATTTCATTGTGTGTTATATGTCTATTTAAGTTGTTTGCTGTTCTTGATTTAATTTTGGTAAGTGATAGTTATCCAGAAATTTGTCCATTTCCTTTGAATTTTCAATTTTTGTGGAATACAGATTTTCAATGTATAACCTGAAAATTGTCTGGATTTCCTCTGTGTCTGATTTTATGTTCCCCTTTTCATTTCTGATTTTGTTAATTTGCATGTTCTCTCTCTGCTTTTTCATTAATTTGGATAAAGGCTTGTCTATCTTGTTGATTTTCTCAAAAAACCAACTCTTCGTTGCATTGATTTTTTTTTTTTTTTTTGTATTGTTTTCCTGGTTTCTATTTTGTTGAATTCAGCCCTCAAGTTGATTGTTTCCTGGCGTCTACTCCTTCGGGGTGAATTTGCTTCTCTGTGTTCTAAGGCTTTCAGTTGTGCTGTTAATTCTTTTATGTGAGTATCCTCTATTTTCTTTAAATGGGCACATAGTGCAATGGACTTCCCTTGTGGCACTGCTTTCAAGGTGTCCTATAAGTTCGGGTATGTTGTTTCCTCATTCTCATTGACTATTAGGAAGTCCTTAACTTCTTTCTTTATTTCTTCTTTCACCCAGGAGTGGTGCAATTGCACATTGTTCAGTTTCCATGAGTTTGCAGGTTTTCTGCTATTTGTGTTGTTGTTGAATTCCAATTTTAAAGCATGGTGGTCCAATAAGATACAGGGGACTATTCATATTCTCTTGTATCTGTGGAGGTTTGTTATGCCACCTAGTATGTGGTCGATTTTAGAGAAGCTTCCATATGGAGCAGAGAAGAAGGTATATTCTTTTGTCTTTGGATGGAATGTTCTATAGATGTCTGTTAACCCCTGTTGAGACATAACTTCTTTTAATTCTTTTGTTTCTTTGTTGAGTTTCTGATTTGTGGTCCTGTCTAGTGTTGAGAGTGGTGTATTGAAGTCTCCCACTATAAGTGTGTGAGGTTTTATATGAGATTTGAATTTTAGTAGTGTTTCTTTTCTGAATGTGGGTGACTTTGTATTAGGGTCATAGATGTTCAGATCTGAGACTTTGTGTTGATGGATTTCTCTTGCGATGAATAAGAAATGACCGTCTTTATGTCTTTTGACTAATTTTGCTTTGAAGTCTAACTTGTTAGATATTATGATAGCTATGCCTGCTTTCTTCTTATTTCCATTTGATTGGAAAATCTTTTCCCAACCCTTTACTCTGAGGTAATGTCTATCTTTGAATCTTAGATGTGTTTCTTGTATACAGCAAAAGGATGGATTCTGTCTTCGTATCCATTCTGTTAGCATGTGTCTTTTTATAGGTGAGTTAAGATCATTAATGTTGAGAGTTAGTAAGGACCATTGATTGTTGATGCTTGTTTGATTTAGGTTTCTTGTTGGCAGTGGTATTGTGAATATATTTGTTCTGCTTCACCCTAGGTTTCTGGTGTAGTTGGATTATCTGTTGCCTACATTTTTGTGTGTGTAGTTACCTTCCTTGGGTTGGAGTTTTCCTTCCAAAACTTTCTGTATGGCTGGATTTGTATATATGTATTGGGAAAATCTGGTTTTGTCATTAAATATCTTGTTTTCTCCATCTATTGTGATTGAGAGTTTTGCTGGATATAGTAGCCTAGGCTGGCATCCGTGTTCTCTTAATACTTTTAGAACATCTATCCAGGACCTTCTGGCCTTGAGGGTTTCCATGGAGAAGTCAGGTGTAATTTTGATAGGTTTGCCTTTATATGTTACCTGTCCTTTTCCCTTTGCTGCTCTTAATATTCTTTCTTTATTCTGTATGCTAGGTGTTTTGATTATTATATGTCAAGGGGTCTTTTTTCATTGGTCCATCCTATTTGGGGTTCGGCATGCTTCTTGTACTTACATGGGCATGTCCTTCTTCAGATTTGGAAAGTTTTCCTCGATGATTTTATTGAATATGTTTTTTCGGCACCTTTGAGCTGTGTTTCCTCACCTTCCTTTATGCCTATTATTCTTAGGTTTGTTCTTTTCATGTTGTCCCTCATTTTCTGGATGTTTTGTGCTAAGGATTTGTTGTATTTATGATTTTCTTTGGTCGATGAATCTATTTCTTCTAATTTATCTTTTGTGCCTGAGATTCTCTCTTCCATCTCTTGAATTCTGTTGGTTATGCTTGTGTCTGTAGTTGACGATTTTTTGCCCAGTTTTTCTATTTCCAGGATTCCTTCATTTTGTGTTGCCTTTATTTTCTCTATTTCAGTTTTCAACTCTTGAACCATTTCCTTCACCTGCTTACTTGTTTTTCCTTGGCTTTCTGTGTTTTCCTTAAGAAATTTGTTTATTTCCATGCTCTATATTCCAATTTTCCCTAATAATACACACTTTGATCATTTTGCAGGTAGAATTTTTGCTCTGTATTTTGTACTACTCAAAGTTGGATAAAACCGTTTATTCCTTTTCTTCACTAGATGTCTATATCATACATTCCCTGCTGCTCTGACTAAATTTGAAGCATACATTTATAATCACAATAGGTTTTGTAGATAATACCCAGTAGGTTATGAACTGACCCTGGCCATTGAACTAGCCACATGAGGCCTTTCACAGAAAAGAGGCTACAAAATATCTTCATTTTTATTAACTACATTTCACCTGGTGCCACGACTCAAGTTCACATTAGAATAATATCCCATAAGTGCCATTCTTTTAATTTTAAATAGCCATGGACTAGAAACTGTTCAAGTGGAAGTACAGGACCATATAATTTTCTGTTTGTTGTTGGCCATACAAATTCTCACTGACCCTAATTGGCACAATAGTATTATATTATTGGATATGCTGAAATATCACAGCCAATGCAAGAACAGCTTAGAAGCCTGGAGAACTTTGGAAATCAGGGAAATTTTAGCCCACAGCAGGGCTTTTTGCCCTTTTAAACAATCACCTTACTTCAGAAACATATGCCAATTTGATCAATCAACCAAATCTTTGCAGTCCATTGATACTAACTGCTATTTTTCACTACTTACATGCCTTAGCTCTACAAAATCATAGAGTAATAACAGCACATTGAGGATTTTTCCTAAAACTTATTCACTGAAAGGCATAGGATAGTCTTTCCTACTTGAACACTGTCTAGTTTGAATCTCAAAGAATCTGTTTTTTCCACACATAAAGTTTTTCATTGAAAACTTTTTATTATGTTTATGTCTCAGATTTTATTCTTTCAAGCTTCTAACTACACATTGAAATTTCAATCTGTTATTAGTCACAAATATCTAGTAGTCATTTTCAAGATGACATATATTTTGTTATAATTCCCTACCCATCTTATAATTTCTACTAAATCAAGCAATGAAAATTTTATAGTGCATCCCTAATCGTGCACCAGACTGGAACTGTTCATACAAATTTCAAGCAATTATGAGGCTTTCTGGGAAACATTGGCAGCAAACAGGAGATTAAATGCTTGCAGGAGCAAGCCAGATGGGAAACATAGATAAGAATCATCTCATGGAAATTCAGTTTATTTTCCAACTCACAACAATGTTTTAAACTAACCTAATCAATCGGGAGCATTTTCATATTGTTGAGACTAATACCGAGGATTTTAAAAGTATTAGTTTTTCAGTTGTGGCGATAATTTTTAAAAGGCACAATCTACAATGTCATCTGCTTTAAAAATATACAAGAGAGTCAGAGGTGATCTGTCACTCCAAGGATATTTTTAAAACCTGGAAATTTTATACGTATACATTTTGAAGCTAGCATGTGGATCAAATTACATGAAAGTTGGAAAAATCACAGTGGCCTGTGTAGTTGAACTCAAGATAATTTGACATGTAGAAAATAATTTTAGTGACTGAGAATTCAAGAAGGAGGTTGATTATTTTACAGATAATGTATAATTCTTGGTGCCATTTTGTGACTCACCCAGTTGAGTCCATGGTTCCTTTTACTAACATGAACTGAATGTTAGAATGGTGGAGTTAGTTATAGAGTGTCTGAGAATATGACAATTTCAGATTCTTCACTTGAAAGTGTTTCAACCTATAAAAAAAACTTCTAAATATATCCTAACATGTGCATATTCTTCTGAAAATCCACAGATGAGAATATTTTATCTGCAATGTTCTGACTGCTGTCTAATACTACTCTGATATTCCTTCTGTCATAATTCTTCCTTGTTGGTACTGCAATGTATATAAGTGTTTATAGGATTGTGGATGAGTTGACGTTAAATTTTGGAAAAATTTATTTGGCTTATTTGAATATACATGATTAATGACATATTTGCTGTTGTGTCCACTTAGAAATGGTTTCTGGGAACAATATAACTACGAGCTTTATCATGTCACTTGTTAAAGAATCATAAAAGCACAGGTCAGTGGTTGTACTTCAGTATAATTATACATGGTTTCTTACAGTCAACAGATGTGCAAAAACAATCAAAATTTAAAACCTAAGTTCAAGTTTTAAAAGACCTTTAATACTTTTTTCAGAATTTCAAATAGGAAAATATAAAGACTACCAAACTAATAACAAAAAAATTCATAAGACTCCATGAAGATACTGTAAATGATATTTGCAAAGATTTTCAAAAGTACACAGTTGAAACAAATGAGAAATGACAAGTGTTTGATTTAGATACATATGATGAGTATATATTTTAGTCACTTTTAATTCTATGTATCTACATCACATCTTCCTTACATCTTATATTACATATTCCATAGAGCTTATTTCACAAATTCCATATGTTTTATAGTACAAATTTTTACACATCTTACATCACATATTCTGTTTTTTATACAACATTTACCATAAAATTTTTAGTAAAAGTTATGTACTTTTTGATACATAAAAGCAAAAATCATCCCAATTTTATCATTGTTTTGTACTTTCCTGTACATTTTTACTCTCCTTTATTGTTCTTGCAGCATGCTAGACAAAGTGATAGATCATAGACACAAGCTCATCTAATATCAAATCAATTATTTCCCATTTAAGGAACAGTGTGAAGGTACTGGTGATGGTTGTAAATAATGTGTCTTATATTTATCTATATTCCATATGAAAACAATTGGCATCTGGATACAAAATATAAATATTTTAGGGTTAAGAGTGTGCTACAGACTTGATACATATTTGGTCCTAAGAATCATGAGCTTACAAGAAATTCCAATTGTACTCTCATATCAGAATATCACATAATTATAGTCGTTACTATATGTCAGATAGAATTTGATAGTGGATATAGCAATGAAAGAGTTACATTTTTTCTTTTTTCTTTTTCTTTTCTTTTCTTTTTTTTTTTTTTTTGGCAGGGGGGAAGAGTTTCTCTGTGTAGCTTTGTAGACCAGGATGGACTTGAACTCACAGAGAACTACCTGCCCTTGCCTCCCCAGTGCTGGGGTTAAAAGTGTGTGCTACCACAGCCCTGTGAAAGAAATATCTTAACAGAGAGATCCAGGAGGGGCTTAGAGAGAAACCTTGGTTAACTTTCAAGAATCCAAAAGCATGGGAAGCCACAGCCCCTGGATGCCAGGTAGTCCGAGCTTAGCTGTAAACAAGCCTTATTTGGAAGTGCTTGATGGATCTGGTATGCTTCCTCCTTCTGTGGCCTATCTGGGATCACCAGGTGGTATGAGCTGATTGGGCAGTGAACACATATTTAAGGGCTTGCTGGGGCTGGAAGGAACAGAAGCTGATGTACAAGGTTCCTGAATAAACTGCTTGAAGAAGAGTCGAGGCCCTGTTTCCTTGCTGGTAGACATAGATGCAACACAAAAGGAGGACCCCAGCTAAGACTCCTAGCAATAGTAAAGAGGATTTCCAAGCTGACCTACCCCTGTAATCAGATTGATGAATCCACAACTATTATCATAGGCCCCTTATCCAGTCACAGCCACAGCCAAGACACTGGTTGAGCTCTGGGAATCTAGTCAAAGAGAGGAAGAGGGCTATATATGAGCAAGGAGGTTAAAATAATGATGAAGAAATCTATAGAGGCAGATGAAGGATGCTCATGGAAACTCACGAACTATATCTAGTCCTATAACTATGGAGACTCTAGGGAACTGAACTAGGGCCTCCATATATGTGGCAGACAATTGTGAATCTTGGACTATCTGAGGGGGCCCTGGCATTAGGACCACAATACAAACCTGCTACATGAGCTATCTTAGAAAAGCCCATTCCTTAGGATGGAATGCCATTCTCAGTGGCAATAGAACCATGATATAACCCTGGTACATGAACTAGCTTGTTAGAGCCCACTCCCTGTGGTGAGATGTCATGCCCAGCCTTAAATCATAGGAGAGAGGCTTGGCCTTGCCTCAAACTATTTACCAAATTATGTTGACTCCTCCCCAGGAGAAGGAGTGGATGGGGGGGGCTGAATGGGGGGATAGGAAGGGGATGGGTGGGAGGGAGAACTATGGTTGGAATGTAAAGTGAAATCAGAAAATTTAAAAAATAATAGAAAAAAAAAAAAGAAGAGCCATTTTCAAATGGGTTGGATGGCTTTTCTCAATGCCGGTAGGAATTACTGGAACTAATAGGTCAAACATGCACACTGTTTATCTTTTTGTCTTTTAAAATTATCTCTAATAGCTATCACACAAATCCAATAAAAGTAGAGAGAATAGCATCATTATCATGTCAAGTTTCTAAGTAAAGGAATAGAGTTAGGAGATGATAAGTGTAATATTTCAGAGGAATTTAAGGCTGGCATTAAGACCAAATCCTGCGTTCTTAACGGAGGATCCTTTTTTCCCATATGTCTTGTTATATTTCCATTGCCCATATGTATTCTTGTTCAGAAGAAATATTTCTAGTTCCCAAAATTATTCAATGTTTTCCAATCTATTATTCAGTGAGACACCCACCCCCGCTGTGTTTACAATAACTAGGCACTGACCACAAAGGTCATTGACTTTATTAAAAAACATTTCGTGAATAATAATAAACAGCCAGGATCAATCTTTAAACTGACCTAACCAATTCCACAAAATTTGAGAAACACAGTATCAAAGAAGCACTTTAGTTCCCTGAATTCATTTTATTTGGTTAAGAAATCAATATAGTTGGCATCAAAGAGCAAGTGTTTATCATTTCAGGATATTGCCAATGATTACAATGATTTAAAAAATTGTGCCCAGAAAACAAGACCAATCAATTTTCTGTCCCTAGTTAATGTGTCCAGAATTCATTCTACTCTAAAAGAAAGTTCTACACAATAACATATTTGCCTTATTTTAAGCATAAAATAAATATATTTATTAAAAATACTATATTTCTATAGCTCTATCTAGTACAGAATATTTCCAAGATCTTTTTTTTTCATAAGATTGAAGTGTAGAGCTCCTGTTAGAAAATTCCCACAGCAAACAGATAGAAGCTGTGAGGAGATGAAAGATACCAATGTGAGCCAGTATTAATTGCTGTTTTCTGGCATAAACTAAAACCCCTTTTCTGAGCACTAAAATCAGATATTTCAGAAACAAAATTAATTTGATGCCAGGACAAAATCACATACATGAGTCTGAATGTTGTGTAATTGGCCTTTGTGTCTAGAACAGCTTTTGATTAGATGAGTCACTCTGACTTTGAAATGGAGAGGCATACAAATGTTTTCTTTCAGTGGACAAAATTAAATACTGGTAATGAACAGTAACAGATACCTTTGTATAGCTTGTTTCCACATATATTCTTGACAACTTTTATTATGATTTATTCCACTTAACATCCATCAATAGATCATGACAATCTGGTTCACTACTACAATGTGAGGATAGAATTCCTCATCTCATGATTTAGGAACGAGATTGAACACAGACATATTCAAGTTAATAAAAATAGAAGAAAACATGTGCTCATAAGCCATTGGTTGATATGGAAAATACCATGAAGAAGTGGTGCTAACTGCAGATAAAGCAGATGCATTTGTCCACAGTATCTACATGGGGACTTTGAGAATAGAGACAAGGAAAGAATGTTTCCTATGAGCAAAGGACTTATAATAAGGAAAGTATTTTATCAATGCTCTTATTCCATGATTTCCCGTTACAATGAGAACTCTGAATCTCTCAAAACATTGTATAGCACACTCAAATGTACCCTATCTGTGCCCTGAATTATATTAGGAAAGGTGAGCAGCCAATCAGTACAAATGCATGAACTGCATTTGAAACATAGTGTGCTAATGATGTAAGGTAAATTGTATAGGCAATTATTGATTGGAAAAGCAGTTTTGGACTGTTTGTGAAATGCTATATTGAAAGATTAAAATTCATCAACAGAAGGGAATAGACCTATGATTTGGGTTTGTACAAAGTATGTGATATTTTCTGGTAATTATAACACAAATGAATTGAAAACCCCCAAGGAAAACTGTACTAATGAATATTAACTGAAGTAACAGTTCTGGATGGGAGCAATTATTTGTACTGATAGGAAGAGAAGCCAAGAGCATTGTATAAGTGGCTCTGGAGACAGAAATATGGTATCAAATAGGACACCTTGTATAGTAATTGATTTTAATATAAACTTGCCACAATTAGAATCAACTGAGTGGGGATCCGGGACTAAAAAAAAAAAAAAAATGTTCTGATCACATTGATAGATGTGGGAGGGCACACCCTTTTAGCAGTTCAGATAAAGGAGTATTTGTGAAGGAAGATTACCTCCTTTACTTTGCTTGGTCTTCCCTCCTGACCATGAGTTAATTTGCACCATTGCTGCTACTAGTACTGTAGCTGCTGAGTCTTTTGCTGATAGGAAAGCCATATTTCTCTTTATTTTAAACCTGATTTTTTTTAAAACAACTTTTTCTCATTTTACATACCAATTCCAGTTCCAACTCCCTCCTGTTCAGGCTGTTACAACCTTTTCTCTACTTCACCACATTCCACAGAGAGAGGAAGACTTCCCATGGGTAGTCAACTAAGTCTGTCATATACCTTTGAGGCAGGTCTAAGGGCCTCCTCACTATATCTAGGCTGATCAAAGTATCCCTCCAAAGAGAATGGACACCAAAAAGCCAGTTTCAAGTACTAAAGATAAATCCTGGTCCCACCAGTGGCCCCACAGGGTACCTAAGCCACACTACTGGCAGCCAAATTCAGAGGGCCCAGTTTTGTCCCATGCAAGTTCCCCAACTGTGAGTCTGGAGTCAATGAACTCCTACTAGTTCAGGTCAGCTGTCTCTGTGGGTATCCACGGAATTGTTTTGATCCTTTGCTCATATTATTGCTCTTCCCAACTAGACTCAGGATGTTGGCCCATTGCTGAGCTATAGATCCCCATGTCTGTCTCTATTGTTGCTGGATGAAGGCTCTATGATGATAACTCAGGTAGTCATTAATCTAGCACTAAGGAAATTCTCAAGAATCCACAAAGATAACTCCAGAAAAACCATATTTCAATACTTTAATTGTAAAGTGGGTTCTCCAGGGACCCTACAGGCTATAGACACTGGATTGGGAGTATTGAAGCACTCTACCTTGTGGTATGAATAATGCAGGATGTTGCCCACCAGAGAGACAGTTATTGTGGAAGTTCTCTGACTGTTCAGTCATTCAGTCTCAACAGTATGTGTGTGTATCTATGAGAACAAAGGGCATGATCCAGAACACCAGAAAAGGTCAAAGAACTCAGACAGGAAAGGAAGAAGGTAGACCCAAGGTAAAACAATACAGACAGAACACAATCACTGCAGAGCAGGCCCAACCATGTCTTAAGAACAGCAGAAAGACAAAAACTTGGAGGGCTCAGATAGAAGCGTGGGTGCAGACTGACCAATCCAATAGTCAAAGTAGGGAACTTAGAATGTACCTGGCCCATAACTTAGACCTGTAGCCTTGGCATCATTCAATAACCAGAGTCTTGTAAACACTAAAACCCTGAGTTTGGGCAATAGATAATGGATAGGAGCAGATTCTCTAAACTGAGGAGCATTAATACTGCCCACTGGAATGTTTCAAATGCATATGAAAAGTTTTCATCAGGAATTTGCCAATCTGGGAAAGGAAAATCCAAGACACAGAAATCCAGAAAAGAAGAACAAGCATACAAGAAAACAAAACAAAACAAAACAAAAAACCCTTAATACTTCATGATATATAAAAGTAATAATAAAAATCAATGTTAAATGATTTCTTAAATGGTGGCATTTTCTTACTATATACTGCTAGTTTTGTTTTTTATTTTTAATTCTTTGAATCTATGCCAGACTCCCAATTTGTGTGAATGGAAGTAGAACATAAACTAACAAGATGTTGTTGTTTTTATATATTTCTGCTGGACACTATAAAATTGGGCTGCCTCAGTCTGCTGGCTTGGTGACAAGAGATGATTGTGTTACATGCCAACTCTGGTGAAATAATCCCCAGGTTGGAGTGACAAATTAATATAAGAGACTGAACATGGTCTTAATCCAATATCAAATTCTGTACTAAAATCACATGATGTTTTATAAAAGAATGACTGTCTCTAGGAATTTTAAGGCTTAGTGGTATACTGAAGCAATGCGTAGCATTCTTCATCCTGTACCTCTATTAAGAACTGTGTCAGGGTTGTTTCAGATCACTATGAAGAAGTCAGAAGTGCATAGCAGAGAGGAGCTAACTATGAAGTCTGTGTTCTTATTGTGTTTCTGCACATACAACCTCATATATATTTTAATATTTAAAATAAATTTTAAATGTTACTAGATGAAAGGAAATCTATTTTAGACATTATTTTAAGAAAGTATTTTTAATATTTCAATTTACTTTTTGAAAATTGATGCAATATATTTTGATCATATTCCTTTCCCTTCTCTCCTTCCACATTCTTCCCTATCCAACTTCATGTTCTTTCACTCTTTTAAATAAAACCAAATCCTAAAACAAAACAAAGAGAAAAAACCCAGAACATATAGAATCTGAGTTTTGTTGGCCATTTACTTCTGTGCTAGGGGCCTATTCTGTGATATACCCAGTGTCATCCCAATGAACAAGTCTGACTTCCTTCTCCCAGCATCTATCAACTGTGACTAGCTCCTGGGCTAATAGTGGAATTAAATTCACTTATACTCCTCCATTCTGGGATTTTGTTCAGCTAGAGCTTGGGTAGATATTAAATATGCTGTCATAGTCTGTTAATTTATATGAGCATCTGCATGGAAAACAATTTTCTTGGAATTGTCTACCACCTTGGGCTCTTAACAATATTGCCTGTCCTCTTCAATATAGATCCACGAGGTGCAAGAATCATGGCCAGATATAAAATGCACAGTTCAGATTGTGTCGTTAATTTCCCTTTATAACTATCCATGACACTTTCTGTCACATTTATTTTAAAATTTAGTGCTATGAATTAATACTTTCTACATACTCATTATTAGTTTTGATTTCTTAAAAGGATTTTTCTTTTTTTCCCCTAGTTTTTTTTAATCTTCAGTTTTTCCATCTTAAAATAGACTCCATTATTAGAAGGCTGTTTTTTTAATCATTTATGCATTGGAAGCACTTGAAGTCAGGCTTTGCTTGTTCATTTTGTCTCTAGCTGTTTTATCAGCATTGCCTCTCTGAGTGAGTAATATGAATGTACAGTGTATTGGTATCTGTTACTGAGCTTGTTATAAGCCCATGTGATTAATTTTCATGAAATACTTTGAAATTCTTTTTCTTTCTGATGTTTAACACTTTTGTGACAGTTGAATTTGGTCAAGTTGATACACCTGGGAAAAGGAGCCACATGAAGACCTGCCTACATCAGATTGATCTGTAACACAATTTCTGGGAATTTATTTGCCATTAGCTGACATGGCATAGGAGAGACCAGACCACTGTGGTGTATACCATCCTTAGCCTGGTAGGCTTGTAGCTGATTGTGAGACTGGAAGCAAGCCAGTAAGCACTGTTTCTCTGTGATCTCTGCTTCTGTTTCTGTATCCAGTTTCTACATTCAAATTCCTGCCTTTGGCTTCTCTTGGGCTACTAGATACCGGGCAAAAAGAGCAGGCATAAAGTCTGAGTAGAGCCCACATTTCAAGCCTTCTAAAAGCATCTCTAAAAATTAACAACCTTTCCATGAGGTCTGCTTTGATATGCACTTTCCCAAGGTTTCATTTGCCTTCTGCAAATTCATTGGAGTTTCCAAATCAGCCACTTCAAAGTGTAAGCTCCTTTTTTACCTGGCTAGTTTTGGAAGCAGAAGGCTAAGAAATGCCCTTCTGGAAATCAGCACATATACAATGTAAAATTATGTATCCCAATTAAATGAACATCAACAACAAAAACCAAGCATAGAGGTATTGTATTTCCTTCTCAGTATGATATAAAATGAGGTGAAGTGTCCTCTGAGGGCTCACTGGGGCAAGAATACTTCATAAATGCAAATATCTTGGTTTATGCCATGTGGTTACTAAAGCAATGAATTACTCATTCATGAAGTCTACACTGATATCCTCCCCTTGTCTGCCTCATACCTTTAGCTGAGATGTGTGAAAATGGATTACATGGTTTTAAAAGGCAGTATGTCTGACTAAATTTAAATTTCAAGTATATGGACAGCATATTGCATAGAATGTAATCTATACTCAAAATATTTCTTCATTTGGAATGTTAACAGAATGTCTGTTTTTCTTTTTAAATCTATGAAAACTACTTACAACTCTCTTCCAAGCAATCTACTTATATTTGTAACTTTGCCTAAGGTCTGCTTCTAGTGGATTCTAAACTAGGAGAGCTACCTAGAAGAAACTAACTTTGAGGAAAATACTCAGAAAAAACTTCAGAAGCAGAATTTTACTGCAGCTTCCAAATAAGAATGATATTGTAAAAGGCTATTATTCTAATTTAGGGCATAAATACCAACAAAACCTACAAATCCAGTCTCAGCACATTTTTCTCATTTGTAGAAGCCTTCACCCTATCAGAAAAACACCTGTTATCCAATCATAATTTTTAAACTTGATGCCAAGACTCATTAGTAGTGTTATACTGTAATAATGCTCTATTCACTCTGTCACAGAATGTTTCAAATGCCTACACTGGAAAATTGCCTGAACTTCACAGATCAGTGTTGCTGGTTTGGAAAAGCGAGCTTGTGTATTATATTGCTCTCCTTGACCCACCATCTTCCTGCTTTGAGTACATCAGTGCTAAGTGACACAGATTCACTGTTGTTAATAAAATTTGAAACTCACTTTTCTTCCTTTTATATTTCCTTCCTTCTTTCCATCCTTCCTTCCTTCCTTTTGTGTGGGAACACAAATGTGCCACACCACATGTGCAGATGACAGAGGACTTCTTGGAATTCTTTATTTCTACCATGTGGATTTTGAGAGTTAATTTAGGTCATTAGACTTGCCATCAAACACCTTTAACTTCTGAGGCACTATGCAGTCCCAAACAATCATGGTTTTAAATAATCTATTTAAAATCCAAAGTCCTTCTCATTGTCATTCCTCATTAAAGATTCATATAAATTCTGGGTAAGAAATAATCCATCAATCTACCAAATGACATTGTTAAAACTTTGTGGGCTATTTGCTAAGCTTAAAATTCTTAATTTGATGATTTTTATTTATTTTCTCTAAAACTTGCAGAAAGTATGGCTTCCTTTTTCACTGGAGCAAAAAAAAAAAAAAACATCTTTAAGATATCTACATCTGTATAACATATACAATAATCCATTTATCTTGATTTCAATATCAGAAACTAAGCTTGTTTATGACTATCTCATATGGAATGAATGTAATTGTTTTTCATTTATGGGAAGGTGTCCTCTATTCCAGAATAAGCCTAGATCAGTATGGACAAAACTGCTAGTTGATAAACTTGGGATTGTAAACTCCTCAGAGTACTTACAGTGAAGCTTTGAAAGTGCTTCAAATTCAAATGGTGCTATTTCAATACCATCTCATCAGTAGATAGTGCCACCCTGTGGTGGCATCAAGAGGCCTGAGGGTAACCTGCAGAGTGCTGTTAAAAAGTTCATTCTGAATGAAAGAATTCTCACTCTCATTATAATTACAACTTTTTTTTGCACTTCTATGTTGACCTTTGTGATATCAAAGTATCATTTGAGCATCACTCAGAAGTCACAAAACTTATTCCTGTCTTGATTAATTTACTTTGGTCCATGATCATCAGTGTCAGTTAACAGAGACAGTAGTTTGCTCAGGAGAAAGTCCGTTCTCCCCTTATTTTCTGAAATGATTAATAAACCAAGAAAAGACTGGAGCTAAGTGCCATCTTGCTGATGAATCATCATCCAAAAAATGAACACATAGAAACAACCAGGTAAGAGAACATGGACAAAGAAAGCCATTTTTATGAAGTATTCATGATTTTTCTTCTGCTGTTTGTGGAAGTGTCACTATTTTGAAAACTAATGAAATTGCATCTGCACCTGTCTGAGAAATATAATCTGGTTAAATTTTTTAAATTGCTTAGATATACTATCTTCATTTGTTCTTATTTCATAATTCAGATTACCATTGAGGATTTTCCTTGTGACAATAAATAATGGAACAAAACCTTCTCAGAAATATGTTATGCAGGTATAGAAAAATATTGAATAAGCCACACAGAGATGCTCTGACATTATTGCAAAGTCATCATTATTTTAATAATGAAAACCAGACCCAGAATACATGAGGCTGATGCTGGAAGATGAAACTTAAGATATTCACTAATATAGTATGTTCTAGGCTAGCCTGGGCTATATGAGGTCCTATCAAAAAAAAATATGTAAATACAGGCCACAAATGTTTCCCAATATGCAACTCAAGACATGGGTAATTTCACATAAGTGTATTTCCCCTGTTTCTTATTCTTGGTCCATATAATTATGCCTGTATTTCATTTTTACTCAGTAACTAACTATTGTTCCATGAGATATCACAGAGGTAAAAGACAAAGCTGACTTGGTAAAGTCTGCAACCGATCCATGACAGAGGTTTATCACTAAGTAAGTCTCCTAGAACTTAGTTTGATAATTCATTTTATTTCACTGTTAAACACATTTGAACATATATAGAATTTTAACTCTAGTGTGTTCTTATCTGAAATAAGAACAAGTGGCTCAAACAATTCAATAACTCAAACAATGTGAGAATTACTAATTCTAGGGGTAAGCTAGTTGGTAGAAAGTAGAATTCAACAGTTCACTCTTCTGGTGTGATTTTCTTCTATTACTTTAAGTTAAAATAGAAAATAATGGGCTTTATCATGGCATATTCATTCACATGTTTCAAATACTGTCATTAATCAAAAATGAATTTTAGCCCTGGAAATTGCCCCTAGACAGTGTGCGCTAAGGTGTAAACTGCCGTGGTGCTAATGTCTTCAGAACCCACTTCTTACCTCTTCGTGCTGTTCCTTTCCAAGGGTTTGGAAAGATCTGTGTTGAATAATAAGATTAATAAGCATTTCACACAGATCAGTCTGAATCCTCATGCAAACTACTACTAATTGTAAAACTTTCCCAGAGGATTTTAAAAAGATGTGTCATCTTTTTAAAGCCGTGGCACAAGGTCCACATTGTTTTCATCAAGGGACTGACTCATTTGAGCAAGTTCTAGATAAAGTTAGTGATTTATGAAAGCTTTCATCGGCCTCTGTTGGCCATTGCAGATTGAAATACTGTGAGGAGTATGTGATTTGTTTTCATTTATAAAGGTGCAGAGGCTTTAAATTTGAAAATGAAACGTTTTCTTCTTGTGCCAAATGCAAACAACTTAACATCCACTTCCCATCTAGCGATTTTACTAGTTCAAAAGAGTTTCTTTGAATCTTATCTGTATTATATTTCCTGCTGATTGGCAGTGCCTCCTGCTTCTACTGCAAGGCCATAAATATGCTGGCACCAATTTGAACAGGAAATGAATAACAAAGAAAATTGGGAAATAAATATAATGAGTGGTTATAGGGTCGTGAAAACTATACTTTTTCTTGCAGGGTTGGTGCTGCCAAGTTGATTTATGCCTGGGAAATCTTTCATGCAAACACACAACAAAAGCTTTCGATTATTTGGTCAACAACAAAAGCAAAGTTCCCCCTATCTCCAACATTCCTGTGTACTGGTTTGAGTGAGTTCATTTGTTTGCTGCTGAGATTTTTCTTGAGCTCTGGAGGAGGCTTGATTGGATAAAGTAATTTTTTTGAGAAAAATAAAAGTCCTGAGAATCCATAGAGCATGCTTTCAAGGCCAGAAAAAGAATTTTGTAGAGACCACAGGAGCTCAGGGAATATAAAGTACTTTGAGGATTTCAGGACCAGAGCACCCAGATTCATTTCTGACCTGCTCTTTAAAGGTCAAGAATCTCTTCAACACATTAAAAGCTATAGATGATTAGAATAAAAGAGCAGGGGGAAACATAGCTGTATAGATTTATTGGTGAGTATCATATTTGTAAACGACTTGCCTTGCCCTACCATTGCATTTTAAATGGGTCGAAAGTTTTTAAATAGTCTTGGGTTGTATTGCAAGATACAGAATGTCTTTTCTTTTTAAATAAGAAAGAATAGCTAGGAAGACAAACAATTTTCTGTTGAAGGTCTTTCTCTGCCTGCTCTTCTTTGAAGATTCTCATTGTCCTCACTCCTCTCATCACAGTCTCACTCACTTCCCACTTTTTACCCCATTGCCAACTATATCACCTTCCCAAATTTCAGTTTAACTGGACCGTTCAAAACAATAGGGAATACCTTCCATATTCTTTATTAAATACCTGGACTCTTGACATCAATATCATGACTAATAAATTGCTTTTATTATAGCAAAAATATAGTAATAGGATTATAACATTATTAAATGGAAAGAGCATACTGAGATTATGCATGTAAGAATGAACAGCAGAATATTACATTAAGTGAGGTAACAGGCTGAGAAAGAAAGGCACAGTGTGTTCTTTCTCATATATGAATTTGACTTCAAATTTTAATATGGGTACATTATGTGTGAGTAAGTACACATAAAGACCATGGAGAAAGAAAGGAACATATGTCAGGGAACAATATAGGTGTGAGGGATCAGACATCAGACATGGGAGAGGGTCAAGTAGGTAATAGATCACATGTGATATGAAAGTTGAAGCATGAGTCTTGGAGTTGGAAAAGCATAAGTGGGGATCTGGTGTAGGGAGATGAGAAGGGTGGAGAGGTTCGCCCCAAATGTCTTTAATAAGGGTTGCCTTTGTTGTGATTAAACACCATTACCAAAATTAATAGGTAGGAAAGAGTTCATTTTGTTCACAATTCAATTTAACAATTTATCATCAGGGTAGGGACCTGGAATCAGGAGCTGCTGCAGAGGCCATAGAAAAGTATTGTTTACAGGCTTGATCTCATATTTTGCTCAGCCTACTTTCTTATAGAACCAGAACCACCAGCCAAAGATTGGAACTACCCATAATGGACTGGGTCCTCCCTCATCAATCAGTAATTAAGGAAATACCCAACAGGCTTGACTATAGCCTGATAGTTTGGAGGCATTTTCTCTTTTGTTCCTCCCTCTTGAATGACTATAGTTTGGGTCAAGTTGACATAAAACTGTCCAGCATACCAAATAAGGATATGTGGAAAAGAGAAATGGAAAGCTGCTATTATAAGCTAATTAAAAAACAAGATGAAATAAATGAAAGCAGTTTGAAGGGAGGAATTCTGTGATAGAGCCAATCACAGAAGTTACAGTTTCTAATGAAAATCCAGAGCAATGGGTGAAGTGTCTCCCTATGAGGCCCCAACAGTTATTGCCATTGTTGTTAATTGCCTACCAGCACCACATGGCTACTGAACACACTACATCCTTTTGTTGTACAGGATAGAAAAATGAACCAGAAACTTAGCTGGAAGCTTCATTCACGATAGGCACCACTCGTACTGCTTCTTGTGCTCTACAGGGAGGAGCCATCCCACTATGGAGAGTTCCATCTGGAGGCAGGCATGCCTGAAGTATATACAAAAAGCCCGGGAGCAAGTCCTAAACTTGTTCTTGGTTGGAATATGCTTATGTTCTGGTCTTGATTTCCATAGGTGATGGCCTCTAATTATAAGCTAAAAGAAACCCGTTCTTCTCTAACTTATTTTGGGTTATTGTGATTGTTACAGCAATGGAAAACAAAGTAGGGCACTTCTCTGTTCAAACTCTCTATTTCCCTGTTGAATTATTTTGCTTTTTTGTCCATATTGTTGATTATCTCTTCCATTTAATTTTTTCCTCATCAATTTTGCTTTTGATTAATCTGCTTTTTCATAGCATCTCTTACGGTTTTGGTAATTTTTACTAATCAACATTTGATGCTTAATCTAGCTTTTGGCCTATTTCAGCATTTTTTGTCACGTTGTAGTTGTGATCTTTTGAATGATTAATATTGATGTTCCAATACGAATTATTTATGTGTCATATATCTTTTCCAGTAACAAGAAACTCTGAAAGAAAAGAGCAGAAAAAGTGAAAAAAGAAAAGTAGACCAGTAAGAAAATATTCACATGTCTGAAACTTGACGAATAAAATTAAAATCGCTGAGATAGTTAGCATGAAAAATTAAACATGCTGCAAAACTTGTAGTAAAAGGGAGACAAAGGTAAAAGAGAGCAAAGTTCTGGCTCCTCAAGACTGGAGACTGGCATGCAGTAGAAGGGTTCAGAACAACTGTCAGCCGTTGGCACTTTTTGTGATTTAGACTGGAAGTAGTTCTGTATTGGACAAGTATTCAGTGTCCCCAGAGCTGTCTCTTCTTTGTGCGACAAGTGCCATTTCTAATTACATTTAACTATATAGTCTGTGAGATAGGGTAATTTCTTCTATCCTGTAGAAATGTTTTGGATTATAGTCACTTAAGGAGCTCTATTCTAGCTAAGTTGTGTCTCCTAATAACATTAAGAGTTGGGGACATAACTACAGCACTGATATTTGTACAAGGAAAGGACCTGCCAATCACAAAAAGACAAACACGGTATGTATTCAGTCACATATGGACTTTAGACATAGAACAAAAGATTACCAGCCTACAGTCTTCATACTTTCAAACTAACCTAAGTATTGATTACACTGGGGGAGAGAACCACGCCCTGCCTCGGTTCAGGCACAAGAACTGTTTCTCAGTAATGGAATCATAGGTCATTTCTAAGCAAAAAAACAAGCCATTCAATGAAGTAACCTTTATTTCATCACCAGATTTCATTTGAAACATCAACACAGAATGATTCGGTTGAAAACTAAGAAATGGTTACTTAAGTTTACAGTGTACCCTTTACTAAGTACATACACTTTAATACTTTACTCTTCTGAGAATGGCATATCTCTACCTGTGTGATATTACCTGCTGAATGCCTCTATTTAAGTTTAATATTTAAACACTTCCTAATTTGACTGTTCCATGTACAAAAATGGATAACCTGTGTAAGTTACTTGTCTAATTCATTATAGTTTAATAAATAAAGTATAGGGTTATTCATGATTTTTTTTTGCCACTTCACTGATGGCTACAGGATGGAAGTGAGATGGTTCTGTGAAGTACAGAATGCCTTATACTGACTATCCCTATCCTGAAAATCGTAATAGTGATAATTTTCAGACTACATGATACCCGACTTCACCATGAAACACCAAATGAGTGTTACAGACAGGAGACCACAAAGCACCTAGTGTTTTGACATTTTCAAGGTATCACTTGGATAAAAAAATATTTGTCACATTTTTGCAAATAAACAACAAAAGAACCTTTTTATAGTCTTTAAATGCATGTATGAGTACTCTTATGCCTCTGTATGATAAATAATATGTTTATAGTATATGTGCCTGGGATAGAGATGTGTACCAGGACATGATTTTGCTACGGGACTAATTCCTTCATGTTTCCATTAGTTGCTTCCATGACTACGTTATGACTACATTCAGAAGGAGGGAGTTAAAGATGAGAAAGAAGAGAGAAATGATAATCACCAAGAGTGAAAAGAAAAATGGAAGGGAAAAGAAATAATGCAAATAAGCAGTGAAGAGAAGTATAATAGGAGAGAGTAGACAAAGGGTGACTTTGGGAATCCTGACTTGCCTTTGTCCTTATACCTCTCTGTTTCTAAATTCCTAGGCCACTTCTAGACACTTCTGTGCTCTGTCCGTCTGGTTTTAGTCTGGTATATACTTTCATCTTATACCTGTCTCCCAATACATCAGATAGAAAACTAAAGGATTTCAGTACTAAAAGGACTATGCTAAGAACCTAAGTAAAGAAAATACAAAAGAAATTGAGCAGTTGGACATTTTGAGTCTCCTCTCTCACTCTGGAACTAGAAGGCAGATAGAGGTAGATCTTTGGGTTCCATGTCAGCCTATTCTACATAGCAACTTCCAGGTTATCCAAGGCTACATAGTGATACACCATGTTCTTTAAAACAAACAAAAACAACAAATATCCAAAATATATAAGGAAATTCAGACATTTTGTTTCTTCTCAGATTTGGAGGAAAAAAATTAACTTTAAGAAGAGGGTGACAGAAAGCCTCCTCCAAACTAAATTCCTGAATTCGAATGTGCCCATTAGGCATGCAGTTCATTACACATTTGGCTCTTTGCAAGGTTTGATTTTGAGGAAGCACATTGTTGGGTAAAGAGAGGCCTTTAGGGTGCAATATATTTCAAAACACAATTAAAATAAACTCTTCAAGTGGAAATGTAAGATGCATTTGTATTCTGTTAAACCCTTTGGCCTTATCAACTGCAGAGTGCTCCTGTAGTAACGAGCCTCATACAAAAGGCAACAGGCATCAGCTGCACAAAAACAAACAAGGGCTTCAGACACCACAATAACTTCCTGTACCAGCGTTTGTTTGCTTGCTGAGTTTGCAAACACTGGGAGTTGCTGAAACACACAAGCGTAACAGCTTCAGTCAATATTTACCTGCTAAACTGTGGTGTTTTTATTTTGCAAGGTGACTGAACCCTTTGAATAAACATATCTCCTGGTAGGCAGGAAGGAGAACCACATCACCAAGGCACTAGGGAGAGGGCCAAGAACAGAATCAGCTCTGCCTTTGTGGTGACCTGGAGTAGAGAATCCTGAGTCTTCAGAGGATTCTGTCCTAACACTTTTCTTTCAGATACAAAAGTTCAAACCCTTGAGGGGTAGGGGAAGGGCCCATCTCAAGTTATACTCCGTGCATTTCAGATTCTCCTCAACAATCAGTATGAGGTTTCTTTTCATCAGCATTAGCGTTCTATGATAACAGTTACTGCAACACCATATCTCTTGGGGCTGAAAAGGCATGGTCCTAGTAAGTTCGCAGGTATTATCTATGCAGTAGATTCTGGAGCAAAGTACTGGTCTAGACCACTTCAGTCCAACACAAATGCAATGTATGCAAGCCATTATATTTTAAGTTATAACTATGTAGCTACTGAATAGAAACAATAATCATGAAGTGACATCTCCCATCAGTTTACCACTAACAAGAAGCCCCACCATGTAGAGAATAGTTTCTTGGCAGAGATAGTTTTTGGAAGGCAGCATCTAAAAAGCATACTCTACTTATTTCCATGCAATGGCATAGTGTTTGTCTGGAATGGAGTGTTTGTCTGAAAATGAGTTTCAGATTTCTTGCAGTGCTAAATAAAATGAACTATTACATATATAGTTGTTCAGTGTTGTTTACAGAAGAGTGACAAGAAAAAACAAAACAAACAACAATACAAATGTATTATTTTTCCCACTAATTTTGATTCATGGTTAGGTGAATCAACTAAGGTGGAATCAAAATCGTGGCCTAGCACATCTAATTTATCTAGAACACATATCATATGTTAAACAGACACCTATAGATTATGGGTATAGTACAGTATGGCACAATTCTGGCTTAAAGTCACAAAGCCCTCCCAGTTTCTATATGTGGTTTAGACAATATGTAAGCTCACATTTGAGGGTTCCTTGGAGGTGTGTGCCTGTTGAGGAGAATGGTGTCTATTCAGAAAATTCTGGAGAATTCTTGAGGAATGAAGCATTTGAGGGAGGGAGATAAATGCATAGGTTTGGTGTAAATGCATGAGTGGGAAGGGAGTAGATAGAGAAGGGGGAAAATGAGAATGAGAGGGAGAGGGAAAAGAGTATACATTTTTTGTGATTCTAGTCTACGTTCATTCTTGGGACAGACCCTACATACTGCTTGGTGCTATATACACCATGTCTCCTCTGTTTTGGGGTCATTTGGGACTTTAGGCTTGACTATTCTGCTCATTCCAGAGGACAGTATGTTGCAGAATTCTTCTGTGTTTTACAATTGCCTTGGGGTCTGCCATGAAGGAGTGATCATAAAAAAATAACTGTTGTGCTTGTTGTAATGAAGAAAAGACTCTGTGAGGAAGGAAAATACTTGGAAATCAATGTCAACATTGGATAGAATCCCCGTTTGCCCATGTAAAAGCTGCCCTCAGGATCAATAGATGGAATTAACCCAGATATGACATTATTATTATTTTGATAAGCTGCTTTATGATCAATTGACATAAATTCCCAGGCTTCAGCTTTATGTAAATGAAGGTAAAACACAAATAATGTTGTTTGAGAATTAGCTCTTGTCCCAGGGGATCACTTCTCATTCCTACCTCACCTCCTGGTCTCTAAAGAGAAGAGGACACATAGAGTGAAATTAAAATTTTCATGAACATAAACAGATACCAATAAAAAATAATGGTCCGTTGCTCTGTTTTTATTGACTTGTTAATCTGCAATGCATAATTATAGTAAAAATTAACTATTGTAGGAATGGCTTACTCAATGTCAGACACTATGCTTGATGATTAGTGTGCTTTGCTTATCCTATTTAATTATTTATACATTCTATGAGATAAAGACATTGAGCTGTGGGATGCAGAAATGTCCAAAAGAGCATAGTAAGTGATTGATAGCATACCTCTAGCCAATATATTTTTTTATTATTACACCTGTGCCATTCTCTGGATGAGACTGTTTGATTTGGTGAGTGTCCTTGCCAATGTAGGTGTTGTAAGCCCCAAATGTTTGTTTGGGCATCTTCCTCCAGCAACATCCATCCAGACTCTCATGATCTGAACATGAGATTTCCCCCACAGGCTTGTTTTGGATCCTTGCCCCCTGGCTTTGCCATGCTGTTTTAGGAGGCCGTGGAATCTTTACTATTGAGACTTAACTTGCAGATGTAAGTCATTAGAGGTAGAGCTTTGAAAGTTGAGCCCAATCAAGGGTCCAGGCTTTCTTCTATGTTTCTGGCTCAGCACTCAGTAAACACTGCCAATGTGTCCTTCCCGACCATGGGCAGAACTTCACTGCATTTTCATTATGTCTGTGAAAAGAAGTTTATCTGAAGAAATGAGTCAAAATAAACCTTTTCTCTAGATATGTGAGTGTGAGAAAGCTGGTCTTATACTTGCAAACAAGGTAAACCAATCTCAGTTCCCAGGATACTGATCCTGTAGTGTTTATAGCTGTTCTGCACTCAGAGAGACAAAGGACTATAATCCCAGGGAAGGCCCCAGTTCCTCAGAATGGTGACTAGCCAGTGAAAATTATCCCAATGCATCTAAATGAGTAAACCCAATCCTTTCTAACACAGACCCATGCTGGCACTGTGACAACTTCTAGCCTTCCCTTAACATCTGTTTTGGGATGTCTTCCCATACATGCCTGAGCATTTATTCCATTAATGGTAATTTTGAAATCCTCATGTTATCTTGTGTGGAACAATCAGCAGTCCCCTCAAAGGTATGAATGCCTCATGAGCTAGAAAACATGGCCTGTATAAGAGGAGAATATGAGGAAGGCCATAAACTCCTGGTAGTTATTTGAGACTGTTTCAGGTTTCACCTCAAAATGTGTGATAGGACAGTAATATGTTCTGCTGCAGTGCTCAGCTTATGAGAACCCCGTTAATATATTCTTGGTCTCCCTGGATTCTTTGCAGTTTACAATACCCTTTGAAAGTGAAAGTTAAATGGAAATCTTGATTACTTGAGGACATAAAATGGATTTTGGTGCTGAAAGAGACTTTTAAATGGAAGAAACCTCAATCAATTTTCCCACAAACAAGGTGGTTCTAAATCTCAGAATATGAGACTCATGTGAGACAGTATAGACTAACAACCACTAACCATATGTGACTATTTTCATGCTTTCAATAAAATAATTAGAATAAAAACAATGAAGTCAAATTTTGTAGTTCTACCAGCTAGTTTCATATTGTGCATATTGTGGTCACCATGTCACAGAGCAGACTCAAAGAGCACTTCATCATTTCAGAATGTTTTACTGAACAGACTTAGGTACATGGTGTGGTGATTTGAAAGAAAGTATTTCACATAATTAGAATGTGAGGCTTTGTTGGTATGGTATGTTTGTAGGCATGGTCTTGTTGGAGGAAGTGTGTTTCTGTGGAGGTAAACTTTGTAGGTTCATATATCCTCAAGCCATGTCCTATGGGACAGTCTACTTCCTATTGCCTGCATATCAGCATGAAGCAGCTCCTTCTTCATCACCCTCTCTGCCTACACAATGCCATGTTTGCCACCATGATAATAATCGACTAAACTTCTAAAACTGTAAGATACCACCTCAATTAAATGTTTTCCTTTGTAAAAGTTGATGTGGTCATGCTGTTTTTTCATATCAATAGAAACCCTAACTGAGACATATGGATAAACTGGTCACCTCATTTTATACAAAGAAACAGGCCTTTGAGGTTGAGATCAGGTGTCTTGCTTTCTTGCCTCATAGATATGTTTTGACTGTGATTTGAAAGGAACTGGTTTTTCTTACTCTTTCATAGTATCAGTCTCCCATGTCTGATGGCAAAGTTAACTGTTTTCCTGATGAAAGGAAGTTAGCTGGTGAAACAATTAGTGAGTAAGAACCAAGGAGTAAATGGCTATAAAATGAAATAAAGTTAAAATCAAGAAGTCCAGTCGTTACCACAAACTCTTTAGGAGTAATGAAAAGGGCAGTATTTTTTTTCCCTGTTTTGTATGCTTAAGTCTGTAGCTCACAGGGCTTTCTCGGCTTTCTCAGTTACTATAAGATTGCTGAATCATCCAATGAATGCATTCTGTCTTTTTTTTCTCATTTCTTTGTTTTGTATAATGAATGCCATATGAGAGTTTAATCAGCTCAGGAACTCTAAGAAATCTTCTCCAGTACTGTGTATATATGGCACATTTAGAAATTGATGTCATAGCAACTGATAAGCTATAATGACGAGGATTAGCTTACATATGAGAGAAATTATTTTGAACTAAACTACAGTTCAAACACGTACTATAGTAAAAATTCTCAATGTTAACGTACTACAGTTCTGTTGTAAGGACCAACCATAAGGTAAAAGCTAGAAAATTCCTTCGAGGCCCAGAGCAACATCAGAATTTTTACAGCTCTCAAGGGTTATGGCCAAAGCCCTTATTCACCTACACCTTTTTGCTGAGAACATAGTAGTCATTGGAGAAAGGAAGAAAGGAGATGGAAAGAGGAGCAGGAAGGAAAATGGAAAGAAAGAAAGAGAGAAAGAACAAAGCATTGTACTTAAAATTCCATGTCACTACTAGGGAAATATCTGGAGATCCACAGAGATGACTGAGCATTAGTGTAGAGGCTACCTTAAATGCCATCTTAGAGACTTCATTCAGTAGCTGACAGAAGCAGAAGCAGAGATCCACAGCTAAGCACTGGGCTGAACTGCTGGAATCCAGTTGGAGAGAAGGAGGAGTGATGAGCAAAGAAATCAAAACCATGCTAAGGAAACCCACAGAAACGGCTGACCTGACCAAGTGGGAACTCACAGCCGTCAATCTGACAGCTGGGAAACCGGCACAGGTCTGAGGAAGGGACCCTGAATGTGCATGTCAGTTAGGTGGCCTGGGCAATCTATGGGACCCCTGCCAGTGGAACCAATATTTAACCCTAGTGCACAAATGGACTTTGGGAACCCATTCTTTACAGAGGGATACTCTCTCAGCCTAGATACAAGGGGGAGAGACTAGTCCCAGCCCCAAATGATATAACATACTTTGAAGAATCCCACATGGAAAGCCTCACCCACCCAGGGGAATGGATGGGGGTGGGATATGGGGTCAGTAGGGGCATAGAAGGATGGGAGGGAGAGGGAACTCGGATTGATATATAAGATTGTTTCCAATTTAAACAAAAAGTCATTAGAAAAAGAAAAAAGCAGGTGAACAGATATCATTAATTTTATCTTCTTTTCACTAAAAGCAATCATGACTGAATAGGGAGACATATCATGTTTTCCTATGTTCATCATTCCCTATACTAAGATAACCTCTTTCACTCTGTTCAGCGTTTCCCTGCAAGCTATGCACTTCAACTGGGATACATTCTACACACTTAGCTTCAGCAGTGAATAGAGGACATGCATCCAATAAAAATTAAGCTGGAATGAATGCACAACTAGCTATAATAACCTAAAAAGAGGTCTAGAAGAAATGTTTGGCATTTTTACATTGAAGGAAAGTTACCTTCAACATTTAACTAACCAACTCAGAGGCAAAGGCAGAGACAGACTGATATCCAGAAAACTAGTTTGGGTGGCTTGAGCATTTTGGATTGACTTGAGTTAATAAATTAACTACTCTTACCACTCTTACTCTTTAAAGTCTATTTTACTTCAATTTATGGAATCTGTGAGAAAGAGTAATGATTATAATATATAATATAATATATATATGTACATAGATAATTATATTTATGTGGAGTCCAGGGATGAGATGGGATGGGGTCAGAGGACATGAGAAGGAGGGAAGGTGTAGTGAGGTAGTCCTTCTGTAGCACTGACCACGCCCATTGGGGGGTGGAGCGATGGGCGGAGGTGACCTGAGGAAGGAGGTCGGAGGGGGCCAGGAAGGCGCTCTCTCTTTCTGGCGTGACTCGGACAGGAGAGGATCGGGTTGAATTTCCTGGTGTTCATCTGTCTAGGTTGTAAGTTATTTCTCCCTGAATAAACATCTATTCGGCCTATTTGTTTATCCTGATCCTTATTTACCACAATATCTGGTGTCAGAAGCGGGATTTACCTGGGTTTTGCCCCCAGGTGGCAGAAGCCGCCCCCTCCCCCCACCTTCCCCAACGGGCAGGGTTTAACCAGGTGGACTCACCACAGCTTTGGGACATTTGCCTCTTCCTTACTGCAAAGGAGATCTTTGCCGCTAAAGCAGACCTGAGAAGGCACTTACCACTTAACATTTTTTGCCCATTTCCGCACAGGACTTTGCATTTGCGCAGAGCCTCTCTGCGGCACCCGCCCGGCGGCACCCACCCAGTGGCACCCGCCCGGCTTGCACGCGTTTCGTCTTTTGTTACAAGTAACTCCAAAAGTCCCCCTTTAACAAAATTCTGCTTGCCATAGTTTGTTAAGAACTTTACAGGAACCGGGACCAGACGAGCCTCAGCGGCTAGGTGCTATTTGGTGACACACCTCCAGGCGTAGCTACCACAAGCGGAGATATACAACTAAAAGCATCAAAGTTCCAGGACAGCAGAATTACACCTAAGGTAATTGTAACATCCTTTGCAATTTAAGCTGATATAAAATCTGAGATAAATTGTTCCATAACTATGGCAGATAATTTTACTATGCAGAACTTTAGGAATTATTTTACTTCATATGTAGAAGGGATTTTAGCAGAAGAAACTTATGACTGGACCAATATATACTTTTATTTTGTAATAGCAATGGGTTTCATCATTAACATGATATTCTTAAAGAAATGGTTTGAGATTACAGCAAACAATAAGGAACTTGTACAAACCACAGGAGACTTAATAACAAAGATTCGAAACATTGAAAATGATAGAATTCAAAGCATAGAGACAAGGATTCAAAACATTGAAAATGATAGAATTCAAAGCATAGAGACAAGGATTCAAAACATTGAAAATGATAGAATTCAAAACATAGAGACAAAGATTCGAAACATTGAAAATGATAGAATTCAAAGCATAGAAAATATAGAAAGAAAGATTCAGAATATTGAAGATGGCGTTGGCGAGCTGAAAGGTATAATTTGTTTCATGTCAGATACCTCAATAACCAGAACAGAAACAATGCAATGCATTAACAAACTAGCAGAAACAGCCCACTCCTGGTCGGAGGAAGCTACTAATAAGTTTAAAAAACTGGAACATCAGATAGCAAGACTAGATGACAGAATCTCTTCCATGTCTGAGGATAATGGCAAGCTAGCAGATAGAACATTGTTTCTGGAAGGCAGTTTACACGCCATTCAGATAATATCTAAGGATGATAAGATTAAAAACATGGAATCATTTGTAGTTGGAGAAAGTAAGAAACTGACTGATGCAATGAAGTCTCTAGAAAGTTATTTGATTCAGGAAGTTCAGACACTCAAAGAAACAATGGTGAATAGATTTCAGGCTTTAGAAGACCTTCAGTCTGATACATCAGAAGAAGAACTACAGGTAACAGGGCATGAAAAAGATTTAAAATTTTCCACACCATTTAGGGTCAGGGGAGCTTTCCCTGTATCTATTCATGAAAAGCCAGCAACGAAGAAACATCCAAAAGGTGTCGTTGCATATCAGTGGGAACCAATACGTATGAAAGATTTAAAAGGTATAAAGGAAGCAGTAGTCTCTTATGGCATGCACTCACCTAATGTGAAGCAATTAGTAGAATCATGGGCATGGAATAACAAGGTAACCCCTAAGGATTGGGATCAATTAATATCAGCTGTCCTTGAAAGCTCCTCTCAAATAGAATGGAGGGCTTTATGGAGAGAGGAAGCAAAAGCTCTTGAACTTCAGGGCTTAAAGAAAGGTTATAAAGCTCCCCAAGATAAAATTCTTGGTGAGGGTCTCTATGCTGACCCAGAAACCCAAGCTGCCTATGATGAACACATCTTGTCTCTATGCAGTACAGCAGCTTTGAATGCTTGGGATAAGGTTCATGAATTAGGAGACAGGATAGAACCCTATACCAAGATAAAGCAAGGACCTAGAGAACGTTTTAGTATCTTTCTAGAAAGATTATCTAGGGCAGTACAATTAGAGGTAGCAGACATAGATGCTAGGTGAATACTCATATAATCTTTAGCTTATACGAATGCGAATCCTCAATGCAAACAGGTGCTTTGGCCTTTAAAAATGCGATCAGCACCCTTGGATGAATGGGTCCTATATACAGGCAACATTGAGTATAATGACAATAAGACTGAAGCATGGATAGGAGAAGCCATATCTAAAGTTCAGAGAAGATATCAAGATAACAGAGTTCCTTACTATGGTGACTTAGAAGCTTGGGTAGGAGAAGCCATCCCCAAAGGTTTGAAGAGATATCAACATGTCAGATGTTATAACTGTGGTAAGATAGGACATCTAAAAAGAAATTGTAGGCAAAACTTCCCTAGAAATAACACTCCCAGGAATGAATCAAACAGAAGGCCTCAGCCTCCTGGGTTATGTAGAAGGTGTGGCAAAGGCAGACACTGGACAATAGAAAAAACTTCTGAACTAAATCAGCCAGTATACTTCAAGGATGTACTGACCTCAGAATGGAAAGCAGGATATGTGTTATGTTGGGGTAGGGGTTTTGCATTTGTATCTACAGGAGAACAATAACTATGGATACCATCTAAGTTAATCAAGATTCGAGTTGAACAAGAGAAACATCTTAATGAAGAGAAATGACAAGTCATCCAACAAATTAGGTCCCATGAGGTGTGTGGAGGCCTCTCAAAGATAGGGGAAGTGTTCTGTTCTTGCTTTTACAGGAAAACAGAGAAAACCTATCATCAAACAGCCAAAAGACACTGAACATGTAGGTGCCTACAGAAGAGAAGACAGCTCTTCAGAAACAATCACAATCACTTAAGGAAGCAGAATCTGATAAATGGTAAAAAAAAAAAAAAAAAAAAAAAAAAAAAATTGTAGTAAACTATTTCTATATAGAAATCTATTTCTCTCTACTATCTAGTATTGCTGAAGTCCCAAATTTTGTAAACCAATGCTGGCTTTGGAGTTGGATTTGGCTTTCCTTCTCTAAATTCAAGCATGTTGTTAAGATTAAATTCATGGTTTCTGCCTCAAATCAAGAAGCCAATTGGTGTAAGGCAGAAGAAAACAAAATCTGGGGACTCATATCTTATATGCAATTTTCTCTCTGAAATCCTAATTTTCTCACATACTTTTAATGCTTATTGTTGTCTTTCCCTAATGCATACCTTAAAACTTGAAAATTTTACTTTAATATTGATGTGTAACTTTTCCACAAGGAATAATAACGATTCCTAACAGCAGTCTTTGAACTCTCCGGAAAGAAGATGGGGCCCCACATCATCGTTTCCACTTGACTCAACCTGATGCATCGGAACTACAAACATCACCCTAAAACCGGTTTGAGACTGTTTTGCTCGAGACAACTCATGACTAGCTAGCTGTAATGGTGCACCTTTTTATTACACCCTGGCCAGAGTTTCAAATAGAACTACAGTCAAGAATTTTCTGCCACACAGTGACTAACTACATATGTCACAGCCAGTTCTGTTGAGAAATTTGGTTGCTAAAAATTTTCTTCCTACAGGATCCACTGGAGCAATCATCGTCCCATTTCAGCAGGAAGTAATCTTAATATGACTACGCCCCCTTTCCCTACCCTTGGAATTTTGGGTTAATAGTCATCGTCTTTGGGTTGGTTTTAGTTATTTGGGATTGGGTGATGCTTACACTCGGGTTTATCTTTTAGGCAGGAATAGAGAATGGTTGGTAAAGGTATGGTTTAGATGGGATATAGGTAGATTAGCCTATTTTCTTGAGAATTTGAGTAAGAATGAGATAGTATTTTACAGCTTACATTGTTGTGTATTCTTATGTGGTAAGCTATGTAAAATTAAGTTTATATTTTGTTATATTGTGTTAAATATTTCCACTTACAATGTTTTATGCACATTATTTTTTTTACCATATTCTATGTATGTATACTTTTCTTGTGTTCAAGACATTTTGTATATTGATACAATTTGGGATATTTATCTTGCTGCCCTTTATAGTTCTACCTCTTGTCTTGACACTTATACTCTACCTCTATTTTAGGGATTTACATGTAGGTATATGTAAATAGTTATATTGTTTAAGTATTTGTTCCTGCTTTACTCAGGAAAGTTTTAGTCAGTCTTTTTAGCTAAGTTCCCGAGTATTACAGATTATCTTCACTCACATTTCCTGTACCTATGAGATTAGTCAGATATAGATGCTTAATCTTCAATCACTTCATAGACATGAAGAACATGGCATTTAAATGTTTTAATATTAGTACTCCATTGACATGAGACACTGTTGCTCCTGACAGCACCGTGCACTTTCCCGAAAATATGTTGGACACTGTTGTTGCTCCTGCTGGAGTTCAAACTCGCCTCAGCTAATGGCCTGTTGGGCATAGAATTGCCCCCACCTTGACCACTGATTTGGACATGCAGTCCTATGTGCTTGCAGGAGACAAATATAGAAGACTGCTTGACCTTGCCAAGTCAGGGTAAGACAGCCATTCTATTTCCCTGCTGTTGTTGTGGTCTGTCAAGTTCTCTTGGCCTTAGCCAAATCTGGGTGTACCAAAGTCGCTGTGAGACCTAGGGTGACTGTTCAGGTGGCTTGCTATTTCTGTCCTTGCTGCACCTTTTGGAAGTTGTCCATCCGCATTTCCTGTCTACTCTAGTATTGTTAATTTCCTTCTCAGGTCTTGATGAGGTTGAAGATTAAACTATCACAACTATTATTCTCTCTTCCTAGTTAGATATATTAGGTACTAGACTTACGTTTTCCAGCTTAGGACAACTCTATTGTAAACTCCATTATGCCCTCACCCTAGGACTAGATATGTAGGTCATTTTGTTCTCGATTTTCCTTTTCTTAGAGCACACTTGTTATTCACTGTTTTGTATATAGTTTTGTATTAAGCCTAAATCTTTTCTTTAGACTAAAAGGGGAATTGTAGTGAGGTAGTCCTTCTGTAGCACTGACCACGCCCATTGGGGGGTGGAGAGATGGGCGGAGGTGACCTGAGGAAGGAGGTCGGAGGGGGCCAGGAAGGCGCTCTCTCTTTCTGGCGTGACTGGGACAGGAGATGATGGGGTTGAATTTCCTGGTGTTCATCTGTCTAGGTTGTAAGTTATTTCTCCCTGAATAAACATCTATTCGGCCTATTTGTTTATCCTGATCCTTATTTACCGCAATAGGAAGAAGGGAAAGAGAACTGGAATTGGTCTGTAAAATAAGAAAAAAAATAATAAATATATAAGAAAATATTAACAGTTAATCATTCCAAATCTGAAAACTCAAGTCAATTATAAAGGAAATCTCATCAGAATGACTGCTGATTTCTCAATGAAAACTTTGAAGATGAAAGCAATGTATTCCAAATTTTAAAAGCCTATGACAGCTATTCTAGAATAATATAGTCAGCAAAACCACCCACCATAATTTAAGGAAAAAGACTAAAATTTGTACGGTATAAATAACCTTTACAAATTTATATATTAAAAAACAAATCTAAATAAAATATGAGAAGCAATTATTTCTCACAGAAGTGAGGGATGAGCATAACAGACTGACTATAGAAATAAATATGAAGCTATAATTATTAAAAGAAAAAATAACACTGAGAACACAAGCATGAAAAAGAAACAACAGAATGATACAAATTAATACACATAATTAATAATAATTTTAATATTAATGGCCTAATTTCTCCAAAAAAGCACAGGCTGACTTGATGGATCAAGTCACTGCCTTAGGGTAAAAAAGGATGGACAAACAAACTCTAGTCAAATGGGACCAAAATGCAAGCAGGTATTGTTGTATTAATAGCTGACAAAGTAGACTAAAAACTAAAACAATTAAAAGAGATAAAGAGGGACACCAATCTAATCAAAAGAACAGTTAACCAAAAGGATATTAATATCCAACACATGTTCATCAAGCTTTGTGGTACTTATTTATAATAGAAATATTTTAACCATTAGACTTTTCAAATTGACATTAATCCCTTAGTAGTATTAATACACCACTCTTTCCATTATGCATATGGACAAAAAAATAAACAGATTGACATCATACATCTTAAGAATTCAAGAGCTATCTATGCTCTATTATAATCAAATAACAAAGATTATTCATTCTTCTGAGGAACACATGGATGTTTTTCTAAAACAAATCACATTCTGCAATACAAAACAAACCTTTACAAATCAAAAAATATTAAATTCATTCATTGTATCCTATATGATCAAAATGTAGTAATACTTAAAATTATGAGCTAACATATCACTCATAAATATAGACACTCATGGAGCTAAAACAACTGGTTTTCAAATAATCAGTGAGTCAATGAAGAAATAAAAATGAAAAAAATATTCTTTTAAAACTGAAACACAAGCAATAGTGGAGAGGCTAACTTAAATGTCCTTCTCCAATAATGAGATTGATGACTACCTACCTTATATGCCATCCTAGAGCCTTCATCTAGTAGCTGATGGAAGCAGAAACACTCACAGCTAAACACTGATCGGAATTCCTGAAATCCATTTGCAGAGAGGGAGGAGTGATGAGCAAAGGGGTCAAGACCAGGCTGGAGAAACCCACAGAAACTGCTGACCTGAATGAGGGGGAGCTCATGGACTCCAGAATGATAGCTGGTAAACCATCATAGGACCGACCCAGACTTCCTTAACTTCATGTTAGGAGAACTGGGCAGTCTATGAGGCATCTGGTGTTGGATCAGTATTTATCCCTAGTGTACGAATAGATTTTGGAAGCCCATTCCACATAAAGGGATATTCAGCCTAGACATATAGGGGAGAGCCTGTGCCCTCTCCCCATGGGGAGAAGACTCCCCATGGAAGGGCTCACACTCCCTGTGGAGCACAAAGGGGATGGGATGAGGTTGGCAGGGGGAACAGGGGAGGACAGGAGGGTGTGGGAAGTGGAATTGACATGTAAAACAAGCATGTTTCAAACTTAAATAAATAAATGAATAAAAAAGCACATATCTTTCCACAGAGGGGGAAAACCTAAATAAAACTAAACACACAGCATAACAAAACCTCTGAAACCTGAAACACATTAAAGTAGGTCTATTGGGGGGTGGGGTGGGTAATTATCCTATTGCTATAATGAAAAGCAGAAACATATACATTGGTAGCTATGTTTTGTGCACCAATGGGAAATAATTAAGTATTTACAGAGAATGTGGGATGTGGGTTGCTATATGATATAAGACAAAAATGAGCCCTTTCCCATAGGAAGCTGCTGAATAATGTGAGCAAGTTAACTATTTGGACATGCCCTAAGTAACTGCAGCTCATGAGCAAAGAGCCATTTATTGACCAGTGCTTGCCCTAATTCTGGGGAGATATAAGACAATTAGGCATTTTTTTCCTTCTCTGCTTCCCCAAAAAACATACGTCTCAGCATTGCTGAAAATTGGAAGGAATGTGGAAGGAATTTATATAGTATTGTTTCTTCACAATTCTTCATAGTGCAAAGGTAGATGGTACCCTTTTAGCAAAATCTACTATTCTTCTTTGACCTCGTACTATGTGGCTAGATATCCATCCACCACCCTATTTTTTGTCTCAAGCCTCCTGGTTGGGTGCCCTGTGAACATGGACAGCCTTATTATCTGTGCCTCTCTTCTTCAATAAAAAGTAGATCCCTAAGAAGATAAAGGGAAATGTTTCCAAGACCTATTAGTACTCTTCTTGCCATTTTCCATTTTGTCTTTGAACAATGACTTGAAAGAAAGATAAATTATTAAATGCAAAATATGGAAAGCCTCTGGATCACAGTCTCCCTTTTCTTCTTCCACAATGACTACATATATAAAATTCTGCTGAGAATATTTTAAAGACATTATTAGGGAGGGCAAATTGTAGAGATATTTACTTTATAGCCCATTATAATATGAAAAGTTGGAAAGAATTTAGGTTTTTCAGATAATCTAATAAGAGAAAAGAATAAAGCTATTAGTATTTATTTAGACGAATGTAAGTGAACAGACGCCAACAATAATAAGAGAGAAAATTTGAAATTCATAAATCTTTAAAAACCAATCGTATGTTTCAAAGTGTCTCCTGAGATTATTGGTTGAGTTATAATTATAGTTGGTTAGTAATACAACTATTAATACTCTTGATGATAATGATAATGGTAGTCAGTTACAGTAACATGTGCTTTCTGAGTTTAGCTTTTTGAAATAATCTTACTAAAAAACATACAATTAAATGTAATATTTAATAATGTTTAAATAAAGCTAAACACATTCAATAATGCTTGGTTTGAAAGTGGCTGAACAGGACCTAGAGACACTATTCTGTAGTTCACTGTTCATTGCTTTCTCAGAGCTCTCAAATTCCCCTTACCCGTGTTGGGAAGCTCAAAAATACCTGCAACTTGATCTCCAGGAGAATCTCAGACTTTCTTCTGGTGTCTTAGGGAATCAGTGCATACAGTACATTCATGGTAGACAGACAGACATATCTGCCCATAAATAAAACTTCATGTTTTTAAATGTATTTCCATAATACAAAGGGCTATGAATTCAATCCCTGCATTTTAATACATTTAGGATCATAAAAATATTTTTAGTCAGTTTACAAAAATTTGAAATTTTACAATTCACTTTTAGAAATAAGAACATATCTGGTCTAGATGAACAGGCTAAAGCTGGCTCCAATTTAGTGTTTAATATAGACCTGAGAACTATCCAAGTGGTATTAGAAAATGGTGAACTAAGAGTATCTATACACTCATTGCTCAAACAAGGCTCAGACAGAGGGTAGGTGAGCCAACCTGGTCAGACAGATGAAAAGTAATCAAGGAGTTATAGAAAATTCCATCTTCAAATGATACAAAGTTCAGAACATTTTCACATTCCCCCACAAGAGTGGAAGTACTTCCACCCTCCCTTAATTACCATTTGTCCCCCAGTTTTGGCCCTTTTAACTGTAGAAAGCATAAGTAAATTTATTTTTAAATTATTGTAAACATTAATTCTAATTTTGAGGAGAAATGTTAAAAACACTAATACAAGGCACTTACCTCTGTTTTTATCACCATGAAACTGAAGTACAAAAAGGGATGGGTAACGTAGGGAATGCCACATTACCATTGACAAACGTGATGGAAAGATTTTTGTCATCTTGACATGAGCCAAGGTCTTTTTTTTATTATTTATTATTTTACATGCCGATCCCAGTTCCCTCTCACTCACTCCCTCCCTCCTCACTTTTACCCTCTCTGCCCTCTCACATGCACCCTAACCACCCTCCCCTCCCATCCCCCCACCCCAGTTCCATATATAGGGGAATCCCATCCAGTTGGGGTCATGTAGATCTGACAAGTCATGTGAAGTAGGGATTAGGGCTTCTCTCCTGTCTCTAGTTACAAATACTTTTTGCTAAAACACAGACATTTGAAACACAGATAAGAGCAAATAATTTCAATTTTGTGTCGATTCATATTACAGTGCCAGGAATCAAAAACATGCCTAGCAGATGCTAGTCAAGTTAACTACTCATTATGAAAATAACTCTTTTCTTAAAAAGTGGTTTGAGAATAATAATTTGGCATATATATCATTAAAAATAAAGAAGAAAACATAAACTAATAAAAACTATTCATAAGTATCCCCAGATACTAGAATTACTAGACAAAGATTTTAAAATCCACCCTAACAAATATACATAAAACTAAAGAAAAGCATGGACTAATAAAAAAAAAATAAATACAAAGTATAAAATATACAGCATGAATACAAAGATCAGAATTAGAAAAAGGAATCAAACAAATTCTGTAAATGAAAATTTTATGAAACTTCTTAGAAAGATTCAGGGAGCAGAGATAGAAAAAAAAATGAAAATTTTAATTGTTAACCAGAAGGAAAAATAATGAAGAAAAAGTAAAGACACCTTATAAAGTATAACAAAGTGGACAATTATGATGTATATACAAGCTTCAAGCATAGATTAAATAATGGTGGCTGGAACCAGCTTCTACCCTCTTTTTGCCTCTTCTATGTTATGGAACTGGCACAAATAGGGATCTAACCCCCTCTTTGAGTCCACAGATTCCAATGAAAACCTGTTAAAAAGAATGTTTGAGGAAATAATGGTCCATAAAACATTAAGTTGGGCAGAAAAACATAAAGACTATAAATTCAACAAGCACAGAAAACTCTGTGCATATTAACTCAAAAAGGTCTACAGTTAGAGATACTTTGGATCAAGGGAAAAATTGTAGTTCTGTCATTGGGACTGGTCACTGCAGGAAGGGGTCACAATACGATATCATTAAATCCTACACTCCAAGAGAACCCATGATGAACACGGTGTTGACCATACTTATTCAATCCTGCTTTTTCACACAAGAAAATGGCAAAGAACCATGATAGGTACTTCAGTCTAAGAAGATGCCACATGTAAGGAATAGAAAATCTCAAGGGTATGGCCCACTAAGGAAAGACATGACTATCATAATACAAATGTATTCCGATATGTACTTCATGCATTTCCCAACCAAAAGAGTTGGAAACATGAGAAACAGGTTGTTTTTCATGTTAAAATAATTTTAACTTTCTTACATGATCAGAACAATAATTTAAAGTACATGAATAGTCTTATTATCTTACACAAATACATGTTGATATGTATTTAAGGAATTCCCAAAATTATTTTAACCTTCTTCTTTGTCACATCGGAGAATCATGTGATAGTTCTGTAATTAATTTATGATATAAAATAAATATTGTATTACCAAGAATTCATCAAATGAAGATAAAAATGCATATGAAAATATCAAATAAACTCTAAGTCTGTACATAATTCCTAGAGGCCATGGTGATGTCAGGTGGTGACAGCTTTGTGTGTGAAGACAACAGACTTGATAATGCTTGAAGATTAATCAGGAGCATTCAGTGGTATGTGGGTAGACCATATATCTGCAGGATATTAAGTGTGAATACTAAGAGTACTTTTTGATTTGAACAAGGTCGGTTAAAATATTGTTGAGTATGAAGTCAAAAAAACATGGTCAAGACATAAAATAGTGAAGATTCATTACCCATTCCAGGAGATGAGAACAATAGAACAATTTCCAAAGTGATGCTCTCTCTGGAAAAAAAAAAAAGGTAGAATGAGAAAAACTTTTGGAAGTTATATATTTATATAGGGCAGGCAAGTTGGGAATACTCAATTTCAGAGGAATTTTTCTTTTTATCACTGGGTTACCACACTGAGAATGGTTTCTTCTAGTTCTATCCATTTGTATGCAAACTTCAAGATCCATTGGTTTCCTCCCCTCCCCCCCTGCAGTATTCCTTTGTGTAAATGTACCACATTTTCTTCATCCATTCTTCCATTGAGTGGCATTTAGGTTGCTTGAAGATTCTGGCTATTATAAATAATGCTGCTATGAACATATCTAAACAGATACCCCTGTTGTATGAATGTATATAATTTGAGTATATGCCTAAGAGAAGAATTGTTGGATCTTTTGGTACACTAATTCCCGTTTTCTGGGAAAATCGTCCTACTGATTTCCAAAGTAGCTGTACAAGTTTGCACTTCCACCAGAAGATTTCCCAAATCTTCTCCAGCATAAACTTTGACTGATGATTTTTATTTTAGCCATTCTGAAAGTAGTAAGACGGTATCCAAGAGTTGTTTTGATTTGCATTTTTCCTAATGGCTAAGGATGTTGAGCATGTCTTTCAGCCACTTTACATTCCTCTATCAAGAATTCTCTATTTAGTTCTATACCCTGCTTTTTTTTTTTTTTTTTTTTTTTTTTTTTGAAGCTTTTCCCCCTTAATTTATTTAAATTGGAGACAAGGTTGTTTTACATGTCAATCCCAGTTCCCTCACCCTCCCATCGTCCAATATCACCCATACCAAACCCCAATGCATCCCCTTTCTGCTCCCCAAGGAAGGTAAGGCCTTCCATGGGGAGTCTACAAAGTCTGTCATATCAGCTACTAGATGAAGGCTTCATGATGGTATATAAGGTAATCTTCAATCCCATTATCATGGAAAGGCATTAAAAGTAACCTCTTCACAATTGCTTAGATTGTTAGTTGGGGTCATCCTTGTACATCTCTAGCACATTCCTAGTGCCAGGTTTCTCCTTAAATCTATAATGGCTTCCTCTATTATGGTATCTCTTTTCTTGTTCTCCTCTATTCTTTCCCTACTCTATCTTCCTGTTCCCTCATACCCACCTCTCCACTCATCTTCTCCCCTTCTTCTTCTCCTAACTCCCTTTCCCCTCCCTCCATGCTCCCAATTTTCTAAGGAGATCTTGGCCCTTTTCCCAGGGGACCATGTATGTCTCTCTTAGGGCCCTCCTTGTTTCCTAGCTTTGTCTGGCTGGTAATCCTTGACTGTAAGTCTAAAATCCATATATGAGTGAGTACACACCATGTTTGTCTTTTTGTGACTGGAATACATACTTATGATGTTTATTTCTAGTTCCAATGATTTCCCTGTGAATTTCAAGATTCCATTGTGTTTTTCCATTCATTGTGGTACTCCATTGTGTAAATGTACCACATTTTCTCCATACATTCTGCAGTTGAGGAGCATCTAGGTTGCTTCCAGGTTCTAGATACTACAAACAATGCTGCTATGAACATAGTTGAACAGATGTCCTTGTTGTAGGAATGTGCATCATTTGGGTATTTGTCTAAGAGTAGAATTACTGGACCTTGAGGTAGATTAATTCCCATTTTCCTGAGGAACCACCATACTGATTCCCAAATGGCTTCACAAGTTTTCACTCCCACCAACAGTGGAGGAATGTACACCTTTCTCCATATACTCTACAGCATAACCTGTCTTTGGTGTTTTAATTTTAGCCATTCTGACAGGAATAAGATGGTATCCAAGAGAAATTTTGATTTGCATTTGTCTGATAGCTAAGGATGTTGAGCACTTTCTTAAGGGTCTTTCAGCCATTTTAGATTCCTCCATTGAGAATTCTCTATTTAGATCTGTACCCCACTTTTTCATCGGAGTATTTGGTGTTTTGGTAACTAGCTTCTTCAGTTCTTTTATATTTTGAAAATCAACCCTCTGTCAGATGTGTGGTTGGTAAAGATATTTTCCCATTCTGTGGGTATCAATTTGGTCTTGTAAACTGTGTCCTTTGCCTTACAGAAGCTTCTCAGTTTGAGGAGATCCCATTTAGTAATTGCCGATCTCAGTGTCTGTGCTACTGCTGTTATGTTCAGGAAGAAGTCTCCTGTACCAAATTGTTAAAGGGTACCTCCCACTTTATACTCTGACAGGTTTAGTTTGACTGTGTTTATTTTGACGTCTTTCAACCGTTTGGACTTCAGTTTTGTGCATGGCAGTAGATATTGACCAAGTCTTCTACAAGCCACCATCCAAAAGACAAACATGTTATGTACTTACTACTCATATATGGATTTTAGACATAAATCAAAAGATCACCAGACTACAACCCACACTGCCAGAGAAGCCAGGAAAAAAAGGAGGACCCTAAAAGAGACACACATGGTCCCCCACAGAAGGGGTAAGGGACAAGATCTCCTGAGCAAATTAGGAGAAGTGGGGAGGAGAGAGAGAGTTAGAAGAAAGAGAAGTGGAGAAGAGGAGGGGAGAGGAAAATATGAGGGAGCGGGAACACTGAATTGGGGGAAGAATAAAGGAGAGTTCAAGAAAAGAAATACCATAATAGAGTAAGCCATTGTAGGCTTAAAGGGAAATCTGGCACTAGGGAAATGTCCAGAGACCTACAAGGATGACACAAACTAACAATCTAGGCAACAGTGAATAGGCTATCATAAATGCCCTTCCCTGATAATGAGGTTGAGGAATACATTACATGCCATCCCGTAGCTGATAGAAGCAGAGGTAGAAACCCACAGCTGAACACTGAGATGAACTCCTGGAATCCAGTTGCAGAGAGGGAAGAGTGATGAGCAAAGGGGTCAAGACTAGGCTGGAGAAACCCCTCAGAAAAAAAGCTGACTTGAAAAAGGGGAGCTCATGGACCTCTCACTGATGGCTCTGAAACCAGTATAGTAGTGACTCAGACTGCCAAAATGTGGGTCTCAGTTTGGAAGTCTGGGCAGTCTATGGGACTCCTGGCAATGGAATTAGGATGTATCCATAGTGCATGAACCAACTTTGGAGACCCTTCTCCTTGGAGGGATACTCCATTAGCCAAAAGAAATGGAGTAGGGCCTATGCCCTATTCCAAATGACATGACAGATTTTAATGATACCTCATGGATAGCCTCATCTTCCCTGAGGTATGGATGGGTTATGGGATTGGTGGGGGGCATGAGAGGATGGGAGGAAGACAGACTTGGGATCAATATGTAAAATATGAAATAAATATTAAATAATGTTTTAAAAAGACAGAGGGCTGATCTACAAAATATTAAAAAAAAAAAAAAAAAACTCAAGAAACTAGTGAACAGAACACCAAAAAGGCCTATTAAAAATTGGGGTACAGAACTGAATAGAAAACTCTCAATAGACAAAATCAAAAAAGCTGAAAGACACTTAAGAAAGTACTCAACATCCTTAGTTATCAGGGAAATGCAAATCAAAACAACTCTAGGATACTATCTTATTCTTGCCAGAATGGCTAAAATTAGAAACACCAATGACAACTTATGCTGGGGAGGATGTGGAGAAAGGGGAACACTCCTCCACTGCTGATGGCAATGCAAACTTGTACAGCCATTTTGGTTGTACAGTATGGCAGTTCCTCAGGAAATTGGGAATCAGTCTATCATTGGACCTGGCAATCCCCCTGTTAGGCATATACCCAAATGATCTACATCCATGCAACAAAAATACATGTTCAGCTATGTTCATAGAAGCATTATTTGCAATAGCAAGAAACAGGAAGCAACCTAGATGCCCCTCAACTGAAGAATGGAAAAGAAGATGTGGTACATTTACACAATGGAATACTACACTGTGGAAAAAAAAATAGAATCTTGAAATTCACAGGCAAATGGATAGAACTTGAAGAAACTATCCTGAATGAGGTAACCCATTCCCCAAAAGAGGAACATGGTATGAACTCACTCATATATGGATTTTAGACATAGAGCAAAGGATCACCAGCCTATAATTCACACTGCCAGAGAAACTAGGATACAAGGAGGATTCTAAGAAATTCATACAAGGTCCCTCACAGAAGAGGAAATGGAAAAGATCTCCTGAGCATATTGGGAATGGGGGGGGGTAGTGAGTAGAGAGGGAACTAGGAGAAATGAAGGGGAGAAGAGGAAAGCACTTGGGACTAGGAAGATTGAGTCAGGGCAGGAATAAAGGAGAGGAAGGAAAGAGAGCGGGAGAGCATAAAAGAGGAAGCCATTAGAGAAATGTCCAGAAACCTACAAGACTGGCCCCAACTAACAATTTGAGCAACAGTGGAAAGGCTACCATAAATTTCCTACCCTTATAATGAGATCAATGACTAACTTATCCACCACCATAGAGCCCTCATCTAGTAGCTGATGGAAACAGAAGCAAACATCCACAACTAACCACTGAGCCAAACTGGAATCCAGATGCAAAGAGGGAGAACAAGACCAGGCTACAGAAATATATGGAGACAGCTGACCTGAACAAGGAGGAGTTATTGGGCCCCCAAGACTGATATTTGGTAATTCAGTGTAGGAGTGACTCAGACACCAGGAACATGGGTCTCAGCTAGAAGGTCTGGGCAGTTTAAGGGGCCTAGGACAGTGGAACCAGTATGTATCCCTGGTGCTCAAATTGACTTTGGGGGCACATTCCCCATGGAGGGATACTCCCTTAACCCAGAGACAGGAGAGAAGGCCTAGTCCATACTCCAAATGACTTGAAAGATTTAGATGACCCCTCCTGGAAGGCATCACCCTATATGTGGAGTGGGGGGTATGGGAGGGAAGGTTGGTTGGGGGTATGGGAGGGTGGGAGAGAGGGAAATATGGAGTGAGAGGGAACTGATATCAATATGTAAAAAAACCCACAATTTTCAAATTACAAAAAAAGAAGCAGTTTTCCTTTTTCTATTTTTTATTAAGAATTTTATTTTATATATCAATCTGAATTCCCTCACCCTCCCATCATCCCAGGCCCTTAGTGACTTCCCAATTGCATCCCCCATCCACTCCCCAGGGAGGGTTAGGCCTTCCATAGGGGTTCATCAAAGTCTCCCTAGGCCCTCCCCCTTGTATCTAGGCTGGGAGAGTACCCCTCTGTGGGAATGTGCTCCCAAAGTAGGTATATATACTGGCTCCACTGTCAGAAATCCCATTGACTGCCCAGTCCTCTTAACTGACACCCACATTCAGAAGGCTTGGTTTGGTCAAATACTCATTCCCTAGTTTTACTACTGGAGTCTTTGTTCTTCCACTTGATCAGGTCAGCTATTTCTGTGGGTTGCCCCGGCATGGTCTTGATCCCATTTGCTCATCACTCCTCCCTCTCTGCAACTGGATTCCAGGAATTTGGCTCAGTGTTTAGGTGTGGATGTCTGCTTCTGCATCTATCAGCTACTGGATGGAGGCTCTATAGTGGCATATAAGGTAGTTATCAATCTCATTGTTGGGGAAAGGCATGTAAGTTAGCCCCTACACTATTGATTAGATTGTTAGTTGTGGTCATCCTTATAGATCTCTGGACATTTCCCTAGTGCCAGATTTCTCTTTAAACTTATAATGGCTTCCTCTATTAAGGCATCACTATTCTCATTCTCTTCTATTCTTCCCTCAACTCAGTCTTCCTGATCCCTCATATTCTCCTCCCACCTCTTCTCCCCTTATTTTTATTCTCCTCCGCTTGCCCCCTTCCCTCTGCTCCAATGTGCTCAGGAGCTCTTGTCACTTTTCCCATCTAAGGAGAACTATCTAGGTCTCCCTTAGGGTCTTCCTTGTTTTCTACCTTCTCTGGAGGTAAGGATTATAGGCTGGTGATCCTTTGCTAATTGTCTAATATCCATACACTTAAGAAATTACTCAACATTCTTAATCATCAGGAAAATATAACTCAAATAACTCTGAAAAAATAAAAACCACCAATTACACTTTATGCTGGAGAAAATATGGAGAAATGGAAATATTCCTCCATTGCTGCTGGGAGTGCTAAGTTGTACAGCCACTTTAGAAATCAGTATGTCAGTTTCTCAGGAAAATGGGAATCAGTTTACCACAAGAGCCAGCAATTCTAGTCTTAGCCATATTCTCAAATGATGCACTTTCATACATCTATTCTACTATGTTCATAGCAACAATTTTGGTAATAGCCAGAACATGGAGGCAACCTAGATGGCCCTAAATGAAAGAATGGATAAAGAAAATTTGGTAATATTACACAAAGGAGTACTACTCAACTGAAAAAAACAATGGAATCTTGACATTTGAAGGCAAATGGATGGAACTGGAATAAAGCATCATAAGTGAGGTAACCCGGTCACAGAAAGGAAAGCATGGTATGTACTCAGGCATAAAAGAAGCATTTTCTAAAAATTCAGTTAAGATCATAGTTCCAGAAGAAAACATGGCAGAAGGGTGTGCCCCATATCTCTTGTGCCAACATTTTTAAGGGTGTGACACTTTTGATTTCTCTGGATGTATTAAGCCTACATTATAAATGCTCAATAGAAACTGGAATTTTCCAGATGTTTTTTGATTATGTCATAAATTGCCAGATACTACAATAGTTAGCTAGGAGAGTAAAACCAAGCACAAGCCAGGAATTCTTTTGGAGCAGGCAAAACAGATAATCTGGAAATGTAACTCCCTTTTCCCAACCCCCATCCCAATCCACTCACTGTTGCTTTTCTGCACATATTCACAATAAAACAACATCTTCATATTAATTGCTCATAAAAGATAGTTTATTCTTAGCCAAATTTGACTGACCTTTATCTTGGAGCACAGATTCTATTTGGCCCAAAGTGCATGTTCCAATACGGACACAGTTTCACAAAGTTTTTATAATGTTAGAACAAAGAAAGTCATAATGTGATACATTTGTCAAATAGTGGTTTAAAACATCAGAGAGATGGGTTACAACAAAATACAGTAATCTCGGCTATAGGTTTTAGATTTTGACAGCATTATTAGGCCTTTGAGTATCAGAAACTAAGTTTCTTTTCAAACTTCCTAAAGGAATCCAATGTCACAAGATGTTAGGTCCAATATAGGAAGGTAAGCGATGACCTCAAAGAAAAACTTCCATTAGGCTCTTCACATGTAAGGGTTCAATCTAGCCATCTTACTGGAATTCCAGTGTCAATCACCCTTTGTTAACATATTCATTCTCTATGAATCCAAGTTCTATCTTCTGCTTTCAGGCATGCATGTCCCTGGTACTCCTTTATAAGTCTGTGACTATTCAGGCAGTAAACTTTCTGAAATACGGTAGTAAAATGATTTTCTATATAGCAGCCATTTTTTTCTCCTCTTCTCTCTCTGTATCTTAAATCAATCTCCATTCCATTCAGATAATTGTGCTTGCTAGTGGGCCCTCTCCCCATAAAGTGTAGGACTTAAATGGTGAGAAATGGGAGCCCAGGATTTGTGCATTAAAATTTTTAGGCCACAGGTCTGTCTTAGAAATTGAGGAGCAAGAGGACAAAGATAAATAGTTAAATATCATAAGGTTATAAGATATGAAGAGCAAGTTTTCAGTGTTGTCCAAATACAGCCCCTTCAAAAATCAAAATGAGAAGCAGAGGAGGTCAAAATTGTTGAGAGATTGCTTTTCAAAAATAATACTTCTCCATACACTCCCAACTTTATATTCTGTTTTATTTCATAATCTACCATGTCCTATTTATGTTGTCCTAAGTGTGGGGTCATCCACTGGATCATAATATATCAATTAAAGGCAAATTCTTAAAGAACATTGACTCTCTTTCACTACTTCAGAAGACAACAGCTATTGATATCTCCTCGTTAAGAGTGGAAGCTTGTGAATCCCTCTGTGATGAAATGTTGAATGACTTGCTTTTGTACAGCCTGGTGTTGGAGGCCACAGAAGCTGTGATTTCATGCAAGCAATAATCCTGCCATATACAGACAACACTACTCTGACCCAGTCTTCTCTAAACTGTTGCTTTTACAACACTTTTGTTCTTCTTACATTATGTTCCCTCAGACTTGGTGGGAGGGGTAACATGTAAAGATATTCTATTTGTGAATGAGGAAGTCACTCTCCACACTTTAAACAGTTGTGAGTGTCTACTAAACAGCATCCACAGAACAAAGAAAATCCTGTGTAGAGACATGGGAGCTTCACTAATCTATAGACGTAGAAATATATGTTTAGAAGATATTTTGATAGTATTTCCATTTAGCAAATTGAAAGTAATCAAAACAAGCCCTGGGACCTAATAACCCTCCCCAACCATGGTATCAGGAATGCCTTTCCTCCCAATGAATGGGATTAAAATCCAATCAGAATTGATTATCCACATAGCATTCATGGCAATATTGTATCCATGGGCATATGATGCTACAATGGCCATTATTGAATTTCACAGGTTAAGAGCTAGAAAAGACCATCAACCACTTTTCTTCCCATGCAGTCTGCATAACACATTGTCATGCTGTGAAAGCTTTACTGATGAGATCTGAAAAGTCTACAGTGACATGATACTGCAGATAACATATGTATTAGTAACTTTTCTAATTGCTTAAACAACATTTGTAACAAAAGTAACAACATATACAAAGTTTCTTTTATCACATAACATATGTGGAGGATAAAATCCATCTCTAAAAGTTACCAAATTTTATCAGTTCCAAAAGTTTTCAAAAGTGTAAATACAGAGAATCTTTTTTATCTCAGTCTCTTAAATACTCTCTTAGTGTTACTATTGCTGTGATGAAGCACCATGACTGAATTAAACTTGGTAAGGAAAGGTATTTTTTTTTTGTTTTTGTTATTGTTTTTTGCTCCCCTTTCCATATACCAGTTAATTATCAACAGTAGTTAGGGCAGAACCTCTCATAGATCAGGAGGTATCTAAAGGCAGGAAATGATACATAGGCCAGGGAAAAGTGCTGCTTACTGGCTTTTTCACCATGGATTGCTCAGCCTGCTTTCTACAGAACCTTGGCCCACCAGATCAGGTATGGCACAATGCACAGGGGATTGGTCCTTCCCTGGACAATTGCTAGTAAAGAAAATGCTCTACAGGCTTGCCTAAAACCTGTTCTCATGGAGAATTCCTCCTCTCGGATGACTTTAGCTTGTAACAAGTTGACATATAATTAGCCAGTAAAGCCACACAAATTACACAAATGTATTTATCCACCCATACACACACGTGCGCACACACACGCACATATATGTATATGTGTGCGTGCGAGTGTGTGTGTGTGTGCATATGGTGTTACTCACTTTCAGTATGTATTAACAAATAGCAAACACTCCTTTCCCAAGAGGAAGGAATAGAGACACAACAAGGTAAATATGGACCAACACAGAAGCAAAGGCTTTTGAGGAAACATGAAATTGATTAACTCCATATCTAGCATCTATTGCTCATAATTTAACTGTATGAATCTCAAAGTCCTGCCTCTAGTTTTACTGCTTACAGATCTGGAACCCTTTTCTTTCTCCACCTTGTGCCAGTGAATTTTCTTAGAAAACCTCTTGCAGTTTGGTATTACATCATGGAATCTCTTTTGCAACCTATGATTCATATTTCCCATTTCATGCAATGGTCTGCATGCTATCCTTATAAGAAATCTAACCCTTAAATATATGGTCTACTCTCAGTGAGTATCTTAGACCTCAGTTAAAACTGAATATATATATATATATATATATACATATATATGTATATGTATATACATATATATATATATATATATATATATATTCAGCAAAAATGTAGCCAAAATTGTTAAGTTCTGATATCTCCTTGGATGTAGCCTGGCTGGCTTCTTTGTATATTAGCAGTTATAGCTTCTGTGTATCTTATCATATGAATCTAGGAAATCACCTCAAGATACTGTTATGTCCTATCAGGAACCTCTTCAGAAGTATACTGATTAAGTATTTTCTCTTGGATATGAATGTGTATTTTCACAAATTAAAACCATCAGTGGTTTGGGGGTTTGTTCTCAAAGCACCTGTTCTGTTATCCCTGTTTAGGGCACCGCATTCCTGTCAAAAACTTAGCTGCACATTTAATCTCATTATCTTTCCACTCCTCATCAAACTGTTCGTTACTTTTAATTCCACATGTTGCTCTTTGATAATAGATATAGATAGCATCAGTGAGTAATAACCATGACCCAACGTGAATGCTGCACTGTCTTGTTATTTCTTTCATCAAAGTAAGTAACATTGGATTTCAGCCTCACACAAATTCTTAGGACATAGCAAAATGTAGCTAGACCATCACATGAATGGCCTGTGTCTCAGTTTCAGGCAGAATCCTTTTCTTCTGAAACTTTATTAATTTACTAGGTCCACTTTTAATGAAGCATTCTAGCATTACAAACACCCAAAAGAATTGGTTGAACTCCATTTAAGAGCACTCTGTGGCTTTTCTGACCCTCAGCTCCAAACCTGTTCAAACATCTCTCACAAACCAATTAATTGAGCTATATGATCACAATAATCACAGAAATGACCTGATGACTGAGACCAATTTTCTGTACCAGCTACTTCTATTTTTCTATGACAAATTATTTGACAAAACTTGAAGTAAACGGACTTTGTTTTGGCTTACCATTTGAAGACACAGCCCATTATGGTGAAGATGTGTGGTGTCAGGAGTGGCTTTAGCTGTGATGGTGGAACATGGAGCAGCTCGTCACATCACATGTAGTCAGAAAGAGTAGAGTGATGGAACCTTCTTCCTCTTACTTTCTCTTTTTTATCCATTCCAAGATATCAGTCTATGCAGTAGTGCTGCTCATGTTAAAAATGACACTTTGAAACTTATACAGCTCTGGAAATGCCCTCATATACCTTCCTCCTAGATTTATCTAAATACTATCAAATTGGCAAGTCAGTGTTAACTATAAAACTATTCCCGTAGTTTCCATATTAAAGTTTACAGAAATAAAATGCACATTACTTTTAACAAATGTTTTAACTTTGGCAAGAAATAAACCACCCCTACCTCACAAAATCACTGCTCATTTATTAGTTTGTAATCCCTATGTAAGGGGCCAGAGATAAAACTACTGTTGTTCTCTATTTAATATGAATATATTATGAGCTATATGGCCCTACTTTGTTCCATATGGTGAAATATTGAGTTACTTCTCTGTTAAAAGAATGAAAACAGAAAGTATAAACCAACTCAAAATGTATGACAGGACAAAGAAACGCATGATAATCCAAACTTAATAGTATTTCTTTTCTTTTTTTTTTTTAACTATACCCAGAGCACAAAGAACGAGTGAAAGCTACATAGATTTGTTTCTGTTCCACAGCTCCAACCTGTAAAAATAAAATGGTTTCACATACACAGACATTTACAAACAGACCTTCATATACAGATTTTATTCACTGACTCCAATAACTACCATGTATTCACCCCTTGATCCTCTAGATCACATCAGTCACATCAAACAACCTTAAAATTTTTCACCATAAGTTGTCAAACTATATAATAGGCTACTTTGTCAGAGAATTCCAGATTTCTCAGGATTAGAAAATGTTTTAGTTTCAAAACCTTAGGAGTATGAACCCTTAACTTAAAAGTCAGAGAGTGGGAAATCCAGAAGTGTTCCTTCACTTTTGACTCCATTTGCAAGGACAGGGACTGTGCAGACCACAATTTGTTTTGAAAAGTCCTTGTAACTCACTGAAATCTGCTGTACTTGTGGTTATTGTTCATTTCAGGAGAGGATGTATTTAAATTTAACAGAAGGAAGAGGCATGCATGCAAAAGAGTGTCCAAGCAAGAATATTCAAGTGTCCCAACTTCTGGGATAATAGGCTGTGTTAATTATGGTCCTTTATTTTGTATGACTGCACTGATTCCTACCATCTATAAGTCTCCACAAATCTTGGTGTCCAAATTACACTGGACAAAGGCACACCCAAGTTGTTTTGTTAAGGGTTTGTAAGCCCTTATCTTTACCATCTCTCCAGAGGCAGAGCTGATATTAGTTATGTAGTTTAGTGGATGGCCAACAAATCTCCACAAATCAAATTGTTGCATTGTCTTGTGTGGACTTACTTAACATATTACAAAATAAATAAAGCAAACAAAACACTTTTTCTACAATTTACTTCCCAGGCAAGTGGTTAAGCTTTACCTTGGGAAAGATTAGTTCTTTATTTTAAAGCTTTATTTTACATGGAGAATTGAATTGGCATACAATACAAGGCAACCCATTAAATTTGGATTTTAGAGACTGCATAGAGTATGAAAGAAAAATGTTTATATAAAATTAAGACTTAATTTGATGCCTTCCATTTTTATTAATGGAATCTTGCAACTGGCAGCTGCAATAGTCAGTAACATGGCTGAATTTTGACCAGGACTGTCTGTTGTTTCCCAGCGTGGGCCTTTGAGAAGCAGCCAGGTGGATGGCCAAGCAATACTGAATCAGGTAGCCACAAATGTCCCACAAGTCTTAATTTTGGTTGAGAATAAACAAAAGTCAATACTGAGGTTCTCAGGAAGACATGGCAACTTAGAGCAAGAACTTAACATCACAGAGCTGAGTCTTGCAAGTCTTCACTAAAGTAAAATTAAACTTATGCTAAAAAAGCAAGTAAGCATATGCAGGTGAATCCAAAACTTGTCCACTGTCAAGGCAAGAAGGACAAGCATGTGAACTAGAGGACAGGTGTGGGGGTCTAACACTACTTTCATAGTGTGTTGCCAGAACCTATTTTCAGTAATAAGTATTAGATATCCCAGATCAACCCTGCTCGCACATCTTTTCTGCACTGTCACTATGGCAATACAGATGCAACCAATTTTCCATCTGCAGTATTCTCCTGATTAGGTGTTGTCTTTTAAGTTCATTAAATTTCAATTTCCTCTCATATGTTGGGCACAGAACATGTGTCATATTTTTTAAAGGGAAAACTAGATTAGTTTATATGATGCATCTTGCATGTACTATGTACTTAAATGTTTTTTTCTGTGTTTTTTAAATTAAACACTGGTTTCATATGAATTTTAAGAAACAAATGGGAGAAGAAATTGGTTGATGAAATGGGATGAATGTGGATTTAAGGAAGTCAAATGAAAAATCTTTATATTCCCAAGCCCTATTCCAATCTCTTCAGACTCTGGACTTTAAAGAAAACATTGGTATAGAGAAAACAATATCCATATGAGAAAAAGTAACCCATGTCCCGTTCATGATTGCATTTCTTAGAAACCAATTGCCAAAAAAGGTAAAATTTGCTGTTCCTTGTGTTATGGCATTTGTTCCTATGTGATGTATGTATTTTAAAATATGTTCACTAGTTCTTCATTAAGAATATTCTTTAGCAAAGAAAGATGGAAACTCTCAAAAGCAGTTGTCTCAATAAATCCATTTACTAATATAACCAAAACAATCCAGTGTCAATGTCAATTTACAACTAGGAAACAGAGGTGTTTCCTCAATGACCACTTTAGTTTACCTATATATGAGATGACATTGAGGGAATTATTATTGCCCATCTTTTAATTTTGCTCAACACTCAATGAGTCATTCTTAGAGGTGGAATTTCTAATGCATGAGTAGAATTTATCATTTAAAAGCTTATGCTACTCTAATGAGTTGACTATGGATTCTAAATCAAACAGTAGGCCAAATAATTTCTGACTACATTTCTGTATTTCAACATATAGTTAAATTTTCTTCCACTTTATCCATTACTGCTAAATCATTTTACTATGATTGTGGTAAATGACTGCAACCTGGTGCTTGAAGGCTTAGGCTAGCTGTAGTAGAAAGCTGACCTTTAGTCAATTTTCAGAGGTGGGAGAGGCAGAGCAGGAGTCATAGTCCACCTTTACTTTTAGTACATCTCATGGTCATAGACTATTACAAATAGCTGGAATTCCAAAATTGTAATGGACTTATCACCTTCTTCATGGCCTCTTCATCAGTTTCTGCCTCCAGGTTCTTGCCCTGTTTGAGTACCTGTCCTGACTTTCTTTCATCATGAACAGTAATACAAAAGTGTAAGCTGAATAAATGAGTAAACCCTTGCCTCTCCATTAGCTTTTTTGTTATTATGTTTCAACAAATCCATAGAAATTATTCAAGTTGGCACTATTAATGGAATATTGCTAGGAAGGGTCTGACCATAATTTTTTTTTTTTTTTTTTTTTTTTTTTTGCGGGTGAGAATGTTGAATCAGAAATTTTGTATTGGAAAATCAGCTGAATATTTCAAATGGGACCTAATGGCCCATAATAGTAAAAGCATGGAAGACAATGGTACAGAGGGTGATTTGAACTGTGTGGGCCTGGCTTAAGAGGTTTCAGAGGAGAAGAAAATTTGTATGTGGCCTAGAAGCCATACTTGTGATATATTGGCCAAAATGTGGTTGATTTTAGCCCTTTTTTTAAAAAAAATCTATCTGAAGCTGAACTGAATAGTCTTGGATTAATTGCCTTAGCAGAGGACATTTCAAAATAGCCTAAGATTGACTCTCTCATGTCTTTATTGGTGTTTACTCTTATGCAGATCTACAATGTAAAGGAGCGAGTTTAGCAAGGAAAAATACAAAATCAAATGGAAGAGAAAAGGGGCAGCAGAAAGTGGCATGGAGCTAAGACCTCTGTTCATGAAAACAAACATTATGAAATGGAATAAATGCAGTAGTGATCTCAAGGCCAGACCTAAGCTTCTAACTTGTACAAAGGAATTAAAGAACGATTTATTTCCAGGCATAGTGGAAATTCTTTTAATCCTAGAACTTGGGTTGATTTCTGAGTTTGAGACCAGTCTGGTCTACAGAGAGAGTTTCAGGACAGCCAATCTTAGGCATTGAAGAAAAGCATGGAAACTAGAAAGCTGAAGTTGTTTTTGATTGAGCAGGCCACGTTCTGAACCCATCAACAACAGAGTTTGTGTGCTTCTTCCACATGGATTTGGCTTTATAGTTAAGAAGAGAAAAACAGGGTTATAAAATCTCCCCCCATGCCTATGGAAAGCTACTTAGGCCAAGTATACATCTGGGATGTTCCTGCAAGAGGGGCTAGAGAGACCTTTGTATGAAGTTGTGAAGCTAAATCCTGGATTGCCTTGAAGACCTCAGAATATTGGAGAAACCAGAATCTTAGGATACCTGCCAAAGAAAGCTATTACCAAGAGTGGAAACAGCTCAAGAAAAAGAAGCATATTACATTCAACAAAACCAAAAGGATTTGGAGATGTGAAGAGAACTTTGACAACAGACATGGAAATGTAGAGTTTGGCATTTGCCCAGGTCATTTTCAATTTTGCTTTGTTCCCGTATTTACTTACTTTGTTCCTTTTCCTCCCTTTTGGAATGAAAATGTATAACCTGTGTCATTGTATATTGGATGCATGTTATCTCTTCATTTTTATTTCATAGGAGATTACAGTTAATAAGTTGCATGAATCTCAAAACAGACTCTGAACTTTGAACTTACACTGTTGAAACTATGATAGACTATAGAGACTTGAAACTGGACTAAATGCATTTTTAATTGTGATATGGCTACAAGACCATGGGGAAGAGTGTGTGGAATGTGGCTCACAAATATACATTGTGGGGGGGGGATAACATTATTGGAGCTGTGACTTTGTTGGAATAGATGTGGCCTTGCTAGAGGAACTGCATAGTTTTGGCATAGGCTTTGTGGTTTCAGAAGCTCAAGCCACGCCTAGTGATTCAACTGTCTCTTCCTACTGCCTGTAGATCCAGACGTTGAACTCTCAGCCACCCTTCCAGCACCATGTCTGCCTGAATGGCACCATGATTCTCATAACTATAATAAACTAATTCTCTAAACTCTAAGCCAACCCCAATTAAATGATTTCCTGTATTAGAGTTGCCATGGTCATGATGTCTTTTTACATCAATAAAACCTAATAGAAAACTACAGAAGCACAAAAGGCCTAGATCAGATAATGGCACTTCTCTACTCTTCCCTTGCATGGGTAGAGAGATCAGAAACCTTTTACTTAAGATGGAATATAGGAAGGAAGACAGTCACCTAAATAGAAATGTTGCCATTGATCAAGCTTCTATATAGATCAAGGACCCTCTGAATTTGTAGTCGATATCTTCTTCCATGTGGACCATTTCTGAACTTATTGCTGGTCATGAAATCCCATTCCTGTATCTTGTGCTTTCTATCCTTTATACAAAAGGGGATGTCTTCTTTTGTCCCTGCTCTTTCAAAGAAAGTTCAAGAAAAGAGTTATTTTCAGATGCAATGTGAAACAATTAAATCTTCCCTAGTTTCCAGAATTCAGTTTTCTTGAAAGGAAGATTTTGTTCTAGTAGCAGCATCTGCACAAATTCCTCTCATTGAGAGACTCTGGAGCATGGATCCAACAAAGCACCACACAAAAACTGTTATTTTAATAAAGTAGTTTATATTTCCTAATCTGTCTCAAATACATTATTTTTTTACTTTAAGTCACATGTTTACATCACCTCCCAGTCATCTCCTTCTTGGTAATTGTGCCTTTATCACAGTATGTAGGTATTTACCCATACATACAGAAAACTTCCATTCTTATAACCCATTTTCTGTGATAAAAATTGTGGAGGAGGCACTGCAAAGGGACTATCTTATGGAGGTACTCTTCATGTGATTAACATGAGGGAAGTAGTCACATTCCTTTTGATGGGAAAGTGAGGTCACCTCCATGGCACTGGACCATTCTTTACCTCCCTTTGATGCTCTGGATATCTACTTGTTTCTCTGAAGAGTCTCCAAGGTGCTGAGGATTATTCTATTACAATTTGTCAGCATGAAGGAGTCTATTAACTTAGTAATTTTCCTTTTTTATGACTTTGATTTTCAGAATAATTTCCTACTTCTAGTCACTCCAGAGTCTAGCTCTGTCAGAGCCTATTGAAATTTTAAAATTTTGAGTCTACTATGACTTCTCTTCTATTTAGTGGACAGACTTGTTTCCTGCTCAGGCCACCTCAACTTACTAGGCCAATATAGGTCTTTTCTATGTTCCATGCTGTGCTGTTTTCCTTTTAAACATCAGGTAGAAATGCTTTCTATACCTATTAGATAACATAGATAGTTAATCTTATGTCTAAAATTATGGATTTGCATGTTTAAAAATAAAATATAACTGTATTCTTGGAGTTCTCTGGCACAACTTTGCAACTTCTCAGACCTGTTGGATAAGTAGGGGCATCTTGATTAACCATAGGCTAGGGAACCTCCTTTACTCATGGCTAAAGTGATAGAAGTACATTTTGAAATTGAAACACTGCAAGTTTTATAGATGTCAACATATGTAGCATCAAAAACTGGTTGCTTTTTAGTCAGTTTTGATTTTCTCATTTGACTGTTTATTACTTTGTGAAGCAAAATTATGATGTCTAGATTAGGTTTTTTTTCTGGTTTCATAAAAACCAGAATCATTAGGGAAGAGGATATTTCAATTAAAAAACAGTATTTCATCATGTTGGTCCATAGGCAAGTCTGTGTGGCATGGTACTGATGATTCTTGATGTGGGTTGCACCTGCTCACTCTAGTCAATTATTCCTGGTGGTCAGAGTCATGGGTTATATAACAAAGCAGGGTTAGGAAGCCAGGTAGAGGAAGCCAGAAAGCTAGTCCTCCATGGCCTCTGAATAAGTTTCTGAATCTAGGTTTCTGAGCTACATTCTGGCCTTGATTTACTTGCTAATAAATTGTAAATTGCAACCAAATAGTAATGAAATGATAATACAATAATGGAATGAATGAGTTGGTTTAGGTGGATATTTTAAAATATGCAATAGAAAACCTAAAACCTACACCATCTCTGATTTTAATCTTAGTGGAAATTGGGGAAAATTCCAAACCTGTGGAAGTCTTTGAGTGTGTGTGTGTGTGTGTGTGTGTGTGTGTGTGTGTGTGTGTGTCTGTGTGACAGAGAGAGGGAGAGAAAGAGAGAGAGAGAGAGAGAGAGAGAGAGAGAGAGAAGCAGTGATAGTGGTGAATAGAGGCCATTCCCTTCAAGTGAATCTTCTCTCCTTTTTATCTGTTACTTCTTTCTGAGTTTTTGCCAAAGCAAGTTATTGTAGGCTTGTTTTATTGTATTTTATTTATTTTGGAGATCTATATTTGAAGATGGGTGGGTTGTGAATTTCCCATAACTATCTTAGCCATTTATACAGATGAAATAATATAGAGTTCCTGCTTCATGGAAGGGTCTGCCAGACAGTCTGCAGGACACAGAGGAAAGTGACTGACAAACTGCCAATACAAGAAGACAGTTTAAAGTTTCCTGCTTTGCTGAAGTGTCTGCCAGACACACTATGGCCTATGGGCTGAAGATGGAAGATTACAAAAAAACTTCTGGTGACCAGGCAGTGAGTTGTCTCTGTCATTTCTAGAGTTTATATACTATCCTTCTGTGGTCTTTGAGGGACTTGAAGACAGAGAGTTATGGTTACAGTTTTCCTTAGTTAAGCTTAAAGATAAGTTACATATAGGACTTTAGACTCACAAATATAGGATAGATGATAAAATAGTTACTTTTAATCTTGCTAAATTTTAATGGATTAAATATTGTTAACTGTGATTCTTATTTGATAATTGTTATGTGATATATTTTGCTATATTAAGGTTAAAACCCTTCTTTTATTTTAGACAGAAAAGAGGAGATGATGGGAGATGTCATTCTGTATATGTTTCTCATACTGGTTAATGAATAAAGCACTGTTGGCCAATAGGAAAGGGAGACAGGAGGGACTAGGAGACAAGGAGAAAATAGGAAGTAGGAAGGAGGAGCCAAGATGGAGAGTCGGGAGAAAGCAGTATGCTGGCCAGCTCTCCAGTAAGAGAAATACATAGATCAGCAGAAATGGGTTAATAATTCCAAAGAAGCACAGACTCAGTGGTTACATTTCCAACCTGGTACACTTACAAATGACCAAAGTAAGGCATTGCTGTGAACTCCATCTTTCATTTATCACTCTTCAAAGCAATCATAAACTTTCCCAGTTTGTCTGAGATCAAAATAACTTCAATTTAAATAAAACAGGGTAAAACCAGAAGAGTGCTACCCATGTGGCAGTGCTTACATACTTTAGTAGCTTAGACTATCCATGCTTCTCCTTAACATAAATGTTTTTATCACCATGAAATTCTTATTCTGTTTTCAATCAACTTTGCCACCCATGCCCACTGGTCATTTGCTTTATTCAGGCCACCCTCATTTCATACCAACATCTGCCAGAAGCCCAGCCCTTTCTGGAAGATAACTATATTTGAAAATGATGTTTATGCTATGGTTGTTTATATTGGATAGAAAAAGTGAAGACAATTCTTATCACCAGCTCACTTCTCAGAGGGCACCTGCATGAGCATACATGGATGTAAAATTAAAAAAAAAATCAGTTTTCCATAAACTGTTTACTGTTCAAACATTAAATAAATGTAGAACTGTTTACTCAGCTGAACAAATATTTAATATACACTCTAACATAAGAGCTAAGTTTAAAATATCATCTATGATGCAAAGCCAACAGGAATTTATGGAAGCCAGTGACATAGAAGGTAAAGATAAATACACAGAAAGAATATTGTGTTGTTCATCACTTTAAATTTAAATTTATCTTCCCCTATACTTATTACCATCCAGTAGTATCTCTGTGCTCCCTATCTGCCACAACTGTGTCCTTTAAGTTTTAGGAAGTGTTGGCTGTGTTACACATATACTGACATTTTCATCAATAGCAAGTTGTTGGGTAATGAGCAAGTTAATATCCAGTAAATTCTTCTTTGTGAGTTTCTTTATTTATTAGGGTTATTTTTTACATTGCAATCCCAATTCCCCTTCCTACCTCTCCTCTTGCTCCCCCTGCCACCCCACCTCTCATCTGTCTCTCAGAGTGGATAAAGCTTCCCCTAGGAAGCCTACTAATTCTGTCTCATTTTCTCTTTAAGGCAGACCAAGGCACCCCCCCACCCCATGTCTAGACTGAGCAAGGTATCTCTCCAAATAGAATAGCTTCCACTAAGTCAGTTTTTGCATTAAAGTTAAATTCTTACGAGAAGACAAAACACAGCAAAGTTCATACTTTATTCAGGAAAAGGTTTCCTAGAGTAAATGTTTCCTTCATCTTTATGCTCAAAGTATAGGAAATAATTTATGATAGAAGTAGCTTGTTTTCTGTCCACAGGCATTGGAAGAGATTGGGGAATATTTTGACAGGAAATATTAAATTCTTAGAAAATATTTCATCCTTAATAGAATGTGTTTATATAATGAAATTAACAGAAGGCACACATTTTTTAGGACAATATTTTTTTTAGTCAGATACTTGTAACAAACTCTTGATGCAACTGATGCTAAACTTTTTCCTTAGGGGTTTTTTTTTATTTATTTATTTTTTTTGTGAAAAGTACAAGAAATGACAACAGAAAATGAGTAGAGATGCTTTTATCTCCTAATGTTCTAGTGTACTCACTTCTGTAATTTGGGGAATAGATCTCTAGCAATTGTCATTTTCTTTTCCTGAATTGATTCAAACAAGAGAATTGGAAAAGAATGTGTATTATATTGTTGCTTATGATTTAAAACATACACAGAGTCAATGTGATAGTGTGGTCTCAGATCCAAGAAGTATCTATCAACTATATTTACCATCCCATGCCTTCTAATAATTTTTTACCAGAAATTATTTACACAAATGAACACATTATGGATATGGTCAAATTAGCATTCAAGTCTCTAAAATGCCAGAATACTAGCTTTCACATCTATACTTTCCTTTGTACATCATAGTTTCCTTCTTGTCTACACCAGGTATTTAAAATGTAAAACTTAAAAGTGTGCAAGTATTTTGTTTTACCATTTCTTTTGAAACATAAGTTATATAACAGTTTCCTTATGTTGATTGAAAGGGAAATCCTTCAATTTTACATGGATTCCAAGTCATATCTGGTTCACCTGGTTAGTGAACAGGCTGGCTCACCAACAATCCACCCTTTTTTCCATGATTGCTGATAAAATCTTCATTGGAGGTATGAGGGACAGTAGCACTTCAGATACTTTTTCAGTCTAGACACATAGGGGAGATCGTAGACCCTGTTCCAAATGATATGACAGACTTTGAAGACTGCCCATGGAAGGCCTCACCCTCCCTAGGGAACAGAAAGGGAGTGGATTGGGTTTGCTGGTGTGATAGGGGAGGATGGAAAGGTGAGGGAACTGGGATTGACATGTAAAACATCCTTGTTTCAAATTTAAATAAAAAAAGTTACTTGGAAAAAAATAAGCAACACATCTTTGCATCATTAAAAAATGTTTCACAGTTCAAATAAATATAATAAATCTTAAAATAATATTCTAGAACATGTCCCCCTTTTGTCTAAATAAAATTGAAAGGGCTTAATTTTAACATAGTAAAACTTTATACTACAAAGCCATTATCAAGTATGAATTCCATTTACAATATTCAATCCACTCATATTTAGAAAATTCAGAGAAAATATTCCATTGTATATCTTACCTTAGGACACGAAGGTTTTCCACCTAATCTACTTTCTATTATAACTACAGTAAGCTATATCTCTAATTATTGAGTCTTTGACTCCAAAGACCTAGAATGATTTATATTACATAATAATAGAGAAATTTGCTGCCAACACAATCAGCTAAAGTTTCTCTGTAATGTTAAGTGCATTCTTCTTCACTCTACAGGCCTACAGTACCTGGCAGACTTTTCACCAAAACGGGAAATCTGAAGGACTTTCCTGCTTTGTATTGGCAAAATTCATTAGTTACTTTCATCTGTGTTCTAAAGGATGTCTGGAAGACACTTCAGTGAAGTAGGAATCATGAAGGATCATCCCATCCCACATTGTTTTGGCAAAGTTTAGCAGCTACTTTTCTGTGGGTCCTGCAGTTTATACAGCATACTGTCAAGTAGTCAAGGTAAAAGCAATTTCCTGACCAAATTACTACCCTTTCCACATTTGGAAGCAAACTCCATATGGAGTATCTTTGATGTCCATCATCCTTTTGTGAAGTAAATTGTTGCTTCCAGAAACATATGTGTCTCATTGCCATTCAAATGCTTAAGATAAAATATTTAAAATGCCATATTCTATAGATCTTTGAATTATTTGAAGACCATCTATTTAAAATACATCCCTTGAAAAGATACTTAAAGTATCTACAAATTTGAATGCTATAAATGGCTAACTACTAACCTATGTTTCTTGATTACTATAAAAAATTTATTATAATACCTTTCATAAACTAGAATAGTACCTCACACTTTTAAATTAACTACATAGCTACAATACCCAAAACATGAGTAGAAACATATATTAAGTGTAATAAAAATAATTTAAATTTGTTTCAATATACTATATTCTCCTAAATAATGAATTACTATAACCTGGAGCACTAGGACAGAGGGTGGATCCAACAATCCTTCCACCTTCCAGGAACTTCATGGAGCTGCTCTGAGCACATTAGACCTGCCTATCCACATGGGACCACCATGAATCCTGCCTGCCTGATCTCTGACCCCCACTGCCAGTCCTCTGCTGGAGTTCTGGCCCCTACCTGAGATCCACTTATCCCCACAGGACCATCCTGAATCCATGCCTGCTGGAACTTTGGCCACCGTCTCAGGGCCTCTGCTAGAGCAAGCCCACTCCTGGTGTCTGATAAACACCCACACACACCCCATGAAGAGCCTGCACTCCCCCCACCCTGGGCTACACCCTGTCCACTGTCCCATGCTCTGGTTGAGCACTGGAACAGAGGGCAGATCTAAAAATCCTGCCACCTTCCAGGAACTTCCTGGAGCTTCTCTGAGCACACTAGACCACCCTATCCACATAGGACCACCATGAAACTCTGCCTTCCTGATCTCTCACCCACACTACTGGTCCACTGCTGAACTTCCATGAGAAGCCCCTCCCAGAGATCTGCTATCACTGCTGAACCATCATGAATCCCTGCAGACTGGATCTCTGACACCCTTAGCAGGGCCTCTGCTGGAGCATGATATTTGACCCCCATCACTGGGCCCCTGTCTGAGTAGAGACATCCAAGAGAGCTTGGACCACCCAGCACTACAGACTTTGAAATTCTGACCCACTTAGCCCACCGGGGGATTACCACAGAAAGAGAGATCCCACCTGCACCTACTGAAAGAAGCGATGGGAAGACGGCAATACAAGAAAACACCTAACAATAGAAAGACATGATTGACACAATCAGAATCTAGGAACTCTACACCAAGTAGGCCTGAACACCCCAAAGTAGATGAAGCAGAAGAAAACGACTTAAAAAATAACTTCATAAAAATGATACCCTCAAAGACAATGTGAGAAAATCCCTTAAAGAAATAGAAGAAGATCCTGCAAAACCTTCCCATTTTCCAGCTCATCCCTTGTCCTCTTCTGGCAGCTATTGGCCAGAGGTGAGTCTGGGCCCAATCCGGGCTGCCTGTCCCCTACAACCTCTTCCACCCACCCCTGCTCGAACTCCCTGGGTTGGCCCCTGATCCTGCTGCTCATGTCTCCTGTACCCATTGAGAGCACCCTTGGAGCTCTGATACACCCCTACCCATCCCCACTGGGAGCCTACCCCCCCTACCCTGTGTCCTACCCTACCCATGATCCTGCCCCTCTGGTTGAGAACTGGGACAGAGAGTGGAGCCAACTGTCCACCCTACTTCAGAGATTTCTCAGAGCAACTCTGAACAAAGGAGACCTGACTATCCACACAGGACCACCCGTAATTTCCACATGCTTGGTCACTGTCCCCACATCCAGTCCTCTGCTGGAGTCCCGGGCCCCTCCCAGAGATCCACCTATCTCTGCTGGACCACAGTGAGTACCTGCTGGCATCTTCTACTGGATGCTCATCCTTGACACCATCCCTGTGACCCTGTCTGTGGAGAAACCTCCTAGAGAGCTTGGAACACACAGAGCTACAGATATTGAATCTCAGACCCATATAAGGCCACTGGGGAAGTACCATAGAGAGAGGGGAAGACCAACACCTACTGGAAGAAGCTATGGGAAGAAGACAATACAAGAAAACACCTAACAACAGAAAGACAAGCATGACACGACCAGAATCTACGGAACCTACACCAACTAGAATGGAACACAGAAAAAAAGCAGAGGAAGAAGAAGGGAACGAATTAAAAATTCACATCATAAAAATGATAGAGGCTCTCAAAGAAGATGTGAGAAAATCCCTTAAAGAAATGGAGGAAAAAATGAACAAAAAAGTGGAAGAAATGAACAAATTCCTTAAGGAAAGTACAGAAAGCCAAGAAAAAACAATTAAGCAGGTGAAGGAAACACTTCAAGACTTGAAAACTGAAATAGAGAAAATAAACGCAACACAAACTGAAGGAATGCTGGAAATAGAAAAACTGGGTAAAAAATCGGCAACTACAGAAACAAGCATAACCAACAAAATTCAAGAGATGGAAGAGAGAATATAGGGCCGAAAGATAAACTAGAAGAAATAGATTCATCGACCATAGAAAATCATAAATCCAACAAATCATTAACACAAAACATCCAGGAAATGTGGGACACCATGAAAAGGCCAAACCTAAGAATAATAGGCATAGAGGAAGATGAGGAAGCCCAGCTCAAAGGTGCCGAAAAAACATATTCAACAAAATCATTGAGGAAAACATTCCAAATCTGAAGAAGGACATGCCCATGAAAGTACAAGAAGCATACCGAACCCCAAAAAGGTTTGACCAAAGAAAAAAGACCCGTCGACATATAATAAGCAAAACACCTAGCATAAAGAATAAAGAAAGAATATTAAGAGCAGTGAAGGAAAAAGGACAGGTAACATATAAAGGCAGACCTATCAAAATTACAGCTGACTTCTCCATGGAAACCCTCAAGGCCAGAAGGTCCTGGATAGATGTTCTGAAAGTATTAAGAGAACACGGATGCCAACCTAGGCTACTATATCCAGCAAAACTCTCAATCACTATATATGGAAAAAAACAAGATATTTAATGACAAATCCAGATTATCCCAATACATATCTACATATCCAGCCCTATAGAAAGTATTAGAAGTAAATTCCAACCCAAGGAAGGTAACTACGCACACAAAAATGTAGGCAACAGATAATCCAACTACACCAGAAACCAAGGGTAAACCAAAACTAATATATTCACAATACCACTGCCAACAAGAAACCTAAATCAAACAAGCATCAGCAATCAATGGTCCTTATTCATCCTCAACATTAATGGTCTTAACTCACCTATAAAAAGACACAGGCTAACAGACTGGATACAAAGACAGAATCCATCCTTCTGCTGCATACAAGAAACACATCTAAGCTTCAAAGATAGACATTACCTCAGGGTAAAGGGTTGGGAAAAGGTTTTCCAATCAAATAGAAATAAGAAGCAAACAGGCATAGCTATCCTAATATCTAACAAGTTAGACTTCAAAGCAAAATTAGTCAGAAGTCATAAAGACGGTCATTTCATATACATCGCAGGAGAAATCCATCAACACAAAGTCTCAATTCTGAACATCTATGCCCCTAATACAAAGTCACCCACATTCATAAAAGAAACAATATTAAACGCAAAGCTCATATACAACCTCACACACTTATAGTGGGAGACTTCAATACACCACTCTCAACATTAGACAGGACCACAAATCAGAAACTCAACATAGAAACAAAAGAATTAACAGAAGTTATGTCTCAACTGGGGTTAACAGACATCTATAGAACACTCCATCCAAAGACAAAAGAATATACCTTCTTCTCTGCTCCACATGGAACCTTCTCTAAAATCAACCACATACTAGGTGACATAACAAACCTCAACAGATACAAGAGAATAGGAATAGTCCCCTGACTCTTATCGGACCACCATGTTTTAAAATTGGAATTCAACAACAACACAAATAGCAGAAAACCTGCAAACTCATGGAAACTGAACAATGTGCAATTGTACCACTCCTGGGTCAAAGAAGAAATAAAGAAAGAAATTAAGGACTTTCTAATATTCAACTAGAATGAGGATACAGCATACCTGAACTCATGGGACACCTTGAAAGCAGTGCTATGAGGGAAGTTCATTGCACTAAGTGCCCATATGAAGAAAATAGAGGATAGTCACATAAGAGAATTAACAGTGCAACAGAAAGCCTTAGAACAGAGAGAAGCAAATTAACCCCATAAGAGTAGACGCCAGGAAATCATCAACTTGAGGGCTGAAATAAACAAAATAGAAACCAGGAAAACAATACATAAAATCAATGCAACGAAGAGTTGGGTTTCTGAGAAAATCAACAAGATAGACAAACCTTTATCGAAATTAATGAAAAAGCACAGAGAGAACAAGCAAATTAACAAAATCAGAAATGAAAAGGGGAACATAAAAACAGACACAGAGGAAATCCAGACAATTTTCAGGTCATACTTTGAAAATCTGTATTCCACAAAAATTGAAAATTCAAAGGAAATGGACAAATTACTGGATAACTACCACTTACCAAAATTACATCAAGAACAGACAAACAACTTAAATATACCTATAAACCAGAAAGAAATAGAAGCAGTCATCAAAAGCCTTCCAACCAAAAAAACTCCAGGTCCAGATGGATTCAATGCAGAATTCTACCAGACATTCAAGGAAGAACTAAGACCACTACTCCTCAAAGTGTTCCACAAGATAGAAACAGAAGGCTCATTGCCAAACTCTTTTTAGGAGGCCACAATAACCTTGATACCCAAGCCTCACAAACACACAGCTAAGAAAGAAAACTACAGACCAATATCCCTGATGAACATTGATGCAAAAATACACAATAAAATACTGGCAAAAAGATTTCAAGAATACATCAGAGAAATCATCCACCATGACAAAGAAGTCTTCATCCCTGGAATGCAGGGATAGTTTAACATATGAAAATCTATCAATGTGATTCACCATATAAACAAACAGAAAAAGAAAAACCATATGATTATCTCCTTAGATGCAGAAAATGCCTTCCACAAAATTGAAGAATGGTTAATGAAGATGTGGCACATATACACAATGGAATACTACTCTGCAGAAAAAAATAAAGGTATCTTGAAATTCTCAGGCAAGTGGATGGCACTTCAAGAAACCATCCTGAATGAGGTAACCCAGTCACAAAAAGAGGAATACAGTATGTAGTCACTCATATATGGATTTTAGACCTAGATCAAATGATCACCAGCCTATAATTCACATCACCAGATGAACTAGGATACAAGGTGTATTCTAAGAGATTCATATAAAGTCCTTCACAGAACTGGGAAGGGACAAGTTCCCCAGAGCTCAGGTGAAGTGGGGGAAGACAGCGAATGGAGAGAGAATTAGGAGAAAATGAGGGGGAGGAAAGGAAAACCTGTGGGACCAGGAAGATTGAGCCTGGTTAGGAATAGAAGATAGGAAAGAGAGAGGGGGGGAGAACATAAAAGAGGGAGCCAATATTGGTCTGAAGATAAAATTGAACATAAAGAAAGGTCGAGAGAACTACAAGACTGCTCCCAACTAACAATCTCAGCTTCTGTGGAAAGACTATCATAAATGCCCTTCCCGGAGAGTGAGATCAACAACTAACTTCTCCATGGAGCCCTCAACTAATGCCTGTTGAAAATAGGAGCAAACACCCATACATAAACACTGAGTCGAACTAGAACCCAGAAGCAGATGGAGAGGACAAGACCATGTGGCAGAAGCACATAGAGACAGCTTACCTGAACAAGGAGGAGCTAACGGGCCCCCAGACTGATAGCTGGGAAGCCAGCATAGGACTGACTCAGGCCCCCCTGAATATGGGTCTCAGCCAGAAGTACTGAGCAGTCTAAGGGACCACAGACAGTGGAGCCAGGATGTATCCCTGGTGCACAAAAGGACTTTGCAAACACATCCGCTATGGAGGGATAACTGCCTTGATCTAGAGACAGGAGAGAATCCCTAGTCCCTACTTCACAGGACCTGTCAGATCTACATGACCCCAACAGGATAGCATTCTCCAACACATGGAATTGGGGTGGAGGGGATGGGAGGGGAAGGTGATTAGAGTGCATGTGAGAGGGCAGAGAGGGTAAAAGGGAGGGAAGGAGGGAGGGAGGTTTGGGGGAGAAGGAGGGAGAGGGAACTGGGATCGACATGTAAAATAATAAATTAAATTAAAAAAATGCTTTGACTCCAAAATTTAAGTTGAAGGACAAGTTACTGGGGAAAAGATTTCTATTTTTATTTCCACAGAAAATGAAAAGATGTGGATTCCTTCCAGACTAATGAGGTTTGATCACGCCAGACCACCTGAAATAGAGTACAAGCTAATCCTACATTCAAAACAGCTGGACAAAACAGCCCAACAGACTACAGCCAGGATATCTGAATCTTCTTGGAATCCCCCCAAGACAGTGCCCCTTACCAGCAGGAAGTAGCTTGGAAAGAACGATGCCCAAAGTCCCAAATATTGTGTATAAATGTTTGTTTTTATTTAATTGGACTTTGTTATATAAAATTAAATAAAATAAAAAAATATTAAAAAAATACATAGCATAAAAACATAGTCTGTTCATTTTTATGAATAAAAGAGCTGAACCTCAAAAAAAAAAATTCAACACCCTTTCATGATAAAGGTCTTGGAGAGGTCAGGGATAACAGGAACACACCTAAACATAATAAGAGCAATATAGAGCAAACCAACTGCCAACATCAAACTGAATGAAGAGAAACTTAAGTCATTTCCTCTAAAATCAGGAACAAGACAAGGTTGCCCTCTCTCTCCATATCTCTTAAATATCGTACTAGAAGTTCTAGCTAATACTATAAGACAACAAAAGGGAATCCAAATTGGAAAGGAAGAAGTCAAACTGTCTCTATTTGGAGACGATATGATAGTTTACATAAGCGACCCAATAAACTCTACAAGGGAACTCCTACAACTGACAAAGACCTTCAGCAAACTAGCAGGATACAAGATAAACTCAAAAAAATCAGTAGCCCTACTTTTTTCAGACATTAAAGAGACAGAGAAAAAAATCAGAGAAAGATCACCCTTTACAATAGCCACAAGCAACATAAAGTATCTGGGTATAATGCTTACCAAACAAGTAAAAGACCTATATAGTAAGAACTTTGTGGCTCTAAAGAAAGAAATTAAAGAAGATGCCAGAAAATGGAAAGATCTCCTATGCTCTTGGATAGGTGGGATAAACATAGTAAAAATGGCAATCTTGCCAAAAGCAATCTACAGATTCAATGCAATCCCCATTAAAATCCCACCACAATTCTTCACCTACCTTGAAAGGATAATAATCAAATTTATATGGAAAAAGAAAAGATCCAAGATAGCCAAACCAGCCCTATACAATAAAAGAACTTCAGGAGCCATCACCATTCCTGACTTTAAGCTCTACTATAGAGCTATAGTTTTGAAAATAGCCTGGTATTGGCATAAAAATAGACAGGTAGACCAATGGAATCAAATTGAAAATCCTGATATTAACCCACACACCTTTGAACACCTGATTTTCGACAAAACAGCTAAAATTATACAAAGGGGCAAAGACAGCATCTCCAGCTAATGGTGCTGGCACAATTTGATGAGGGTGTGTAGAAGACTGAAGATAGACCCATGTCTGTTGCCATGCATAAGATGCATGTCCAAATGTATCAAAGACCTCAACATCAATCCAGCCACATTGAAACTCTTAGAAGAGAAAGTAGGAGTACCCTTGAACAAATTGGTTTAGGAGACTGCTTCCTGAACATAATTCCAGGAGCACAGACACTGAGAGAAACAATTAATAAATTGGACCTCTTCAAATTTAGAAGCTTCTGTAAGGCAAAGGACACATTTGACAAGACCAAATGGCAGCCCACAGACTGGGAAATGATTTTCACCAATCCTATATCCGACAAAGGGCTGATCTCCAAAATATACAAAGAACTCAAGAAACTAGTCAACAAAACACCAAATAACCCTATTAAGAAATGGGGTACAGAATGGAAGAAAGAGTTCTCAATAGAGGAAATCAAAAATGCTTAAAGACACTTAAGAAAATGATCCACATCCTTAGCTATCAGGGAAATGCAAATCAAAGCAACATTGAGATACCATCTTACTCCTGCCAGAATGGCTAAAATTAGAAACACAAATGATGACTCATGTTGGAAAGGATGTGGAGAAAGGGGAACACTACTCCACTGCTGGTGGGCATGGAAACTCATACAGCCAATTTTGGAGATCATTATGGCCGTTCCTCAGGAAAATGGGAATTAGTTTAACACAAGACCCGGCAATCCCCCTCTTAGGCATATACCAAAGGACTCACATCCATGCAACAAAGAAATCTTTTCAACTATGTTCATAACAACACTATTTGTAATAGCAAGAACCTGGAAGCAACCTAGATGCCCCTCAATTGAAGAATGGTTAATGAAGATGTGTCACATCTACACAATGGAATAGTACTCTGCAGAAAAAAAAAAATAGTGGTATCTTGAAATTCGCAGGCAAGTGGATGGCACTTGAAGAAACCATCCTGAATCCAAGGTAATCCAGTCACAAAAAGAGGAACACAGTATGTACTCACTCATATATGGATTTTAGAAAAAGAGCAATGGATCACCAGACTATAATTCACACCACCATAGGAACTAGGTTACAAAGGTGTATTCTAAGAGATTCATATAAAGTTCCTCACAGAACTGGGAAGGGACAAGTTCCCCAGAGCTCAGGGGAAGTGGTGGGGGCCGTGAATGGAGAGAGAATTTTGAGAAAACAAGGAGGAGGAAAGGAAAACCTGTGTGGCCAGGAAGATTGAGCCTGTTTAGGAATAGATTACACGAAAGAGAGAGACAGAGAGAGAGAGAAAGAGAGAGAGAGAGAGAAAGAGAGAGAGAGAGAACATTAAAGAGGGAGCCAATATTGGTTTGAAGATAAAATTGAACACAAAGAAAGATCTAGAAAACTACAAGACTGCTCCCAACTAACAATTTGTGCTTCAGTGGAAAGGCTATCATAAATGTCCTTCCCAGCGAGTGAGATCAACAACTAACTTCTCCATGGAGCCCTCAACTAATGCCTGTTGGAAACAGGATCAAACACCCATACATAAACACTGATTCAAACTAGAACCCTGATGTAGATGGAAAGGACAAGACTAGGCAGCAGAAACACATAGAGACAGCTTACCTGAACAAGGAGAAGCTAATGGCCACTTGACTGATAGCTGGGAAGCCGGCATGGGACTGACTCAGGCCCCCCTGAATATGGGTCTCAGCCAGAAGGACTGAGCAGTCTAAGGGTCCTCAGATAGTGGAGCCAGGATGTATGTCTGGTCCACAAAAGGACTTTGCGAACACATCTCCCATGGAGGGATAACTGCCTTAATCTAGAGACAGGAGAGAATCCCTAATCCCTATTTCACATGACCTGTCAGATCTACATGACCCCAACTGGATGGCATTCCCCTACACATGGAATTGGGGTGGGGGGATGGGAGGGGAAGGTGATTAGAGTGCATGTGAGAGGTCAGAGATGGTAAAAGGGAAGGAAGGAAGGAGGGAAGTAGGGAAAGAGATAGAGAGGGAGTGAGGGAGGGAGGGAGAGGGAACTGGGATCGACATGTAAAATAATAAATTAAATTTTAAAAAAATGCTTTGACTCCAAAATTTAAGTTCAAGGACATATTACTGTGGAAAAGGATTTCTATTTTTGTTTCCAGAGAAAATGAAAAGGTGTGGATTCCTTCCAGACTCATTTGGTTTGATCAAGCCAGACCGCCTGAAACAGAGTATGAGGTGATCCTACATTCAAAACAGCTGGACAAAGCAGCCTTACAGACTACAGCCAGGATTAATGAATCTTCTTCGTATCCCCCATGACAGCACCCCTTCCCAGCCGGAAGTATTTTGGAAAGAGTGATGCTGAAATTCCCAAATATTGTCTATAAATGTTTGTTTTCATTTAAATGGACTTTGTTATATAAAATTAATTTTAAAAAATTAAAAAAATAAAATTTTTACAATGTATGTCAAAAAAATAGAAGAAAAAAAAACAAACAAGAAATGAACACGTATCTTCCAGAAAATATAGAATGTAAAGAAAAAACAAACAGTTGAAGGACACAGTTCAAGACTTGAAAATTGAAATAGAAACAATAAAAAAATGCAAACTGAAGGAATGCTGGAAATAGAAAAACTGTACAAATGATCAGGAACTACAGTCACAAGCATAACCAACAGAATGTAAAAGATGGAAGAGAGAATCTCAGGCACTGAAGATAAACTAGAGGAAATTGATTCACTGACCAAAGAAAACCTTAAGTACAAGGAATCCTCAACACAAACCATCCACGAAATGTGGGACAGCATGAAAAGGTCAAACCTAAGAATACCAGGCATAGAAGAAGGTGAAGAAGCACAGCTCAAAGATGCAGAAAACATATTCAACTAAATCATTGAAGAAAACTTTCCCAATCTGAAGAAGGACATGCCCATGGAAGAACAAGAATCATACTGAAAACCAAATAGACTGGACCAAAAGGGGGCACTTGACACATAATAATCAAAACACCTAACATGCAGAATAAAGAAAGAATATTAGGGGCAATGAAGGAAAAACGCCAGGTAACACATAAAGGCAGACCTATCAATATTACACTTGACTTCTCCATTGAAATTCTCAAGGCCAGAAGGTCCTGGATAGATGATCTACAACTACTGAGAGCCCACAGATGCTAGCATAGGCTACTATACCAGCAAAACTGGTAATCACTATAATTGAAGAAAACAAGATGTTTAATGACAAAGCCAGATTTTCAAAATAGGTATCTACAAATCATGCTGTACTGAAAGTTCTGGAAGGAAAACTCCAACCAAAGGAAGTTAACTACACACACAAAATATAGGCGTTAGATAATCACACTTCACCACAATCCTGTAAATCAGGACGAATATATTCATAATACCAACACCAACAACAAATCTAAAACAAATAAGCATTAACAATCAATGGTCCTTACTTTCCCTCAACATTAATGGTCTTACCTCACCTATGAAGAGATAAAGGCTAACAAAATGCACACAAAGACAGAATTCACCCTTCTGCTGCACAAAAGAAACACATCTAAGTTCAAAGACAGATATTACCTCAGGGTAAAGGATTGGGAAAAGATCTTCCAATCAAATGGATCCAAGAAGCAAGCAGGTGTGGCTATCCTAACAAGTTAGACTTCAAACTAAAATCAATCAAAAGAGATGAAGACAGACACTTTGTATTCATCACAGGAGAAATACATCAGCAAAAAGTCTCAATTGTGAACATCTATGCCCCAAATATAAAGGCACCCACATTCATAAAAGAAAAGCTAATAAAACTCAAAGCTCACATAAAACTTCACACACTTATGTTGGGAGACTTCAACACCCCACTATGACTGCTAGTCAGGACCAGTCAGAAATTTAACAGAGAAACAAAAGAACTAACAGAAGTTATGACTCAATTGGTTTTAATAGACATCTATAGAACATACCATCCAAACACACACACACACAAATATTATACCTTCTTGTCTGCTCCACATGGAACCTTCTGTAAAATCACCACATACTAGGTGACATAACAAACCTCACAGAGACAAAAAAAAAAAAAAAAAATTGGAATACTCTCCTGTATCTTATCAGACCACCATGCATTAAAGTATTAACGTTGGAATTCAACAGCAACACAAAACATAGAAACCCTACAAACCTATGGAAATTGAACAATGCACAATTCAGCAAGAATGAGGACACAACATACCCAAATTTGTGGCACTCCTAGAAAGCAGTGCTATGAGGGAAGTTCATTGTAGTATGAAGAAAGTAGGGGATAATCACATTAGAGACTTACCAGCACAACTGAAAGCTTTAAAACAAAAAGAAGCAAACAAATCCCAGAGGAATAGACACCAGGAAATAAACAATTTGAGGGCTGAAATCAATAAAGTAGAAACTAGGAAAACAATACAAAAGAATCAATGCAACAAAGAGTTGGTTTTTCGCGAAAATCAACAAGATAGACAAACCTTTATCCAAACTAACCAAAAAGCAGACAGAGAACATGATAATTAACAAAATCAGAAATGAAAAGGATGACATAACAACAGACATTGAGGAAATACAGACAACATTCAGGTCATAGTTTGAAAGCCTATACTCCACAAAATTTGAAAATTCAAAGGAAATGGACAAATTTCTGGATAACTATTACTTACCCAAATTAAATCAAGAACAGACAAACAACTTAAATAGACCTATAACTCCTAATGAAATAGAAGAAGTCATCAAAAGCCTTCCAACCAAATAAAAGCCAAGGGCCAGATGGTTTCAGTGCAGAATTCTACCAGAAATTCAAGGAAGAGCTATTACCAATAATCCTCAAATTGTTCCACACAATAAAAGCAGAAGTTTCATTACCAAACTCTTTTTATGAGGCCACAATCACCTTGGTCCAAAAGCCACACAAAGAGAAGACTAAGAAAGAAAACTACAGACTAATATCTCTCAAGAACATTGATGCAAAAATACTCAATAAAATGGCAAAGTGAATCCAAGAATGCATCAGAGAAATCATTCAGTATGACCAAGTAGGTTGCATCTCTGGGTTGCAGGGATAGTTTAACATGTGAAAATCTATCAACGTGATCTACCCTATAAACAAACTGGAATAGAAAAACCAAATGTTATCTCTCTAGATGCTGAAAAACCCTTCAGCAGAATTCAACACACTTTCATTATAAAGGTCTTGAATAGATCAGGAATAACAGGAACATAACTAAACATAATAAAAGTAATATACAGTAAATAAACAGCCAACATCAAACTGAATGGAGAGAAGCTTAATGTGATTCCTCTAAAATCAGGAACTAGGAAAGGCTGCCCTCTCTTTCTGTATCACTCTCCATATCTCTTCAATATTGTACTTGAAGTTGGTGTCATGAAGCAATAAGACAACAAAAGGAGATCAAGGGGATACAAATTGGAAAGAAAGGAGTAAAACTTTCACTATATGCAGATGATATGATGTTTCCAAGAGGTACTAGATGTGGGCTGCATGATGGTTGATAAGGTGTATTCTAAGAAATTCATATAAACTCCATCACAGAAGGGGAAAGGACAAGTCCCCCAGAGCACAGGGGAAGTGGGGGGCAGTGAATGGAGAGAGAAGTAGGAGAAAGAGAAGGGAAGGAGAGGAAAGCAAGTGCGACTAGGAAGATTGAGTCAGGGTAGGAATAGAATACAGAAGAGAGAGACAGAGGCAGAGACATGGAGAGACAGACAGACAGGGAGAGAGAGAACGAACATAAAAGAGGAAGTCATTATTGGTTTGAAGAGAAAACTGAACCTAAAGAAAAGACTAGAGACCTACAGGACTGTCACCAACTAACAATTTGAGCAACCGTGGAAAGGCTACCATAAAAGCCCTTCCCGGATAATGAGATAAAAAACTAACTTATTCACCATCATGGAGCAAGGAGGATTCTAAGAGATTCATATAAAGTCGCTTACAGAAGGGTAAAGAAACAAGATCTCCAGAGCATATTGGGAGTTGGGGAGGACAGTGAGTGGAGAGGAAACTAGCAGAAAGAAAATGGGAGGAGAGGAAAGGACATGGGACTAGGAAGATGGAGTCAGGAAAGGAAAAGACAAGAGGAGAGAGAGAAACCATAAAAGGGGGAGCCATTATCGGTTTGAAGAGAAAACTGAACTTATAAAAATGTCCAGAGACCTCCAAGACTGACCCAACTAACAATGTGAGCAACAGTGGGAAGGCTGTTCCTTCCCTGATGATGAGATTTACGACTAACTTATCTACCGTCATGGAGCCCTCATCTAGTAGCTGATCGAAACAGAAGCAATCACACTGATCCGTATTGGAATCAAGATGCAGAGAAGGAGGATAAGACCAGCCTGAAGAAACACATAAAGACAGCTGGCATCACCCTTCTTGTGGAGTGGGGGGGGGAGGGGAGGATGTTTGGGGAGCATGAGAGGATGGAAGGGAGAGGAAGAGGGAGGGAGGGAGCTAGGGAAAAGGAACTGGGATGGATATGTAAAATTAAAATAAAATATAAATTATAAAAATAATTACTATTACCCACCAAATGACCAAAGACCACTCCCACTACCCAACTTGAGTGAATGTGGGTATTGTTTTCTCTAGACTGTTTCCTACTGTCTTTGTGCAGTCATAGTTCTAGGGGTCCCTGAAGGAAAAAAAATGATGTAATGGCCAAGTCCTAAGAAGACCATCTATAGCCTTTCTTGATAGCAATCTCATGTCAAGATTCAGGTTTGCCTTCATCAAAACTGATCCTTGTTATTCACAGAGGAAACCACAGCCTCGCGTCTCCTGTGGGAACAAAACTCCAAAGCATTTTTCATTTTAATTTAAGAAAAATATTTTTTGTGTCTTTTGAAGTTGAGACATTCCTAATATATCTACGTTGGTTCAACTGTGCAGTCCTATTCACAATTCCATGTCTGTCACTAGCTGTCTTTTGCATTATCAATGTTAAAAAAAAGAAAAAACTTCAAAATCAACATAATACTTTGTTGGATCCTGACTCCCTGTGTATTTCACATCTGTACATTGTTTTTTTTTTTCTTTTATATTTCTTTTACTGTCTTATTAAGACTTTACTTTATTACATCTAAACTATGTCTTTCTGTAACAATCTATACACATTTTTTTTTCTAAAACCTACATATTGTTAAACACATTGGACTTTTTTCTCATCTGTACCTGCTTTATTGCTTTTCTTTAGTCTTTTTTAAATTTTATTTTCTTATTTTACATATGACTGGATCCCATTTTGCTGAAGAACAGCCTTACTAATTTCCAACGAGGGTATAGAAGTTTGCACTCCCACCATCAGTGGAGTACTGTTCCCCTTTCTCAACCCCCTTTCCAACATAAACTGTCATTGCTGTTTCTGATTTTAGCTATTATGACATGAGTAAGATGGGGTCTCAGAATTGTTCCAATTTATGCTTTCCTGATGGCTAAGGATATTGAGCACTTTCTTAAGTGTTTTTCAGCCATTTAGGGTTCCTCTATTGAGAATTCTCAATTTAGTTCTGTACCCTACATTTTAATTGGATTATTTGTTGTTTTGCTGAATAACTTCTTGAATTCTTTGTATATTTTGGTGACCAGCCCTCTGTCAGATGTGGGGTTGGTAAAAACCTTCTCCCATTCTGTGGGCTGCCATTTTGTCTTGTTCACTGTGTACTTTGCCTTACAGAAGAGGAGGTCCCATTTATTAATTGTTGATCTCAGTGTCTGTGCTATTGGTGTTATGTTCAGGAAGCAATAACCTGTACCTATTTGTTCAAGGGTACCTCCCACTTTCTCTTCTAAGAGGTTAAGTGTGGCTGGATTCTTGTTGAGGTCTTTGATCCATTTGGACTTAAGTTTTGTGCATGGTGATAGACATGGGTATATCTACAGTCTTCTACACACCATCATCCAGTTGTGCCAGCACCATTTGTTGAAGATGCTTCCATGCTTCCAATATAAAAGTACAGTCTCTTTGCCAAAAAGCAGGTGTTTCTAGATGTGTGGATCAATATCAGGGTCTTCAATTTGGTTCCATTGGTCTACCTGTCTGTTTTTCTGCCAATACCAAGCTGTTTTCATCTCTGTAGTAGAGCTTGATGTCAAGGATGGTGATGCTTCCAGAAGTTCCTTCATTGTACAGGCTTGTTTATCATATCCTGGGCTATATGTTTTTCCATATAAAGTTGAGTATTATCCTTTCAAGGTCAGTGAAGAATTGTGCTGGGATTTTGATGGGGATTGCACTGAATCTGCTAATTGATTTTGGAAAGATTGCCATTTTTACTATGCTGATCCTACCTATCCAAGAGCATGGAAGATCTTTCCATTTTATGGTATCTTCTTTGATTTCTTTCTTTGATGACTGAAAGTTTTGTCATACCAGTCTTTCACCTGTTTGGTTAGCATTACCCCAGGATATTTTTTGTTGGTTGTGGCTATTGTAAAGGACAATTTTTCTTTAGTTAATCTTGTATCATGCCAGTTTGCTGAAGGTATTTATCAGCTGTTAGAATTCCCTGGTACAATTCTTCAGGTCACTTATGTAAACTATCAAGTCATATGCAAATAGTGAAAGTTTCACTTCTTCCTTTCCAGTTTGTATCCCCTTTATATAAGTAGCATTTTCTGGATCAATTGATGCATTCCAGGAATTAATAGATATGATTAACTCTTTAAATAAGACCATTACCTCTGGTGAAGGAAATATGAAACAAATCCCAACTTGAATCACTATTAATCAGTTCTCATTCTCAATTAATAATAATCAATTGTCATTCTACATAATCCATCAATCCCCAAAAGACAAAAAGCAGAATTAAAGGAAGGAGTTTTCAATTCCTTCATGGTAGTAGTAATTTCTGTAAAATGTTGTTGGGTATGATATATGATTTTTTTCACTATTTTCCTTGATAAAGTTTACTCAAGTGACCTCCATTTTCTCTTTATATTTTTAGTTCTCCCTCCACAGGTCTGGGCTTCAAGGTAGGGATTATGCTAAATTCTATATTCAAATTGTACATATATTCCAATGATAACTTCTGAAACTAGGAAAATAACCATAGGGTAAGTTTGAGAATCAACTAGACTAATGGTAAGTCATACTGGGGCTTTTTTGACAGATCATCTTACTGTAACTTGAGAGCCACTAGACCTTTTCTGATCTGCCAAAAATCAGTATCAGTTTAGAAGTATTGTCTGGTAAGTCCTGATAGGTCTACCTATTTCCTTTTTATTAATATATAGCTAACCTAGTAAAAACATGTACATCCCTTTTAGGAATAAGGGGAGAAATAATAATAGTAAAATGTTTCATAATTTTATTAAAAAAAAAACCTTCTTTTGAGTGGGCCTGGTCTGTAAACTGGTTCAAGTCTGCAATTACTTGAAAGGCCAATCTTATGTATCTTTTTATTTGTTCTGAGGTTTTTGTTCTTATATAATTTATAGAGGAGTCAATGGGTTTTCTGTCTATGACTTGGAACAGCATGATTAATTAGTCAGTCCTAAAGGTTTATACAAGTTAAATGGTTTGAACCTTATTTTGCCTATTCTGTCTATTATGGTAAATATGTTCAATTTGCCTTTGGTTTTCTATGCTGCTACCTGGTCCTTGCCACTGTGGGATCCCATTGAACTTATTTAGTGAAAATCATCCAGTTGAGCTACTTTGTCTCTGCCTATTAGGTCTGATGCTCATAGAAAAACAATTAGAGAACTGCCACTGCTCCTCCCACAACGTTGGTTCCTAAAGTTTCTATAAAGACAGCCTTTAAGGACTCCTCCATTATGAACAAGCAGGTATAAAATGCAAATCCACCCCATTATTTCAATTTCCTTGAGCTTTTGATTCTCCTCAGAAACACTGATCCAAGAGGTATTATTAGGCATCTCAATTTATTTGCATCAAACCATCTTTATCCATAATTTACTCGCCCAATCATATAAACCATTGGCTTGTTCTTTAACTGTGCAAGCTACAGCTATAGAATCTATTGTGGTGATATCTTGTTTGTACCAATAAAGCCTGTCTGAAGGTCAGAGAATAGAATATGCCACTCACATAGAGGTCTGGAGGACTATGAAGACAAACAGGAAGTGAAATATCTGGGTGGAAACAAGGGAGAAATAAAAACTAGCTCTCTTGTCTGCAGATATGCTAAAGAGGAAAGGTGTAGCCGTGGCTTGCTCCTTCTCTCTGATCTCTTGTCATTTTCCTCTATTTCTATCTGGGTTTTTTGTTACTCAGACAACTTAAGAACTTCTATTACAATCTATCCCTTTTTGATTGGCACAGATTGATAAAGTGAAATGAGTCTATTCTACGTTCATTTCACCATATTAGCACATCCTTAAAATCCATTCCTACACCATTCCCAAGGACTCTTGAATGAAGTGGAAAACTCATCAGTTTCCTTAGGGATGTAGCACACACTTTATTGGTCATATTCTCTTCCTTACCTCTAGGATCCTCCTTGACCATGAGTTTGTTTATCACTCTAGAGGCTGATAATACTGAAAGACATAAGTGTTGACTTTCATGACATATCTTTCAGGAAAGGTTTTTGTCTCAGCAATTTGTACATTAAAATATTGAGTTCATTTGAGCAAATTTGAATACCAGAAGCTTTCTCATGGCTAGTGAGTTCTAGATTGGAAATTCCTCATGTTTTTTTTTTAAGAATATTAAGATGTGTATGTTTCATAGCTCTGTCTTCACAATGAAAGCTATGCACTTCTGATCTAGTTTTCTATTCAGCAGAAGGTTCTTTCTTCAATGTAGCAAGCTGGCCAGCTCACAGGTGCTGTAGTCTCACAGATTTGGCTATAATCTGCAACCTTCCCCTGAAAGGAGCCGATGTCAACACTGCTGTGACCCTGCAATCTTCTTTCATCTGTCTGCCTCATGGGAATCAGAAACAGGTATTCTCAGAAACTTATTAATTAAATCTGCTGCTTCATGGGTTGAGTCTTGGTTTCCCTCAGAAATTGTTATGTTAAGAGTGACAGCCCAGTTTGTCTGGTAAATGGTAGTACCTCTCCCAGCATTTCCCTGCCATGTGGTATGGATTTAACAACTCTTGTTCTCATGTCAACTTGACACAAGATAGGGTTATCTTGTATCATTAATTGAGAAAAATGCCTCCATATGATTGGCATATAGGTGAGTCTGTGGGGTGTTTTTTTTTTTTTTTGATTGGCAGTTGATGTGGAAGGGCCCAGGTCTCTGTGGGTGAGCAATCTCTGGGCTGCTGAGTGTGTGTGTCACAAAAAGCAGTCTGAGTAAACCATGAAGAAAAACCCAGTAAGTAGCACTACTCCATTACGCCTGTATCAGATGCTTTTCTCCAGGATCCTGCCTTGAGTTCCGATCTTGACTTTGCTCAATGATGGAAAATAACCGTAAGCTGAAATAAACTTTTCCTTCCAAAGTTGTTTTTGGTTATTATGTTTTGTCACAGCAATGAAAAATTAATTAAGACATACTCTGAAAGACAATTTATTTCCACATCTTTTTAAAAACCATTTTTTTCTCTATTCTCAAATTATTGACATACATTAACAATTTGGAGGCCATTAAGGATGGATACTTCTAGTATAATTAACTTTGGATCAACCTCTCATTTCCGAGGTCATACACAATATATTCTAATGATGATTTCCTGTCTTAAGATTCAATACACCATATGGAAGAGAATGATGAAGGAAATGGTGTGGCTTTGGAAAGACACCATAAGGAAAAGCTACTTTCTTTTGTTTGAGTGAGAGGGTGAAATCAATTGTTTCTGTCTATTTTCAGACCAGAAGATCACAGCTCAAGAAAATGATTCACTGGCACATTTGCTAAGAAGATGGGAACACAAATTATTCATATAATAAGTTAATGTACTTATACTCCTCAAAATTTCCTCCCTCAGTGCAATTGCTTATAGATTTTTACCAGTATGTCTCCCAGCTTTTCCATGTTCTAACTAAAAATGGAACTTCCTTGAACCATTTTCTATATCTTCTTTAGACATGAGTCAAAATTTTCAGTATGCTGCCATGACCTATTGGGTGTTATCTCTCTTTTGTCACCTGACATGTTGCTGCCTGAATCCATGTTGATGTCTGTGGATGGCATTACCAGATAGATACCATGTGGAAGTATATGGTTGTTGGTCCTGCTGACTGTAAGACTGTAAATGACAAGAAAGCTTCTTCTACAGTCATATCAATGACTGAAGTCTCATAGTTGATAAAGAAAAACTGACTTCTGAGACTACTCCTACACACCTCCCCCACCCCCAGGGGGGAAAAAAAACAACATAAGAAGATATCAAAGAGAAATCTTAAAAATTATGTTAAATATGCTGTGATAAGGATGCTGAAGTGCAGCTCTCCACGATAGATGGTTACTGGCTGGAGTGGGCATAGATTCAATTATGTTTAAAGAGCTGGCCACCGGGAATTTGACCATGCTCCAGTGATTATATGAGCAACACAAATTGAACTTGCTTTGTTTCATTTCTGTCTGATTGTTTGGTTGTATCTTTTTTGTTTGGGGGAAGGAGGCCACAAAGTTGGGGTTGATAAGGGAGGACTAAGAAGTAAGGTTGATCATGATCAACAGGCAATGAGAAATTTCCAAATAATCTAAAAATGTTATATTAAAAACCCTTTTCCTTGTGTAAGAAACATCTTAAGATATATAAAACTGGTAATTTCTGACCTATAAATGTGGGTCCCTAGATTTTATAAGATGAATCTATACATATATTCATATGTCATAGAACTAAGTCTAAAGGATCTACCTTAAGGTTTCAGGAAGGGACACATAAATAGGACAGTCTTCTAGAGAAGTGCACAATGGTGAAATCTCCTGACCCCTGTACTCAACTAATCCTTTATTATACAGTGAAAGAGTTATAATTTTCTGCACATTATTTCCTCAACTACATTAATTTCTAGTCAGATTGTAATTTCTCCATTGTTGTCACATACTGAACTTTTCTCTGGTACATAGATTTTATAATATATATATTATATTATATTATATTATATTATATATAGAGAGAGACAGAGAGAGAGATAGAGAGACAGTGAGACCGAGAGAGAGAGAGAATATCTCAAACATTTAACTCAACTTTATATCACATTAATTGGGGACATTATAGAACTTTTAGCATTAATGCTTATTGACTTTAGTTTTGTTTTTTAAAAACTATTTGAAGACTTGATTATAACAACTGATCTGTTTATAGCAACAGTTATTGTAACCATGAATACACAATGTAATCATTTTGCAAAGTAGAATGTACTAATTTGAACACATAAACTAGTAGCTCGTTTTCCCCAAACAAAAGATTCTGTGCTGAAACATTACATTTAAAATGTATTTTCTCTTTTATGCCTAAGTACAAGCTGAAAAGGAAATTATGATCATTAGTATATTAGATTTAAAAACATTGAATGTATTAGATAACATCTCTAAATACATATATTTATAGATACCCTCTAAATCTAATTTTGAAATAAATGAAGATATATTAAGATAAATGAGTTTTTTTTTCCTTTTGAAAACTCTAGTACTTTTATTGGATAAATATCATTTTATTACTAAATAAAAAGAAATACTTATACTTTATATACTGCTCCTTAAGCACAGCAGTAAATTGAGTGAGACTATACATTTAAAAGTTGTGGTCTTTGCTAAGGGAATTCCATTTGACAATATTATCCACTCTTTTAATCTATAACTACCTAGGATGCAGCAGTTCAAGACAAACATTCTTGTATTCATATACATATGACAACATATAACAGACATAAGAGCTTATTTACATACCAGATGTTTCAAAGGAGTTTATGATCATCTGTGAAAAGTACAAACACACAAAAAAATTATATGTAAAGTGATATGTTCTCCAAAATGCTTACATGATGCTATATGTAAAAAAGAGAAGATAATTATGGAAAGTGTGACAGATGATGGGCCCTTTGAGCTCAAGGGCAAGCATATTAAATGACAGCAACTTTGACAAATGTGTGATAAGATCTGAGTAAGGCAGATTCTTTTCTTCTTTCTTTTAGTATTTGTTTAAGTTATGTGACTTGCTGCTGAAATGTATTTAAATTTCAACTTTGTTGCCCATATTCTGTTATTAAAATTAAAATTTATTACTGAGATATGTAAAGCTTAATATTAAATAATCCTAAATGTTAGACAATAATTTCACTACACCAATATAGCATAAAGTACACAACAGTACTTGCATTTTTAATTTTTCTCCTATACACCTGTCACACTGCATTTGATTTTAGTATTAAATCCTCATTGGCATATATATAAATACAAAGTAATGAAAATGCTGAAATTCAAGATCAACGACAAGGTCTAATGGGGGAGAAAAAATATATGATTAGACTAAAATAAAAGGTTAAGGATTTATCTCTTATGCTATCAGTCATGTGGAAGACACAAAAGTCTTATCTTAAATATTTTCAAGTGATCTTCAAAGACCATGTTACTGCAGTTGAAGAGTGAATGCATTGTTCAGATGCATGAATGAATGGTTTTGTTCATTTATTCTCAATCCAGCTTAGAGTAAACACTGGCTCATAGGATTTTTGTGAAATATTATATTACTACTTGGTGAGAAGCATAGTGTTAAAGTTTGAAGGCAAGTTCTTCAGTACAGGAAAGTTGTAGCATCAGGAACGTTTGGTACCTGGTTACATACAATGCATCCTTTCAAGAAGCAGAGTCATGAATTCTTGAACTCAGCTTTCTTCTCTCCAATGTATGTAGTTGAGGGCACAAGTAATGTAGTATATTACCTACAGTGGGTATGTCTTTGTACCCTGATTAACTTAGTTAATTCCCACAGAATTTCCAGAAACTATGTTCTAGTGATGTTAGATCTTATTGAGACTTGAGATTAACCACAACTCTATTTTTGTCAACTTGACACCCAGGTGTAATATTTTATATTAATACATTATAATCTCTGTCCTCCAATTCTTGTTTTACCTCTTAATATAAAAGATCAAATTTCAAAAGTATCATACTCTTTTTTAACAATTCCATCAATTTGAAAGTGGAAAGCCCACAATTTCCAAAGAGATTCCAAGTAAGCTTTTTAACTGACTACCTTTAATATATGTCTGTATGTATTTCTAAAATGAAATGATATGGAACAATTACATTCCAAAATAAATAGAATCATGTCATAGCAAAGTATATCACACAAACAAGACCAAATACCAGCAAGACAGCAAATACAGCTGCTCCAGATCAGGGACCTTGAGCTCATCATGAAATTGCAAGGGCTTCAAAGTCTTAGCACTTCTCTTCTAGCTCTGCCACCTTTGATACTTATATCCTCTATCTTATAGTGATACCAATCCATGCATGCAGACATCCCATAGTCCTGACATTTTTAATATTTTGGGGCCTCAATTTCAACTTTGCCTTCAGGCTTTAAGTTCAAATCTTCACATGATGATCTCATACAATCTCCTCGCAAGGACTCAGATTCTTTCACACAATACCTGTCTTAACTTATGTCTGAAATTGTGGAGTAGAACCAAAATGGGCCTCTTAATATTGCATATTCTAAACTGAAAAAATAAAATGATGCTGCATAGTTTTTCTGCTAGCTCAAGATGTGCTCTGGCATTCTTGGATAATAGTTCTATCAGCTTCTGTTTTATAACTCCAGAAAATGCCTGTAAGAAGCAGGGAAACTATTCAGTTTTAGTCCACATCCAATGATTGGGATGGCATTCAGTCCTGAAGACACATCTCCTATTGTCTCTATGCAGCATTTGGAATTTCATTCATTAATATGAATCTCTGTTCAAATATTAGCAGTTTTATAAGTAAAACCCTGAAAACTGTCCTGCAATAAAATTTCTAATGTCAAGTGAGTCCATTACCTTTAAACTCACCTTCACTAAAATTCACATGACACATACATAATGAAATAAATGGTCCCTGTTCAGTTTCTGATAGAATCCTTGTTCTCCTCTGAAATTTCCTAAACAAGATCTTCTGTGTATTTCTCTCAGTATCTGTGTCTCCCATGATCCTACCAGAATGACCCATTACCCTGTGTTTACAACATTTGAGGGATTTTCTAGACCATAGTACCAATCTCTTGAACTTACTCTAAAAAAATATTTTCAAAGTCCTAGGCATTACCAGATCAGGTTTGTATTGCAATGATCCCACTTCTGGATACTAATTTTCAATTTGAGTTACTTTTCTGTTCTTGTCAAAAAAATACCCTGACAAAAGCAACCTAAGTGTAAAAAGGTTTATATTGATTCATAGTTCAAGAGCACAATCTATTTTCTGGCAGAAAAATAAAGGCAGAAATGGCAGGTACAGAGTGAACATTGCTTGTGATTAACTTACTTTTTTATTCCGTACTGTTAGTTTAAGCAGTGAAAGGAGAGGTTGTTATGGGTAGATTTTCCTGCCTGCCTGGACCCACCACAGTGCCAGCCTCAATTAACACACAGAGACTCTGTATTAGATATAATTCTTTTGGCCAGTTACTTGTTTCTTATCGAATATCTCTGTCTTAATTATTAGCCCATTTCTATTAATGTAAGTATTTCGACATGATCTCATCTTACTGGAGAGTAGGGCTGGGACCTCTGTCCCCTCCATTCTCTCCATGCTGACCCCTCCTTACTACTTCCTTGAATCATCTTTGTCTCCTAGTCCCACCTATCTTGCTTTCCCATTGGCCAACAGTGCTTTATTCATTAACCAGTATGAGAAACAAATTTAAAGAATGACATCTCCCATCATCGCCTCTTTTCTGTCTAAATAAAAAGAAGGGTTTTAATTTTAACAAAGCAAAATATATAACACAACACTTATCAAGTAAGAATCACAGTTAACAATATTTAGTTCATTAACATTTAGCAAGATTGGAAGAAAATATTCCATCATCTATCCTATCTTCGTGTGTCTAAAATCTATGTAACTTATCTTTAGTCTTAACTAAGGAAAACTATAACCATAACTATTTTTCTTCAACTCCCTCAAAGACCACAGAAGGATAATATATAAACTCTAGAAGTGACAGAGACAACTCACTGCCTGCTCAGTCACCCCAAGTTCTTCTATAATCTTCCATCTTCAACCCATAGGCCGTACTGTGTCTAGCACACTCCTCAGCAACGGAGGAATCAAAACTGTCCATCCACCCGTATTGGCCGTTTGTCAGTCACTTTTCTCTGTGCCCAGAAAACTGTCTCGCAGACTCTTCCATGAAGGAGGAAGCCTTTAGCAATGTCCATCTTGTATCAGCAGTCACTTTCCTGTGGGTCCTACATGTCCAGTTTATACAGCATAAAGTCAAACAGTCCAGACAAGAGCAGTATCTTGTCCAAATGGCTAGTCTTGACATTGGAAGCAAACTCCATACCTGTTTCTTCGATGTCCATCTTCCTTTCTGACACAGGTGGTGTTGCCAGGAACAGTTATGTCTCACTGTCAAGAAAAACCCTAAACAATTTTAATGCCATATTTTGTAGGTCTTTGAAAGGTTTGAAGAATGCCTATTTATCTCAAATACATGTCTGTATATCTAGAAAACTTAACTAACTTAACTATAAGATCTATCATAGGTACTATCTATGATTTGTATTGAATTATACATTACATTTCTGCACAATACCTAAATAAGAGGAGAAATATACAAATATACATATCACAAAATTGTATCAGTAAATGAAAACCCATTCCAAAACAAAGTATTCATACCTATACCACAATCCCCTTTTTACCTTTAAAAAGAGATATAGGTTGTGATCATTAACCATTTATAACTAATTCCATTTAAATGAAAACAAACATTTATAAACAATATTTGAGAATTTGGGCATTGTTCTTTCCAAACTGCTTCTTGCTGGTAGGCGGTGCTGTCATGGGGATCCATGAAGACGCAGAAATCCTGGCTGTAGTCTGCAAGGCTACCTTGTTCAAGCTGTTTTGAATGTTGGATTACCTGGAACTCTGTTTCAGGAGGTCTGGCTTGATCAAACCACATTAGTCTGGAAGGAATCCACAGCTTTTTATTTTATGTGGAAACAAAATTAGAAATCCTTTTCTCCAATAACTTTTCCTTAGACTTAAATTTTGGAGTCATAGCATTTTAAAAATATATTAATTGAATTAATCCAGCATCATTTCTTATATCAGTTGTTATTTCCTCAGAAGTCAAACAATTTAAAGGCAACAGAATAGCATATAGTATCCACAGTTTTTCTGTGCTTTCGATCTTTATGTGGCTTTTTTATTACTCTGTTTCTTTTACATTTTATTTGTTCATTTTTTTGAGACAGGGTTCTGTGTAACTTTTATCTGTCCTGGAATTCACTCTGCATACCAGGGTTTCTTTGCAATCACAGAGATCTTCTTGCCTCTGTCTCCCAAGTGCTGGGATTAAAGTAAAGGCATGTGCCACCACACCCAGCTCCTCTTTGTCTTTTTACAATTATTTTTTTTCTCTCCCAAGCCTACGTATATTTTAAAACACATTGGAAACCTTTAGCTTTTTCTTAATGTGAATCTGTTTTTACTGTAAATCTTTAAATTTTTGTAGCCACAACAACATTCTAAAATGAAAGTCATAGCTGTGTTAGCCACAGTCTATCCAAGATGGTGTTTGGTACTTTTACCTCCAGAACTGAGAGCTGTGCTCACTCCTTGGTCTAGGCTGCCATCCAGCAGCATGCTGCCGGCTTGGAGATGTGGTCACTGCCATTGTCAGATCTCATACACAACAATGAATTGTTAACAGAGTTCTTTAAAAGCCTTGTTGTTTTTTGGTGCTTATGCTGAGTCAGGAAATCTCTCTTAAAGGAGCTGCACAGAGTCCAACTGAGAAAAATGCTGCTACCAAGAAGCCTTGCTTTTTTCTAGTTTTTGGTTTCTAAAACCCTTTTAAGTTTCTGTTAAGTTTCAAATGGAAGTTCTTATTAGTCACGTTGGGGACCAATGTTGGACACCATATTGTTATGAGTAGGTTTTCCTGCCAGCCTGGACCCACCATAGCACCAGCCCCAATTAACACACAGAGACTTTGTATTAGATATAATTCTGTTGGCCAGTTACTTGTTTCTTATCTGATAGCTCTGTCTTAATTATTAACCCTTTTACAATAATCTAATAGTTTCCACATGATCTCATCTTACCAGAGAGTAGGGCTGGGACCTCTGTCCCCTCCATTCTCTCCATGCTGACCCCTCTTTACTACTTCCTTGAATCCTCCTTGTCTCCTAGTCCCGCCTATCTTGCTTTCTCATTGGCCAACAGTGCTTTATTCATTAACCAGTATGAGAAACATATTTACAGAATGGCATCTTCCATCAAGTGGTAATATGCATAGTATGCCGGTTTTCCCCCAATCAAGACAGTTTCTCACAGGTATAACCAGTGATTCTTCCATAAACACAAAATATAGGAAATGTTACAAACCTGAGATCCTGAGCTACTCAGCCAACATGAGTTCCATTTTGTTTTGTTTTCATCAAGCTATGTCTCCCCCAAACTAATGAAAAATTCATGGAAAACACAACAAACATAATTACATGATCTTGTGTGACTTCAGCTGTGTATCGAGTACCTCATTGCACAGCTACAAATAGAAATGTGTTACTCACTTGACATGTTTCTTAAATTTGTACAGCAAATGAAAGTAAACTTTGAACACATCCATATTTTGGAAAAGGAGTAAAGACCTTGCAAAGAGGGGATGGAAATGCCCTATAGTGTAAAAGGCTATGTCATGAATCATTTATCCTAACTTTGGAGAAGAGGTCCACTTAGCAGAGTTAAGCAACTGAAGTTCAATATTTTCCAGCTGTGGGTGGAGGTGGTCGTCAGTTTCAGAAACCAGCTTAAATAATGCCTTATTTCTTAACATGGTAAACTGAAATTTTGACTGAAAAGAACACCATCTTTCAAACCTTTCCTCAGTGTCTCTCACAACACTTGATTAGTGGATTCCAGAGGCCAAAGGACATTTGCTTAATCACCTGTGAATTTTACTGATGTATTGGTCTTGAACAATACTCAATGATTTGGTATGGATAGAAACTGCTGGCCTTGGTTTCAAGGAGAAAAACTCTAACAAGTTAAAGCTAACTATATACACACTGTTATAAAGGAAGAAATTACATTATAAAGTCACAAATTATCATTTTTGCCTGAGATTTTATTAGTAAAGTGATCTTGACAAAACTACCTGAAGCAACAACATAATAGACCACAGTTGCTGCCAGGCTTTGTTGATATTTTTGATTAATATAACATTATAATTCATAGATTTAAAGGTAAAGGTAAATTCAATACTATCACAGAGTAGAAACACCAGTAGACATATTTAGCTCCAAAATATTTCCTTTCACTGCAAATAAACTTTCACTCCCTCATTGTCATGCCTTCCTCATCCTTAGAAATCATCAATGTATTCTTTGGCTCAGTGAAATTACCTGTTACAGAGTTTTCACAAAATGGAATAAAGGAATGTTTTTCTCTCTTTTAATTCTGCTCTATTTTGAGTAGTAGCTATGTTGTGTGTGACTCTCTAGAAAGCACATTTATTCCTTTTCCAAAATTTTGGGTTCACAATTCGTTTGTAAAGCAATAGAGTATGAACTTGTTATCACGTCATATGTATTAGGATTGAAGCAATGAGTTAGTTCAGCATTCCACAATGATGTCATCTCATGCACATTAGTTTCCTTATTTTAAAACTCTTCTCATAACAATGCATATAGTCCTGTCAACACTCTTCCTAGAACAACCAGCAAAGACCTCTAACACTCAAAATCATTCTAATAGAAACTAATGTCTGTATTTTCAAGTCTTAGTGATGAGTGAATGAAAACAGTGTTTGGGTGTATCAATATTTATTTGTACTCAACATAGAGCTGTCTTTTTCAGGTGGTTTCATGTTTCCTGTGAGTAGAAAAAAAACTTCAGGCATAAGAGCAGTCTCTGTCTCAGGTCACTTTTAATTAATTCAGCTACACAGTCTCTGGGCCCTGAGTGGTGCTGCATTGGCCTTGTTCTCCTTCCAATAAGAAGACCAAATGTAAATTATCCTTATCCCATAAGGTTTAGCTCAGTCCAGATCAAACTGAGCATCAAACCTGTCTGCTACATCCTTATGTGGTTAACACCTCTGTTAGTGTTAGTCAAAAGGTGATTCTACTTTTGTCTGTAATTGACTGCTACATTTTGCTAATTTTATTTTCAAGAAAATGTAATTATTTTTGTCTTTTTTTGTTTGTTTTCAAGTCTTCTCTTTTATAATTGGGTTGACTAAAAAACAAATGAAGTAAATAGACAATGTATAAAGCAGCCTCAGCTGTTTGAAAATAGCCATGTCCTGTCTTTCAATATTTTAGTGAATATTTTAGTGAAGTTTTTTATTTCAGTGCACAACACTCCCAATACCAAGTCAAAAAGTCACAGTTTTAGCATAAGATTGACATATTTCAACCTGGTGGTGAAACTCAGCTTAAATTTTTATTAACAATTAATGTTGAATATTTTTGTTAGGTTTCACATTTCACATGGACTCTTCTGTTGTCAAGGTATTTTTTTTTTCTTTTGAGCAGTGGCTTATATGCTAATCACCCAGTAGTGGAATTTAGTCAAATTCAACAGTTCTCCACTGCCATCTAGAGACCAAAGTTTGGTTGTCAATATCTTGGTCCTCAGTGAGCTTTCCCTTTAACAAATAAATCATACACCAGCTAAGTAAAGGGGGTGGGGCTTTGGCAAAATGAGAAATTCTCTCTAAATGTACAAGTAAATAGAAAACATCCTATATTTACTGAAGCTTATATAACTGCCAGAAACTCAAAACACACTCCTCAATACCCTCACTGAAGGTCACTTGAGCAGCCAAGACTCAGGGCACAACACTGCTGCACTTACTAATGGTCAGATGACTACCAGAAACTAGAAACTAAGGACATACTACTCAAGGTACTCACCATATGTCAGATAACTGCCAGAGACTCAAGGCACACTACTTACCCTGGGAGGACAGAGACCAACCTATTGGATGTCAAAATGCTATTAGATGGTAGATGGGGTTTTTCACCTTACAGCTTCACCTAGATGGAAAAATTCCCTCCCCACAGCATTTAAGACTGTAAAAGTATGTCATTAGATGTGGAAATCTAATTTTTGTATTCATAATAAACTCAAATCTGGTAGAATATAAATTAATTTATGTGTCCTTCTGCTTAACTATATATTCACCTTAAATGGACCAGTAGACTCGACATTTATAGAATTTAATTATGGATAAAATATGGTTTCTAACATTTATGTAGAAGGTGAAGAATCTTGAAATGCCTTCCTATCAATCACTCCCTCCTCCCAAACTAGCCTCACAGATATTGTGTTCATTCCCTCTGTATTATCAGACTGTACTTTGATGGAGGTGATGGCTGGTTATAGAAAGACAGAGCTGAGGAAGAGATAGATGCAGTTAATTTACTGTGTAGTCATTTCAGAATTGTGCCCAAAAGTCCAGATCTAATAATAGTTTATAAATCAAAAGTGACAAATATTGTAGCCGACCACAAAATTGTAAGCCATATTGTAACCAGAAACTTTACTGCAATCCTTTGTGTTTCACAATGAAAAACAGAAATTCAAACTCAGCCCCCATCCTAATATTGCCAGCAAAAGCTGAGTAAAAGTAAAAAAGTCAACGTGGCCACACTAAGAAGACTAAAATATGGAGTAGTCCGTTCACCCTAAGACCATCCTTGGTGTCTTGACATGATTTTCTTTTTGATTTAAATAGAAAAATAATTGAGATAAGAGCAAGAAGTACACATAATTCACCAGTCCTGGTCAAGGTGTGGTGTGCTTTGTAATTCTGGTCTGTCTCAATTCTGGTTTTTAGAGGTGGTCTGATAAGTCTTAATCTACATCATCACTTGAATGGATCAGTCTTGTCCCTACATGATGATCACTACTACTTCCAATCATCCTGGCTCTTAAATGGTGGGGTGAGAGGAATATATTTACTGGGGTTTTTTCTTGTAATACATGCTGACTACAGGTTTAGTAAAATTACTAATATTGGTATCTTCAGGTCTAAAGGTGGATGAGTCAGGCTTGGTAGACAGAGCCTCCCCGATGATCATCATGATGGTTTAGAATCAAGCCATGATCTGAGATGGAGCAAAGAAGACAGATACAAAGTGAGGTACAAGTGTCAGGGATCATCCCCTGTAACTGACCTTGTGGACATAAATAAATGATAAGTGCAATTCTGAAGTGCCTTCTAAATTCCTATTCCAGACATTTATTGGGGGTTTCTGAAAGGTCATTTATTCTCTACTGAATAATATCACCAATAATTCCTTGAAATATTTCAGAATACTGGCTGAAATCATAAATCCCCAAAGTTCCACTTCTGTAATTTTTTTGCTAGATCTCATATATTTTGGAAAATGACATACAAAACTGACCTGGTTCTTTCCTTAGTCATCACAGAGCTCCATAGATTTCAATCTCCACAGGTACATAAATGGAGAAATTGACATGAATCATGGAGATTCATAAAGTCACAAGTTCAAAACATCTCCACACAAATTAGGTAATTCCTTTGTCTTTTCTTTTGTGGCTTGGCTTTGCCTTTCTTAACTGTGTGATTTCTTTAATGAGGAGCAAGGGTATTTAGTAATATTTGTTCTATTAATTCTGTTTCAACTACAGAATATTGTATTCTATAGAAATGTTTTTATATCTTGAATGCATATATTCAGGAGATAAACACTGTGGCTTAAGAATTTGCATGTCTACCCAGTTCACAATGGATGCTGTTGGTTTAAGGACTATATTTTCCAGTACTACAGCCTTTGAACTTGGGTGGGATTTCAGCACTGTAGTGTGTTAGTAAATAATGTGCTTGTAATAAGTAGACATTTTGTTGTTACTCTAAGCAGGATCTACTACTAATCGTGTTCTCATTCATGGTTACTCTAACTAGCTTTTAACCAATTTTCTTTTCTAAACATATAAACTGTATTATTTATTGGCAGAATCATGTAAACATGAAAGATAGAATGAGAAGAATAGAATAAGTCCTTATACCTGTACATTGTTCCTACCATGACTATATTTGATCTTCATGATTTCATTGGCATAAATCTGTACACACTTAATGCTATAGGTCTAGTAGTCTGCCAACAGTGAATCAAGTTAAAGCATTGATTGGGATCTGTTGTCTTTGTGTAATTCTAGAGGACTGTTCATATTTATGGTGAAATATCCTGAGAATGTTCTTATTAAATGAGTGATTGGTAGCACTTGAGCATTTCAGAAGTGATTGGAACCAGATGGTTCTAATCTAATCACTGGAGGAGGCTCTTGATGTGATTGCATATTGAAAGAAGATAAAACTAGGAGGTGAGGTGTCTTTGAAGAAGCAGATCACTGGCATCATGCCCTGCAAAGGCCTGCCTTGTCCCATTGTTTTGCTTCCTGGCTGTCATAGGTAATAAAAACCAACAAACAATAGCAACAAAGAACACAACAAAACCATCAAATATCCAGGGGAGACAGGGAGCAATACTTTGCTTTTGTATATCTTTATCACCTTACAAGTATACTACAGATTTATTTTCAAAAGGCATTCTCTGTACTTGTGCATCTAGGTTAATTCCAGAGAATGCCATGAAGTTGCTTAGGAGACAATCCCATAACCCTATGTAGCAATTTTAGCATTCTTATACCAATTGCTTGCCCGTGGCTTAAGAATTAGTCTATATAACTGTCTATGATCATAATTGATTCCTTTTAAATATTACTGCAGTTTACACTATACTTATGTGTATTATGATAAAAATAATTATCATAAATTATTAAAACTATGCTGTGATAAATATCATGTAAGAAATGTAAAAAAATATATTAGATTTATGGACTGAGGCCAATTAAATGTCAAGAAGCTTAAAAACACTCTAATAACCTAACCACGGGCAAATATACAATGCCATTACCTCAACAAACTCTGATCCCAGGCTTCCCCTTGAAGGAAGAATAATGACACATGACACTCATTAAGAAAGTAAGCAATATAACAAATGGATACTAGATAATGGAGTAAAGACCAAAGAGAAATCCTCTTGAAGTAATACTTCTTAATTAGGTGAATCTGTAGCACAACAAGGAAGGTCTCAAATATTATCTACGATCCTCACCTGTTAACTATTATATTTAAGTTTTTACTTTCTGATCATGGAAAAAACCTTATTAAATAAAGCTTCTTGTAAGCAGGATTTACTCTCCAAAGCTAACTCTTTTTTTAAAAAATAATTTAATTAATTAATTAATTTTATATCTCAGCTGTAGTTTTCTGTTCTTCCTCTCTTCCAATTCCCTCATCTCCACATTCACTCTGCCCCCTCCATCATCCACTTCTCTAACATTTCTATTCAGAAAAGGACAGGTCTCCCATGGATATCAATAAAACATGGCATTTCAAATTGCAGTAAGACTAAGAACCTTCCCTTATATTAAGGCAGTATGAGGAGTATGGCCCCAAAAGCTTATAAAACAATCACATACAGAACTTGCTCCCACTGAGAATCCCACAAAAATACTAAGCTGCACAACTGTCACATACATGAAGAGTGCCTAGGTCAGTTCATTGAAGGCTCCTTGATTGTGGGTTCAGTCTCTATGAGTTCCTATATGGCCAGGTTACTGATTCTGTGAGTTTTGTTGTAATGTCCTTGACCCCCACCCACCCTTGATCCTAAAATCCTTTCTGCGCATCTTTTACAGAATTCTTTGAATTCTGACTGATGTTTGACTGTGGGTCTGCAGCTATTTCTATCAGTGTGTAGATGAAGGCTCCTTGACAATTGGGTTTGCCACCAATCTGCTCACAGGAGACCTCCAGTTCAGGCTCTGTATCCATTATTGCTAGGAGTCTTAGCTGGGGTCATTGTAATATGTAGTTGCTCATAAGTAGATATTGGCTGTAAAGAAAAGGATAAATATCTATCATCCACAGACTCGGAAAAAATAGCTAATTCTCTTCAATAATGCCAGAAATATAATAACAGACAAGTATACAAGGAAAAAGACATGACCTAAACATAGCATATGTTTCATTGTGCTAAACACCAAGACAAATCATTCTTGGGGATACTATTACACAGATGTAGGTATGAAAGGGTTTCTTTTCAGAAGAGCATCATAAAAGAAAGTGAATAGCTTTTGAATCTGTAGCTAAATTTTAGCTAATGACTCGTTTATTCCTTGCTGCTCTGTTTTTTTTTTTAAATGTGATCAATAGTGCACAGTGTCAGAATGCATAGCAAGGTCAGTCACTAATCCTAATTTTTGTGCTCCAGGATGCTTGCTACAAAATGAAGAGATGAGTATGTTACATTAACTTTCTAGGAGAAGAAATACAGTGACCTAAGGGTCTACAATGTGTAACAATATTTTTAAAGCATAGAATGCTTAGAGAGATACAAGAAAAATCATAGGCCATGGTGCCAACCATATGATGAATGAAGTCTGTGTATAAAAGTAATGATCAAGTCTTCAGAGAATGTTTCCAACAGTGACATCATTTTATTTAGATTGTTTGTTATTATATGAAAGCCCCTGTCTGTGTGGTGGTTTGTGAAGAGCATAGTACTTCACAGTCATCATCTCACCTGATTGTGATGATTTTCCTTTTTGTCCAAGAAGTCGAATCCAGGAACACCCATTCTGTTGTGTGTGTTGAGTGGAGTGGGGACCAAACAAAATCTTCGATTATCTGTCAATGCACTTCCACCCCCACCTTGAACTTTTATTTAACTATGGCTGTATGTGTACACAATATAGATTGAAGAAATATCTTTAAGTGAATCATGGACATTTGAGGTAGGTAAAGAAAAGACAAGCTACCACCTTCAAAACAAATATGTTCTGCAGAGCATTTTCTAGGAAGGAGAAATCATAAGACAGAAAAGCACAAGTAATGTCCCTTTCTTGGACTCCATACACAATAAGGAAGCAAAAATATATAGACATGCTGTCATTCTTACTGGACAACGGGTTTTAGGTGGACAGAGTGGAATAATATATTCTGTATGTATAGGCAGTAAACTTGTATTCTACAGATAAATGGATGGGAAGAGAGAAATATCCTAATAACCATAAGATTAAAACTCAAGGACTCCACTGCTGGATCTGAGCAAACATTTGAGAAGTTTATGAAGTATATATTTTCATTAGGTGTTTTAAAAATAAAATTCTGTTTTATTTCTTCCTATTAGCTATTTGAGAATTTTGTACAATTTCTTTAGATCACATTCACTCTCTCTTAACTCCTTCAAAATCTACTTGTCTTCCCTAGTCACCTAAATTTGTATCTTTTGTCCATCCATTAAGTTCAATTTGAATTAATTATATTTCTTAGATATTTGACCTCCTACTAAAACTAAGTTGAATTACCAGGCACAGCATTCACAGAGGAAACTAATCTCTATTCCTAACAGCTATCAATTGCCAATGGTCCTCAGCTCTGTGACTAATTCAGCTCTGAATACTGAGATATGGTTTTGCTTGAAATTATATGGGTCTTGTGCATGTTATGACAATCACTGTGAGGTCACATTTTTTATATTCATCTACAACCTGTTATATGAGTAACAAAGCACTCTTTGACTGAATATAAATCAGCTTCCACAGGAGGGCCACAATTCTATAGATGTAATTAACTGCCCCTATCTAAGAATGTAACTTAGAGTGGTAACTTAAATTTTGCTTTAATAACTAAGATGATATATTATTATTTGCCTTCTAAATATCTATATTTATACTTGTAGACAATAGCTACTCTCATATATGATCAGAAAAGCTTTTTTAGTGAATGCAGAGATGCATGTTAGTGAATGCAGGGTGCCTATTGCTGAATAATATTTTATGTTATCTCCTCTAAGACACATGAAATATCATGGTGGAGGAGGACACCAAGAATGTAAAAGCCAGAATAGGCAGAAGGGATACCAAATGATAGCCTCTAGGTATAAAATAAGTACTGCATACATGAATTTAAAAGAGCTGTAGTTAATCGATTTTGACCCAAAGAAGCCTGGGCTAACAATGTCATGGAATCAGATTCAGCATTTGGCATACTTCCCCTTACTACTGATTACCAATTTTAAATAAATTACTGAAGAAGGGAAGTTATTTTCCTTGGCCGTGTCTAACTTCTGAGCCCACTGGGATCCAAATGCTGGCTCCAACTCCATAGTTATACAACCTTGGGAAAACTCATTTTATCACAGAACAAAAGAAATAGGAATGAACGTGAGAAAGAAATACATAGAAAGAGTGCAGGTAGAAGGTAGAAGGGAAGAGAGAGTCGGAGGGGAACATATAAGAAAGGGGTAAAAATAATCAGAATATGATATGTACATGTAGATAATTTTCAACACTAAATTTAATTAATAAATGAGAGACCAATAAATAAATCAGTTTTCTTGCTGAAATAACAAATTCCTTTTGTGAAAAACTCAGTTAATAAATAAAACTTAGTAAATAAATAAAAAATACATTTTGTCACAAAAAGTGTGAGGTGAACATGATAACTACTACACTAAGGAAACAAACCTACCACACAAAAAGTGATTGTGATAGAAATCATAGTAAGTGATTTGCCTTCATTTAGGTAATAATTTCAGTTGAAATAGAGTCTGCTTTTCAAAATTCTCTGGAATGTTAAGTTTTTAAATACAAATGTGCACTTCTATATATTTGTTTTATCTCAAATTTTTTGTTTAATTACTTGTTTTATAAGTATTTTATAGATACTCTCTACTAGCAAATGCTATAGCTTTATTAGACATCTACAGAAGGTGTGAGAGGTCAGCTTCCATAGTACTGTTACTTTTCTTTCTTCAGGCAGGGGAAGTGTGAGCATCCTGTGCCTGCCAACCATAACATGTAGCACTTGAATGAATTAAAATCATGTTTTAAGTTTGAAAATGATGATGGAAGGAAATCAGTTATCAAATCATTGTGCAACACTCGGGCTTATTTTCAAAGGAAAGAAAAAACAGAACATATGGAAAACAATTGCCTTTTACTTAAAAAAAGGTTTGAAATATGTTAAAAATATTTCATAAGGTCATACTAAAAAATGTAATTGGAAGAGAAATTCTGCTTGTCTAAGTGAAGAGCACATTTGTAGTACTAGGGTAAATGTTTTATTGATTGGGAAGCTGGGAAACTCAAGTCATTACTCACCACCAGCTAAAGAATAATTGCTAATGCTTTGGCAGAAAGATTAAAAACAGTTTCTGGAAGTATTCTTTACAGTGATCAATGGTGTATCATCCCAGGCCATTGGCTCTTCAATAACATTTCCCCTTTTAGGACACAATCAATTTTTATAATATGATTCATTTGCCAGTAGGTATGCTTTCCCCATGTTATGAAAAGGCATTTATGCATCTTTTATTGTTGAAAGTAATCTTATTCAGCAAAGACCAGACTGTGGACAGAAGACCCACTTGAATCCATTTCTATCTTAAATGGATTTGAAATCATCTGTACTCGGGAAGGGGAAGGAGGTAGTGGGCAGTTGCAAGCTTTTTCTTGTTGTTTTGTTAACCTTTCATGATTGCATTTAGCACACTGACAGCAGTTTTGAACATTCTAACAGAGGGATATTGACTGAGGGTGCTATGCCAGCTTTCTCATATACCACTATAAGCTTAACTAATCTGAATTACCAAAGAACTGGTACAGCAAAACTGCCAACAGTTCTCTAGGTCTCAGCATTCTGTGGTAGAGCTCAACATTGCTCAAAGGCTCCAGACTATATCAGTGAATTCAAGCCTTAACAAAGAACGGCTTTAATCATGATGCATCAATTCATTGTAGGCCAACTTTCCTGTGTCCCAACAGTTGCTCCCAAATAATCACTCTGAGAGTTACGATTAATTATAAAGCTTAAGCCAATAGCTTAGGCTTGTCTCCAGCCAGTTCTTACAACTAAAATTAACATATTTCTATTAATCTATTGCTGCCCTGAGAGTGATTTACCTCATTTAAGAACTTCCTATGTTGTTTAATCTGCATTTGGTTCATGACCACCCAAACTACTTCCTTCTTCTTCCCAGCATTCTCCGTGAGATGAAATCCTTCTTAGCTATCAGACAATCAGCTTTTTATTAAAATGAGAATGTCATATTTTCACCATGTACAGAGGATTATTCCAGACCAATTCTAATAGTTCTCACACAATAAAGCACTGTGAATACCTAGAGATATGATACCTTTTATATATATAATTTTTATTAAAATTAGTAACAGCTTGTTTTACATATCAATCCCAGTTCCCTCACCTTCCCATCCTCCACTCTTCCCCAACCAATCCCCATCCCATCCCCTTTCTTCTCCACAGGGAAGGTGAGACTTTCCATGGGGAGTCTTCAAAGTCTGTCATATCATTTGGAGCTGACCCAGTCCCTCCACCATGTGTCTAGGCAGAGGGAGTATCCTTCTATGTGGAAGGGGCTCCCAAAGTCCATTCGTATTCTAGGAATAAATACTGATTCACTACCAGAGGACCCATAGACTTCCCAGTCCTCCCAACTAACACCACATTTAGGAAATCTGGGTCAGTCCTATGCTGCTTTCCCAGCTATTAGACTAGCGTTCATGAACTTTCCCTTCTTTAGGTCAGCAGTTTCCATGGATTTCTCCAGACTGGTCTTGACCCCTTTGCTCATCACTCCTCTCTGTCTGCAACTGGATTCCAAGAAGTTTAGTTATGGGTGTTTTCTTCTGCTTCCATCAGCTACTACATGAAGGCTCAAGGGTGGCATATAAGGTAGTCATCAATCTCATTATTAGGGAAGGGCATTTAAGGTAGCCTCTCCATTATTGCTTAAACTGTTAGTTGGGGTCATCATTGTACATCTCTGGGCATTTTCATAGTGCCAAATTTCTCTTAAAACCTATAATGGTTCCCTTTTTCATGATATATCTTTTCTTGCTCTCCTCTATTCTTTCCCTGAACACTCTTCCTGCTCTATCATGCCCACCTCTGCCCTCCTCTTCTCCCTAACCCCTCCCCTCCATGTTTCAAATTTGCTTGGGAGATCTTGAAGAGGAAAAGAAAGAAGACAAAGATGAAACAAAATCAAATTCACTATGTAATAAATGTGATTTTTTTCTATTTGGTGATGGCATATAACTTTAATTGCAGCACCCAGGAGGCAGGCACAGGTGCATTTCTGAGTTCAGGACAACCCTGTAGAACTAGAAGACATAGCATGTTTCAGGACAGCATGTTTCAGGACAGCCGGAACTACTCAGAGAAACCCTGTCTCAAAAAAGCCAATTGAGTAATATACTGTCTGATATTATTGACTCAAAGTTGAGATTTTATTTCAGGGTTTGAACAATAGCTTTTATGAGATTTCAGAAAGTTCAATGTACTTTCTGCCTAATCCACGTCTTCCTCCACATCTGTCTCATGTCTCATGAAACAGAAACATTAAATTAAAATGAAAGCTTGGCTTAGAGTGATTACTTTTCAATGAATTTATTTTTGGATGGTGATATGCCTTACCTAGGTGTCTGATATGTCTGATTTTCCTCAAACATTTTTAACACTCATTCACTGCCTCTCACTGTTGTGTGCTCATATAATAGTTATTTATTAAGACATAGTTTCTTTCTTTTAACTTCAAAGGGAAAATACTGATCTTAATAAAAATGAAGACAAAAAGAAAACATAACTGTTTAATTTTAAAGATTTTATTATGCTTTTAAAATTGATCCTTGTGCACATTAGTTCTGCTACTGAAATACTACTTTAACTGAAAAAGAAAATATGTTCATTCATCATTCCAGTAAGCAAATTGTTAAATTTATTGGATTTTTTTTTCTGGATAGCAAGTAAAATGCAACTTTTTAAAAGATTCATGCATATAATAACTAGGATTTTATTTGTCTATTACATGAGTTTTATTAATTGAGTCAAAACTGAGCTGGGCAAGTACTATTAACTTCTTTCCTTCCTCTTTATTTACATTGAAGAATGAATACTAACTACAGTCACAGAACTAAGCTTCAATCATACAATATCACAGAACAAGCTCTGTAGACCCTGGGTATAGCCTCTTAGATCGCTTACTTTATTTTCCTGCTCATGATTATAGTTTACAAACCCTTAATTATGTATTCTATATCTGTAATGCAAGCATTTTCCAAACTATTCCCAAAGAACATAGTTAACCCATGTATTAATTTGCAACTGATGCTTGAATCTTAAATACATCTCCTTATTCTTTTTGTGGTATTTGGTCTTGTATCTTTCCTCCTTTGCAATTGTATTTGTTGCTGAAAAATATCCCATCTAATTTTAAGTTTTGAGAATTTACTTTCTCTACTCAAAACTTTTGCTTTACCTTGCTTTATGCTGCTGATGAAGTGCTTTTTATTTCCATGTTATAGTCACCTAGGTATTTCATAGGCTTTATTATATATGTGAATTTGTCTTGGTGTCTACAACTATTCAAGATTTGTTGCAGGTACTTTAGAATTTGTTAATTTACTTATTTAACCATTAACAAGTATTTTATTAAGAAAAGTTGTTTCAAACATATTTCTAGATTTACAAGTCTTTCCTTTAGGAAAGCTATAGAAATGTTTTATTTTTTAAACAAGGTAATTTCACTCAGACGTTGGTCTTTGAGAAGAATGTCTGTTTTCTAAGTCTTCAAGAAAAGCATAAATTCTGTTTTCAAAGTTCTTGAAAATTTATCATAGGCAGATCTGGTTCCCCTAGTGACAATTCTCATCTTTATATCTTTATCTTCTCCTTTGTACTGATGAAAACTTTACTCTGTTCTTGTATATCCTTAGTGTCTCTCTTATAAAGTCACCATTGAGTTTGAATAAGGTTTTATATAAAGGGATTAGTGCAACTTGCATATGTTTTACAGGTTCTGTCTTCAAACACAGTGGCATTCAGAGGTACTAGTGTTAGGTATTCATATTAGGGGAAGCACAATTTGACTTTGGTAAAAAGACAGAATATACCATATTAGAATTAACTGATATATGAGTCTTAAGCATGAATAACACTAAAGCAACCAATTAGATTACTTGGTGATATAATGTTTTAAAGTATGACTACTGTGCTGGCTACTTTTATGTCAACTTGATACAAATTATTATCAACTAAGTGAAAGGGACCTTAATTGAGAAAATACCTCTATAATATCAGACTATAGCCAAACCTGTAGAATGTATAGATTAGAACATTTTATTAATTTGTGATTGAAGTAAGACAATGTGCCGACCATTGTAAATAGAGCTGAATGTGGCCTGGTGGTCCTGGATTGTATAACAAAGCAGGCTGATCAAGTCATGAGGAGAAATCCAGAAAGGATCACTCCTTTATGACTTCTGCATCATCTCCTGCATCCTTTGTCCTGCCTATTTGTGTTCTTGTCTTGAATAGTTTAATGATGAGCAGTGATGACTTACTTTGATGATGAACAGTGGAATAAATCATTTCCTCCCCAAGTGTTTTTGGTTATGGTGTTTCATCACATCAGTAATAACACTAAGACAGCCACATTGACAGTGCTTTTGTTAGCAGATTTGAAAATACATAGATGCTATTGGTGTGGGAACATCCTGAGTCCCAGCTGGATATTTGACCACCAATGCCAGGCCTCTACTAGAGTTCCAGGCCCCTCCCAGAGATCTACCTATATCCCCCAGTGCCATCCTGAGTCCATGCAGGCTGGATCCTTGACCCCCATCAGCAGCCTCTGCTAAAGAGGTCTCAGCTGGAGACTGCCAGGCCCTGCCTAGATCCTCCTATTGGTGAGGGAACATCCTAAGTCTCAGCCAGCTGGATCTCTCACACCCATCACTGGTCCTCTGCTGGAGCCTGATCTTTAACCCCCATCGATGGGCCCCTGTCTAAGGAGAGACCTCCTAGAGAGCTTGTACCACCCAGAGCTACAAACATCTAACTTCTGACCCACCTGAGCCCACTGGGAGAGTAAGAGAGAGAGAGAGAGAGAGAGAGAGAGAGAGAGAGAGAGAGACCCCACCTCCACCCACTGGAAGAGTGATGAGAAGACAGCAATACAAGAAAACACCTAATAATAGAAAGACAAGCATAACACCACCAGAATCTAGGGACTTTACACCAACTAGACCCAAACACCCCAAAGAAGATGGAGCAGAAGAGAACGAATTAAAAAATATCATCATAAAAATGATAGAGGCCCTCAAAGACGATGTTAGAAAATCCCTTAAAAAAATGGAAGAAAAAAAAAAAAAAACAAACAAAATTTGGAAAAAATGAACAGCTTTCTTAAAGAAAGTACAGAAAGCCAAAAAAAAAAAATTAAACAGGTAAAGAAAAGGGTTCAAGTCTGAAAATTGAAATAGAGACAATAAAGAAAGTACAAACTGAAGGAATTCTGGAAATAGAAATGAAAGACAAAAAGTAAAGTCCAATTAAGGAAGCTTCCCAATTGGAATGCAGGAAAGTCTGACCCAGAAAGCTGACCCAGGACACTATGACTCAGTTCCCTAGAATTTGCTGACCACCTGCAACTTTCCCTGATAAGGCCCTAAGATAGCCTGGTACCAAGAATTTACAGATGGTCACCCTCCCCAGGGAACTCAAGAACAAACAAACTGCCCCTCTAGTCAGTGTGTCAGCAGATGGTAAATAGGGTTCTTAAGAAACAAAGAGATAGCTGCAACTCCCATTTGCTTAGGTAAGATTGATTAGTATACCCTGAGGTCTGCTGACCTAAAAAGTGAGACCATCTGGCCTCAAAAAGATAAAGAGCGTACTAGAACCCATGACTCTGTTTACTCAATGGCCAGAGGGTCACAGCCAATCCCTAAGCTTGTAGTTTTTTTTTTCCTTTAAAAATACCTGTGCCCAGAAAATGTGGTCTCTCTCTAGCCTGAATGCTGAGAGGGCCCCTTTGCTCATACATTTCCCATTGGATCAACTGGACTGGACGTTAAGTTCTTGGGGGAACTGACCTGAAACAGGGAGACTCCTCATTCTGCGGGGCTTAAAGAACATCTGAGCAAACAATCAAGAACTACAGACACAAGCATAACCAACAGAATACAAGAGATGGAAGAGAGAATCTCAGGCGCTGAAGATAAACTAGAGGAAATAGATTCATCAACCAAAGAAAATCTTAAATCCAATGAATCCTTAACACAAAACATCCAGGATATGTTGGACACCATGAGAAGGCAAAAACTAATAATAATAGACTTAGAGGAAGGTGAAGAAGCACAACACAAAGGTGCTGAAAACATATTCAACAAAATCATTGAAGAAAGCTTTCCCAATCTGAAGAAGGACATACTCATGAAAGTACAAGAATCATACCGAACATCAAATAGACTGGGCCAAAGAAAAAAGACCCCTCGACACAAAATAATCAAAACACCTATATTGCGGTAAATAAGGGTCAGGATAAACAAATAGGCCGAATAGATGTTTATTCAGGGAGAAATAACTTACAACCTAGACAGATGAACACCAGGAAATTCAACCCGATCCTCTCCTGTCCGAGTCACGCCAGAAAGAGAGCGCCTTCCTGGCCCCCTCCGACCTCCTTCCTCAGGTCACCTCCGCCCATCGCTCCACCCCCCAATGGGCGTGGTCAGTGCTACAGAAGGACTACCTCACTACAATTCCCCTTTTAGTCTAAAGAAAAGATTTAGGCTTAATACAAAACTATATACAAAACAGTGAATAACAAGTGTGCTCTAAGAAAAGGAAAATCGAGAACAAAATGACCTACATATCTAGTCCTAGGGTGAGGGCATAATGGAGTTTACAATAGAGTTGTCCTAAGCTGGAAAACGTAAGTCTAGTACCTAATATATCTAACTAGGAAGAGAGAATAATAGTTGTGATAGTTTAATCTTCAACCTCATCAAGACCTGAGAAGGAAAATAACAATACTAGAGTAGACAGGAAATGCGGATGGACAACTTCCAAAACGGTGCAGCAAGGACAGAAACAGCAAGCCACCTGAACAGTCACCCTAGGTCTCACAGCGACGTTGGTACACCCAGATTTGGCTAAGGCCAAGAGAACTTGACAGACCACAACAACAGCAGGGAAATAGAATGGCTGTCTTACCCTGACTTGGCAAGGTCAAGCAGTCTTCTATATTTGTCTCCTGCAAGCACATAGGACTGCATGTCCAAATCAGTGGTCAAGGTGGGGGCAATTCTATGCCCAACAGGCCATTAGCTGAGGCGAGATTGAACTCCAGCAGGAGCAACAACAGTGTCCAACATATTTTCGGGAAAATGCACGGTGCTGTCAGGAGCAACAGTGTCTCATGTCAAAGGAGTACTAATATTAAAACATTTAAATGCCATGTTCTGCATGTCTATGAAGGATTGAAGATTAAGCATCTATATCTGACTAATCTCATAGGTACAGGAAATGTGAGTGAAGATAATCTATAATACTCGGGAACTTAGCTAAAAAGACTGATTAAAACTTTCCTGAGTAAAGCAGGAACAAATACTTAAACAATATAACTATTTACATATACCTACATGTAAATCCCTAAAATAGAGGTAGAGTATAAGTGTCAAGACAAGAGGTAGAACTATAAAGGGCAGCAAGATAAATATCCCAAATTGTATCAATATACAAAATGTCTTGAACACAAGAAAAGTATACATACATAGAATATGGTAAAAAATAATGTGCATAAATATTATAAGTGGAAACATTTAACACAATATAACAAAATATAAACTTAATTTTACATAGCTTACCACATAGGAATACATAACAATGTAAGCTGTAAAATACTATCTCATTCATACTCAAATTCTCAAGGAAATAGGCTAATCTACTTATATCCCATCTAAACCATACCTTTACCCACCATTCCCTATTCCTGTCTAAAAGATAAACCCGAGTGTAAGCATCACCCAATCCCAAATAACTAAAACCAACCCAAAGACGATGACTATTATCCCAAATTTCCAAGGGTAGGGAAAGGGGGCGTAGTCATATTAAGATTACTTCCTGCTGAAATGGGACGATGATTGCTCCAATGGATCCTGTAGGAAGAAAATTTTTAGCAACCAAATTTCTCAACAGAACTGGCTGTGACATATGTAGTTAGTCACTGTGTGGCAGAAAATTCTTGACTGTAGTTCTATTTGAAACTGGCCAGGGTGTAATAAAAAGGTGCACCATTACAGCTAGCTAGTCATGAGTTGTCCCGAGCAAAACAGTCTCAAACCGGTTTTAGGGTGATGTTTGTAGTTCCGATGCATCAGGTTGAGTCAAGTGGAAATGATGATGTAGGGCCCCATCTTCTTTCCGGAAAGTTCAAAGACTGCTGTTAGGAATCGTTATTATTCCTTGTGGAAAAGTTACACATCAATATTAAAGTAAAATTTTCAAGTTTTAAGGTATGCATTAGGGAAAGACAACAATAAGCATTAAAAGTATGTGAGAAAATTAGGATTTCAGAGAGAAAATTGCATAAGATATGAGTCCCCAGATTTTGTTTCTTCTGCCTTACACCAATTGGCTTCTTGATTTAAGGCAGAAACCATGAATTAAATCTTAACAACATGCTTGAATTTAGAGAAGGAAAGCCAAATCCAACTCCAAAGCCAGCATTGGTTTACAAAATTTGGGACTTCAGGAATACTAGATAATAGAGAGAAATAGATTTCTATATAGAAATAGTTTACTACAATTAAATTTTTTTTTTTTTTTTTTTTTACCATATATCAGATTCTGCTTCCTTAAGTGATTGTTTCTGAAGAGCTGTCTTCTCTTCTGTAGGCACCTACATGTTCAGTGTCTTTTGGCTGTTTGATGATAGGTTTTCTCTGTTTTCCTGTAAAAACAAGAACAGAACACTTCCCCTACCTTTGAGAGGCCTCCGCACACCTCATAGGACCTAGTTTGTTGGATGACTTGTCATTTCTCTTCATTAAGATGCTTCTCTTGTTCAACTCGGATCTTGATTAACTTAGATGGTATCCATAGTTTTTCTTCTCCTGTAGATACAAATGCAAAACCCCTACCCCAACGTAACACATATCCTGCTTTCCATTCTGAGGTCAGTACATCCTTGAAATACACTGGCTGATTTAGTTCAGAAGTTTTTTCTATTGTCCAGTGTCTTTCTGCAGCTGTTTTTCCTTTTTCATCAGCATTAAGAAAGTTTAATGTTAATAAAGCATTATGTAATCTGTGTTTGGGTGTTTTGGTTCCTCCTGCCTGTTTATGGAGCATTTCTTTTAAAGTACGATTGGATCTCTCAACCACTGCTTGTCCTGTAGGATTGTGTGGTATACCAGTTATGTGCTTTATCTTGTAATACTCAAAAAACTGTTTCAATTTGCTGGAGACATATGCTGGAGCATTGTCAGTTTTTATTTGTGCAGGTATGCCCATAATGGCCATTACCTCTAAAAGGTGCGTTATAACAGAATCAGCCTTTTCAGAGCTCAGAGCAGTAGCCCACTGAAACCCTGAAAATGTATCTATAGTGTGATGTACATATTTTAATTTTCCAAATTCTGCAAAATGAAACACATCCATTTGCCATATTTCATTCCTATTTATACCTTTAGGGTTACTGCCTGGTGGTAAAGGAGTTTGGTTATAGAATGAGCAAGTAGGACATTTCCTTACTATTTCCTTGGCTTGTTCCCAAGTGATAGAAAAATCCTTTTTTAAACCTTTGCTGTTCACGTGGTGTTTCTTATGAAACTCTGAGGCTTCTAGCACACTTCCTATCAATAAACGATCAATTTCATCATTGCCTTGTGCTAGAGGACCTGGCAGACCCGTATGGGATCTGATGTGTGTTATATATATAGGATGAGTCCTCTTTCTGATAGTATCTTGTAACTGTATAAACAATGAAGTTAATTCTGTATTGTCAGGAATAAATTCTGCAGTCTCAATGTGTAAAACGACTCTCTCTGCGTATTGAGAGTCAGTAACTATATTGAGGGGTTCTTTAAAATCCATAAGTACCATGAGAATGGCATACAATTCTGCCTTTTGTACAGAATTGTAAGGGCTTTGAACCACTTTACTAATATTTCCTGATTTATATCCTGCCTTACCTGATTTATTTGCATCAGTGTAGAATGTATGAACTCCAGAAATAGGTGTTTTTCTTACAATGCGTGGAAGAATCCAAATCGTTTTCTTTATGAATTTGATTCTCTCAGTTTTGGGATAGTTGTTGCTAATTGTTCCCAAAAAGTTACTGCAAGCTCTCTGCCAATATTCGTTATCTTTCCATAAGGAAGAAATTTCCTCATTAGTTAAAGGTACTATAATTTCTGCTGGGTCCCTTCCTATTAGCTGACGAAGTCTTAATTTACCTTTTATAATCAAGTCAGAGATCTTTTCTATATATGTTTTCAGTTTTTTATTCTGTTTATGTGGTAGGAATATCCATTCTAATATGATATCTTCTCTCTGCATCAAAATCCCTGAAGGATATTCTCTAGATGGTAATATAACCAGAATACAGTCTAGGTTTGGATCCACACGGTCCACATGTGCTTCTAGTATCCTCTTTTCTACCCATTCTAATTCCTTCTCAGCTTCAGCTGATAGTATTCGTGGACTATTCAAGTCCTTATCTCCTTTTAGGGCCATTTTCAAGTTTTTCAAATCATGCCCTTCTACTCCAATTATGGTTTGCAGTTGAGAAATCTCTCCTAGTAATTTTGAAGATCATTAAGAGTCTGGTAGCGATCTCTTCTGATCTGTACTTTTTGTGGTCTAATTTTCTGTAGACCTATTTTATATCCTAAGTAGTTGATAGACTCTCCTTTTTGTATTTTTTCAGGTGCAATTTGTAATCCCCAGCGAGGTAAAACTTCCTTTACTTTCTCAAACATTTTTTCTAATATTTCTCCTTTAGAGTCAGCTAACAATATATCATCCATGTAATGATAGATTATGGATTGTGGAAACTGTTTACGAATTATTTCTAACGGCTTTTGTACGAAATATTGGCACAGGGTGGGGCTATTTAGCATTCCCTGTGGCAAAACCTTCCATTGATATCTCTTCACCGGTTGAGAATTGTTATAATTAGGTACCGTGAAGGCAAATTTCTCTTTGTCTTGTTCTTGTAAAGGTATAGTGAAGAAGCAATCCTTTAAATCAATAACTATAATAGGCCATTCTTTGGGTATCAAAGAAGGCAAGGGCATTCCAGGCTGTAGAGAGCCCATTGGCTGGATAACTTTATTGATGGCTCTCAGGTCTGTAAGCATTCTCCATTTACCAGATTTCTTTTTGATCACAAATACAGGAGAATTCCAAGGGCTGGTTGATTCCTCAATATGTCCAGCATTTAGCTGTTCCTGAACCAGGCTTTCTAAAGCTTCTAACTTCTCAGAGGTCATAGGCCATTGTCCTACCCAGACAGGTTCCTCTGTTAGCCATTTTAAAGGTAGGGCTTTTGGTTCCTCTGTTTGTTCAGCATTTGTATTTTGTTTTTGTACTGCCTGGATATTTGGTCTCTGTCTTGTATAGTACTTAACAGTATTCTTTCCACAATCATGAGGTCGTCTATGGTTCCTATCTAATACAGGAGGAATGTTAATCTGTGTATTCCATTGCTGTAATAGATCACGACCCCATAAATTTATCACTACATCAGCCACATATGGTCTCAACCTCCCTCTCTGTCCTTCTGGTCCTATACAGTCAATCCATCTCGTGCTTTGTTTTACCTGAGCCAGGGTTCCAATCCCTAAGAATTGAACATTTACCTCATGCAGGGGCCATCTTTGAGGCCAAGATTTATTAGATATGATAGTTACATCAGCTCCAGTGTCCACCAGACCCTCAAACAGTCTATTATTCATCTTAACTATCAATCTAGGCCTATGACTATTTATAGCAGTTTGCCAAAATATACGTTTTTCATTTCCTTCTGTCATGTTTGATTCAACTTCCGTCACTAGTTCGTCATCCAGAGCAGTATGAGTTTTTATAATAGGCACAGAATTTTCTAATTGTCCTGTGGGAGATTGTCTTCCACTGTGACTGGGAATGTTCGAACCACCTGTGATGTGGGGGCCTTCGAGAGGCCCCCCAAGGAGTTTCCCGATGGTAAAGGGTTTCCTTGCTTGTCTCTGGTCGATCTACACTCATTTGTCCAGTGTCTGCCTTTGCCACACCTTCTACATAACCCAGAAGGCTGAGGCCTTCTGTTTGATTCATTCCTGGGGGTGTTACTTCTAGGGAAGCTTTGCCTACAATTTCTTTTTAGATGTCCTATCTTACCACAGTTATAACATCTGACATTATGATATCTTTTCAAACCTTTGGGGATGGCTTCTCCTACCCAAGCTTCTAAGTCACCATAGTAAGGAACTCTGTTATCTTGATATCTTCTCTGACCTTTAGATATGGCTTCTCCTATCCATGCTTCAGTCTTATTGTCATTATACTCAATGTTGCCTGTATATAGGACCCATTCATCCAAGGGTGCTGATCGCATTTTTAAAGGCCAAAGCACCTGTTTGCATTGAGGATTCGCATTCGTATAAGCTAAAGATTCTATGAGTATTCGCCTAGCATCTATGTCTGCTATCTCTAATTGTACTGCCCTAGATAATCTTTCTAAAAAGATACTAAAACGTTCTCTAGGTCCTTGCTTTATCTTGGTATAAGGTTCTATCCTCTCTCCTAATTCATGAACCTTATCCCAAGCATTCAAAGCTGCTGTACTGCATAGAGACAAGATGTGTTCATCATAGGCAGCTTGGGTTTCTGGGTCAGCATAGAGACCCTCCCCAAGAATTTTATCTTGGGGAGCTTTATACCCTTTCTTTAAGCCCTGAAGTTCAAGAGCTTTTGCTTCCTCTCTGCATAAAGCCCTCCATTCTATTTGAGAGGCGCTTTCAAGGACAGCTGATATTAATTGATCCCAATCCTTAGGGGTTACCTTGTTATTCCATGCCCATGATTCTACTAATTGCTTCACATAAGGTGAATGCATGCCATAAGAGACTACTGCTTCCTTTATACCTTTTAAATCTTTCATACGTATTGGTTCCCACTGATATGCAACGACACCTTTTGGATGTTTCTTCGTTGCTGGCTTTTCATGAATAGATACAGGGAAAGCTCCCCTGACCCTAAATGGTGTGGAAAATTTTAAATCTTTTTCATGCCCTATTACCTGTAGTTCTTCTTCTGATGTATCAGACTGAAGGTCTTCTAAAGCCTGAAATCTATTCACCATTGTTTCTTTGAGTGTCTGAACTTCTTGAATCAAATAACTTTCTAGAGACTTCATTGTATCAGTCAGTTTCTTACTTTCTCCAACTACAAATGATTCCATGTTTTTAATCTTATCATCCTTAGATATTATCTGAATGGCGTGTAAACTGCCTTCCAGAAACAATGTTCTATCTGCTAGCTTGTCATTATCCTCAGACATGGAAGAGATTCTGTCATCTAGTCTTTCTATCTGATGTTCCAGTTTTTTAAACTTATTAGTAGCTTCCTCCGACCAGGAGTGGGCTGTTTCTGCTAGTTTGTTAATGCATTGCATTGTTTCTGTTCTGGTTATTGAAGTATCTGACATTAAACAAATTATACCTTTCAGCTCGCCAACGCCATCTTCAATATTCTGAATCTTTCTTTCTATATTTTCTATGCTTTGAATTCTATCATTTTCAATGTTTCGAATCTTAGTCTCTATGCTTTGAATTCCATCATTTTCAATGTTTTGAATCCTTGTCTCTATGCTTTGAATTCTATCATTTTCAATGTTTCGAATCTTTGTCTCTATGCTTTGAATTCTATCATTTTCAATGTTTCGAATCTTTGTTACTAAGTCTCCCATAGTTTGTACAAGTTCCTTATTGTTTGCTGTAATCTCAAACCATTTCTTTAAGAATATCATGTTAATGATGAAACCCATTGCTATTACAAAATAAAAGTATATATTGGTCCAGTCATAAGTTTCTTCTGCTAAAATCCCTTCTACATATGAAGTAAAATAATTCCTAAAGTTCTGCATAGTAAAATTATCTGCCATAGTTATAGAACAATTTATCTCAGATTTTATATCAGCTTAAATTGCAAAAGATGTTACAATTACCTTAGGTGTAATTCTGCTGTCCTGGAACTTTGATGCTTTTAGTTGTATATCTCCGCTTGTGGTAGCTACGCCTGGAGGTGTGTCATCAAATAGCGCCTAGCCGCCCAGGCTCGTCTGATCCCGGTTCCTGTAAAAAGTTCTTAACAAACTATGGCAAGCAGAATTTTGTTAAAAGGGGACTTTTGGAGTTACTTGTAACACAAGACGAAACGCGTGCAAGCCGGGCGGGTGCCGCCGGGTGGGTGCCGCCAGGCGGGTGCCGCCGGGCGGGTGCCGCCGAGAGGCTCTGCGCGAATGCAAAGTCCCGTGCGGAAATGGGCAAAAAATGTTAAGCGGTAAGTGCCTTCTCAGGTCTGCTTTAGCGGCAAAGATCTCCTTTGCAGTAAGGAAGAGGCAAATGTCCCAAAGCTGTGGTGAGTCCACCTGGTTAAACCCTGCCCGTTGGGGAAGGTGGGGGGAGGGGGGGCGGCTTCTGCCGCCTGGGGGCAAAACCCAGGTAAATTCCGCTTCTGACACCAGATATTGCGGTAAATAAGGGTCAGGATAAACAAATAGGCCGAATAGATGTTTATTCAGGGAGAAATAACTTACAACCTAGACAGATGAACACCAGGAAATTCAACCCGATCCTCTCCTGTCCGAGTCACGCCAGAAAGAGAGCGCCTTCCTGGCCCCCTCCGACCTCCTTCCTCAGGTCACCTCCGCCCATCGCTCCACCCCCCAATGGGCGTGGTCAGTGCTACAGAAGGACTACCTCACTACACACCTAACATACAGAACAAAGAAAGAATATTGAGAGCAGTGAAGGAAAAATGCCAGGTAACATATAAAGGCAGACTTATCAAAATTACACCTGACTTCTGCATGGCAACTCTCAAGGCCAGAAGGTGCTCGATAGATATTCCACAAGGACTAAGAGTCCACGTATGCCAGCCCAGGCTACTATATCCAACAAAACTCTCAATCACTATAAATGAAGATAAAAAGATATTTAATGACAAAGCCAGATTTTCCCAAAAAGTGTCTACAAATCCAGCCCTACAGAAAGTTCTGGAAGGAAAACTCCAACCAAAGGAAGTTAACTATGCTCACATCACTATAAATGAAGATAAAAATATATTTAATGACAAAGCCAGATTTTCCCAAAAAAGTATCTACAAATCCAGCCCTACAGAAAGTTCTGGAAGGAAAACTCCAACCAAAGGAAGTTAAGTATGCTCACAAAGACATAGGCAGTAGATAATCCCACTTTACTAGAAACTAAGGGTAAAGCAGGGCAAATATATTCCCAATACAACCGCCTACAACAAATCTAAAACAAACAAGCATTGACAAACAATAGGCCTTACTTTCCCTCAACATAATTGGTCTTAGCTTAACTATAAAAAGACACAGGCAAACAGAATGAATACAAAGACAGAATCCCTCTTTCTGCTGCATACAAGAAACATGTCTAAGCTTCAAAGGTAGACATCACCTCAGGGTAAAGGGCTCGGAAAAGATTCCAATCAAATTTACCCCAAAAGCAAGCAGATTTGGCTCTTCTAATATCAAACAAGTTAGACTTCAAGTCAAAATCACTCAAAAGAGATGAAGAGGCTCATTTCCTATTCATCACAGGAAAACTCCATCAACACAAAGTCTCAATTCTGAACATCTATGTCCCAAATAAAAAGGAACACACATTTAGAAAAGAAAAGCTACTAAAACTCAAGGCTCACATAACACCCCACCATATGATCATCTCCCTAGATGCCAAAAAAGCCTTTGAAAAAATTCAAAACCCTTTCATGATAAAGGTCTTGGAGAGATCAGAGATAACAGGAACATACCTAAACATAAGAGCAATATACAGAAAATCAACAGCCAACATCAAAGTGAATGGAAAGAAGCTTAAGGTGATTCCTCTAAAATCAAGAAGACAATGCTGCCCTGTCTCTCCATACAATACAATAGCCACAAACAACATAAAGTGTCTTGGGGTATGCTTACCAATCAAGTGAAAGACCTATATAATACGAACTTTGTGTCATTTAAGAAAGAAATTAAAGAAGATACCAGACAATTAATGTTCTTGGATATGTAGGATAAACATAGTAAAAATGCCAATCTTGCCAAAGCAATCTACAGATTCAATGCAATCCCCATTAAAATCCCAGCACAATTCTTCACTGACCTTGAATGGAGAATAATCAACATTATAAGGAAAAACAAAAGACCCAGGATAGCCAAAACAACTGTATAATAAAGGAACTTCAGGAGGCATCACCAACCCCGACTTTAAGCTCTACTACAGAGCTATAGTCCTGAAAACAGCCTGGTATTGGCACAAAAAAAGACAATTAGACCAATGGAATCAAATAGAAAATCCTAACATTAAGCCACACACCTATGAACACCTGATTAGTGACAAAACAGCTAAAAGTATACAATGGGAGAAGGAAATCATCTTCAACGAGTGGATGGTACAACTGGCTGATGGTGTGTAGAAGACTGCAGATAGCCCCATGTCTATCACCACATACAAAACTCAAGTCCAAATGGATCAAAGACCTCAACATAAATCCAGCCACACTGAATCGTTAGAAGAGAAATTTGCAGGTATCCTTGAACAAATTCCTGTAGACGACAGCTTCCTGAACATAACTCCAGTAGCACAGACACTGAGACTGACAATTAATAAATGGGACCTCCTCAAACTGAGTAGCTTCTATGAGACAAAGAACACAGTTGACACAACCAAATGGAAGCCCACAGACTGTTAAAAGATCTTCACTAATCCTACATATGACTAAGGGCTGATCTCCAAAATATACAAAGAACTCAAGAAATTAGTCAACAAAACACCAAATAACCCTATTGAAAAATGAGGTACAGAACTGAAGAGAGAATTCTCAATAGAGGAAATTCAAACACCTGAAGGACACTTATGAAAGTGTTCAACATCCTTAGCTGTCAGGGAAATACAAATCAAAACAAATTCGAGATACCATCTTACTCCAGCCAGAATGGTTGAAATTAGAAACACCAATGGCATCTTATGCTGGAGAGGATGTGAAGAAAAGGAAGACTACTCTACTGCTAGTGGGAGTGCAAACTTGTACAGCCATTTTGGAGATCAGTATGGTGGTTCCTCAGGAAAATGGGAATCAGTGTACCACAGGACCTGGCAATCCCCCTCTTAGGCATATAACCAAATGATCCACATCAATACAACAAAGACATGTTCTCAACCCGAAGGATTCACATCAATGCAACAAAGACATCTGTTCAACTATGTTCATAGCAGCACTATTTGTAATAGCAAGAACATGGAAGCAACCTAGATGCCCCTCAAGAAGATTTGGCACATCTACACAATGGAATACTATTCTGTTGGAAAAAATAATGGAATCTTGAAATCCGTAGGGCAGTAGATGGAACTTGAAGAAACCATCCTGAGTGAGGTAACCCAGTCACAAAAAAGAGGAATATGGTATGTACTCACTCATACATGGATTCAAAGCCTAGTTCCTAGTAACTCACATCCTTCAGAAAGACACTGTGTCCAAAATTTTCTTCCCCCTCCTTAAACAATGCCACCAGCTAAAAAAAATATTTAGACACATGAGACTGTAGGGTACACTTTATGTTTAAACCATAGCATTCTGTACATTGCACTTCTGGACTAATGTCCACCTCATTATGTAAAATGTCTTTAGTTCCACATCAAAATTTGTATAGTCTCTTTCTTCCAATACTTTTCACATGTTCATAGTTCAAATACTCATCTGAGTTTGAAGGTAATCTCTTAATTGTGATTCTTTGTAAAACAATAAAAAATAAGTTATATGCTTGATGATACACAATTCTCAAATTTCAAAGAGAAAGAATCAGTGAACAGCAAAGGAAGACTAGACAGAAAAGACAAATCCAGCAAGGCAAACAACACATTCCAAAGCATCTGAGGCAAATACGGATATAATCTGTATGCCAACAGGCTCTCCTAGCCTTGTTACTCCAGTTTTGTTACATAAATAAAGTATAATCCTTCTTTTGATTTGACTTAATTCAACACTGTCAGCTTTCCTCAGCAGGTTTCAAATGTTACTGATATTGACATTAATCTTAGAGTCTCCATCATAAGTTAGCTTTATATTCACAGTTGTAGGTATAGTATTCCAGAGGGCTCAATACAAAAATTTAGTCTGAATTTTTGAAATCTTAGTAAAAGCCCATAAAACTATATAGATACTGTATTCTACATGCCTGAAAAAAAACAGCAGTAGACAGTTATGCTACGTTCACTTACCAGTTTGTAATGTAACTTTGTTCCCTCAGACCGTGGTACCCACACACAAGTGGCAACATGCCTGAATTTGGGAGAACATTTCTTTATTTTTTTTTTTCATGAAGAGTATCCATACAGCAGCATCCAGTTCAGACACACTGTATTAAGTTTATTTGCAAATAGTCTTTTTATTAGTTGTTTAAGAATTTCTGCCCGGTGGTCGTGACACATGCCTTTAATCCCAGGACTGGGAAGGCAGAGCCAGGCAGATCTCTGTGCGAATGAGACTAGCCTGACCAGACTGGTCTATAAGAGCTAGTTCCAGGACAGCCTCAAAAAAAAAAAAAAAAAAAAAAAAAAAAAGGAAAAGAAAACAGAGAAACCCTATTTCTTGGAAAACAAAACAAAAAAAAAAAAAAAAAAAGAAAACAAAAGAATTTTGTACATTATTTTCTTCATTTACACCATTCCTTTTATACTGAAATCCTGAAATCCATCTATCCTTTACAACACACCAAATTGTGTCCTCTATAAAAATCCATCAAGGCCATTTGGGACCACCAATATGCTCTTGGACATGTGGTCTTTACTAGAAAGTGGTCATCCCACCACAGGCTGCACTCTTAAAGAAACTATATACTTCCAGCAGTTAGCAATTAACTTAATTTGTCTCTCTCTGGTAGAATTTTGCCTTGCTTGAGCTTTTGTAAGTCTTATGCATCTATCTATGTACCTATCTATCATCTGTCTAGATATTATACATAGATATTATACATATATGTATAGATATTATATGTATAGATATGTATAGATATTATACACAACTTTTATTTAAATTAGAAACAAACTTGTTTTACAAATCAATCCCAGTTCACACACCCTCCCCTCCTCCCCTGTTCCCCCAACTTACCCCCATCCCATCCCCTTTCTGCTCCACAGGGAGGGTGAGGCCTTCCATGGGGAGTCTTCAAAGTCTGTCATATCATTTGAAGCCAGACCCAGGCCCTCCCCCGTGTGTCTAGGCATAGGGAGTATTCCTCTATATGGAATGGGCTCCCAAAGTCCATATGTATACTATAGATAAATACTGATCCACTACCAGTGGCCCCATAGACTCCCTGTTCCTCCCAACTAACACCACATTCAGGGACCTTGGTCGGTCTTTTGCTAGGTTTCCAGCTACCAGACTGGAATCCATGACCTCCTCCTTGTTCAGGACGGCAGTTAATATGGGTTTCTCCATTCTGGTCTTGACCCCTTTGCTCATCTCTCCTCTCTGTTTGCATCTTGATTCCAACAGATCATCTAAGTGTTTAGCTGTGGGGGGTCTGTGTGCTTCTGCTTCCATCAGCTACTACATAGATATAGGCTCTAGGATGGCACATAAGGTAGTCATCAATCTCATTTTCAGAGAAAGTGCATTTAAGGGAGAATCTCCACTATTGCTTAGATTGTTAGTTGGGGTCATCCTTGTAGATCTCTGGACATTTCCCTAGTGCCAGATTTCACTGTTTCCAGGTGCCCTCTCGGTCCTAGTGGTGATCTGCCTCTGGACACCGAGTAGGCTATGGTGGGGGGGAAGCAGCCCAGACCGCAAGGCCATGGCAGTAGCCTCCTGCTGCTGAACTGCTGCTGTCCCAGGGAAATCGCTGGCTTCTGCAAGGGACCCCCACCTCCTCAGCAGGCTAAACAGCTGGTTCTGAGCCACTGCCCCCCTCGTCCCCCTCTGGCCCACAGAGATGCCCCTTCTCTGGCTCAGTCCTGTCTCAGTGTCACACTTGGATAAGAAGAAAAACTGAATAAAAAACTATGAGTAGGGTTCCTTCTTAAAAGAAGTAATTATTGAGATTATGGATAAGAGCAAGCAGACCTCAATTGCAGGATTTCCCCCACATGTGGAGCATCTGAAAGAATCTGAAGAAAGTGGTGGAGGGGATGGGAATACTAGCCAAGTGGGAAGAGTTTCATCATCTTCATATCATGCAATTATTAGTGCCTTTTCCAGACTGACAAATTTGGATGGCTTCACCAGTGAAAAAATAGGATCTGTGTTCTTCTCTGAAGTGTTTAAGGTAGGACACAGAGCTTATGGTCAAGTGATGGCTCTTAAGGAAAACACACTGAGCAGTAACCGAGCAATCCTGTTGAAAGAGAGGCAGGTCATGAATCCACTCTCCTATCCCAACATCTTCAGGTTCATAGGTGTATATGTACCTCAAGGACAGTTACATGCACTTACAGAGTATATCAATCTGGGAAACTGAGACAGCTGCTAGACAGTCCCTTGTATTTGCCCTGGGCTGTGAGAGTGAAACTGGCCTATGACATAGCAATGGATTTCAGCTACCTTCACTTCAAAGGCATTTTCACATCAAAGAACTGCCTGATAAAGAAAAATGAAAATGGAAAATGGTTACTCTGAAATCCATATATAAATGAGTACATTCCATGTTCCTCTTTTGTGACTGGGTTACCTCATTCAGATGGTTTCTTCAAGTCCCCCATCCATTTGCCTGTGAATTTCAAGATTCCATTGTTTTCTCTTCTGCAGAGTAGTATTCTATTGTGTAAATGTGCCATTTTCTTTATCCATTTGTCAGTTGAGGGGCATCTACGTTGCTTCCATGATCTTGGTATTACAAATAATGCCGCTATGAACACAGTTGAACACATGTCTTTGTAGCATGTATGTGGATCATTTGTGTATATGCCTAGGAAGAGAGTTGCTGGTTCCTGTGGTAGACTGATTCCCATTTTCTTGAGGAACTACCATGCTGATCTCTGAAATGGTTGTACAAGTCTGCACTCCCACCAGCAGTGGAGGAGTGTTCCCCTTTCTCCACATCCTCTCCAGAATAAGTTGTTATTAGTGTTTTTTATTTTATCTATTCTGACAGGAGTAAGATGGTATCTCAGATTTGTTTTTGATTTGCATTTCCCTGATAGCTAAGTATGTTGAGCACTTAAGTGTCTTTCAGGCTTTTTGATTTCCTCTATTGAGAATTCTCTCTTCAGTTATGTACCCCATTTTTTAAATAAGGTTACTTGGTATTTTGTTGACTAGTTTCTTGAGTTCTCTGTATATTTTGGAGATCAGCCCTCTGTCAGATATAGGATTGGTGATGATCTTTTCCCAGTCTGTGGGCTGCCGTTTGTTTTTGTCAACTGTGTCATTTGCTTTACAGAAATTTCTCAGTTTGAGGAGGTCCCATTTATTAATTGTGCATCTCAGTGTCTGTGCTATTGGTATCATGTTCAGGAAGTAGTCTCCTGTACCAATTTGTTTAAGGGTACCTCCCACACATATATGGATTTTGGATATAGAACAAAGGATCAAGGTCTATAATTCACACCTTCAGAGAAACTAGGATACAAGGAGGAACCTAAGAGATTCCTCATACAAGGTCCTAAACAGAAGGGAAAAGGGACAAAATCTCATGAGCATATTGGGAGTTGGGGGGGGCAGTGAGTGAAGAGGGATCTAGGAGAAAGAGAAGGGGAAGAGAGAAAATCATGTGGGACTAGGAGACTAGGAAGATTGTGTCAGGGGAGTTATGAGAGAGTGAGAGAGAGAGAGAGAGAGAGAGAGAGAGAGAGAGAGAGAGACCATAAAAGTGGGAGCCATTATAGGTGTGAAGAGAAAACTAACTCAAGAAATGTCCAGAGATCTACAAGACTGACCCAAATTAACAATTTGAACAACAGTGGAAAGGATACCATAAATGCCCTTCCCTGGTAATGAGATTTATGACTAACTTATCCACCATCATAGAGCCCTCACCTAGTAGCTGATGGAAACAGAAGCCAACACCCACAGCTAAACACTGAGTAGAAATGGAATCCAGATGCAGAGAGGCAAGGCAAGACAAGGTTACAGAAACCCACAGAGATAGCTGACTTGAACAAGGGGGAGCTAATGGGACCCCAGACTGATAGCTGGGAATCCAGCAAGTGACTGACTCAGATCCCCTGAACATGGATCTAAGCTAGAATGCCTGGACGGTCTAAGGGACCTCTCCAGTGGAACCAGGATGTATCCCTGAAGCACAAAAGGACTTTGGGAGCACATTCCCCATGGAGGCAGTAGGGAGGGCCGAGTCCCTACTCTAAATGACTTGACAGATTGTGTTGATCCCTCCTGGAAAGCATCACCCTCCCTGTGGAGTGGGGGTGGGTGGGATAGGATGATGGTCAGGGGGTTTGGAAGGGAGGGTGGGAGGGACTGCGAAAGAGAAGGAGGGAAAGGGAATTGTGATCCATATGTAAAATAAGAAAAATAAAAATAGAAAAGAAAAGAAAGAAAATGGTTAATTTGAAATGGTAGCTGATTTTGGCCTGTCTGGGATGATTCCTGATGCTAGTACAGGTGGTGAGAAGCTGGCTGTATTGGGATCACCTTTCTGATGGCACCTGAGGTTGTCCGAGATGAGCATTAAAATGACAAGGCAGATGTGTTCTCATATGGTTTTATCCTCTGTGAGATCGTCACCCGCATCCAAGTTGATCAGGACTAACTTCCCCCATACAGAGAATTTCAGGCTGGATTGTGATGCTTTCCAGCACATGGTGGGAGACTGCCCCCAAGAGTTTCTGCAGCTCACCTTCAACTCTGTAATATGGACCCCAAACTTCACCCATCCTTTGAGGAGATTGGAAAGATCCTAGAGGAAATTATGAGCCACCTACAGGAAGAAGAGTTGGAAAGGGACAGGAAGCTGCAGCCCACAGCTAAAGGACTGGAGAAAGTGCCTGGAGGGAAATGACTGGATGACAAGATTCCCCGTAAGTCTCCACGTCCAAGATGTACTATCTGGCTCACTCGAAGCCAGTCAGACATTTTCTCTTGTAAGGCTCCACGTACAGTCACTGTCTTGGAACCCTACTACCAGCCAGGCGATGGTGCTACAAGTACTCCCAAAGTCAATGCTTTCAGTGCATGCCAGGACCTCAAGGGTGGCATGATCAAATTCTTTTGACCTGCCCAGCAAATCTGTAATTTCCCTTGTATTTGACTTGGATACACCAGAGTCTGGAACTACATCTCTAGCTGATTGTCAGAAGCCATTGGCCTTGTCTTCCAGATTGTGGCGTTCTTTACCTGGTTTGCTGGAGTTCTTGCATCAGGCTTATCCATTTGTGGGCTGTGAAGAATCACTATCTGATGGGCCTCCATCACGACTCAACAGTCTCAAGTACAGAGTAAGAGAGATGCCACCATTCCGGGCATCTACACTACCAGCTGCTTCAGTCCGTGAGGTCATGGATTGCACCAACCCCCAAGAGGGAAAGGATTTTGGATCCAGACCCAAGGGCACCAGCCCACGTGTTGAAGCTGTCTCTGAGGAGATGGAGGGGGAAGAAAGGCCACAAATTGCTTCTGTCCACTTCTCTGTCTCTGGAATAAGCTTGCAAACCCAGGGAGAGCAGGATTGTTGGAGTGGGGGGAGGGCAAGTCCCTGCCTCACCATTAGAATGGATCTGTAGCTGAAATTGCTGAATACCCTTGGTGCACAGCTCTTCCCTGGAGCCCACAAAGCAGGCAGGCTGAGAAATGCCTGGCTTAAAAATTGGGGTTTCAGTGCCCAATGGCTCTAATATGAGGTGTTTCAATAGTTAGGACCAACCCAATTCTAAGCCTCTGAAATTCAGCAAGGAGCTCTGGCTCCCACTGACTGCAGTGCCTATCCTAGACAGGACCAAAGGGCTCTTAGTTCCAGGCTGAGATGGCAGGAAGCTATGTAGTTAATATCAGTTCCTTTCCTACCCTAGGTCTCTTGTGCCAGTTCCAGGGCACATAAGGTACAAGGTGGAAACTGGAGCTACCTACAAGGCTGTAAATGGTGTGGCTGTTTCTCAGACTGGGATGCTTCTTCAATAATTGCTGCTTTCACTTACTGTATGGTCAGACCACAACACTACATCTCTATGCAAGGGGGAGACAAGGAATGTGATGGCCAAAGACCTTTACAGTTGATTAATCTATTTTCATATTTGTAAAGAAATCTTAATGTTTTGCCTCCAGACTTTCAACTTTGGTGTTGGGACTGGGGTTGGTTTTGTAGGCCCCAGGGCCTGCACTGTGTATGTGTCAACAGGTGATACAACTAGTAGTTAATGTATTATCCTTGGACTGATTTCCTCCCTGCTACAGCTGGAGCTTTGGGACCAGTATATCCTTGCAGAGCCACAAAAATAAATAACCAAAGAATAAAGTTGATCAAATAATTTCATCATTTCTGTTGATTTTTTTTGTAAAACTTTTCCCAAGACACTTTCAGATTAAAAAATAAAGTTGATGTTGCAGGTGCTAGTTAGCCTACTTTGGGGGAAAAAACCTATAATGGCTCCATCTATTATAGTATCTCTTTTCTTGCTCTCCTCTATTCTTTCCCTGAATCAATCTTCCTGTTCCCTCATGACCACCACTCCCTTCCTCTTCTCTTCTTGTCTTTCTCCAAACTCCATCTCCCCTCTCTCCATCCTGCCAATTTTGTCAGAAGATCTTAGCCCTTTCCCCTTCTCCAGGGTACCATGTATATCCCTCTGAAGGTCCTCCTTGTTTCCTAGATTTTCTGGTAGTTTGAATTGTAGGCTGGTGACCCTTTGCTATATGTCTAAAAGCCATATATGAGTGAGTACATACTATGTTTGTCTTTTTTGTGACAGGGTTACCTCACTCAGGATGGTATCTTCTAGTTTCATCCATTTGCCACTGAATTTCAAGATTCCATTTTTTTTTCAGCTGAGTAGTATTCCATTGTGTAAATGTGCCACATTTTCTCCATCCATTCTTCAGTTGAGGATCATTTAGGTTGCTTCCAGGTTCTGGCTATTGCAAATAATGCTGCTATGAACATAGTTGAACAGGTGTCTTTGTTGTATAAATGTGCATCTTTTGGGTATATGCCTAAGAATGAAATTGCTGGATCTTGAGGTAGACTGATTTCTATTTTCCTGAGAAACTGCCATACTGATTTTCAAGGTGTCTGTACAAGTTTGCACTCCCACCAGCAGTGGAGGAGTGCACCCCTTTCTCCACATCCTCTCCAGCATAAACTGTCATTTGTGTTTTTTATTTTAGCCATTCTGACAGGAGTAAGATGGTATCTCAGATTTGTTTTGATTTGCATTTCCCTGATAGCTAAGGATGTTGAGCACTTTCTTAACTGTTTTTCAGCCATTTTAGATTCCTCAATTGAGAATTCTCTATTTTGTTCTTTATCCCACTTTTTCATTGGATTATTTGGTGTTGTGGTAACTAGCTTCTTGAGTTCTTTGGAAAACCAATGGTATTGAATTGAAAACCCTGATATTAACCCACACACCTATCAACCTGATGTTTGAAAAAAAAAAAACTAAACTAAACAATGGAAAAAAGAAAGCATCTTCAATACATGATGCTGGCATAACTGGTTGTTGGTGTGTAGAAGAGTGCAGATATGTCCATATCTATCATCACGCACAAAGCTTAAGTCCAAATGGATCAAAGACCTCAATAAAAATATAGCTACAGTGAACCTGTTAGAATAGAAAGTGGGTGGTACCTTTGAATGAATTGGTACAGGAAACCTCTTCTTGAACACAGTACCAGTAGCACAGACACTTAGATCGACAATTAATACATGGGACTTCCTGAAATTGAAAAGCTTCTGTATGGCAAAGGACACAGTCAACAAGACAAAAAGGCAGCCCACTGAATGGGTAAAGATATTCGCCAGCCCCATATCTAACAGAAGTCTTTTGCATCTTATCTTAGATATAATGAACTGTTTTTTAACTGGGATTTCAGTTTTATATACTGAAAACTTTAATGGATGAAGTCTTATCTCAAAGCACTATTCCTATTGCTCCTGTGTGAAGTTCTTGGTTGCTCCTTAAAGATTCTGATGTCATTAATCAGTATCGTCACTTTTACAACATCCAACATTTCCAAACCATTAATAGGGTTCACACTTCTCCCCTTGCCAGTGGTATGTGGTATGTGGGTATGTGGTTACTCCTCTCTCCTTCCTCTCTGTCTCTCTCTTTCTCTCTCTTCTCTCACATAAAATAGTGAGTAATAGCTATGCCATGACACAGACTGTATGCTATATTGTCATGAAATTCTCTACACAAAAGAAATTTGTTCTTTAAATTTCAACTTTGCTCAAATTTTCAGTAAATGAACAGGATATAGTTCTTTGTCAGGATGTAATATAAATAACTATATTATAACTTCTGACAGAGTCCCTGCTCCCATCCGATATCTCATAAATATAGTTTGATGATGATGGGGAAATTCTTTCCGTATATATGTTTCCCATGTTGGCTAATGAATAAAACACTGATTGGCTGATTGGCCATGTAGGAAGTGATGTAGCTGGGCAGAAACTTGCCACTAGTTAACCATAGAGGTCTGAAGATCTGTGTAGACAAGAAGAGATATAGCTTGGCAAAAACTTACTACTAGCTAACTGTAGATCTGTACAGATAGACAGGAAGTGATGTAGCTGGATAGAATCATGATGTAAGCAGGGACAAATAGGAACTTGTTCTATTCTCTGTGATGATACTGAGCAGTCATCATGTAGCAGGCAAAGGAGTTGCAGTTTTAGCATTCCCTGGTATAAGACCATGTGGAAAGGCATGGGTTAATAGAAATGAGTTAATAATTCAGGCAGAACTAGCCAATAAAAAACCCTAGTCATTGGCCCACAGCTTTACGATTAATATAAGTGTCATTGATCTGGGGCTGAGTCAGGTGCAGGACCAGGCTGGGGTCAAAATACCCCATGCTATATCTTAATTATAGTTATAATTTTTATTATAAATACCGTGACCAACATAACTTTTATAAAGGAAAATGTTTAATTCAGGTGGCTCATTTATAGTTTCAGTGGTTCAGTCCATTATCATCATGGCTGGACAAGATAATGTTCTGAAGAAGGAGCTTTCATATATTAGTATGCAAGCAACAAGACTGTCTTACTAAGAATAGCTTGAGCATACAAGACCTCAAAGCCCACTCCCAATACCAAAGTGACCCACTACGTATTCCAATGAAGCAATATCTTCTAATAGTGCCATTCCATTTGGGGGGGGTTCATTTTCTTTCAAACATCTTTTTTGTTTGTTTGTTTGTTTCTCAATATAGTTTCTCTGTGTGGCCCTGGTTGCCCAACACAGCTCTGTTGGTGATTTATCGTCAATGACTTATTAAAGCAGATGGATTTCATTTAGTTGAAGGCCACTTGGGGCTATACAAAATTGAATCAAGCTAAAAGAGTAACAAAACTGACTTTAATAACAGGACTCATGTGAGGTAATTAGTACAGGTGCAAGGTTTCTGATCAGAAATTCATTCTCTAGCAATCTTACCAAAACAATCTAAAGATTCATTGCAATCCCAATCAAAATTCCAATATAATGCTTCACAGATCGTTAATGAACAATAGTCAATTTCATATCGAAAAACAAAACAATAACATCAGAATAGCTAAAAGAATCCTGTACAGTAAAGGAACTCCTGGAGGGATCACTATCCCTGAGTTCAAATTCTACTATAGAACCAAAAATAGATTGGTTTTGGCATAAAAACAGACAAGTGGATCAATAGAATTGAATCAAATACCTTGATATTAATCCACATGCCTATGCTATAATTTTATAACTTGGTCTTCATGCCAGACTCCTAAATAGTAAGAGCAGGTGCTGTCTCTGACTGTGTTCCCTGCTTTTGAGACACATTTGTTCTCTGACCAGATTGTCTTATACAGCCTTAATTGAGGAAGTGATGCCTAGTCTCAGTGCAGTTTTATATACCTTGGCTAGCTGATATCCATGGGATTCCTACCTGTATCTGAAGAAAAACAGCGTAGGATGACTATATGGCTAAGGGGGAGAACAGAGACACTGAGAAGAAGGGAGGGAGGAGAAACTTTGATTGGAATAAAAAATAAGCAAAACAAAACAGAAAATTAATGACATTGTACTTATAATAACTTTAGGTCAAGATAAATCCATTGTATCTTAAAAGTAATGTAAAATGCATTCATTACACTTAACCACCAATATTCCATTTCCATCTCAGGACACAGATTTTTAGAGAAGGGCAGTTCAAATCCTTTCCACTCACAGCCTTTATAACTTAGCATTTTTTTCTGTGACTCTAGGTTTATATGTATATAAATAGGTATCAAAACCAATATCAAGCAATTGATCATGGGAAGATGGTTTAGGTTTTAAGAACATTAAATGCTTTTGGAGAGGACTCAAGCTTGACTACCAACACCAATATAACACCTCCCAACAATTAGTAACTCTACATCCATATAATTAAATTCCCTCTTCTGACTTGTGTGAGCAGCAGACCTACATGTGGTACACAGACATACATGCAGTCAAAAGACACATACAAATGAAAATAATACAAAATATATTTAAATAATACTTTGAATGAGGTGTCTTCTGTGTGTAAATAAATCCGTTTCCTAAAACTACATATTATTAAATGAAATTCCTAGTAATATGGATAGGCTTCTTCCTGGAGAGCTTGAGAGCACAAACATGAGAGACTATTGTCATTGCTATTGGGTGGCCACCAAAAGTAAATGGTAAGAACTCATTGCTCAAAACAGCACATTTTCTGATAACAGGATATAAGGAATCAATCTGGAAGAATGGAGTGTACAATATTTAATACTCAATAAGTATATAAAAAACACATAAGTAGAGTTGCTGAAAAAATCACATGATCATTTCAACAGATTATAAAACCTTTGACAAAAACCAATGTTTCTCCATCAATAAAGTTCTACACAGAGTAAGGCTAGAGGGAACATGCCTCCACATAATAAAATCTATAAAAGGGAAACTAATAGCCACTATCATCCTAAGTGGAAAAAAATTGAAACAAAACTAAAGCCAGCAATGAAACAGTGCTATCTACTACCCCACTCAATATTGTGCTCTAAACACTAGCTGAAGAAATAAGGTAAGACAAGGGGATAAAAGTGATGGAAAGAGAAAAAGAAGAAACCAAACTGTCCCTATTTGAATGCAAGATATTATAAATAAGAAATCCTAAAAATTCTATGAAGAATCTTCAATAAACAAGCAACAGGATTAGCTTCTGAAAATCAGTATCTTTTTTATGACCCAATAATATACAGAGAAATAGGCCACGGACATACTACTTTACAAAATCATGTCAAAGAAAATAAAATATCAAGGAATATACTTAAATAAAGAGGTGAAAAACCACTACAATGGATATTACACACACACACACAAACAGGGAGAGAGAGAGAGAGAGAGAGAGAGAGAGAGAGGGAGAGAGAGAAAAGAGAAACAAGGAGAGACCAAGTCATTTGCAGAGAGAGGAAGTAGCTTCTAAAATAGAAAGACTGATCATTCTCATGGATTGTGAGAAATTATGTTGTGGAAATGACTATTTCATCAAAATCCACTAACAGAATTAATGCATTCCTAATCCAAATCTCCATCACATTCTTCACAGAAATGAAAAAAATAAAGTTTACTAAAATCCATATGAATCCACAAAATATCTCATATAGGCAAAACAAACATGAGAAAAAAGAACAATGTGGGAGCAAGTACCATTCCAAATTACAATATATATTATAGAGCACTATCAATAAAAGCAATACGGTACTGGCAAAAAAAAAGACAAATGACATTTAGTCATAAGGAAGAAAATAAATTATAAAGTTTTAATGGGTATAACTATATCTTTCTAGTCTAAATCATACACTGGAGAAAAGACAGAATCTTTGATGAATGGTACTGGGAAAAATTGGAGGTCTACAGGTACATGAATGAAATTAGATCTATTTCTATCACCTTGTACAAAACCAAGCTCGAAATGGACCAAAGACATAAATGTTCTTCAATTAACCATATGTAGCATGCTACATAATATAGTAATAAGAAAGGGCTTACTGAATAGGATTCAATCTGCAACAGTTATTGAGAATATTAATTAACAAATGGGATGTCATAATACTAAACAAGTTATTCACAGCCAAGAAAACAATCAATTTAACAAAGTGGGAGCTCACTAAATAGGAGAAAAGGTTTTATATTTATACATCTTACAAAGGATTAATATCTAGAATACACAAAAACACAAAATGAAAACAGTCAAAAAATATATGACGAGTTCAAAAAAATGGGCCTAGTATCTGAATAGAGAATGCTCAAAAATAAATAAATAACATAAAAATGGTTAAGAAATATCTCAAAAAGTTTGTAATTCTTATCAAGTGGGGAAATAGAAGTATGCAGCTGAAATAGCTCTGTTGGTAAAGTGTTAGACTAAAGAAACAAGGAGTAAAAATAAAAGCAACTTTCAGTTTTCATCTTACTGTTGTCCAAAAGTAAAGATCAAGAAAACAGTTGACAAAAAAATAAAGGAAACATTTGACAACAAATGTTGAAGGGGAAATGGGGAAAACAGAAACCTTGTTTCCTATTGCTATGATTGGTCTATCCACTGAAAATCAGTATGGATAAACCTCAAATACCTAGGTTTAAATCTACCCTATCACCAATTAGAGCAGTAATTGGCATATTTCCAAAAGATTCAATATTGTAGCCAAGAGATTTTTGCTCAACTCTGTTCATTACTTCTGTATTCACAATCATTATCATATAAAAAACAACCTAAATACCCATTGACTGTCAGACAATGAAATGTAGTACACTTATACCATGTAATGTTATTTGGCTGTTAAGGACAAAATCATAAAATTTGTGGGTAAATGGATGAAACTTGGAAATATATTGAGTAAGGCAATCTAGATAGAAAAGACAAATGTCACATTCTTTCATCTGTGATTCTGGGTAATAGATCTTCGTTTGTATGTATATAATTTGAAGTAATTGAAATAAAAGAACTATAGGATGGAGGAACAATGGGACAATTGACAGAGGACTAATAGCATGCAGTGATTTAAAGACAGAAAATGAAAATGAAGTCACTATTTCAGTACAGGGAAAGGACGTAAATACAGAAGTACATGGAAGGAGGTCAAAATAACAGCAGCATGTCTGAAAATTAAGAAAGTATCAAGCAAATCTAGAGAATAAAAACCTATATCAGAAATGAAAACACAGCTTTGGAGCTGTTGATCAGTTTTGCCCAGGAGGCATTTATAAGGGCTACTACTGCCCTTAGTTGCTCCCAGAGGTGTATGGTGAGTTCTATTGCTTCAGACAGTTACCAAAGGACCTCGGCTGGATCCAACCTGAAATCCTACTCCTTGAGACCTAGCTTGCATATGAGCAGAAACTCTATGAAAGCTTCCAATGAAAGATGTAACAAGTTGATATTCCCAGCTATAATGCCAATGAATCATAATAACCAGCATGGAGAAATATCCAGTAGTGAAATAAGTAATTTGATTTCAGTGGTAGCTAGAATTTCTGTGATTGGAAATAAAGTCTGCTCAAAGAGAAGGAAAGCATGACTAGTACTGAACACCTTGCTAGCTAACTACCCCAGGTTAGCAAAGCCATGGATTTTGGAGGAGGACCTACAACCTCTACTTCATTAAACCAACATAATTCCTAACTAAACTCTAAATAAAACAGATGGGCAAGTGTAGTGCTTGACCTTCAAGAATTTTCTCTTTGAAGCATAGATAGACCATTATAGAAAAACATACCAATAAAAATTGAGAGAACAAACGATTGTGAGGTTCTCAGTCCCAACCAAATTATTTGTAAACCATTATTTTCACCTATGATCCATGGATTATAGAGGAAGTGGGGCTAAAATACTGTTCAATCTAGAAAAACAGAAAGCTTGGTATGAATTTGTGCTACCTCAAAATAACAGATAAGCAACTCCAATGTAGTCTCATCAATATTGCTGTCGAAACAAGACCTGGACAATGGCAAAGACAAAATATGGACATAGGACCATGAGAAATGGAAACCTCCTTGGGGCTCAAATGAATGTTGAGAGTAGAAGACATGATCTTCCCCATGCAAAACCTCCCAAATGGCTGTCTAATACCATATTGTCAAACATGAGATCATATACATATAGATAAAATTATGAGGATCAATCAGGCTGTATTTATATATTTAGGAGTGTGTGTGGGGGTGGGTGGGTGGGTGGGTGGGTGTTGAAAGTTGTTGGAATTGTTTGGGATTTGGAGCTATGGAAAAAGCTGTGTGTGGATTTGAGGTTTCAAAAGTCCATACAAATTATCCATTCATAACCTCTCTCTCTCTTTCTCTCTCTCCCCTCTCTGTGTGTGTTTGTGTATTTGCCTCAAGGTTGTCTCAAGATGTGATCACTCAGGTACTTTTCCAGTGCCATGGCAGTCTACCTGTTGTCATGCTTCCCAGCACGATGGTCAAAGGCTCTAATTCCCTGAAACCATGAGCTCTAAAGTTAACACTTTATCACATAACTTGTCTTGAGCATGGTCTCTGAGGATAGTAATATAAAAGTAACTAATATAGTATTTACCCATATTAACCGGGAACTGAAATCAATGTGTCAATTGGGGAGGTCATAGTGTAATGCCAACAAAAAGAAAGAAATTATTCCTTGGGAACCTACTTATTATCTGACAACTTGCATAAATGGGGAAATCATGCATTGTTATTTTTCTGTCACGGTTACATCATTTTTTTCATTGTGTAATTAAAGAGTCTCACAGGGGTCAGTTCTATATACAAGTATTATTGCGAACAAATGAAGAGGAATGAAAGAGCATGATGATTTAGAAGACACAGATTAGTCATTGTGTTTAGAAATTAATCATTCACAATGTTAATACTGTTGAACAGCATATGTATCTACTGATGCAAACATTCAACATTATTTCTCTATAAAAAGAATCTGGATGTGATTAACCATTATATTATATCACTGCTTTGTAGGAAATAGAGATGTGAAAGCAAAGCACTGAATACTACCATGGATTTGCAATCAATATTGTGAAGACAGGGAAAATAACTCCTTTAACTAACCTGTAACATAAAGACAAGAAAAAAATTAAAAAGAAAGCTTGCCAAATGTTAGTATGTCATTAGATGGTAACGTGCACATTCTCTATTTTTAAATTAATAATAATGTACATATCTAAAGACAGCAATTGATAGACAAGTCTCAAGTTTTAGCTGTGTTTATGATGGTTGGGTGATTATATACATCAATATGTTTTTAAAAAGTGGTTATATTTCACAGATAGTACAGAATATCTGAAACAAGAATTGGCAATTTAGATTCACTTTAAATAATATAGAGAGAATCATGAGGAGGAAAAGAATAGAAAGGGTATAATATATTAAAAGAATTACTAAATCAAGGTGCTGGTACATAGGAATTAATGTTTTCAACGTCTGCATTAAAAATTTTTCAGGAGCACTAAAAACCAATAGTATATATACTATAATGAAACATGCATTAAGAAAATGTGAACTGTGAAATGGAAATTTGTAAAAATAGGGGTATTTGTGAGTAATATGGAAAAGCTTGATTTAGACAAATTGCTGCTGCAGTTATTCAGGAACTAAGGCACTGTTGTGCATGGCTGAGATACCATTTACATATTAAATTTAATTGCTGTTGTTTCATTAAAACCCTTTTGATGTTGACATGGGATTTAGGAATTGAGCAATAATCATTTATGTCTCTTTAGTTAGCTATGTGTGATTATGTCACAAATTAGGCAATGCCAATATTTGGAGTGCCTACTACTGCCTTAACCCACCTGCACCTGGAAGGGTAGCTTACTCTTATTACAAAAAAAAAAAAAAAAAAAAAAAAAAAAAAAAAAAAAACTCCCTGAAAGAACAAAACAAAGAGTGGAGTTATCAACTAGTAAAGTATACAATTAAAACTCATGTGTTCTCACAAATTTCTTCATTGCTATATTTTAAATTCTTCTATATTTAATTGTACCAGCTTCCAAAGTAAAGGTGCCAAAATTTGGGACATATACATTGTATGTAATGGCCAAGGCAGAAGAGTTAACATATCTTTCTCAAGTAGTATTCAAAATTTGGTTATCCTTTATATTACTTATATGTGAATTTCAATGTTGTTTTGAATACAGTTATATTTGTCTACTTTTTAAGTATATTCTAAAAGTTTATAAGAATACAAACCCTCTGATAAGTTCTTTAACATATTATAAGGCCCATGCCAAATTCTTAAATTTATTTTCAAACACTTTTCCAGGTGTTTCTAACTGCTGTACTAAAAATATATATTTCAGTAGAATTAATTAATACCCTAAATGTCCCAGAAGAAATGTTGAGAATTATTTAAATCTTCAGATTCTATGACTCCCGTGAGAAGTGCTGAAATCATATTTTTTAGTGATACTCTCAAACTGAATTTTAAGGAAGTTTGAGAGTTATTTTGTCATGCATGTTCAAGTTTGAGAAAGATCTGAAGAAGAGTTGCCCAATTGTAATTTTAGAGATTAAGTAGGCTTTGTGTCTCTACATGAAGTAGCCAAAGTGGCTATGGAGATATGAAATCTTGAAACTCCTTTGATAAGCCCAAAATCACCTTCTATTGTAAGGGTTATGTTTTGTTTATTTGTTTCATTTGCATTTTAAGTGATTTTTATTTAATGTAGAAACAATCTTTTTTCTCCCTTTTTTAATTTAAATTACTATCAGGTTTGTTTTACATGTCAATCCCAGTCCCCTCTCCCTTTCCTCCTCCCCAGCTCTCCCCTCACCCCCTATCCATTCCCTTTTCTGCTCCTCAGGGAGGATAAGGCCTTCCCTGGAGGGTCTTCAAAGTCTGTCATATCATTTGGAGCAGGCCTAGTCCGTCCCCCATATGTCTAGACTGAGAGAGTATTGCTCTAGGTGGAATGGGCTTACAAAGTCCATTTGTACACTTGGGATAAACACTGACCCACTACCAGAGGCCCCATAGATTTCCCAGGCCTCCTAATTGACACCCACATGCAGGGAGTCTGGGTCAATCCTATGCTGGTTTCCCCACTGTCAGTCTGGGATCCATAAGCTCCCTTTGTTCACATCAGCTGTTCATGTGTGTTTCTCTGTCTGGTCTTGACCCCTTTGCTCATCACTCCTCGCTCTCTGTTAACTGGATTCCAGGAGTTTAGCTATGTATTTAGCTGTGGATGTCTGCTTCTGCTTCCATCAGCTACTGGATCAAGGCTGTAGTATGACAAATAAGGTAGCAATCAATCTTATTATTGAAATAAGGCATTTAAGGTAGCCTCTCCACTATTGTTTAGATAGTTATTTGAGGTAAGAACAAATTGGGAGCTTGGAGGGAGGAGAATACAGTTAGGAGAAAGAGAAGGAAAGAAAAGAAGGGAAGAAGAAGACATGTGGAAACAGAGAGATAAAGTTGGAGGAAGAATAGAGGAGAGCAAGGAAAGAGATACCATAATAGAGGGAGCCATTATAGATTTAAAGAGAAATCTGACATTAGGAAAATATCCAGAGCTCTACAAGGATGACCCCAAGCAATTAGCAATAATGACTATCGACTATCACAGACAGAAAAGATATTCAAAGTTCTTTTTGAAATGACTTTCCTTTAATGATAGCAAAGAGAGACCCAGAGTTATTTCCTTATAGACCCCTACCCTTCAACCAGAGCAGCACCTCCTTTGTTATTTGAACTTTCATATTTATAGCAAAGCACCTTCCATCAGTAGGCCATGCCCATCTTGGAGCACCCTTGTAGCTTCTATAAGTGATTAAGAAAGTATACAGGTACATTGTCAAATTAATGATCCACAGTTCGCTTAATGGATACAGTATGTATCTGCCAAACAGTTGTGAATTGAGTCTATTTTAATGCCATCTTCTTGAGGAATTCTCAATGCACTTCTTATTTTATTGTATTATTAATCATCATAATGCTTTGGGTGGCAGATAAAAAGAACTCATGATATTATCCCCATTTCACTTTCTGAAAAACTGATTTTTAAGAAGTTCATGGCATATTGAAATATCTCTAAGCAAATGGCTAATAGGATATTATTCTTCTAAGTCCTTGCCAATTTGTATCAGGAAGCAAATATAGTTCCAAGAATTATGAGCAACTCAGAAGTACTTAGAAAGTAATTTGCTTTCCGTGGCATAAGTAGAATTCAACTCAAGCCATGAATGAAATGGGACAAAGAAATATGAGACTTAAAAATTTTTTAAATTTTAGGGAAGATTATGTATTTGTAGATTCTTTGGGTTTACTGACACCTATCTTTTTCTGCAAGATAAATTGATGGAGACATGCCTAAACTAATAAAATTCCATCTTCAACAAATTCTAGTAAAGGTAGGACCATGCTTTGGGTGGAGTGAGGACTACAAGATTAGAGATGGGATAATGAGAATATCTCTCCAAGTAACAAATCTCAGGTATACCCAAGGTGATTGACTTTTATAGCCTCTGTGACATCTCCAACTATAGACAATATTATAGGTCATCACCAAGTCAAAGTTTGAAACATTAATTAGCTATGAGGAGTGAAAAGTGACATTAACATGATGTCATAGGTCAAAATTTGCAAAGTCAGCTATAACTTTTTTAAAATGCAATAATTTTAGCTAAGCCTAAATAAATATAAAGCAAATATCCTTAAGTGATTTTGATCAACCTAGCCTATTAATATTCTTTAAATATGAACCCCTTTGCCATAATAATAGGGTGAGAGGTATTGTGGGTTAAAGGGTAAGGGAAAGAATGTTAAGTGATTGCTATTGGTATAACACCTTTGTTTTTAAAACTAACCTTCAAAAGAGAGGCCCTGTGTAGAATTTATTTTGTTACTAATCTTTAAGTACCTGAAGACATAGTACAAACTTATATCACATTATCAGACACACCTCCTTATGGCATCATTGTACACAGAGGCTCATGAATATGTTAATATTATATGTATCAGGGAAACATGCTTGACATGAACTTATTCTAGTTTTAAGACATCATCCTACCATTCTTTGTATTTGAACATGTAGGCTATTGCTAGGTGACAGATCATTAAATCTGTCTACTCAGTCTGCAGAACTGAGGAAATAATTTGTTCCTAATAAACTTACGATGACCTCCCAGACAAAAAGGAGTCGTTTGAGTGCTGTATATGCTGATACATTTCAGGCAAGCAGGCAGCTGGGGCTCTTTGACATCAAGGTTAGAGCTGGGTGGCTGGTTCAACAGATTAACAAACACCTTCTAACAGGAACATATTTGGAAAAGATATCATCACCTGTCATGAGCAGGGTGATGATTAATTCAGAACTCTCCATAAAATCAGGTATTTCATGCTTTGCTGTCTTGCACTGATAGTGAAGCAGAACTCTCAAACTCTCACACAGTGACATATTTCCTCAAGCAAAGATTCATATTCTAAGGGTTCCACAGATAGTGATACCATCTGGGACCAAGTTTTGAATTATATGCACCTCTTGGGGACATTTCTCATCCAAAGTTTTGCATTCCACTCGATGGTCCCCAAAAGATCATGATTATTATGCTGTCTAGTTGAGGCTAACTTGACACAAGCTAAAGTTATCTAAAGGAGAGAATCTCAACTGAAAAAAAAATTCCTCCATTACACCTAGATATATAGGCAAGCCCATAGCAATCAATAGTAGAGGGTCTAACCAATTGTATATAGTGTTATCTCTTGGCCAATGGTCCTGAATTCTATAGGGAAACAGGTTGTACAAGCAATGTTAAGTAAGATTGTAGGCAGCATCACTCTACAGCTGCCCTGTTTGGTTTCCTGCCTTGCTGCTTTTAATGGTGAACTATTAGGTGGACAAGTAAGTGAAATAAACTCTTTGATTCCCAATTTACTATGGTCATGGTCTTTCATCACTTGAAAAGATAACCCTAAATAAGATATTCATATAATGATGCAAAATGTAATTAATTCAACTTTCAAAGTCCCCATAGTCATTTAATCTCAAAACTATTGAAAATTCCAAACTCCAAAACCTCATTTGATAATCCAGGCAATCTCTTAATTCTGACACTTATGAAAAAGACAAGCAAGTTATATACTTCCAACATACAGTAGCTTAGGATAGAAATTTCCATTCCATCAGGGAGGAATAAAGGCATAGTGGGGAGAAACTGAATCAAAGCAAGCCTGAAACACAGCAAGGAAAATACCACATTCTGGAGCTCCAGTCTCATATTTTATATTTAAGTTTCAAATGACTTAGATAGCTCATTTGCCCAGTGGCAAATTTTACATTTGTTTCTTTTGCTGGTATAAAATACCATGACCCAAACCAATTTATAGAAGGGAGAATTTAATAGTGATTGAAATTTTGGAAAGGAAGTCCATAATGGTAAGGAAGGCAAGGCAGCAGATGGCTGGAGCAAGAAACTGAGAGATCACATCTTCAACCACATACCACAAGAGAAAGCAAACCATAAGTGAGACAAGGTTATAAAGACTCTAACCCCCCTCAGTGACATGCTTCCTCCAGCAAGGGTCTACCTCTTATGTTTTCCATAACTTCCACAAATACTGCCAGCAACAAGAATCCACATATTCATGAGCCTGGAGGGAACATTTCTTATTCAAACCAGCACAATTACCTATATAATAATATCTGTGGATTTTCTCATGTCCAAGATTATTTTGCCTGGACTCCATGAGTGAAGCATGATTGTAGATTAACTCCATCAGTTTTCTCCTTTCCTCTCTAGATCCTTTTAACATAGAGGGATATGGAAACCAAAAAGCTTCCCTCTTTTGAATCCATAATGATGTAACATATTTCTAAGCTCACAGTTGATCTACTTATCACAATAATGAGATGACAGAGGTTCATCATGAAAACCTAACCATGAGGAGTGCAACTAAATTTGAGCTTTATTTCAGTCAAAGTAGTAGTGAAATGCAATATCTTATTTGTAAGAGATGGGCTTGGAAAAATACTTGACCAAAAATAAAACCCTCTAAAAACTACCATGGTTTAATATATGCTATTTCCCACAGTCTCATTTGTTAAAATTAAAGTGCCCAACTAATTACACTATTCTGAGTTTTGGCCAACCTTAATAAGAAGGGCATAATTGAATAAATTGGAGGGCACATTTTTGCAGGCCATATCTCCCTCTGGCTTCTTTCTATCTTCCCCTTTCTGCCTTCTATCTATTAAGAAGTGTGTAGCACACCACTGGCACACATTCATATGGCCATAAAGATATTTCTAAAGATGTCAGATGAACCAACCATGGGATGAACCTTTTGGAAACATAATCAAAATAAATCTTTCCTCTTTTACATTGTTTTTGCTAGTATTTGTCTATTATTACAATCACAGAGATGAAAAGTAGCTGATAAAAGTTGTTCTTCTTAAGCATCATTTCTTATTTATGAAACTTTATCTGAAAAACTTTGTTTAGAGACTTAATGGTGAGGTGATTTTCAAAACTAGACACTCTCACCTAAGAAAATAGAAATTGGATCATGTGGCTGAGTGTGGTATAGAAAGAAGGTGGTAAAGTTTTGTTACAGACAGATCAAGCAGTGCTGGTGATGACTTTAAGTAGAATACTATCAGAAATACACATCATGCAAACTTCTATCCCTATGGTTCAGTCCTTTCTGTTCATTCAGAATTCTTTCAGGTCTAATGCATTTTGTATGTACCCTTATTTAAAAGGAATTCAAAATGCTACAGAAAGAAGATTCCTGTATCTCTTGAACAATTTTAAAATCAATATTTTACAATGTTTGATTCCAGAACAAATATGACTGATTTCCTCATTCACTAACTGAAACTGATAACTCACTAACTTTCATAAGGCCTTCTGGAAATAAATTTATGATGTACATAGAAGCAATGGTCAAAAAAGTTGCTGAATCTTCAATGATAACAAAGACCCTGGAAGGAAATGATCCACAAAAAAAGAGAATCCCAGGCAACATGAGAAATGATTCTATTAGATTGTAAACATGGTTAGACTTGGCTGGTATGAACAGCATGAAGAAGGGTCATGTGGCTGAAACATGGTGAACCCATCACAGCTTGAGACATCAGAGAAACTAAGGGAGCAAGCCCTGGGTCTTCGTAAACTGACTCTTTCCCACACTGTAGGCTGCAAATAACTGGGGAAAACAGCATTTGAAAATTAATTTTAAAGTCATGCTGAATTGTCACCTACATTGTTTCATAATTCAGCCAATGGAAATGATAGACTCACACTGTACAACATATTCATCTGCCTAAGACATATAGTTGGATCCCCATAGAAGCTTCTGAAACCTGAAGCTTTATGTTTTTATCATATTTTGTATTTGTTTCTTATTATTGGTTTTGTATGTAAAGGTATAAAAGATCAAGTTTGACCAACACATTAGCCTTAGGATGTGTTGGACATAGGGATTTTCTACCTTCATAAAGGAACATGATAAATTTATTACTCAGAAATACTGAAGTCATTCATCTAGGGCAGAGCTGGAGAACCACCTTGCTCAGGAACACAGAAATTTTCACAACACCTTACCTGTTTCTTCCATGTGCCTTATTTCTGTATTTGAAGTAGAACTTAGAGAACCTATTCAATATCAGGACATGTCTGGGCCTTTTCTTTTTCCTTATGAGCTAATTTCTAGAACCTCCAAAACCATTTATGTTTTGGTACAGAAAATGTGAGAAAAAATCAAAAGAGAATGGAGAGCTGTGCTCCTTAAAGAGCTGGAGAGTATATGGGTGAGACTGCACGTTTCTAGAGAGATTCCACTAATCCTTTCTGTTCCTGGTGGATGCTTGCAAACTTACCAAGCTGTTTAATGCCTAAAAGTAGCTGGATTTTTTTTCTAGTACATCTTACCTCTGGTCTTTAAGTCATGCCATAGTAACATTACTCTAAATAAAATTATTCAAATATGAAACCCATGGTGTGTTTAGAGTTGGTGGTTATTTCATCTAAAAATTATAATAAAATAACTGGAGATGATTTGTAAAGCATACCCTTCCATAGTGACACAGTTTCATCAGATGAATAATGACAAGGTGTTCGTTATTCCAATACTAGCAAAGCAACACCATAGCAAGGAAAGTGTCACCAGGAATATAGATAAAACAGTATATTTTAAATGGAGTGAGATTCTTGTGTTGTTATTTGCCTGAGAAATGTACAGTATCTGTCTGCTAGTTTGGTGCAGCTACTAAGCCTGCCTTCCCTTCACTATGAAAATAATAAAGTCTAGAACTGTCCTTTTCCTAACCTATCACTTCTACTAAGCAGGCATGCATCACTGGATGCCTTTCTCAACTCAGAACTTTCAGTTTTTTTGTTTTTTTTTTTGTTTTTTTTTTTTTTGTTTTTTGTTTTTTTTTTTTTTTCAATGGCATAGCTAACTTTAACCTTAGCTAAATCTACCATTCCATGAAAACCAAAAGAATTCAGGAGGTATGTAGAACATGAATGTTTAAATTAAGAATATTGTTTCCGATAGGGATAGGAAGGTTTGCTATTATGCTTAGTACAGTTGACTCTTTTTTATTTAACATTAATTAATGCTGATTGGAAAGATGGTACATATTACATTAAAGTACTTGAGTACATAATCTTACTTAATCCTTGCAAAATTGAAAGGCTTTTTATTTTATGCAGTAATACAACCATTTCAATGTATCCTATAAACTTAATCCTAACTACAAAATATTATTCTCTTGACCACCTCACATGACAGAATGATCTGAGCTAAAACAAAACATGAGAAGTGTGTGGTGTGAAGTTCAGGAACATTGAAATATTTTGTAGTAAGAAATACTCTTACTCATAGAACCATGTTGCATACCTAACATCTCATTCCTTTGTGGGTCCTCCTATCCTTGGGACTCAAGCTGGGATAGCAAGATGCCCTTGGACTGATGCTTCAATAAACTGGAAGAAACAAAGAGAAACTTTGGAAGTTCAACTTAAATAACACATGTGCTCATATGCCATTGGTTAATTCATATCCTATGTCTATATCCAATTCCAAGAGGACAAACGTTAATATCCCAGAGCAAACCCATCTAGAGAACAGGGAGGTATTTGCTTTCAAAAGTAACAAAAAGCTACTGCTGCTGTCTACTAGGTATCCCTAGGATGAAAGGACTGTAAATACCTCTCATGGTTTGTAAACACTGAGTTCCAAATATGAAATTTAATACAATTACACATGCGTTATAATTATATAAGTTTAGTGCTGTTCCTCATAGACATACCTCTACTGCAAAACATCTTTTTATCCTACAATGCAGATGGAGTGACATGGTAAATTTCTTCTGATCCAGCTCTTCTCTGCCTCACATAGATCCTCTGCTGTATCCATACAGCTGAAAGATACAGTTCAATGAAAGAAAGAGTGAGCTCACCCCAGGAGAGGGTGTCCTCATGTCACTTATCTGCTGTGATGAATCTACTAATGTGAATTTTCTGACCTAAGAGGGAGAGACTGCTCAGCTCTGAGATTCTTCTCATTATTCATGAAATACGTGCCCCACTTCATAAGTTCTCTCCCTGCAGACTTGCTGCCAAGCAGTTACTTATTTTCATCACTTAACTCTTAAATTATTTTTCCAGTGGGTATGTATATATTCAGCTCCCTTTGAGGAGCAAAGTATAATCCTAGAATCAAAATGATGCTGTCTTGTTTGATTTTAAGAAGAAAATCACTTTGAAGTCTTTAAAAATTGATGTTGCTTTGAACTTTGGAATAAGCAATTGAGAAAACTGGTTCCTTTAGAAATAAATGGAAAGCAATCATGAGCTTGTGTTATACATATTTGCTAATAAGAAGCTGATGGAAGGATTGTCTCATATGTCCTGATTTATTTTTCTCTGTCTTTTCCCAAGAGGCTTTCAGAACCAGCCAAAACAGCGTATTTGCATTACTGTACTCTGAACCATCCAAGGGAGAGGATCAAGCTCTTCAAGGACCATGTTATTTTCTTCTGATAAGGCTTTCTTGATGAATCCTTGAAGATATAAAGTCCAGTAGAAAAGAACATGGTTATATAATCTGAGCACAGCACTTGGCCTGTGAACATTGCACTGGAAACATTTTTAAACACTAGGAGTTGTACTATATACTTTTAAAACTTTATGAAATATGGACCAAACAGTATTTAGTCTTCAAACCTCCCATGTGGTATAGCTTCCTATTCCATTATCCGTTGCAGTGGTGGTCTCAGCTTCTTAATATATCAACATCTGACCCAAGACACATAATACTTTTTATTGTAAGATTTCAGGTAAATCCCTCAGTTGTGACAAACTTGGCAACAGATTTAACTATTTTTTTTTTTTACTTGTCGCACATTATAATCTGACACATCTTGTTACTTAAATCTTTCATTTCTTTCCTTTAATTTATAAGACATTCACCTATGTGCATATAATTGCTCTGTCAACAGCATGTATATAACAAACTTTCTCTTTAAGAGCTCTCAGTCTAAACATGGCACTTGTGCTCTTTTTAATGTTAACACTTTATGGACAGAGTAAAGATCTGAAGCCCAGTCTGAAAAGCAAACTCAAATTTTCAACAATTTTTGGTACCTTTGCTATTTCTACATTAATGGTTCCTGTGTTGAAGAAATTGCATTTGAATGCTGGTAAAAGAAGTATGCAAGAATTATAAAATATATAATGGACAGAATCCTTAATCATTTGGATGATATTAGTGTCAATTACAAACTACATGACACTTTAGAATAATTTCTTCCATTTGGATACAAAGGGAGGCTTTCTACACTCATTTCACAAGAAGAGATGCTCTCTAATTTACACTTAAGTATTATCAGAGACTGAAGCAGATTTCTACAAAGATGACACACTTCATTCCATCCTTTACAGACCCACATATCTGCAACCCCTTTGTACAGGGGTCAGTGGAATAAGTGGTAGTGTTGTTTTTACTCATTACTCTTTTGGCTCTTTGTGGGGACCCATCACTGAGTTCCCAAATAAATAAACACAAAAAACTTATTATTACATATAAATGCCTGGCCTAATCTTGGCTTATTTCTAGTCAGCTTTTCTTAAAATATCCCACCAATCTTTTGCTTCTGCGCTTTCACCTTTCTCTATTTCTGTGTATCTTTTCTTTTTCTTTTTTTTTTTTTTTCTTCTTTTTTTTTCTCATTCTGTGTCTGGCTATGTGACTGAGTGACTGGCTACTTCTTTTCTCACTCCTTGATCTCTTGTTCCTTCATTCTCAGATTTCTCCACACATTTAGTCTTTTTGCTTGCACTCCCACCTATCCTTTCCTATGAAGCTGTTGCCCATTTAGTTCTTTAAAAATCAATCAGGTGTTTTGGGTAGGCAAAGTAACACAGCTTCACAGTTAAGCAAATACCAAATTAAAAAATGCAACACATTTTTGCATCATTAAACTAATGCTCCACAGAGTAAACAAATTTAACGAATCTTAAAATAATATTCCACAACAATGACAATAGTGGAGAGGCTATCTTAAAAGCCCTTGCCTGATAATGAGATTGATGACTACCTTTTATGATATCCTAGAGCCCTCATCCAGTAGCTGGTGGAAGCAGAAGCAGGCACCCACAGCTAAACATTGAGCTGAATTCCTGGGGTCCAGTTGCAGAGAGGGAGAAGTGATGAGCAAAAGGGTCAAGGCCAGGCTTGAGAAACCCACAGCTGACCTGAACAAAGGGGAACTCATAAACCCCAGAGTGATTGCTCAGAAACCAGAAAAAGACCAACCCAGATAACCTGAACATGGGTCTCAGTTAGGAGGCCTGGGACATCTATGGTACCTCTGACAATGAATCCTGGATGTATCCCTAGTGCAGGAACAGACTTCAAGAGCCCTTTCCCCATGGAGGGATACTCGCTTAGCCTGTACACACAGGGGAGGACCTAGGCACTACTCCAAGTGACTTGGGAGACTTTGATGATCTCTCATGGAGGGCCTCACTGTCTCTGGGGAGTAGATGGGGAGGTGGAATGGGGGGTGGGAGTCAAAGGAACTGGGATTGATATGTAAAAACAAGAAAAAATGTTAAATAAAAAAGTAAGAAAAAATAGGATTTTAACTGAAACAAAGAAATTGCTTGCAATTTTCACATCCTACACAAGAAATCAGAAGGTAACCTCTCTGAGCCCAGGTTTCAAGCTTTTCATACTATGTGTCATCTTCCTTCTTCCACTGGTTGGTTAATATATCTGTCTCCCTCTTTGTATTTCTAGACACAGGTACATCAAATCAGATCCATGAGTTTTCTTATCACTTGGTAAATTATCTACCCTGGTAAATATGTTGTTATCACACTCTTGAATAAGTGTTTTCTACACTTTTCTTGATGGCTCATGAAGGTCCACATTTAACCTCAGCCCCTGAGCTATTTTATTCTGGAATATTCCCACAATGCTAAAGGAAGGATTAATAGACATATTTTTTTACTACTCTGAATCACTATTCTGTCATAGGGCAGTACTTTAGCATTTTAGGGGACTCTCATATAAGAAATGTTTTTCTTTTTCCTTATCTTCTTTTTCATGTCAATATTAACAAAATATGATCACTAAATTTTAACTTAATTGTGGCATAGCAAACAGCTTTTCTTTTATGTAATAGTTTGGAAAAAGAAACAGTTCCCACTGGAAGTAAGTGCCATGAAAAAAACCATAAAACTCTGTATAGCAGAACTTCATAGATACGATGGCCTGGAAATATGCATTCTTTTAATAAAAATCCATTACAGGCTGGGGTATTGCATGAGGCCTTTTATTGTGGTCCAGAAAAATCACAGAACAGATTTTTAAGACTTGGGATTATAACTAAGTGTTTTTCAGAATTTAATTATAGTTTTGAGAAATAGCTGTTTTCAACTGAGATTTAATAGAGTCTAAATATTTTATCACTGTCCATGGCTTTACAGACTATCATGCCAACATTATGTTATTTCAAAATATAGAGATTCTGCATAGGATATTCATAGAGGAATACTAACTGACACACTAAGACACCAAGACACAGAGATACAGAAGCATTCTACCAGCAAGAATGTCCTCCATGAGCATGTTGTGAGTGCTGATTTTCATGACAACTCCACTTGCTAACTTCCATCTTTCCCTTAAGCCCATCTCCAAGTGATTGGGAGGAGTTCCTTATGAGCAGATGATCATGAAGGAAAACTAACCACACCTTGTCTGCCCTGTCTGTTACACCCTCAACATCTAAAGTAAATAGATGGCTGTTATACCACAGGAAACAGAAAGACATAAAACTATACTGATTTAAGTTTAACAAGAAATGATTTGGTTCAATGGTGATCTTCATGACAAGAAAATTTAGGGAGAAAATGGAATGTTTCAAGAGAGACATTTGTATTTCACAAAAGAGAAATCTCAACAAATGGTAAAGATAATAATCAAATAAAAATATGATTATCTAGGTCATGGAAGAATTGTCCTCTTTCTGAACTACTACTGACCTTGAGCTGGAAACTAGAATGGTCATAATCAGAAAAAAAAAGGAGAAACATGGATTTACCAATCTCAGCTCACATTGTTCATTTGTTAATCCTCTATTCCAGGACCAATTACTATTGATGGTTTTGATAAACAGAAGCAGTTGCTAAGCATAGACATCGGGATTCACTACAAGTTTCTACTACTAAACCCCCTTCACTGGTTATGATGGCAGCATAAGATAGGCTTATCATATGTATTTTAAGCATTAGCTTTGGGAGTTCACAGCATTATACCACATACTAATGTTTCTATTTCTTGTCCTTCAACTTCCATGTCCAGATTTTCATTACCCTCAGCAGTGTGCTATAATGTTATTACTGATATTACTGTAATAATAACTAGGCCCTCATCATAATTATGAATGTTGTGTTTTCCAAAATAAACCAGATTGATCTAGGAAAACAAGGAATAGAAGTGTGCAACTACCTAATTTATCGATTGATAAGGATATGACTTGATCCAATATTGAGATACAAAGTTGGGATACAAAGTTTTTCTTAAATAAAAGAATAAATAAGTCTAAAAGGAACTATCACAAATTCAAATAATAATGATTACTTAATTTGAGTACTGAGACTGATTTACTTCTAAACATTATAATTCAAAAAATTTCATAAGAAACTTGTATTAGTGGAAAAATTGGCTTGGCTATGAGAAATCAAATAAAAGAATTTACAGGTATGAATCACATTGTAATATATGTATATAAAAATATCTCTGGAGTTTTTAACGTTGTAATGCATTTATTCAAATATCATGTTAACCATTAATTTAACTTCCCTGTGTATATTCACATGTATAGGTGTTTGCTAGCAAGGAATATGGGAATATTAAACCTATTGTACATTTGCATATCACTACTAATTAATTTTGTATGTACTTGTGAGGTACACTATAATTGAAATCTTCATTACCAAGAATTGCACATCTTCCAACAAACTGAGTTACATGGAAAAGACATTTTACTAGCTAACCTTCCTGAAGGTGCAGAGTACTTTGGTAATGAAGATAGCTTTGAGTAATTGGTGCTCTTGTAATTAACATGTCACCTATATTACTGTAAGTAACCACAATACACTCATTGAGGAGTCCCTGCCTGCCCCCCATCACCAGGCCTCTGCTAGAGGTGAGTCTGGAACCAATTAGGGTTGAATCCCCATATACACCCTTCCCTGGGAATTCCCTGGATTGGCCCCGAATCTCTCCCCCCCATGACCTGTCCTCAGCAAGAGTGTTCCAGGTGCTCTAATACACACCCACCATTGCCCAGAAAGAGCCTGCCCTCCCCCTACCCTGTGTACCACCCTGCCCATTTTTCCATTGCTCTGGTTGAGAGGGTGAAGCCAACAATCCTGCAACTTTAAGGGAACTACCTGGACATGTTCTGAGTACTCTAGAACTGCATAATCACCGGGACCACCTGGAATTCCCACCTGCCTGATCTCTGACCACAACCACCGGTCCTCTGCTGGAGTTCTGGGTCCATCTCAGAGATCCCCCTATCACCTCAGACCATCCTAAGCCCTACCTGGGGGAAACATGACACCCATCCCCTGGCCTCTACTGGGGCCTGAATTTGAACCCCATCACTGGGCCCCTGCCTGAGGAGAGACCTCCTATAGAGTTTGGACCACCAAGACCTACAGATACCAAACTTCTGACCCACCTATGCCCACTGTGGGAGTACCAGAGAGAGAGAGAGCGAGAGAGAGAGAGATCCCACCTGCACCTACTGGAAAAAGTGATGGGAAGATGGCAATACACAAAGCACCTAACAATAGAAAGACAAGCATGATACCACCAGTATCTAGGGGGTCTACACCAACTAGACCTGAACAGATGAAGCAGAAGTGAACAACTGAAAACATAAGTCCATAAAAATGATAGAGGCCCTCAAAGACAATGTGAGAAAAATCCCTTAAAGAAATAGAGGAATAAGATCAAGCATAAAAAAAATGCAGGAAATGAACAAATCTTTTAAAGAAAGTACAGAAAGCCAAGACAAAACAATTAAACAGGTAAAGTAAACAGTTCAAGGCTTGAAAACTGAAAAAGAGAAAATAAAGACAACACAAATTGAAGCAATACTGGAAATAGAAAAAAGTGGGCAAACAATGGGAAACAATAGACACAAGCATAAACAACAGACTACAAGAGATGGAAGAGACAACCTCAGGTGCTGAAGATAAACTAGAGGAAATAGATTCATTGAAAAGAAAATCTTAAGTCCAACAAATCCTTAACACAAAACACCCAGAAAATCTAGGACAGCATGAAAAGGCCAAACCTAAAAATAATAGGCATAGAGGAAGGTAAAGAAGCCCAGCTCAAATGTGCAGAAAACATATTCTGTAACAGAATCATTGAAGAAAACTTCCCAATCTGAAAAAGACATGCTCATGGAAGTACAAGAAACATACTGACCACAAAATAGACTGGATCAAAGAAAAATGACCCCTCAACACATAATAATCAAAACAGCTAATATATAGAATAGAAAAAGAATATTAAGAGCAGTGAAGGAAAAAGGCCAGGCAGACCTATCAAAACTACACCTGACTTCTCCATGGAAACTCTCAAGGCCAGAAGTTCCTGGATAGATGTTCTATAAATACTAGGAATCCACGGATGCCAGCCCAGGCTACTATACACAGCAAAACTTTCAATTAATAGAGACAGAGAAAACAAGATATTTAATGAAAAAGCCAGATTTTCACAATACATATCTACAAATCCTGGCCGACAAAAAGTTCTGGAATCAATACTCTAACCTAAGGAAGTTAAGTAGGCTCACAAAGACATAGGCAATAGATAATCCCACTTCACCAGAACGCAAGGGTAAACCAGGACAAATATATTCACAATACCACTGCCAACAATAAATCTAAAACAAACAAGCATTAACAATCAATGGTCCTTATTTTCCCTCAACATTAATTAATGGTCTTAACATACTTATAAGAGGACATAGGCTAACAGAATGAATATGAAGACAAAATCTATCCTTCTGCTGCATACAAGAAACACATGTATGGAAACAAAAATAGAAATCCTTTTCCCCAGTAACTTGTCCTTGAACTTTTGGAGTCAAAGCATTTTATTTAACTTATTATTTTACATGTCAATCCCAGTTCCTCCTCCCTCAATCCTTTCCTCCCTCCCTCCCTCCTTTTTACCCTCTCTGCCCTCTCACATGCACCCTAACCACCCTCCCCTCCCATCCCCCACCCCAATTTCATATGTAGGGGAATGCCATCCAGTTGGGGTCATGTAGATTTGACAGGTCATGTGAAGTAGGGACTAGGGCTTCTCTCCTGTCTCTAGGTTAAGGCAGTTATCCCTCCATGGGGGATGTGTTCACAAGGTCCTTTTATGCACCAGGGATACAAGTTACTAGGGAAAAGGATTTCTATTTTTGTTTCCACAGAAAATGAAAAGATATGGATTCCTTCCAGACTAATGTGGTTTGATCAAGCCAGACCGCCTGAAACAGAGTACCAGATGATCCTACATTCAAAACGGCTGGAAAAAGCAGCCTTACAGACTATAGCCAGGATTTCTGCAACTTTTTAGAATCCCCCATGACAGCACCCCTTACCATCAGGAAGTAGTTTGGAAAGAATGACGCCTAAATTGTCTATAAATATTTGTTTTCATTTAAATGGACTTGGTTATATAAAGTAAATAAATAAAAAAATAGAAAAACAAAAAAGAAAGAAACACATCTAAGCTTCAAAGACAGACATTACCTTAGGGAAGAGGACTTGGAAAAGATCTTCCAATAAAATGTACCCAAGAAGCAAGCAGGTGTGGCTATGCTAATATGTAACAAGTTAGACTTCTAACCAAAATCAATTAAAAGAGATGAAGATTTCATATTCATCACAGGAGAAATCTATTAGCACAAAGTACCAATTCTGAATATCTATTCCCCAAATATAAAGGCACCCACATCCGTAAAAGAAATGTTACTAAATCTCAAAGTTCACATAAAACCTCACACACTTGTAGTGGGAGACTTCAACACCCCATTCTCACGGCTACACAGGACCACCAGTCAGAAACTTAACAAAGAAACAAAGAACTAACAGAAGTTAGGTTTCAATTGGTTTTAACAGACATCTATGGAACATTTCATCCAAACACCAAAGAATATACCTTCTTCTCTGCTACACATGGAACCTTCTCTAAGATCAACCACATACTAGGCGAAATAACGAACCTCAACAGATAGGAAAAAAAAAATTGGAGTAGTCCTTGGTATCTTATCAGACCACCATGCTTTAAACTTGGAATTCAACAATACAAATTGCAGAAACCCACAAACTCATGGAAAATGAAAAATGTACAACTTCATCATACCTGGGTCAAAGAAGTTATAAATAAAGAAATTAAGGACTTCCTAAAATTCAATGAGAAGGAGGACACAACATAATTGAACTTATGGGACACCTTGAAAGTAGAGCTATGAGGAAAGTTAACTGCACTAAGTGCCCATATGAAGAAAACTAAGGGCAGTCACATTAGAAAATTAACAGCACAAGTGAAAGCCTTAGAACAAAAAGAAGCAAACTCACCTCGAAGGAGTAGATGCCAAGAAATACTCAATGTGAGGGCTGAAATCAATAAAGTAGCAACCAGGAAAAATAATACAAAAAATCAATGCAACAAAGAGTTGTTTTTTTGAGAAAATCACCAAGATAGGCAAACCCTTATTCAAACTAACCAAAAAGCAGAGAGAACATGGAAATTAACAAAATCAGAAAAGAAAAGGGGGGGGGGACATAACAATTCACACTGAGGAAATGCAGACAATTTTCAGGTCATACCTTGAAAACCTGTACTCCAAAAAAATTGAAATTCAAAGAAATGGACAAATTTCTGGATAACTATCACTTACCAAAATTAAATCAAGAACAGACAAATTAAAAAGACCTATAACCCCCAACAAAATAGAAGGAGTCATCGAAAGACTTACAACCAAAAAAAGCCCAGGGCCAGGTGGCTTCAGTTCAGAATTCTACCAGAAATTCAAGGAAGAGCTAATACCAACACTCCTCAAATTGTTCCACACAATAGAAACAGAAGGTTCATTACCAAACACTTTTTATGAGGCTACAATCTCCTTGGTACCCAAGCCACACAAAGACACAACTAAGAAAGAAAACTAAAGACCAATATCCCTGATGAACATTGATCCAAAAATTATCAATAAAATACTGGTAAACTGAATCCAAGAATACATCAGATAATCAACCACCATGACAAAGTAGGCTTTTTTCCTGGGTTTCAAGGATAGTTTGACATACTAAAATCTATCAATGTGATCCACAATGAAAACAAACTGAAAAAGAAAATCACATGATCACCTCCCTTGATGCTGTAAAAACCTTCAACAAAATTCTACATCCTTTCATATAAAGGTGTTGGAAAGATCAGGACTAATAAGAACATACCTAAACATAATAAAAGCAATATACAGTAAACAAACAGCCAACATCAAACTGAATGGAGAGAAGGTTAAGGTGATTCCTCTAAAATCAGGAACAAGAGAATGCTGCCCTCTCCTCAATATTGTACTTGAAATTCTAATTAAAGTACTAAGACAGCAAATGTAGATCAAGGGGATACAAATTGGAAAGGAAGAAGTCAAACTATCTCTATTTGCAGATGATATGATTGTTTACATAAGTGACCCAAAGAACTCCACCAGGGAACTTATACAGCTGGTAAACACCTTCAGCAAACTAGCAGAATACAAGATTAAACTCAAAAAAATCAGTAGCCCTACTTCATGCAGATGACTAAGAAGCTAAGGAAGAAATCAGAGAAACATCATCCTTTACAATAGCCACAAACAACATAAAGTATCTTAGGGTAATGCTTCCAAAACAAGTGAAAGACTTGTATAATAAGAACATTGTTTCTTTTAAAAAAGGAAATTAAAGAAGATCCCAGAAAATGGAAAGATCTCCCATGCTCTTGGATAGGTAGGATAAACACAGTAAAATGGCAATCTTGCCAAAAGCACAATTCTTCACTGACCTTGAAAGGATAATAATCAACTTTATATGGAAATGCAAAATACCCAGGATAGGCCAAACCACTGTGTACAATAAAGGAATGTCAGTAGGCATCACCATCCCTTACTTTAAGCTCTACTACAGAGCTATCGTCCTGAAAACAGCCTGATATTCGCACAAAAATAGACAAGTAGACCAATGGAATTGATTGAAAATCCTGATATTAACCCCCACACCTATAAACACCTGAATTTTGACAAAACAGCTAAAAGTATACAATGGGAGGAGGAAAGCATTTTCAACAAATGGTGCTGGCACAACTGAATGATGGTGTGTAGAATAGAACCATATCTACTGCTTCTCACAAAACTGAAGTCCAAATGGATCAAAGACCTCAACATGAATCTAGCCACACTGAATCTCTTAGAAGAAAAAATGGGAGGTACCCTTGAACAAATTGGTACAGGAAACCGTTTCCTAACATTAATCCAGTAGCAAAGACACTGAGATCAACAATTAATAAATTGGACCTCTTCAAACTTAGAAGCTTCTGTAAGGCAAAGGACACAGTTGACAATAACAAATGGTAGCCCATAGACTGGTAAAAAAAATCTTCACCAATCCTACATCTGACAGAGGGCTGATCTCTAAAATATGAAAAGACCCCAAGAAACTAGTCAACAAAACACCAAATAACCCCATTAAAAATGGGGTGTAGTGTGATAGTCCTTCTGTGGCAATGACCATGCCCATTGGGGGGTGGAGCTATGGACGGAAGTGACCAGTGGAAGGAGGTCTGAGGAAGAGCCAGGAAAAGCTCTCTTGCTGGCAGGACTCAAACAGGAGAGTATCCGGTGGAAACTGCTGGTGTTCATCTGTCTAGGTTGTAAGTTATTTCTCCCTGAATAAACATCTATTCCGCCTATTTGTTTATCCTGGTCTTTATTTAACCACAATTTCTGGTGTCAGAAGCGGGATTAGGATTTTTAGGGGACCTGGGTTTCACCTAGGCAGCAGACACCGCTCCCCTCCCCCACCACCCCAAGGGGCAGGGTCCCTTGCCTAACCAGGTGGACTCACCACAGCTTTGGGACATTTTCCTCTTCCTTAAGGCAAAGGAGATCTTTGCCACCAAAGCAGGCATGAGAAGGCACTCACTGCTTCTCATTTTTTGCCCATTTCCGCACTGTACTTTGCATTTGGACAGAGCCTCTTGGCAACCACTTTGCTTGTGTGTTTTCCTGGGTTAGCCCTGTGGTCCCAGTAATTCCACAAGACTCCTTTTACTCATTTGTCTAACAAAATTTCACTTGCCATAGTTTGTTAAGAGCTATTCTACAGGGACCAGGATCAGAAGGATCTTCTGCTGCTGGACAATATTTAGCAGTACACTTCTAGGCAGAACCTGGATCAGATGGGTCCTCTGCAGCTGGACGCTATTTGGTGGTACACCTCCAAGCATAACTACCACAAGCTGAGATCTACAACTAAAAGCATCAAAGTTCCAGGACAGCAGAATTACACCTAAGGTAATTGTAACATCCTTTGCAATTTAAGCAGATATACTATCTGAGATCAATTGTTCCATAACTATGGCAGATAATTTTACAATGCAGGACTTTAGGAATGATTTTACTTTGTATAGACAAGGGATTTTAGCAGAAGAAACTTATGACTGGACCAATATGTACTTTTGTTTTCTAATAGCAATGGGTTTCATCATTAACATGATATTCTTATAGAAATGGTTTGAGATTACAGCAAACAATAAGGAACTTCTACAAACCATAGGAGACTTAGTAGCAAGGATTCAAAACATTGAAAATGATAGAATTCAAAGCATAGAAAGTATAGAAAGAAAGGTTCAGAATATTGAAGATGGCATTGGAGAGCTGACAGATAGAAAACAAACCGTGGAACATGAAAATTACCAAGTAAAAAACAGAATTTGTTTCATGTCAGATACCTCAATAACCAGAACAGAAACAATGCATGCATTAACAAACTAGCAGAAACAGCTCATTCTTGGCTGGAGGAAGCTACTAATAAGTTTAAAAAACTTGAAAATCTGATAGAAAGATTAGATGATAGAATCTCTTCCATGTCTGAGGATAATGGCAAGCTAGCAGATAGAACATTGTTTCTGGAAGGCAGTTTACATGCCATTCAGATAATATCTAAGGATGAGAAGATTAAAAACATGGAATCATTTGTAGTTGGAGAAAGTAAGAAACTGACTGATGCAATGAAATCTCTAGAAAGTTATTTGATTCAAGGAGTTCAGACACTCAAAGAAACAATGGTGAATAGATTTCAGGCTTTAGAAAACCTTCAGTCTGATACAACAGTAGAAGAACTACAGGTAACAGGGCATGAAAAAGACTTAAAATTTTCCACACCATTTAGCGTCAGGGGAGCTTTCCTTGTATCTATTAATGAAAAACCAGCAACTAAAAATGCCCAAAAAATGTCATTGCATATCACTGGGAACCAATATGTATGAAAAATTTAAAAGGTATAAAGGAAGCAGTAGTCTCTTATGGCACACACTCGCCATATGTGAAGCAATTAGTAGAATCATGGGCAAGGTATAACAAGGTAACCCCTAAGGATTGGGATCAATTAATATCAGCTGTCCTTGAAAACTCCTCTCAATCAGAATGGAGGGCTTTATGGAGAGAGGAAGCAAAAGCTCTTGAACTTCAGGGCTTAAAGAAACGTTATAAAGCTCCCCAAGATAAAATTCTTGGGGAGGGTCTCTATGCTGACCCAGAAACCCAAGCTGCCTATGATGAACACATCTTGTCTCTATGCAGTACAGCAGCTTTGAATGCTTGGGATAAGGTTCATGAATTAGGAGAGAGGATAGAACCCTATACCAAGATAAAGCAAGGACCTAGAGAACATTTTAGTATCTTTCTAGAAAGATTATCTAGGGCAGTACAATTAGAGGTAGCAGACATATATTCTAGGCTAATACTCATAGAATCTTTAGCTTATGAGAATGCGAATCAATGCAAACAGGTGCTTTGGCCTTTAAAAATGTGATCAGCACCCTTGGATGAATGGGTCCTATATACAGGAAACATTGAGTATAATGACAATAAGACTGAAGCATGGGTAGGAGAAGCCATATCTAAAGGTCAGAGAAGACATCAAGATAACAGAGTTCCTTACTATGGTGACTTAGAAGCTTGGGTAGGAGAAGCCATCTCCAAAGGTTTGAAGAGATATAAACATGTCAGATGTTATAACTGTGGTAAGATAGGACATCTAAAAAGAAATTGTAGGCAAAGCTTCCCTAGAAATAACACTCCCAGGAATGAATCAAACAGAAGGGCTCAGCCTACATAAACTCCTGGGTTATGTAGAAGGTGTGGCAAAGGCAGACACTGGACAAATGAGTGTAGACTGACCAGAGACAAGCAAGGAAACCCATTACCATTGGGAAACTCCTTGTGGGGGGGGGGCTCTCAAAGTTCCCCACGTCACAGGTGGTCGGGAAATTCCCAGTCACAGTGACGAAAGTCGAATCAAACATGACAGAAGGAAATAAAAATCGTATATTTTGGCAAACCGCTATAAATAGTCATAGGCCTAGATTGATAGTTAAGATGAATAATAGACTGTTTGACAGTTTACTGGACACAAGGGTGGATGTAACTATCATATCTAATGAATCTTGGCCTCGAAGATGGACCCTGCATGAGGTAAATGTTCAATTCTTAGGGATTGGAACCCTGTATCAGGTAAAACAAAAAACTAGATGGATTGAATGTATAGGACCAGAAGGACAGAGAGGAAGGTTGAGACCATATGTGGCTGATGTAGTGATAAATTTATGGGGTCGTGATCTATTACAGACAGGAATGGAATACACAGATTATCATTCCTCCAGTATTAGATAGGAACCATCAACGACCTCATGATTGTGGAAAAAATATTGTAAAGTACTATACAAGACAGATACCAAATATCCAGGCTGTACAAGAACAGAATACAAATGCTGATGATCAAACAGAGGAACAAAAAGCCCTACCTTTAAAATGGCTAACAGAGGGACCTGTCTGGGTAGGACAATGGCCTATGACCTCTGAGAAGTTAGAAGCCTTAGAAAGCCTTGTTCAGGAACAGCTAAATGCTGGACATACCAAGGAATCAACAAGACCTTGGAATTCTCCTGTATTTGTGATAAAAAAGAAATCTGATAAATGGAGAATGCTTACAGACCTGAGAGCCATCAATAAAGTTATCCAGCCAATGGGCTCTCTACAGCCTGGATTGTCCTTGCCTTCTTTGATACCCAAAGAATGGCCTATTATTATTATTATTATTATTGATTTAAAGGATTGCTTCTTCACTATACCTTTACAAGAACAAGATAAAGAGAAATTTGCCTTCACGGTACCTAATTCCAATAATTCTCAACCGGTGAAGAGATATCAATGGACGGTTTTGCCATAAGGAATGCTAAATAGCCCCACCCTGTGCCAATATTTTTTTACAAAAAAACGCTAGAAATAATTCGTAAACAGTTTCCACAATCCATAATCTATCATTACTTGGATGATATATTGTTAGCGGACTCTAAAGGAGAAATATTAGAAAAAATGTTTGAGAAAGTAAAGGAACTTTTACCTTGCTGGGGATTACAAATTGCACCTGAAAAAATACAAAATGGAGGGTCTATCAACTAATTAGGAAATAGGTCTACAGAAAATTAGACCACAAAAAGTACAGATCAGAAGAGATTGCTACCAGACTCTTAATGATCTTCAAAAATTACAAGGAGAGATTTCTCAACTGCAAACCATTATTGGAGTAGATGGGCATGATTTGAAAAACTTGAAAATGGCCCTAAAAGGAGATAAGGACTTGAATAGTCCATAAATACTGTCAGCAGAAGCTGAGAAGGAATTAGAATCGGTAGAAAAGAGGACACTAAAAGCACATGTGGACCCTGTGGATCCAAACCTAGACTGTATCCTGGTTATATTACCATCTAGAGAATATCCTTCCGTGATTTTGATGCAGAGAGAAGATTTCATATTAGAATGGATATTTATACTACATAAGCTGAAGAAAAAACTAAAAACATATATAGAAAAGATCTCTGGCTTGATTATAAAAGGTAAATTAAGACTTCATCAGCTAATAGGAAGGGACCCAGCAGAAATTATAGTACCTTTAACTAATGAGGAAATTTCCTCCTTATGGAAAGATAATGAATATTGGCAGAGAGCTTGCAGTAACTTTTTGGGAATGATTAGAAACAACTATCCCAAAACTGAGAGAATAAAATTCATAAAGAAAATGATTTGGATACTTCCACGCATTGTAAGAAAAACACCTATTTCTGGAGTTCATACATTCTACACTGATGCAAACAAATCAGGTAAGGCAGGATATAAATCAGGAAAAATTAGCAAAGTGGTTCAAACCCCTTGCAATTCTGTACAAAAGGCAGAATTGTATGCCATTCTCATGGTACTAATGGATTTTACAGAATCCCTTAATATAGTTACTGACTCTCAATATGCAGAGAGTTGTTTTACACATTGAGACTGCAGAATTTAGTCCTGACAATACAGAATTAACGTCATTGTTTATACAGTTACAAGATACTATCAGACAGGACTCATCATATATATATATATATATATATATATATATATATATATATATATATATATCACACATCAGATCCCATATGGGTCTGCCAGGTCCTCTAGCAAAAGGCAATAATGAAATTGCTTGTTTATTGATAGGAAGTGTGCTAGAAGCCTCAGAGTTTCAAAAGAAACACTATGTGAACAGCAAAGGTTTAAAAAAGGATTTTTCTATCACTTGGGAACAAGCCAAGGAAATAGTAAGGAAATGTCCTACTTGCTCATTCTATAACCAAACACCTTTACCACCAGGCAATAACCCTAAAGGTATAAATAGGAATGAAATATGGCAAATGGATGTGTTTCATTTTGCAGAATTTGGAAAATTAAAATATGTACATCACACTATAGACACATTTTCAGGGTTTCAATGGGCCACTATTCTGAGCTCTGAAAAGGCTGATTCTGTTATCACACACCTATTAGAGGTAATGGCCATAATGGGCATACTTGCACAAATAAAAACTGAAAATGCTCCAGCATATGTCTCCAGCAAATTGAAACAGTTTTTTGAGTATTATAACATAAAGCACATAACTGGTATGCCACAATCCTACAGGACAAGCAGTGGTTAAGAGATCCAATTGTACTTTAAAAGAAATGCTCCATAAATAGGCAGGAGGAACCAAGACACCCAAACACAGATTACATAATGCTTTATTAACATTAAACTTTCTTAATGCTGATGAAAAAGAAAAAACAGCTGCAGAAAGGCACTGGACAATAGAAAAAACTTCTGAACTAAATCAGCCAGTGTACTTCAAAGATGTATTGCCTCAGAATGGAATGCAGAATATGTGTTACGTTGGGGTAGGGGTTTTGCATTTGTATCTACAGGATAAGAAAAGCTATGGATACCATCTAAGTTAATCAATATCCGAGTTGAACAAGAGAAACATCTTAATGAAGAGAAATTACAAGTCATCCAACAAATTAGGTCCCGTGAGGTGTGTGGAGACCTCTCAAAGGTAGGGGAAGTGTTCTGTTCTTGTTCTTACAGGAAAACAGAGAAAACCTATCACCAAACAGCCAAAAGACACTGAACATGTAGGTACATACAGAAGACAAGACAGCTCTCCAGAAACAATCACTTAATGAAGCAGAATCTGATATATGGTAAAAATATTTAATTGTAGTAAACTATTTCTATACAGAAATCTATTTCTCTCTACTATCTAGTATCCCTGAAGTCCCAATTCATGTAAACCAATGCTGGCTTTGGAGTTGGATTTGGCTTTCCTTCTCTAAATTCAAGCATGTTGTTAAGATTAAATCAAGAAGCCAATTGGTGCAAGACAGAAGAAAACAAAATCTGGGGACTCATTTCTTACACACAATTTTCTCTCTGAAATCCTAATTTTCACATATATGTTTTAATGCTTAATGTTGGTTTTCCCTAATGCATACCTTAAAACTTGAAAATTTTACTTTAATATTGATGGGTAACTTTTCCACAAGGAATAATAACGATTCCTAACAGCAGTCTTTGAACTCCCTGGAAAGAAGGTGGGGCCCCACATCATCATTTCCACTTGACTCAACCTGATGCATCTGAACTACAAACTTCACCCTAAAACCAGTTTGAGACTGTTTTGCTCAAGACAACACATGACTAGCTAGCTGTTATGGTGCACCTTATTATTACACCCTGGCCAGAGTTTCAAAAAGAACTTCAGTCAAGAATTTTCTGCCACACATTGACTAGCTACATATGTCACAGCCAGTTCTGTTGAGAAATTTGGTTGCTAAAAATTTTCTTTCTACAGAGTCCATTGGAGCAATCATTGTCCCATTTCAGCAGGAAGTAGCCTTAAGATAAAGACACCCCCTTTCCCTACCCTTGGAATTTTTGGATAATAGCCATCTTCTTTGTGTTGGTTTTAGTTATTTAGGGTTGGGAATGAAAGGTGATGCTTACACTCGGGTTTATCTTTTAGACAGGAATAGGGAATGGTTGGGAAAGGTATGGTTTAGATGGGATATATGTAGATTAGCCTATTTTCTTGTGAATTTGAGTAATAATAGTATTTTACAGCTTACATTGTTATATATTCTTATTTGTGGTAAGCTATGTAAAATTAAGTTTATATTTTGTTATATTGTGTGAAATCTTTCTACTTATGATGTTTTATGCATGTTATTTTTACCATATTCTATGTATGTATACTTTTCTTGTATTCAAGACATTTTGTATAGTGATACAATTTGGGATGTTTATCACACTGCCCTTTATAGTTCTACCTCTTGTCTTGATATTTCTACTCTACCTGTATATTAGGGATTTATATGTATGTATATGTATATAGTTATATTGTTTAAGTCTTTGTTCCTGCTTTACTCAGGGAAGTTTTAATCAGTTTTTTAGCTATGTTCCTGAGTATTACAGATTATCTTCACTCATATTTCCTGTACCTATGAGACTAGTCAGATATAGATGCTTAATTTTCAATACCTTCATAGACATGCAGAACATGGCATTTAAATGTTTTAATATTAGTACTCCAAAGGCCAAAAGGCTGCTATAATTCCATGCACAATGCTAATGTATTAGAGCAATTAAATATTATTTAATACTTGTATTGATTTTTGCCACTTCTGCCTTCCTATGGTTATTATAGGAAAGTGATTCTGTCCTGGATAGCTCTCCTCTTTCAGAAAGTGGCAGAGAAAAGGACATGGGAAGAATTGTATTTTAAAGCTTATTTTATAATAATGAACAATGAAATGTGCATCACTAAAACAAGAGAATATTCTAAGCCCAATAAATTAGATTTAATCTCCCTTCTTCCAAGCCCTCACACAACTGTCTTGAGAGTACAGAAGCCCTTCTATAAATCATAATGGGGATATTATAGAGAACATATTGTATAAATACCTGTACAACTGTGATTTGAAAGACAGTTAACAAATGGTGATCCCAGTGGGAATTAACCAAATCATGAAATCTATTAGAAATAGTTTGAGTGATTTGCATTAAAGTAGTATTCACTAGAAAGTGCAATTGCAGTTTACCATGTTTATCCTGTTTTAATTTTTATCTATTTAAATAGGTTTTTGTCCATTTTGCAACCACAGTTTCCCATCCATCCCCTTCTCCCAGTACCCCTACCTTCCCAACACAAACCCCCATCCAATCATCAGTAAGAGTAAGGTCAACAAAGTCTGCCATATCAACTTGAAGCAGTACAATTACTTTCTGCCAGGTGTTAAGGCCAAACAGTGTCCCACCATAGGGAATGTGTTCCAAGATGCTAGCTCATGCACTGGAGACAGATCCTATTCACATTTCCAGTGGTTTCACGGACTTCCCAACCCACAAAACTGTCACCTACATTTCAAGGGCCTACTTCGGTCCTATGCAGGTCCCTAAGCTATCAGTCTAGAGTGAGCTCCCACTAGCTCAGTCAGCTATCTTTAGGGATTGCCCAATCATGATCTTGACCTGTTTGCTCATATAATATTTGTTCCCTTTCTTTTGCTGGATTATGGCAGCTGGGTCCAGTGCTTACCTGTGGATCTCTGCATCTGCTTCCATCTGTTACCTCATAAAGGTTCTATGATGACAGCCAGGGTAGTCATCAATATGATTACAGGGGAAAGCCAGGTCAGGCACCATTTCCATTATTGCTAGGATTCTTAGCTGAGCTCATCCTTGTGGATTCCTTGGAGTTTCCCTAGTACCAGATTTCTCCATAACTTCATAATGGCTCAGTCTATCTCTAAGTTCACTATTTTTTTTTAAAGTGAGCAATACACTGTCATCAAAAGAAATGTATACCAATCATCAGCTCACTTTCTATTTTTTTTTTAAACTGAGAGTGGGAGAGTAGCCAAAGAGATACTGCTGCACACATTTTTGGGTAGACCTTCCCATATCAACTATTCCAGTCTGAAAATTTCTTAGAGACATTCCCAGAGCTTTGATTTCTAAGTGATTCTGTATTCTATCAAATTGACAACATTATCCACCAGAGGTGGATATGTTTAAAATAACTTGTTCTTTATCATTTTAATTCTACAACTTGAATCTCAGAATCGCCATGGATGACAAAAATAACTAGTTTCAGGATTACAAACTTCCTAGAGGTCCTTTCATCATTATTCTACAATCATTGTTCTATCTTGCCATCTCTTACACTTACATGCTTTTATGAGCTTAGTTTCTGACCCTTAAAGAAAATAAAATAACAAAAATTTGTGTGCTCACCTGATAGAAACCTTACCTCCTAATTTTTCTAAGCTAAGTCTTTGTTTTTTTGAAGTAGTATATAATACTGCATAAATACCTAGTGGTATTTATGACATGAAGGAAAATTTTGTTGGCTTTGTTCAAATTTATTTAAATTAACTTAAACTAGCATATCTTGTGAGAAAGACTGAAATGAAGAGGTGAGATATGCAGAGAAAAACTGAAATGAAGAGGTGAGATATGATAGAAGAGTTAATGTTTCTATCAAGAACTGTACTAGATAAAGTAAGTTGAAGTCAATCCAAGCCAAGTACTGATCATGTGTCATTTATATTTCCATCAACAAGTTATTCTTGGCTAAAGTATAACTGTGCACTTCCATGAGAGAAAGGCAAAGAAAAACCAGGAAGAAGTGTATTTTGATGGTTACTTCTTGTTTCAGAAATTGTTTTACACAGATGGTCTGTTGTACTGAGCTCCCAATACATTAAAGGCAAATGACAAGTAGTAAAAAATTATCTGGGAAGAAAATCATCAGATTGTTATATGCTGATAGTTGGAAGAGTAACGTTTATTGTGCACCACCAACAGACCTTACATTTTACTGGGTACAATTTTCCTAAAAGACAAACTGGGCTACAACTCTGCTCAACTCTGTTCTTTCCCTTTTTTGCCTAGGTCTTATCTAACTTATTGAAATTTTGATGCACTGAAGACAAAGACATGTCTATCACAGATGAGAAAGCATGATTACCATGTATTGTGGTGATATTTTGTTTACGATCTAACAAATACAGGCCTAAAGCTAAACACAGTAGCTAGCCATAGAGGTCAGACAGTGAGTGGTGACACACCGTTAATTTCAGCAGCCACACAAGACAGCCACAGAAGGCAGGCAGTGGTGTCACCCATTTTCAATCCCAGCACTAAGGAGACAGAGGCAGATGGAACTCTTTTAGTTCAAAGCCACCTGGACTACATGAAATTGATCCAGTCTAAAAGAGAAGCAGCTCACAGAAAAGTGATCCCTGCACTTGGAGTGACATGACTCTAATCCCAGAATTAAGGAGATGGAGATAGAAAGGTTTAAGGCTGGGCAGAGAGCGAAATATATGTTGGGAGGAGAAGGAGCTCAGGGTAATCTGAGGAGCAGTGAAGGCTGACGAGCAATGCAATATGAGGAGTAGTGCAGTCTAAGCAGTCTGAGCATGCTCTCTGTAGATTGGTCTGAGCCTTAGTAGAGGTAAGAACTTTCTAGTCTCTGGCCACTTTGCTGCAGCTTTAATGCCAACATCTATCTCTGGGTTTTTATTATAAACATTAATTAAAATTTATGCTGCAATGAATGTCTCTCATAGTCCTTTGATGCCTCAGAACATCACACTGTCTCAGGAGCTCATGTTTTTATTGATTTCACATTTCAAAGAATGTCAAAAAATAGTACTTACATGCCTAGTTGCTAAACTATATATTTTAGAAAAGTAATGATATTTTTCTCTCTTTGAGATTATTTACTTATTTTTACTAATAAGTAAGATGAAATTAGGAGTTACATAAATTTGAACTGTCATATTACATGTGGGAGCAAGTGACAGGCTGAGATTGGATATATGATTGCATGGTCATGCTTAACTTTCAGTGAATAGCTTGCAATCCACGCTTGATCTACATAGAATATATCTCACAGCTTAATTCACTAGAAATATAATAAGTACTAAGTAAACATAAATTTCCATCATTATTGAGAAAAATGAATATTAACATATCAGTTGCAAAAAGTTACCACACCCATATTTTTTAACCCTACATGCTTTCCACAAACAGAAGTATTATTATTACTAAAATAAGATATCTGAGGTTCAGGCAAGTAACATAATGCTCCTGAGTTATTAATGGTAGAATCCATCTGACAAGCTGCACCTTACTTCCTTAGATGTTAATAAACTTTTCTTCATTCTTGCTTCTCAATAACAATTAAATATTCATAAAACATCATAAAATGGTTACTTTTTATTTAAATAGAAACAAGCTTGTTTTATATGTCAATCCCAGTTCCCAAACCCTCCTGTCCTCCTCTGTTTCCCCAGCAATCCTCATCCCATTCCCTTTCTGCTCCCCGGGGAGGGTGAGGCCTGTCATGGAGAGTCTTCATATCATTTGAAGCAGGGCCCAGCCCTACGACCATGTGTCTAGGCTGAGGGAGTATCCTTCTATGGAATGGGCTCCCAAAGTCAAAAGTGGTTACTTTAACAAACAAAAAACCTGGTGGGAGACAAATATAATCCAAGTTTATCTTTTTTTAACTACTTAGCCTATTGTCTATTGTCTCCCATCTATATTTTTCCAGTTTCATCTCTGTTACTCTGCCAAAGTATTCTGACAAAAAAAAAAAACACCCTACAGGGAGGAAGAGTTTACAGGTACCAATCCAAGATCCAAGAGCCAATAATGTCACTCAAAACCACAATCACTAGTAAAGAGAACATGTATTCACTGTATTATTCACTCTTGCTTGTTCTCACCCAGCTTTCTTCTCTCTTACACTGTTCTGCCCAAGGCATGGTGTTGTCCACCATAAATTGGCTCTTCTAACAATTAGCACTCAAAGGAATCTTCCACAGACATAGCTACATACCAAACTGATCTAGGTAATTTCTCTTCCTCTAAGCTCTTCTAAGATGGTTTTAGGTTGTGTTTAATTATCAAACTGATAATTAAAATTACCAAGCAGCAGTGTTATAATAGCTTACTATTGCTTATTTTTATTTTGCTTTCATTTAACATTTTGGCTGAAAAATATGAGTATATATGAAAATTCTTTTCCCATTTCATTTTTATCATTGTAACAAGTTCAGCTTCAATTTGATGCATGGACTGTTAATTAAAAATGATCACACCATTTAGCACATCTTCTAAACCAAAGGTCACTCTTGAAAGAAAAATAGGTCCAGCTAATAATTGACTGTCATACAAGATTTATCACCTTTCTGACTTTTCACACATTCACACTAGAAATTCCTGGGAAACAGATGTTACTAGAGAATTCAGAAATTCTTTCTTGAAATGGGGTCAGTGTATGTGTGGATTTTTTGGAAGTATTTTATGATAAATGTTTCTTTTAGTGGAGTCTTGCTGAGGGTGTTTGAGATTATCTGCATTTATTATATAATATGTCAATTTAATTCAATTGTAATATGAAAAAAGGGTATTAGTTGAAACACTTCATTGTCTACTATAATTCTAACATGATAAAATAAGGCATTGATGACCCAGCATTTTGTGAGTTTTCACCTCATTTGAGTTATATAATATTGAGTTATAATCATAACAAATTCTATGGTATATTCCAATTAAACAAGTATTTTTTTAACAAAAGATATTTAAATAAAGCGGGAGATCCATTATCTTTAACGGCTACTCCTCAGGCCGTTCCTTCTTCCCCTCTAGCAATGGTTAATCATTTCTTACACTGATGGGAGATGTCATTCTGTAAATATGTTTCTCTTATTGGTTAATGAATAAAACAATGTTGGCCAATAGGAAAGCAAGATAGGTGGGACTAGGAGACTAGGAGGAAAGGGAAAGGAGTAGGGAGAAGATCCAAGATGGAGGAAGGAGAGAGAAGAGCACCAGACCCTCTCTCCAGTAAGAAAAGACCATGGTCTTAAATTAATAGAAATTGATTAATAATTAAGACAGTGCTAGCTAATAAGAAATGATAGTAACAGGCCAACAGAATTATATCTAATACAGCATCTCTATTTGTTAATTGGGGCTTGTGTGGAACTGGGTCTAGGCTGAGGGAAAAACTGCTCCTAACAAAATGGCACCAAACGTGGACCTGAGAACTTTCACTTAAAACTTGATAAAATCTTAAAAAGGGATTTTAGAAACAAAAGAACAGAGACAAGTAAGACAAGTAAGACTTCTTTGTAGCAGCAATTCTTTTTTTTTTTTTTTTTTGGTTGTACTCTGTTTTGCTAAAGACAAGCAGAGACTTGCCCTGCTCCTTTAAGGGAGGTTTCCAGACTCAGCATAAGTGGCAAAAACTGCAATACTTTTAAAGTGCTCTGCTAACAATTTATGGTGTGTACGAGAGCTGGCAATGGCAGTGACCACATCTCCAAGCCAGCAACATGCTGCTGGATGGCAGCATAGACCAAGGCAGTGAGCACAGCTCTCAGTTCAGTTCTGGCGTAAAAGTACCCACTACCATCTTTGGTAGCCCACTGCTAAAAAAGCTGTGGCTTTCATTTTAGCAGTGTTGTTATTTACCAGTTAAAAGACTCATGGCCACAAAAAGATAAATATTTACAGTAAAGACAGATTCACATTAAGAAAAACTGCTAAAGGTTTATGGTGAGTTTACAAATATCTGTAGGCTTGGGAAAGAAAAAGAATAAATTGGTTTTAAAATAACAGAATATCTGGGTGTGGTGGCACATGCCTTTAATTCCAGCCCTCAAGGGCTAGAGGCAAGCAGATCTCTGAGATTTCAAAATAAACCTGGTTTGCAGAGTTAATTCCAGGACAGATAAAAGTTACACAGAGAAACCCTGTCTCAAAATATGAAAAAAAAATAGAAGTAGAAGAAATAGAGTAATAAAAAAGCCATGTAAAGAAGGAAAGCACAGAGAGAATCTGGATTCTGGAAATAATAACTATTAAAAGAAATGCTGCTGAATTAATTCAATTTATATATTTTTAAAATGTTTTGACTTCAAAATATAAGTTCAAGGACAGGTTACTGGGGAGAAGGATTTCTATGTTTGTTTCCACAGAAAATGAAAAATTGTGTATTCCTTCCAGACTAATGTGGTTTGATTAAGCAAGACCCCCTAAAAAGCATTGTCCCTTGGACAACACACCCTTGCAGACTACAGCCAAGATTTCTGCAACTTGTTAAGATTCCCCATGACAGCACCCCCTACCAGCAGGAAACAGTTTGGAAAGAACGATGCCCAAATTCCCAAATATTGCTTATAAGTATTTGTTTTCATTTAAGTGTAGTTGGTTATAAGTGATTAATAATCACAATCAATATCTCTAAATGTAAAAAGGGGATTATGGAATAGATATGAATGCTTTGTTTTGGAATGGATTTTCTTTTATTGATATGAATTTAAGGTCATTTTTGTGATATGTATATTTCTCCTCTTGTTTAGGTATTGTATATATATAGCTCATTTAGAAACATAATGTATAATTTAGCACAGATTATAGAAAGTAACCTATGATAGTCAAAATTAAGAGTTAAGTTAGTTAGGTTTTCAAGATATATTTGAGATGGATAAATATTCTTAAAACCTTTCAAAGACCTACAGAAATATGGCATTTAAAATGGTTTAGGGTTTTTCTTAATAGTGAGACATAACTGCTCCTGGCAATACCACCTGCTTCAGAAAGGAAGATGGACCTTGAACAAATGCATTATGGAGTTTACCTCCAATATGGCAAAGCTAGACATTTGGGCAAGATACTGTTTTTGTCTGGACTGTTTGACTTTATGCTGTATGAACTGGGCATGGAGAACCCACAGAAAAGTGACTGCTGAATCAAAATGGACATTGATACCGAGTTCCTGCTTCATGAAAGAGTCTGCCAGGCATTCTGTAGGACACAGAAAAAAGTGACTGACAAACTGCCAATAGAGGCAAATAGTTTAAAGTTTCCTGATTTGCTGAGGAGTCTATGGCCTATATGCTGAAGATGGAAAATTACAGAAGAACTTCGGGTGACTGACCAGGCAGTGAGTTGTCTCTGTCATTTCTAGAATTTATATATTAACCATCTGTGGTTATAGTTTCCTTATTTAGGATTAAAGATAAGTTACATATAGGACATTAGACTCACAAAGATAGGATTGATGGTGGAATACTTTCTTTAAATCTTGCTAAATTTTAATGAACTAAACATTGTTGACTGTGGTTCTTATTAATAACTGTTGTGTGATATATTTTTCTATGCTAAGGTTAAAACCCTTGTTTTTATTTTAGACAGAAAAGGAGATGATGGGAGATGTCATTCTGTAAATATGTTTCTTGTATTGGTTAATAAGCACTGTTGGCCAATAGGAAAGCAAGATAGTCAGGACTAGGAGATTAGGAGGAAAGAGGAAGAAGTAGGGAGGAGATTGAAGATGGAAGACCAGCCCCTCTCTCCAGTAAGATAAGACCACATGGGGAAGTCCTTAGATTAATAGAAATGGGTTAATATTTAAGACAGAGCTAGTCATTAAGAAATTTGTAACTGTACAACAGCTTTATATCTAATACAGAGTCTCTCTGTGTTATTTGGGGCTGGCATGGTGGTGGGCCCAGACCAGCAGGAAAAAAAACATGTTATATACTCTCAAAAAGATCCTCCTTTTAAGAAAGTTTAAAATAAGTTAAAAATCCCTTTTGTTCTCATGAAGAATTTTGTGAAAGATATTAACTCTAAGAAACTGAAAGCACATTATTTGCTTTTCTGTGAAAGTACCCCTAGCATCCAGGCCAACAGCTTATAGGCATTGCACAACTCCCCTTTCTCTGTGCATCTGTGGCACAGGCACAGGGACATTTGGGATACAATTTATTTTAACATATTTAAATGCAATGTGAGTTGAGGTCAAATAATATTCTTCCTTGAGGAAGGAATCTGTTAACTAAGAAGTCTCTGCTAAAGAAAGAAAACCAGCCTTGCTAGCCTTAGAACTGACTCTCTTGCTCTATTTTACTCCTCCACATGTCATATAGTATTTATGTAAATGTAATTCATTCCAGAGTTTAATTAATTGTTCCATAAGTAATTCTATCACTTTGACAAAAAGATCCATAAACTAAAATTATAGAACTTAGAAGATTCTCCTTGCCGTTGGTTTTCATTTGTCATTTTTTTCTTATTTTAAGTTTCTTATTTTACATATCAATCCCAATTCCATCACCCTTCCATCCTCCCATGTCCTCCCTAACACTCCCCCATCCCATTCCCCATCCAATCCCCAGGGAGAGTGAGACCTTCCAGGAAAGATCATCAAAGTCTGTCAAGTCATTTAGGGTAGGGCCTAGGCCTAACCTTGTGTCTCTAGGTTAAGGGAGTATCCTTCCATGGGGAATGTGCTCCCGAAGTCCTTTTGTGCACCAGAAATACATCCTGGTTCCATTGTCAGAAGTCACATAGACTGACCAGGCCTTCTAACTGAGACCCACATTCAGCGATTCTGGGTCGGTCCTATGATATTTTCCCAGCTATCAAACTGGGTTCCATGAGATTCCCAGGGTTCAGTTAAGGTGTTAAAGTAAGGTGTTACTCTGAGTTTCTCCAATGTCATCTTGATCCCTTTGCTCATCACTCCTCCCTCTCTGCAACTAAATTCCAGGAGTTCAGCTCAATGTTTAGCTGTGGGTGTCTGCTTCTGCGTGCATTACCTACTGAATAAAGGCTCTAGGAGGGAGTCATTAATCTCATCATCAGGAAAGGCCATTTAAGATATCCTGTCCACTATTGATTAGATTGTTATTTGGGGTAATCCTTGTAGATTTTTTAACATTTCTGTAGTGCCAGATTTCTCTTAAAACCTATAATGGCTCCTTCAATTTTGGTATCTCTTTTCTTGTTCTCCTCTATTCTTCCCCTGAATCAGTCTTCCTGCTCCCTCGCATCCTCCTCTCCCTTCCTCTTCTCCCCTTGTCTTTCACCTAATTCCCTCTCCCCTCTTACCATGCTCCCAATTTGCTCTGGAAATCTTGTCTCTTTCTCCTTATCAGGGGGGCCATACATGTCTCTCTTAGGGTCTGCCTTGTGTCCTATCTTTTTCAGCAGTATAGATTATAAGCTAGTGATCTTTTGCTCTATATCTAAAATCCATATATGAGTGAGTACTTACCATGTTTGTCTGTTTGTGACTGGTTTACCTCCCTCAGGCTGGTTTCTTCTAGTTCCATCCATTTGCTTGTGAATTTCAAGATTCCATTGTTTTGTCTTGTTTTTTTCCTTCAGAGTAGTACTCCATTGTATAAATGTGCTACATTTTCTTTATCTGTTCTTCTGTTGAGAGGCATCTAGGTTGTTTCAAGTTTCTAGCTATTACAAATAATGTTTCTGTGAACATAGTTGAACAGATGTCTTTGTTGCATGTATGTGCATCCTTTGAAAATATGCCTAAGAGTAGAATTGCTTGGCTCCAATAATAGCTAAATGCTGTTGCAAAAGCTTCTTTTTATCTTTGGACTTCAGGTTCTTCAGACAGAGAAGTGAACAGCACAGAGAGACAAGAAGGAAAACCTGGTGCAGATTGACTTTGTCAACCTGTAACACACTTTGTATAGTCTAATATCAGGTGTTTTATTGTACACATATTTAAATAATAGGGTTTGGAAAGGGTCTCCAGGCAATAATAATTCCCAAAATTCCAACCCCTGGTAGAAAATAAAACTTAAGGTGTGATTATACAGAAACTCTTTTACAACATATATGTGACCATGAGTGTGGGTTCTATAGCTAAAAGGCCTGTAATTTTACTGTGATCTTTAACCAATAACATAGATGTCAGCAGGACATAAAGAACATGTGACATATACCCAAGGGATGGATAGTGATCTAGGGAGGAGAGTCTTGAATGATCATTCTTGGGAATTAGGGTGAGGTCTTCCCTTCAGATAGCACAAAAGTCAAAAGATTGTTAACCTCTATTCTCAGCTTTCTGGATAGAATATAGGTATTTAATTTTACCTTCTACATTGAATAAGCATCCTTGTTTAATTAACATTGCAGGTTCTCTTAGTGTTACTTTCTGAATACTAGGTCCTCCTTGATTCTACATATCTGTACACTAGAAATGTCATCACATGATATTGACACCTGTGTAATTTGAAACTTTCTTCTCATTAGGGAGAAGCTTGCAGTGTTTACAGAGGGAACAACTGAGGGAGAAATGATTAGGTCATTTCTGCCTAGTGTCCCAAAGGTGTGAACAAAGAGGAAATGGTTTTATTTCCATTTTTCTTGACTACTAAGACATTTAGCAGTTAGCATGCTCCAATAAATTATTAACTTTTTCCTATAACGTTGGTAGTCACCTGATCTTACCCTTAGCAAGGCAGATTATGCTCTCAAATGTGAGCATCCCCACTTAGACCTCTCCTTTTTAAGATGTTTCCATTTCAGATTTACATCACTAAGTCCATTCACACAAGAGCTCATTCTGGAGAACATCATGAGAGGGATCATGTCTTATATTTTACTGAAGAATCCAGGAATTGTTGATAGACTTCTTGAATGAAACACATGGAAGAGACATATAAATAGATTATATGTTATATTTGTAAGATAAGGGTGAATTAAAAAGAGAAGAAAGATTAAGTTTATGGTAATGATAATTAGAATGGTTTGTTCAGGACCATTCTTACCATGATTTATACACATCATTCTATCTTCAGACAAACTTCAGAGATGGTGGCTTACCATTTTGAATTCCCATGACATCCCACATTTGATATTGCCTGTCTTGTCAGATAAATAGTTATGGGTCAATATATCAAGCTTTAATTATCATTTCCAAATTATTAATGATGCTGGGTACCTTTTCCTGAATTCATTAGCTTAACAAAAATGCTGATTCTTTTTCTATTAGTAGTCAGTGGTTCTCTAAAGTTCTTCATCTAGATATGGCCATGTGAAATTTTCCCTATCCTCATTAGCATATCAAATTATATAGCCATTCTATATAAATCTTATTTAGGCTACCACATTCTTGACCTTTCATAGGTAGTTTTTTTTTTCTTTAATATATAGCAGACATTATCTGGCAGCAGGCATCCTGGTGCTCTGGCTCTTACTACCTTTCCACTTGTAGAATTATCCAACTTCTGAATAAACAAGCTTCATTATATGAGGGGTCGGTATTACAGTTGTCTATGGGAATAAGAATAGGAATTTTGAAGACAGAAGCTGATTTAGGAAAATGTCAGTAATATTCTTTCCACTAAGGTCAATGTACTCTTCAGCCATGGATAATTGTGGATAGTACCAAATCTCAATTTCCTCCTAATTAGTGGTCCTTAACCTGTTATAGAACATTTCTCTCCAACGCACCAGTTCCCAAATAACCACACAAAGACTTAACTGTTTGGCCTATTAGCTTAGGCTTATTATTAACTAGTTCTTTCAACTAAATTTACCCATTTCTGTTAATATGTATTTCACCACTACTCTCGTGGCTTGTTACCACACATCTTGCTTCCCTGGTGGCTGCTGGCATCTCTCTGAATCTGCCTTTCTTCTCCCTGTATCTTTGATTGGATTTCCTACCTAACTATGTTCTGCCCTGCCATAGGTCAAAGCAGCTTTACTTATCAACTAATAAAAGCATCACACATTTACAGCATACAGAAGGACTTCTCACATCACTACCTAATTAGCAGTTGTAAGTTTCACCCAAGATATAAATGACATTACTGCAACATTAGGGGAAATTTTAGAACTATTGACTAATCTCCTTTAAATTTTCTGATATTGTGAGAACTAGCCCTGAAAAAGCAGGCTTTTAGGTCATTACCAGCCTGATTCTTTCAGTTCCTCTGAAGAGTATGATGACATCATCAATTAAGTTCTTACCTTCAAGTTCTTGGGAAAAAAAAGAAGAGCAATGGCAATAGTGTATATTGTTTTGTTGGCCTTTAGATCTCTAATAAACAAATTGAAGGAAACCTTTCTATGACTGTCACTGAGATTTTTTTTTTAGGGCCTCATAGTTTAGGGCCTCAAGAGTAGAATTAACACCCAATGTGGTATAGTTTCATTGAAACTATATATAAATATATATCTGCAAACCCACATAAACATGTATTATTGTGTAAAATTATAAAATAATATATTTCCCTATGGATTTTTCAAACAACCTAAGTATTATTTTATACTTCCTCCTCCTCTCCCTTTATAGTGCACCCCTCTTCTGGATTTCTCTTACGTGTTTTTAAAACACTCATGTCTTGCTATACCCCCTACTAAAACTCCTTTTCTCCTCCTTCCTTTGATAGTCTGTTTCTCTAATTGTATCTTCTGTTGTTAATGCAAGGTATGTATACATATCTAAGGATTCAGAGCTAATGCATTCAAGAAAGACAGAGCAGTGTTTATCTTTCTAAACCTGGGTTATCTCACTCAATATATTTTCTCATTTCATTTATTTACCTGAAAATCTCATCACTGCATTTTTATTTACATACAAACTGTGTTCCATTTGTATATGTACTACATTTTTATTTTCCATTTATCTGCTGAAGCACATTTAGGTTGTTTCTATTTCCTGGCTATCATGAATAGGACACATATAAATGGCAATGGTTAAGTATCTATGAATTAGGATGTCAGTTCTTTAGGCAATTGCCAAGGTGTTATATTGCTCTGTCATACTGTAGAACCTCTTTATAGAATTTTATTTAAATTAGAAACAATCTTATTTTACATATCAATCCAAGTTCCCTCTCCCATCTTCATATGATCCCCACTGACCCCCTATCACCACTCCCCAGAGAGGATCAACATGGTCAACATAGGGGATCAACAAGGTCTGTCACATCATTGTAGATATTTTTAAGCATCTTGAAGTTTTCTATACTGGTTTCCACAATAGCTCTGCAAGTTTTCACTTCCAACAAGTATTTATAATTTTACCCTTTTTCCATGTCTTTGCCAGAATTTGTTGTAAATTGTTTTCTTTACCCTTACTATTAAAACCAGAGTAAGATAAAATCTCAAAGAATTTGAATTTTAACTTCACTGATGACTAAGGATGTTGAACACTCTTGTAAAGATAATTTCTAGACCTTTTTATTTTCTCTTTTGAAAACTTCTTGTTCATATCCTGTTCATATTTTTGTTTATCTACTTGATTGTTCTTTTGTTCTTTGAATATCTATACATCTGTCAGATGTATAGATAATATTTCACATTTTGCATATTTCTGCTTCACTCTTTTGCTTATTTCCTTTATTGTACATGAGGTTTTTAGTTTTATGGGCTCCTATTCAAATAATGTTTGCCTTAATGACTAAGTGAACAGAGTTCTGTTCATAAAGTTCTCTCCTCTACTTAGAGCTCAAAAGGTGCTTCTTGTATTTTCTTCTACAGTTTCAGCATTGTTGGTTTCATTTTGAGATATTTGATATATTTTCAGTTGACTTTTATGTGGTATATATATATATATATATATATATATATATATATATATATATATATATATCACATATATATTGTCACTATATATATATATATATATATATATATATATATATATATATTGTCTAATCCCATTCATCTACTGAGGACATACAGTTTTTCTAGAATCATTTGTTAAAGGTGCTGCCTTTCTTTCATATGTGTTTTTGGCTTGTTGATAAATACCTGATGGCTATTATTTTGTTTACATATGTTTGGGCTTTCTATTTTGTTCCATTGATCTAGCTACCTGTATTTGGCCAGTACCCAGCAGAAAACTTCTGGTATTGGTCAACAATTTCAGCAATATGACAGGATACTAAGTTAATTTGCAAAGTCTGTATTTTCTGTATGCCAATAACAGCAGTGTTGAAAAGAGGTCTTGGAACCAGTCCCATTAATAAGACTAAAAAAAAATATATAAAAGAGTAAACCTAACCAAGGAGCCAGAAATATCTACCATTAAAATGTTAAATATTTGAAGAAAATGGTTGAAGAACATTCTAGAAAATGGAAAGACCTCCCATGTTTTCTTTGACAGAATTAACATCCATAAAATGACCAAAGTATTAAAAACAATATATATATTCAGTGAAGTCCCAATTAATATCTCCATAGCATGGATCACAAAATAACGGGAAAGATCCTAAAGTTCCTGTGAAGCCACAAAACAGCCAAGATAGTAAGATAGTAAAACCAATACTGAGCAAAAATAATACTGCTATAACAATTTTCATACAATATTTCCCAATATTTTACAGTATTATAAAAAGTATGGTGGTAACACAATATACCTGTCCTTTTTACATAACCCTCTAAACCTGTGGTTAATTTGGTTGCTTCATTATTATTATTGAATTTTGAAATCTTTATATATTTAGGATGCATTATTTGGCACATGTTTTGTTATTACCTGCTCCCTCTGTGTATTTTGGAGGCATACTATGTAGTTAACAAATTAGAAGGAAAAGAAGTTAACAATGGTTTTTCCATTTTTAAATTTCAGATAATCTATTAGTATTGGTGACTCTCCTTCATTCAGAATAGGAAGATATAGCTCAAAGTTTTTTGTTCCTACTTTTGGACACAAAAATTAAAATTAATAAACATGAATTTTATTAACAGTACCTTCCTTTCTATTTAATGTTCAGCTTAATACACACAGTGCAACAAAATAATTTCAAACCATAATTGGTTGGCAGCATTTGTCTTTCTACATAAATGGATCTTTCTCTAAACACAGCCATACACAATTAGTAACAATCTTGTTATTAAACTACAAACTTCCATAATTACTTTTATAAAACAGAGTAAACTTCCATTCATACTAATCTAGAGATGCTAAGTACTAAGCCTGAACCAGGAAGAGGTTATACAATAAATTGAAAATGCCCCGAAAATGGACTTTTCTACTTATAATGCTAAAAAACGGTAGAGTGCCGACACAAACACAATGGTAACAATTTAATGTAGTGGTATGTATCTTTAATTTTGAATATTACTCTCCTTATTTATTTCTTTACCAATAATGCACCAAGTATCATACACTGTAATCCTCAGCACTAGTTAATGAACTATGAAACAGAATTAAAGTATTAAATGGAATTAATTATAAGTTTTAATGAATTATATCTATCTTCATTTATTATACAATGTAATTTCCAAGGACTGATTAATTATGAATTAGCAATGAGTGAATAGTTTATGGAGTTTTTTAACCTTGCTAAGTGGTGACATTACACAGTACACTGCTGACTCTCTGTTTATTAGCAGATAGTTATGGATTACCCTTGGTTTAATTAAATGGAAAACTTGTACAGAAGTTGTAATTGATTTTCAGTGCAAACTAACAATTTATTATCTATTATTCTTTCATATGTGCATATATATATATATATATATATATATATATATATATTATGAACAAGTTTTCAGGTACAGAGGTATTTTTCTACCATTATCATTTTGTAAATTTCTAATCAAGCTCTGAGAGTGCAGCCAATCATGTCCACCTCAGATGCTTTTATTAAGTGAATTTAACTTCATACAAGATTATTTAACATGAGTGTACCTGTAAACTTTTTGAAGAATGTACATATTTGAGATATAATTACTATAATAATCAAAAAATAATTCACTCACATCCTTTCATTTTCATTTTTATTACCTTGAAAATTCAAAAGCTGAAAAATGTCCAAACTGAAAAAATCTGGTATATGTATAAAAAATTAATTTTGCAGTTTCTAAAATTACATATAAATATACATATACATATGTATATATAGTTACAGTTATACCACCACACATACACACACACACACACACACACACACCAGGATCCAGCTGATTCTGGATCTATTGACTTCCTGCTAATGTTCAACCTGAAAACAAAAATAGAGGCAATAAATAAAACACAAACTGAAGGAATGCTGGGAATAGAAAAGCTGGGTAAAGGATCAGGAACTACAGATGGAAGAATAACCAACAGAATACAAGAGATCGAAGACAGAGTCTGAGGCACTGAAGATAACGTAGAGGAAATAAATTCATTGACCAAAGAAAATCTTAAATACAAGAAATACTTAATACAAAGTATCCAGGAAATATGGGACATTATAAAAAGACCAAACCTATGAATAATAGGTATAGATGAAGGTGAAGAAGCCCAGCTCAAAGGTGCAGAAAACATATTAAGCATAATCATAGAAGAAAGTTTCCCCAACCTGAAGAAGGACATGTCTATGAAAGTACAAGAAGCTTAATGAACACCAAATAGACAGAACCAAAAAAAAATCCCTTTACCACATAATAATCAAAACACCAATATTCAGAATAAAGAAAGAATATTAAGAACAGCGAAGGAAAATGATCAACTTACACATAAAGGCAGACCTAACAGGATTACACCTGACTTCTCAGTAGAAACTCTGAGAGCCAGAAGATCCTGGATAGATGTCTTAAAAACACTAAGAGACCAGAGATGCCAGCAAAGACTATGATATCCAGCAAAACTCTCAATCAATATAAATGGAGAAAACAAGATATTCCATGAAAAATTAAAAACAAGCAGATTTACACAATACATGTCCACAAGTCCAGCCCCAAAGATAGTTCTGCAAGGAAAAGTCTAACCCAAGGAATTTAACTACATTCACAAAAACATAGGTAATAGATAATCTCACTTTAGCAAATGCCAGAAAAGGGAAAAAATTTACAAATGATGCTACCACCAAATACAAATCTAAATCTAACAAGAATCAGCAATATGATGGGAGATGTCATTCTGTAAATATGTTTCTCATATTGGTTAATGAATAAAGCACTGTTGACCTATAGGAAAACAAGATAGGTGGGATTAGGAGACTAGGAGGAGAGAGAAAGAGGTAGGAGGAGATTCAAGATGGAGGATGGAGAGAGCAGAATACCAGCCCTTCTCTCCTCCTACTCTGCTAGTCCCACCTATCTTGCTTTCCTATTGGAAACATTTAGATTAATCGAAATGGGTTAATTTTTAAGACAGAAACACTAGTACAATAAGAAACACTAGTAATTGGCCAACAACATTATATCAAATACAGCATCTCTGTGTGTTATTTGGGGCTGGTGCAACTCTGGGACCAGGCTGGTGGATAAACCTACTTATAACAGCAATCATTGTTCCTTAAAATATCCTTCAATATTAATGATCTTAATTCACCTATAAAATGACGGAGGCTAACCAGAAGGATATGAACACAGAATCTGTCCTTCTGCTGCATAAAACAAAATAAAATACACCACAACCTCAAAGACAGGCATTAGCTCAGAGTTAAGGCTTAGGAATCAATCAAATGGCCCATAAAAAACAAGGTGGTGTAGCTATCCTAACATCTAACAATTTATAGTTCAACCTAAAAGTAAAAGAGATGAAGAAAGTCATATAATATTTATTACAGGAAAAATTCATTAGGATAAAGTCTCAATTCTGAATATCTATGTACCAAATACAAATGAAACCACATTCATAAAAAGAAAGATTACTAAAACTCAAATCATGTATTCAACCCCACACAGTTATAGTGGGAGACTTCAACACCCCAGTCTTACCACTGGATAGTACTATTAGACAGAAATTTAACAAAGAAACTAAGGAAATAACAGAAGTCATGACCCAATTGTGCTTAGAACACATCTATAGAACATTTCATCTAAACACAGAACTAAGTACCTTCTTCTCACTTCTTCTCAGCACAACATGGAACCTTCTCTAAAATCAACAAAAACAAACAAACAAAAAAAAAAAAAACAAAAAAAAACATGGCACTAAAGTAAACCTCAAGAGATTAAAAAAATTGGAATAACTCCCTTTATTTTATAAGATCACTATGCCTTAAAATTAGAATTCAACAAAAACACAAATTGCAAAACCCCTACAAATTCCTGGAAATTGAACAATGCTCAACTGCAACAAGCCTGGGTCAAGGAAGAAATAAAGAAATTAAAGACTTCTTAGAATTCAATGAAAATAATAGCACAACATACTCAAACCTAATAAGAAACTCTAAAACAAGGAGAAATCAAACACTTTCTCCATTATTCCACCTCCAGTTAATCTGACCAACTAATTTCTTACAAAATTCATACAAAGTTTTGTCCCTGCTTCAGATAAAAAATCAAAACTAAAACAATAGCAAACAAAACAACAGAATGAAGTTCTCTTCTGTTCTTCATTCACCTAACTTTCAGATATTTATTTGGTACATACCTAGATGAAAATATTGCAGCCATACCAAAACATACAAATTATTAGTATTTTTTATAATAAGAAAATGAAAGTATTCCTATCCTCCAAATGTATCTTGAAACTATTACTTAGCAAACATCTCAAAAGTTAGATCCTTAAAATGACAAGCATTTGTTATTACTCCAGCAGGTTTGACCAGGTTTGAACAACTGGATTCTCCTTACCAAGAATCTAATGCTCTGTAAATTTGCATAATCTTGATTGCAGAACAATGATGGTTCCTGTAAGGGAGAGGTATGTGAAACCTCTTAAAGCTTCCTCCCAATCAAGAAACACTGAGAATTTCTCAAATTACAAAATACTGGTTCCTCTTGACTAATAATGACTTTCACAATTTATTTCTTCAACAAAACCATTATTTACCACTTTTCTTAAAACTCTTTCAACTCTATATCAAAGTCAGTTTTCTAGTCTATACAATTATAGGAAAAATAGCTCTGTATCTGTTAGTATTGAACAATGGTTTTGTTTCCTCCAGTTTCTAAGAACAGGTTTCTAGTTTCTTTTTATGCCTTAACTAATGTTGTCTTTAACATCTACATCCCAACAAGAGCCAATTCATGTTGGGTGGGTGTGTATCAGAGCACCAGGAGCGCTCTCGATGGGGACAGGGCACAGGGGGAGCGAGATCCTAGGCCAATCTAGGGAGTTCCCAGGGAAGGGTGTGGGGGGATTCCACCCAAATTGGTCCCAGACTCACCTGTATCAGAGGCCTGGCCATGGGGTCAAAGAGAATGGGGGTCAAAGAGTAGGCTGAGATTCAGGATGTTTCCATACAAATAGGCAGATCTACCTGGGCCTGGTGCTCTCCAGGTGAGGCCTCTTTAGCAGAGGCCAGGCGATGGAGGTCAAGGATCTAGCCTTCAGGGACTCAGAGTAGCCCGGCATGGATAGTAAGATCTCTGGGAGGGGCCCTGAACTCTAGTAGAGGACTGGTGGTAGGGATCAGAGACAGTTGGGGATTGCCGGTAGTCCCACGTGGATAGGCAGGTCTAGTGTGCTCTGGCTTCAAAATTTCTATTTAATCAAAATTGGCCTTGAATTTCTAGTCAACTTGTCTTCGCTGTCTTTATAATTACAGAAGTATGCTACTACATCTATGCTGTATTATTTTTTTTGAATTTGCCATTGCAAACATTTATTTCACATACTTTAAAAAGTTATTTAAATGATGACTACCTCAATCTTGCAGTATTAAACAATTGCTCTGAGACACCTAGAGAGATGTTTTGTTAGAAAATTCTGCAAGTTGTAAACAAAATTTTTTTTAGGTCTATTACAGTAACATTAAATTAGGGTACTTAAATAGTAGCATAATCAATCATGTCACTCTCTGCTTAAAATCTCCTTGATGATTTTCCAGTATCTGTAGAAAAAAAGCTTTAACCCTACAGAGTACAATATGAGGTCTTTTTTATTTATTTATTTATTTTACACAGTCTAACACTTCAGCTCATCAGTTGTATCATACTACCAGGTATTTGGGTATCAGTAACATTAATTTAGTGATCATCTAATGAGTACATGGAACTCTTCAGTGTCTGTGGACAGCTGAATGCAGTGCTTGAAAGAAACAGAAGTATGTGTGCAGATAGCCTAACAGGAGAAAAGAAAAAGTTAATAATGTGAAGGTACCATAAACGGAAGTGTCACTTGTATGTGCCAAGTAGCCTGTTAAATTTCTCTGTCTCTCTCCCTTCTGTACAAGAGACACAACCCAGTATATCACATTAGGCAACAGCCATCAGTATCTTCTAGAAAACAAGAATGAAGAGAGATATCTGTCCCTTAATGTTTACTGGTTAAAGGTTGTTCCTGGGATTGCAGTCCCTTATGTGTCTGAAGTCCACAATCACTTGGTTTGCCCCTCCTCTTCCTGAGCCCTTTTGTTTTACCCTTGTTTATCTTGTGTATTAGTCAGCTTTCCAAACCCTACCCAGCCCCCACAATGACAAATATGTGAGCTAACACAGATTTAGTTTGGCTCACAGTTTAAGAGATTTATGCCTAAATCCAATCACTCTGTTTGTTTGTTTGTTTTTGTTTTTGTTTTTCTTTTTAACATGGTAGAAGGCAGAATATCTTGTTATCTTCTCAGAAAGGTTTTTCATACAAATTCCCTCATGGAATGACAATAGGAAATCATGGAGCGATAGACAGAGTAGAGGTGAGAACTTTAAAATTGTACCCCTAGTCACCCATTTTGTACAGCTTTCCAATAATGTCACTAAATTATGAATTTGACCACTCAATAGGGCCACTGATTATATTAAAGGCCTTCTATTCTAATCACTGCTCAGCAGTGCAACTAGGAAACAAGCCTTCAAAACCTTACCTTCTTGAGAGAACATTTACGATGTAAACCACAACATTATTTACAATTCCTTTGGTTACCTTCCCCATCAAGCAATTATTATTCAATGTAAGGAAGGGGGCTACAGTTTAGTTTCCTGTGAAGAAAATAAAGTCAAACCATCTCTCAGAGTACTTTTAGTGTATAAAAAGACTTTCCTTAGTATAACTCATATAAACACACTTAGCCATAACCATTTCTAGTAAGAAAAATAGCCCTTGACTTCTAAGATATCTCTCCTTCTGTTACAGCTATAGGATAGGGTGCATTTTGTATTATACTTTATTAAAAAATAGGTTTCAAAATGGCCAGCAACTCACTGAAATCTGCTTGCCTCTTCCCCTTGAGTGCTGAGATTAAAGTCATATGCCACCATGGCTTCTCACTTCATTATTCAGAACTTTGTTCTGTATCTACAGACTGTTTATCAACCACCTTAATTTAAAAACTAGTTACCAGTGGATTGAATGGACCAGGTCATGACACTCTTTAAAACAACTATTGGCATCACTTCAGTATCTGTTCAGGAACTTTGGGTGGTGAGTGGAATCTTTGCAATCTTCTTCAGCCAAACACTGCGTCCTCTCTCCTAGATGGTAACATGGGGAAATCTTAGGTAAGTTACAAAGTAGATATGTACTAATTTCTTAACCATCTATTCTTGGTAGGACATGTTAGAGCAAATCAAAAGAATTTTAAGAAGTCATGTGATTGAAATACAGTTGTCATAAATGCCTTCCTTTAATATTTTACAATAGTTATCATATCCTACCTGCCAACACACATTTGCTTTTTCATTCATATCTGGCCCCTCAGCAGTAAACATAAGTTTAGATATCTGAATTCTCCATCCTGGTTTATGGCTGCTACCTCTTTTTCTTCTTCTTCTTCTTCTTCTTCTTCTTCTTCTTCTTCTTCTTCTTCTTCTTCTTCTTCTTCTTCTTCTTCTTCTTCTTCTTCTTCTCCTTCTTCTCCTTCTTCTCCTTCTTCTCCTTCTTCTCCTTCTCCTCCTCCTCCTCCTCCTTCTTCTTCTTCTCATCCTATTGATTGTCAGAGCTATGACTCCAAGCCTGGCAAATCTTACTCAGCATGATGAGCACATTTCATTTTATTAGATATTCTGAGGGCTATTCTTTATCAGTTACTATTTTTTATTTGTAAAATGGCAAAAACAAAGACATGATAATATTGGCACTAGTCAAATGTAATTCAAGTGTGATGTTTTCCTCCACTATAATGCTGAATTTTATTTTCTTTTTTAAATAAATATTTTCATTTATTTTACATATCAAGCACAGTTACCCCCCACTCCTCTAATCCTGTTCTTTCCCCCAGCCTTCCATCTAACCCCCCTATTCACTCATATTCAATGGGTACATCTCACATGGGAGTTAACAAAGCAAAGCACATAAAATTGAGGCAGGACTAAGCTCCTCTCCTTGTATCAAGGCTGGTGAGATATCCAAGCATGGGGGATAGGCTCCAGAGAGCCAGTTTATGCACCAGGGACAGGTCCTGATTGCATTGCTAGGAGCTCCACAACAGACTAATCAATACAACTGTCACACATAAGCAGAAGTCCTCGATTGGTCCCATTCAGGCTGCCTAGCTGTTGCTCCAGAGACTATGAGCTCCCAATAGTTCAGTTCAGCTGTCTCTCCCTTTCTCTTTCTTTTTCTCTCATACACACTCACACACACACACACACACACGCACACACGTATACATACATATACACTAAAGAGCATGAAAATGATTAAATATTTTTATATTTCAAAAGTAAACCATCAAGAACATGAAAAAATGACAAAGACAGAAAATCAAATATCTATAAAGTATATTTTTCTGGACCAATCTTTCAAAAATAAAGTGCCACCTCAAAAATAAATGTTAGTAAACAGGACCTGAAGAAAGAACTAAGAAATAATGGGACTAAGAAAGTGTTTTCTGTAGATACAGGAAGATCTGAGTATGAAAAAAATTAGGGCTCAGTGGTGTGGCTCTGCATCCAAGAGGTTTTAATTTTCAATTTGTGTCTGTTATGGAAAAAAGATTTTTTCATACAATATATTCTGATTATGAGCTTTCCTCTCTCTTCTCTTCCCAGTTCCTCTTGAATCAAATCTATTCTCTTTCTGACTTGTATTATGGGAACATAACAATTTGAATTCTTCCATTCTTCCTTTTAAATCATGTCTGGTCTAATTGCAGCAACTAACTTAGGGAACACTATAGGAAATAGGAAAGTGGAGAGTGAGCATCTTTGTCTAATTTTTTTATGTTAGGGTATATGTTTTCAGTTTATCTATGTTTTGTATAATGTTGACTACGTGTATATCACCTTTACTATTTTGGTATAATATGTATTCCTAATATCTCAATGCCTTTAGTGATAAAATAATGTTTAACCATATCCAGTGCCTTTTCAGAATCCAGCAAGATGAAATGTGTTTTGTGCTTATAAGTTTTTTTTTCTATATAGTATATTATACTTATTGAATTATGTATATGAAGCCAATCTCTCCTATTTGGGTAAAGTCTACTTGGTAATAACATGTGAACTTAATATGTTCCTGAATTTGGTTTACAAGTTTATTTGTGAGTTTTTACATCTTGTTTATCAAGGAAATTAGTCTGTAGTTATGCTGTTGCATATTTACCTTGTATAAGCATTGGAATACTGTTGTCTTAATGCAATAAATTTGATAATGTCCCTTCAACTTGCTTTTTTGTGTAACTACTTAACAAACAATTGCTGTGAGATCTTCCTCAAAAATTTTAGAGAATTCAGTAATATATTCATGTCCCAGTCTTTTCTTTAAGGAGAGATTTGATTACAGTTGCCATCTTGTTTCTAGATATTTATATTTTTTGACTTTAATTTTTGTAAATGTTGTTCACTTATGAGTTATTATATTTCTTCTAGGTTTTCCAAAGTTGAGAGGGTTGAAGTATTCTGTAATGACATTCTGTATGACACTGGATCCTGCTATAATATATTTTTATTTCTAATTTATTAATGTGTGTATTCCTTTTTTCTTTTTGTTAGACTACCTAAGATTTTTTTCATTATATTTAATGTTTCAACAATCCATCTTCCATTAAGACAATTCACTGCAATCAATCCAAGGCAGTAGAAAAACAGGATGATAGAAATATCTTCCAGCTACTGGACTGACATATTAATATTGTAAAAATGCGTACACTCCCAAAATCAGTCCATATATTTACTGGAATGCCTATTAAATTTTTTATGTGACATTTTATAGTAACTAGGATAATTCAAGAAAGTGTTACAAACTAGAAAGACCATGAACAGCTAAAACAATCCAAGAATCAAGAACAAAGATATTAACATCACAATCAATGCCCAAACTCAAATTACTCTCCACAGATATAGTGGTAATGATAAGCTGGTACTGGCATTAAAATCAGTCATATAGATCTTTGTAGCAGAATATAAGGCCAGGAAATTTACCCACATTATATTTCCATAAATATTTGACAAAGGAATGAAAAACATACACTGGAAAGTAATAGTCTATTCAACAAATTTTGCTGGTAAAATTGAATATCTTTCTACAAAATAATGAAACCTGATTTATATCTTTAACCTTGTATAAACTCAATTTGAAATGGATCATATGTCTTAATTTACACTCTGAAATACTAAAGCTTTCTTGGTGAAAACATAGGTAATACTCTTTTAAACAAGGCAGAATATAAGAAACATGTGAATAGAAATTCAATAGGGGTAACCATAAAAATAAATTCAGCATAGCAAAGCAAATTATCAGCAGAACACACTAGTAGAATTGGATACTGAAGAAAAGGGGCTAATATCCAGAATTTAAGAACAATTTAAGGAATTAAATACCAAAGGAATAAAACTGTCATTCAACAATGAGCTAAAGAATGTAATAGACAATTTTGAAGAAAAGAAATACAAATGCTTAATAACTTTTTTAAAAGTGTTCAACTTAAATAGTTATTAGGAAAATGTAAATGAAAACTATCTTGATATAACAACTTACATGTTATACAAAGAAGATATATAGCTAATTGTCTTTATTGCTAACTCTGTCATGGATTTTTCATTGTGTGTGCTGGATAAGTTATATATATATTTAATAAGGAGAATGTAAAATCCATGTGAAGCCCCAAAGCTTTTAAATGTCTGTTACAATTATATACAAATAGAGATTTATAGACTTTAAGTATCGTTAATTTTTTCCATTTCTTAATTTTTTTATTTCATTTTACATTCCAACCACAGCTCTTCCTCCACCTCACCTCCCACCCTCCCTGAACTCCCCACTAGCCCACCGCTAGTCCATTACTTCTCACTATAAGGGCTCCCATGAGGACTCAACATGGTCAGGCAGAGTAGGGCCTGCCCATCTCCCTTGCATTAAGATGGAGCATGGCATCCTACCATAGGAGATATGCTCCAACAAGATAGATCATATATTGGGATTATATCATGTTCCTACTGTCTCTGAACACGGCATCTCACCCTAAGAAATCTTCTTCAAGAGTCTAGCTCATGTGCCAGGTCTGTAACATGGTCCTACTGCCAGGGACCTCTCTGATGGTTCAAGTTTCACAACTGTCTCCTACTTATGGAGGGCCTACTTCAGTCCCCTGGATTCTCCACAGTTGTAGGTCTAGAGTATGTGGATTTCCATTAGCTTTGTGGCTTGTTTACTTTCTAATTTCTTATTCTCATATTCAATGTGAAAAATGAACTGGGAAGTTTAACTGAGGAAAGTTAACCTTCAAATAATTTGCATTACCCACTGCAATTTTCAGATTTCAAATTAAGTATATAATTAGTTTTTTTTTTTTAAAGGAAACCCACCCCTCTGGTGATGAAAAATTAGGAAGTCAATAGGTGGTTTTTTTTTTTCAATGGAGACACAAGGGAGCTTTTAAAAGGTCGTCAGCCAGGGCTGACAGTTAAAATGTGTGTGATAACAACCAGGCAGCATCTGTGGGCCTCAAAGCACTGAGCAGATGCCCCAGTTCTGAGATGGATGCTCAGAAGTTACGGAAAAGGACATGAGAAGACATAACTATCTTTTAAAAACTCTAGTAACAATGAAGAAGCAATGAAACTACCCTTACTTTCAAAAGGACTTAAAAATGCTTTTGTTATATATTAAAATATTGAACTTAAGAGAAATTGTGATTATTTTTTCTCTTTATCACCATAAATTATGTATTTATTCCATTGGTATGTCAGAAAGAAAGTTAACATACTGTTGTGCGGTTATTTTTCATGTGTTGGGAGACATATACACTTTTAACTGCTTGTTGCTTTAAATTTCTTGCTGACCTGTACAACTTAGCACAATATTAGAGCTGTTGTAGAGTGAACACAGCCTTTACAACCAGCCTTTACTAGTGAATTTCTTTAATCATACTGCTTTTTTCGTAAATGCAAATAAATAAATGGTTGGATTCAGGTACTTATATGTTCAGTCAGTTCACTGTGCTCTGTGTTTTATATACAGTGTGCTGCCATATAACAATTAGTGTTTGGAATTTTATTATAATGTAGGCTCTATAAAGCTAACCTAGTTTGA